>NC_042616.1:93595055-94238944 GCF_901001135.1 Rhinatrema bivittatum | reverse complement strand
GTGTTGGAGATTTTTTGGCTCAAGTCAGACCGTAGAGGCAGATGTGTTCCAGGTCACATAATGTCCCTTTCTAGGGTCAGCTTGATGTGCTTTTGGGAGTCATTGAATCACATGGGCCCGTTTAAAAAAAAAAATACCCAGGCTGATATTTTCCTACAATCCGCCCCCTGCTCCTTTTCCATTTATTTTGCAAACGCTAAATACAGAACATAAAGTTAGCAGATGCCCCTGCAACCACGCGTTCTCCCCAAAAAGCCCCCTCAGCATCCCCGTGGCCTGGGTTGACCCCCCACAGCTGCTACCCAGCGGATAAAAGGAGGAAGAATACAAAGGGGATACAGAGGATTAGGAAGAGGGGGGAGATGAAGCAGAGAACCATGTCAGCAGATTAAAGACCATTCATTCTTCCCATCCACGTCTGCTGCTCAGCTTTATAGGAGGCAGGGGAAGAGTTACTGAGGAGGAACAAAAGGCTGTGGTAAGCAGGTGAGCAGCCACAGACTTATCATAAAGTCACTCTTCTCAGTAGAGATGGCAGGGATAAATGTCTCATCACATTTCCATAGCACAAGGAATAAGAAGGCCCTTAGAAACTGAAAAAACAAGGATATGTTGGAAACCAAGCAGTGTCTGGGGGCATTGCAGCCGTTAGGGAAGTTAGGCAGAAAAATAAATATTTCCATCTGTATTGGCCATTCTGTTGTCTATTTCTATGGTATCTCAAAGGCAAATCAATTAATACAAAAATATAACCCCATGCTTTTCCCCAATCACATTTTCACCTGAAATATAAAATCACTGAACTTTGCCAGGTTCTCCTTTTGAAAATGCGGTGTGAAAAGATGGAAGATTATTATATTTCATGCTTCATATGGATATCCTATTTACAAAAAAAACTACAAATTAGGGCTAAAAAAACTCACTCAGACTAAATGCCCTTTCTTACACAAAACTATTCCAGGTCAGAAGCACCTGTTTCCTTGTGACTTCAAAGGTCCTTCAACTTTATAAACATCAGCAACATTTTTTGGCAATATCTTGGAATGTTTCTTGAACTTTCATGATGTGGCTGTTACCTTCTATCTCATTTATGTGAAAATCAAGTGAAACTAGAGTGACTGCCTTATTGAATCAGACCATGTTTAGGTTTAACCAGCTGCATCAGCTCTGGCGTACATAATTTAAACAGCAGTTTTAGGCATGTCACATCCTACCTATTCATCTTTACTACAGTGGTAAAAAGAAAAAGTAATCATAGGGAGCAAAACTTTTCATTCCAGTGAGATTAGGGCAACTCAAGATATAATGAAAAATGTAGCTCAGACTTTCAAATACTTAGATCACCAGGGTTCATAAACTTTACATGGCAATTACTCCAGCAATTTTCAGCTGCATTAGTTTTCAACCCAAGTTTCTATAGCTCCTGCAGTGTTTTAGGACAGTCGAGCCTACTCCCATCAATATGCCAATTAATGATGGTACCTTTTATCTGCTGCTCTTGCAGACAAAATTTCAAACAATGGGAAACTTCCATAGCTGTCTGTTTTCTGGATGAAATCAGTTTTGTGTCTTTAATCACTGTATGGTTAAATAAGGCCTCAAAAGTAGTTTAGAATGTAAATTCAAGAAGAATGCACAATAACATAGTAGAGATTGACTGATAAAGACCATTTGGACCACACAGTATGCCCAGTTATCCATATCTACACTTCTCTTGCTGTGGTCAATGTCATCCACTTTTCTTGCCCTGACCATTATACTATTTTCAAAGGAGATCTCCTAGTTGTCTGCTGTATGACTGACCACCTGTTTTCAATTTTTGCATTGACTAGGGAATGTAGCCAGGCCATTCTGTTGCCCAACCTAGGGGACTTGCCATTTGCCCCAAGTTATATATATGACAGTGTATCACAGTTCTACTACTGTTCCATGCTGGTCGACTTTACCATCTCTCCCTGAAACCTGATCAAATCAACTTTATTGTCCTTTTCTTTTGAGTCTCTCTCATTCTGGGTAAATGTACATATGCATTTCCACATCTAAACAAAGACTGAGGACACTGCCACATTTTTATATTCCACTGCTCCACCTCTACTGCCTTTACCACCACCCTCTGTATTCACAATGCTAGAAAATAGAAAGAATGGCTGAAAAAATACTATGTTACATAAGGGTTTATTTTTGGATTGGCAGTTCCTTCTTTCATCTTTGGGCTTCCAGCTCAACCAGAATTGCCTCTTAATAAAGCTTCTGCTCCCTGACTTTTTATTCACAACTACCTAGGATTGCACGCTGTTTTTACACACTATCGACGAGTTCCAGTATTATGGAGAGAGTTCTCAAATTAAGAGGCATGAGCCTCATTCCTCTCCAGAACTCAGAACAAATGTGCTTTCAGCTAGTTTATATTAGGGATGTGCATCTGTTTGAAATGACTTAGATAATGTCAACAACATTGTCTATGTCCTTTCCTGCCATTTTCAAAATGAAATGACAGAAAAAGCTCAACATTTCATTTACTTCTATCGTTTTAGCGCGCACTATTTCCAAAACCTAGAAAGTAGAAAAATAAAAAAACTGGGAAACAACCTAAACGACACAACAAGACAAAAAATGTTTTGGCCTGCACATCCCAAGTATATAATGCTGTTGCACAACAGCTGGGATTCCATTTGTCCCTATAGAAATTAACACTGTTTCCACAGTATCCCCAGCCCATGTCTACTGTATTACAGCCCAGATATTTTCCACAGAATAGCAGCATAACATTTTTTAGTTTTTGCTAAGGCAAGGCAATATAACTACTGTTACACATAGGGAAAGCAATCTCCATGGGTAAAAATAGTGTTCTACAATCAGAAAAGGCCTTTTACAAAATTGCCCACCCGATATGTAGATAAAATTATGCAAGTACCTCCTGTCTGTAGGTAAATTTATCCACACTTAGTGAAGGCATTCCTAGGGGCAGAGTTGGGGAGTGGTTTGGACTTATGTGCGTACTTCCGTTTGCGTGTAATTTTCCTCCAAAAATTTCTCCACGCATTACAACCACAGCTATAATTGTGCGTGGGTAAATTTGATGGATAATTTTAAAAGTAGCCTTATTCGCATAAGTCCACTTTGAAAATGGGTGTAACTTAACAGATGGGTTTTGCCATCTAATTTAAGCAAACTGTTATGAAATTATCTCTAAAAAAAAAGACTAAAACAGAATCATAAGATTACAGTACCTGGTGTCAAGAGGATAACAGAGGTGACAATTAGGGAGCAGATAACCAGAATAACAAGTAAAGCAATTGCAATTCCTTTCCAGTTTCTTTGCGGAGGATTACTTCCCACCAGCTCCTAAAATAAACATAAGGTAAGACATTAGTTATTAATAAAGTAATTTACCAAAATAAATGTACAATTGAACAAACGATCTTCAGCAGTAATATCTTCATCACGAATATTAGAATTAGAAAAAAGACTGTATCATATCACATCAAAGAAAACTCATATTATACAACAAACCTTTGGTTATATGACCAAAACTGAGATGATAATTGTCATTGATGCAAGCAATTGATAATTGACATATTCAGAAGAGCATTAGATGCTTTCTTGAAAAATCTCTTCACTTTCCACCATTAGGAAGGAGTGAGCATGTAAAGTAGTGGCAAATTGGGCTCTATTAACTTCCAACATCAAGCTTTCCAATGTGGAAAAACCTCTACTTGTCCCTGAACCTGTTTGGTTAGGTGGTCACAATCAACAGAATGCTGCTAAGATGTCCTTCACTGGTCTCCCAATGGACCATTCATCTCCTGTACAGTCTATCCAGAACTCAGCAGCCCAACTTATCTTCCTCCAATGCTGTCATGACCATCTGACCCCTTTTCTCAAGTCACTACATCTGTTTCTGCATATAGTTTGTTTCTCCTGCTCACTTACAAGTGCCTTCGCTCTGCAGGTGCTTATTTCTTCCCCTTGCTATCTTTTCCTACACATCTTCTGTGACTTCTTTTCATCAGGAAAACTGTTCTTCTCTGCATCCTTCTCTTCCATTTCCAACTCATAACTCCATGCTTTCTATATTTCTATGCCATATCCCTGAAACAAACTTTATGATTGGTACATTATGCCTTCTAGCTGGCCATACTAAAATCCCATCTAACATTTTTGTCTGAGGATGCCTTTAAACCATAAGCCTTCTATCTGTCTTACCTGTTTGTCCTGACTAGACTCTAGCCTAAGGTGAAGGAGCCATATTCCAAAAGTAGAGGCCCTGCCACAGAAAATGTGCTGTTACAGAATTTAACTTTCCATGCTTCATGTCAAGATATAACCAGTAATAAAGCTTCCTGACTAGATCCTATGTTCTGACCCAGTTTATATCACCTTAGTTTATTTTGGACATTGGAAATAAACAGGGTCACTTGCTGTTATGGTGTGAAAAATCTGGGTCATTAGCTTGAACAGGACCCATGCATCAATGAGAAGCCAGTGAAGTTTGACAAGTAACAATATTGCGCTATGCGTCAGTGACCAGCCGATAATGGCTCTATCTGTAATAGATGGATTCACCATGCTGGAAGTCCCACTAAAAGACAATTATAGTGGTCCAACATAGGCATTATCGAATGCATGGGCCACCATTTCAAAAAGATGGCACAGATTCAGAATTTGTCTGAGTTTCAAGAAAGCATTTTGAGGCACTAATGAAAAATAGGAATACAGCTCAAAACTAGAATAAAGCTGTACGCATAAATTTTTCACTAATCTAGGATATGCATATTTTGGTTTAATCTCACTTCATATGGTTTAATGGTGAATCCTATGCACTACTTTATTTAGCCCTTTTCAAGGCTGCAACTCATCTGTCTATATTCTTTTGGAAATGTAGACTCTAGAGCTGGATAAAAATCTCCAAATGAGATGATCTCACTGATGATTTCTAGAGAAGCAATATCACCTTTTTTTCTGCTGTTAATAATTTTCAGTATACGCTCTACAATTCCTCTGGCTCTCACCTCTGCCTTCTTTGTACTGTTTTCAGCCTTGAGATCATCAAATATGATCACCTTGAAGTCGCAATGGATTATAATAACTAGCAAAAAAAAGATGGATAAATGTATAGAATGATAGGCTAGGAATCCAAAACCAAACCTACAGATTACCCATTATCTGCTCAAAGACAAGAATTCTCAATCTGTGGAGGTCAATATTTGCAAGCTTTGCCTGGCTAAGGGGGCTATTTTCTAAGGACGTTTCGCAGCAGTAACATTAAAATTAGGGGGAGGGGAGGAGTCAGGGCGGAGTTAGGAAGGAGTCGGCGGCAGCACCGTATGGAATGATGAAGCCTGCGCTAAAGGGGGCGGGGACAAAGGAGGGGGCAGGCGGGCGATGCCTGAAGCCGATCGCACCACGGTGGTGCGATTTCGCCTGCCGCAGTGCAGTCGGCTGCAGGCTATCATGGGCATAGCACCACCGTAAAAGGTGGTGCTATTCCCCATGCTACTGCCGGCGATAGTGTTCCTTTCATCTAATGAACCAATTGAATCCCTCATAGGCTTCCTGCTTCACATGTATTTGAAAAAGGTTTTATTATGAGATTTAGCCTCTATGGCAAGCTTCTTTTTAACTTTGCTTTTAGCTTTCCTTACCAATGTTTTGCATCTAACTTGCCAGCAATGTTGCCAGATGACAAAATTATTTTTGGCCCAACTAATCACAAAATCTATCACAAAAGTAGCCCAAACTTTATAGCTCCTTTTATAGACTATAAAGCCTATACAGCCTGTGTGATAAGTGCATAGCCTCGCCTGAGGGGAAGGCTTTTCCAGGGCAACAGCAGCAGTCAGTGCAAGGAGGACATCCAGATCAGTTGTCTGATTGAGAGAGAGTGCCTGAGAGGATTTGTGGGGTGCTGAGGAGTCCTTGGGAGGGGACTCTCACTCAGAAGAAGCTTTCCCAATGGAGTTTGTGCTTTTAATGTAGACGAGTACTGCATTTATTTTATGTCAGTGGGGAAAAGCGTAACAGTGCAAAAAAGAAAAAAGCCCACTAGGAGCATACAGAGTATATGGATTGGATGACTGCTATATATATACAAATGCAATAGGATGTGTGATGTGATGATTATCAATGATTTTTAAAATTGCAATTATGCAAAGAAGGCTGAAACTTCCAGAAATCAACCAGGTCAGTGCAGCAGGTTGCTGTTGACAGGATACTGTCCAGAAAGCCACGAGTCCTTGCTGGATATTTGAGCAACAACCCTGCTAGTACTGATAGCTATTTAGACTATTACAAAGCACAGTAGAGAGATATGAGAAGGGAAGGAGCTGGGCTGAACTAAATAAGAAGCCTTATTTGCTCATCTACTCAAGAGGATAGAGTACAACTGGAGGAAGACAATAAACTATCTTGGATGATGTAATGTGATCATCTGGTACATCACTGTGTCAATGGTGAGAGCACGCTGCACTGGTGAGGAGGGAGGTGGGATGTGCTTTGATTGGAGGGGTTTGTTATGATGTTGAAATAGTGTTTGTAAGTTCAAGGATAGGGTGGTTAACTTTTCAACTTCACACCCTCCCTAGTTGTTCCATAACAGAAATTCGTCACTCTCTCAGGTAACTTCTTGGTGGTGAAATATTGCAGAAAACACTCCAGATCGGAGCTGTAGTCTCTGGGTATGTTGTCCTTACTCCAAGGTTAGGCCTGGAGGAGAGAATAAGAGGGGGAGAAACTGGGAGAAAGAGAGGGGCTCAAAACAGGAAAGCAGGCATGGGTGTAAATGTGGCATGTGAAGTGGAAGGATAAAAAAAGCAAAGCAAGCAAGGAAACCTGATATATCACCCACAAAACTGCACATGATCTTAAAAGAAGCCCAAAAAAATGCAACCCACAAAAGCCCATATTTCCCGCAACCAATCTCCACACTAGCCCAATTGGGTGTGAAATCCACCCAGCTGGCAACACTGTGTTGTGCCCGTCGGTTGCAGACGGCTGCGACCTTTGCTGCTCACCTCATTTTGCCCAGTAACCTTGATTCTGGCTAAGATGGCCGTCTCTACATCTGCACGCCAACCTCCTTGGTGTTCCTGGAACGGCGAGGGCAATCCCGGTCGCCATCTTGAACCCGGAGTGACCTAGGGCATGCACGCGCCTACCTCCTTCTTCTGCATGTCATGGCAGGAACGTCTGGGGCGTCCCCTCCACATGACGTCACTGCCTACATGTACTTAAGCCTACCAGACTTTCCTACCTATGAGTTAGCAAGGATTCCATCTTGCTATTCCTTTCTCTGAGATGTTTCGCATCGCTATACCGGCATTCCTGGCTAAGTGACTCAGGTACCTGCTCCTCGGGGGCCTTGCTGCACTCAGAGCTATCCGTTCCTCGGAGAGCCTCTCCTGCCTGTCTCACCATCTTCAGCTAAGTGAGTTCTCCTGCATTGGATCTCCACTGCTGCTGACATTTATTCTCCACTGCATTGTGATTACAAGATCTACTCTTCGTTACTTCATTTACCCTGCTGTGTGGGATCCTCGGGTTACCCCGCTCTGCAGACCACTACCAGATCTACGCTGTCTTGTGCCAATTGCCAACACCTACCTCTGGCCTACCCCGTGCTGCGGACCACTACCAGAGGTACAATGCACAAGCTATATCTGAAGCAAGTACCATCCAGGTTACCCCGCCTTGCGGACCACTACTGGATTTACACTGTCTTGTATCAGTTACTCACATCTGCCTCTGACCTACCCCATACGATGGATTACTACTGGAGTTACCTCGTACAAGATTACCAAGAAGCAAGGATTCCCCGGGTTACTCCACTCTGTGGACAACTACCGGAGAATCCATCCCAGGTCTTCTAATTCCAGGACTGAGTTTACAACCCGCTCCTCGGGTTTCTCGTTGCTGTATAATAGATTCTCTGACTCCGGTGTCCATCACTACTGAGACCCCACCTGTCATGGAGAGTCCCCACAGGGCTCCTCCCTGTGGGTGGAGTCAGCTCACTCCACAACCCAAGGGCCCACAAACCAAGTTAAAACATAACACACTGCTTGCCTGTGCTTATGACTTTACTGACTTTCTTCATTTAGATCTTTCCATTTGTTGAAAGTAGTTCTTTTGGCTATAATAGCCTCTTTCACCTAATCTTCTAGCCATGTCAGAAGTTGTTTTGCCTTCTTTTCACCTTTTTTACTGCGTGGAATACATCTGGTCTAGGCTTCGAAGATAGTTCTGCTTGTTTAAAAATACCATCACATCAAAAAGCTCTAAAGTCAATTATATTCCATTCTTTTACTTCAACAAATAACTAGTGCCATCACATTCTATTGCTAAATTCTGGTATATCTACCTTTGAATGACAGGATTGCCCCCACGGTGCAGCATCAATGAATCCTTGTTTGCACTAGCATTCTTTCATCTTGCAGGCACACATTGATGGTTTATTCCCCAACTAGCTTTTCAGCAGTGCAAAAATTGCTGTACTTCTGTGCATTAGTACAGTGCGTTCATTCTTTCAGCCTAAGATCACATACTATGCTCAGATATGTAGCTTTAGCTGTGTTATTTTACAAGTATTATATTCATATTTTTGTTATTAGATTTTAAAACATTAATTTATCTTTTTGCAAGCCTTGGAGTCCTACTCTTTTACAATGACTTTTTTTTGGCACAAAACTATATAAAGGAACCTGGAGTTCAATCATGTATTACTTTTTTGAGATGGCTGAATAATTTTATTTAATCCATTTATTAAGCATAGTAGTAATACATAATTTTTATCACCTATCAAATATTGCTGGAATTAGAAAAAAGAAAATGTTAGGAAGCATAGACTCTTCTTTCATAGACTGTTGTTACATTCTGATCTCTTTAGAGAGATTTGCAATTATGGGGATAATTTTCAAAGTAAATTACACATATAAAACTCAGTTTTATGCACATAAATGGCTGTACTAAAATAGCCCATGGTTGAATGCATGTACAAATATACACGTAACGTTTTTTCTTACACAAACTGAGCAGAGACTTTCCAGGTGGTAGTTTGGGTGGAAAAGGTACTATTGCGCATACTTTTTGATTTTACAATGTATGAGTCTTTCAAGACTATTTGTGGTGCTGGTTCTGAGAGGGGATACTTATCCTAGTATTATATAAATTGTGCAGCACACTACTGCACAATTTATAAAATGCATTTGGTTCTGCTCTGAAACTCTGAGCAAATATTTGCAATATAATAAAAGCACTTACTTTCTTTCCCTATTTTATAAACATATGCATGTACATTTAATGCATGAAAAAATATAACATCTATGCATACACACCCTAATTTATACATCTGGGTGAAACAAAAAATATGCACAAATTTTTTGTTTATAAAATAGCATATATGCCAATATAAGCTATTTATGTGCACATATGATCATTTTCATGCATTGTTAAGACACTTTTTACCCATGGTAATTATGCTTTTATTAACATGGCGTTATGATGCTGTTGCTTTTGGCTATCATTGGGGCAATGCCACAGAGTGCTACACCTACCTCCTCCCACAAAGACGATGAGATGAACACTGATTCCAGGGAAGGCCTCCCGTAGAATGTGTGGCCAGCCATTGCGCTCATCGACACTGGTGTCTGCATGCTGCACCGTCCCTAGGCGCATATGTGCAACATCATGGCAGATTTAAAGGGACTGCGGTGGGCAAACCTCTGCGGCCCCCCCTGATGATACCATCATTGCTGCCCTATGAAAAGGCAGCTCTCCCACAGCAAGACGCCTCGGCAATAGGTCAGCTACCTTTGGTAGAGCAAGTTGCCTCACCGTGTTCCTGGTCTTCATGCCTGTTTTCCTGGTCTTCGTTCCTGTATTCCTGGTTTTCATCTTGGCAGCCACTGGTCTTCATTCCTAAGTTCCTCGTCTTTGTCCTTTGGTCAGTCTTCAGTTCTTCAGTGTCTTCTCCTGCCCATCGGTGCTGTTCCTCACCTCCCTGTCTGCCTATCTGTCCCATCTTCCCTCATATGGATCTCTGGTTCTGAAATCAGCTTGCTTGACTCTTCACTACGACTAAACTCCACCTGCCACTGACCACTGCCTGATTCTCGACTACGATTTAACTCCGCCTTTTACTGACCACCGCCTGATTTTAGACCAAGCCTGAACTCCACCTCAGTCCAAGGGTGCACGCACGCAACAAATGCCTGCTAGCTTGGATTTTTCTTGCAAAAAGCAAATACAATTCAGCATAAACGTTTTATAAGGGTTTTAGTCTGTTGATGGCTTATTTAAGCATTTGAGAGTAAATGCTATTAGATTAACATTCTGGAGGCTTCCTCCTCTAAGTATTCAATTATGATATTATCATGAATATAACAGCAAAAGGCTAAATTATAATTCATGAAGTATAATGAAACAGGACACAATTTTGCAATGTCCTTGCTCAATAATAATAAGGGGCAATAATATCAAACTAATCCTGGAAACATCTGGCAAAATGCTCAGTATAAAGTACCTAAAATTAATTTTAACTAACTTTTGCCCCATTATTTTCTGCTTTTTAAAAAGTATACTTTTTCTAATATTTGTAAAACAACAAAACTGATACATTCAGAAATGGTTTGCAATAAGACTTCCTTGCAGTGGTTCTATCATTATGCACGGTGAGACGGCCTCCTCATATGGAAAATTTGGGGGCAGTGACCACCTCACGCCTCTATTGCACGCAAAAAGGCCCATTTCACGTGCGATAGCATGCAAATTAGGGGGAGGGGAGGAGTCGGGGCAGGGAGGGGAGGAGTCAGGCTGGGGTGGGGGACAGAGTCGGCGGTGTCTTCGCTGCCAGTGATAACGATACCAACTTTATCGTCGGCAGTAGGGCACCGAATAGCATCACCTTTCACGATGGCGCTATTCGGTGTGAAAGCCAGCATACCGCGGTGGTATGAAGGCTACAGGTTTTCGCAGGCCCTCCCCTCCCCCCCCCCCGCCCCCCATTTTCGCTGGATTCATCATTCAGTAATGAATGATGAATCCAGGCCTAAATTTGTCTCACAACGGATCAATGAGTATTCAGCTCCTAGAAGTTTTATAGCATTCTTAAGCAAAGTCTAACAATGTGTGAGGGAGCTACTTCACTTTTCTAATGAATGCAGGACGTGTATGCTACAAATTTTCTTTGTTTCATAGATCGTTTACCATGAGTAGAGGATGACAACAAATTACAAACCCAGTGATGCACTCATCTCAAAATTATGGAACAGGTTTTTAATCATTCCGGCTTCATGTACAATGATTATAACAAGATACAAGGCCCTATGCTCTGAAAATGTATAAGCACACTACACTGTATGTATAACTATTATATTAAAACAAATTATTGCCACCAAATTTAGTTATTGATCTGGCATTCAGTGCATGTTATATTTAAGATGGCATTAGTGAATAAATTTCACAGTTACCCTTTTTAACAAAGTAGCATAAAGTCCCAGACCATTAAACACTGTAAAATCCTGAAAGCAGTTTCTGTCTGCCCATGGATTGCCCACTTTAAGGGATGTGATAAATGTTTGCATCTAAAGCATAGTACATAGCACTGTAAATACCTTATCTCCTAGAAGTACTTATGTCTTGGCCCAGTCATCTTCCTCAGGATTCACTGCTCTGCTAGGTTTTTTTTGTTTCAGGTCTTTTGCATTTAGGTAGTTTTATCAGCCCACATTACTAAAATGGATTATGAATTAGAATCATTTCTTGCCATTCTCAAGTCCAAAGTATAGATCTGGGTGACCAACTCTAGTCCTCATGAGCCACAAACTGGCCTGGTTTTCAAGATATCTACAATGAATATGCATGAGGTAGATTTGAATGCACTGCCTTCTTTGTATACAAATATATCTCATGTATATTGATTATGGATATCCTGAAAACCAGGCCTGTTTGTAGCTTTTGAGGACCAGAGTTGATCATCCTTGGTATAGACCATCAACTGAGGGTGAGAACAGATGTTTTTTGAGACTAGGGTCAAATCCACTTACTTCTGATATATCACATTATAGATACAGAAAATCATCATCCACATGATTAAATTATATTTATATTCCAAACTTTATAAGCTGTTAGCCACTTCAAAGCAGATTAAATTTGGGTATGATAGAGGGCTTACTATTGGTTTGCGCCTAAGGCAATGGTGGGTGAAATGACTTGCCTGAGCTCACAAGGAGTGTCAGCGTGATTTGCACCCTGGCTTCCTTGGCTCATAGTCTGCTGCTCTACTAGATGACTACTCTACTCAGATATTTTCTCTAACTTGGGCCTAGATTCATCATTTTGTGATAAATATAGCAAAACTAGCACCCATGATAAAAAGGGGTGTGCTTCGTAGAGAGAGAGAGAGAGCGAGTGAGAGCGAGCCTCTGAAGGGGCCAACAAAAAAATTAATTATTTATATCACTGTAAGAGAGGGCACTAGTAACTTGGGGCGAGGTTTTTGAGGTGAGGTGGGTTCTGAGGGCAATTTTACATGCACAATCATATGTATGAATAGCACATTTACCATCAGTGAAGATTTAATGTGATTTGGAGGGGTGAAAGGTGAAAGAAGAGTAGATTTGTACCATGTTCTCTCTACCTAGCTTGAAGCATTATCAATACCTAGCTACAATCAAGCAAAATAGAGAGAACATGGTAAAAAACTACTCTTCTTTCACCTTTCATCCCTCTAAATCACATTAAATCTTTACTGATGGTAACTGTGCTGTTTGTATATATGACTCTGCATGTTAAACTACCACCCCCCCCCTCAAACCTCAACCTGAGTTACTCTGAGTACACCCTCTTACAGTTGTATAAATAGTAAAATCAGTTGGCCTCTACAGAGGCTCAGGCTCCCCCCTCCCCCCACTCCCAAAATGGGATTTGCAATAAACCCTGTTATTGGCCATAATGCACAGTTATCACAAGCATAAAAATGGTATAGTTATTTCAATGTTAAATCCCATGATATTGTGTTATGTTATTGCACACAACATTAAGCACCCCTAATTTCTATAAACTCGTCCTACTTGAATAAAACTTGCAAATGCATTTCACAATAACACCCTGTTGCATTTTGATGAATGACTCCCTTATTTATTATGATACTTGAAAAATAAAAAAATATTTTCAGAAAAAAATTAACTGAACAAAATGCCCATTTAAACATGTACATCTACAGTAATAGTAGTATAGAGCCTGAAAAATCTATAAAGGTCAGATATTTAAAAAATATATTTAATAAGCAGAACTCATAATAAAGGATTTATGAATCATATAAAACTCTTAATATATTATTATTATTATTTTCATTAATTCATAATTTAGTCATAAAATGTAACATTTAATTAGTACTGCACTTTTTAAAATAATACTGCTTTAATCTCCTATTATGACAACAAATTAATGTTGCCTACTTGTTAGCTGGTTTCAAGTTGAAAGTTCAGGATACCGACAATATTTTAAATTCCTATAATAAGCAATTGTGCTTGCATATATTATTTGGTGTTAGATTTTCTGTAGTGGCTTGGAATGATAATTAGTTGCAGTGAAAAAAAAAGAAAACTTAATAAAGGAAGTTGTCAGCAAAATAATTTCTGTCATTTCATTGCAAAGCTGACAAGAAACTAATCACTAAGAAATCACACAGGAATATGATACAGAACTGATGATCCTAGGGGTATTTATAATTTTATGTTTTTGGGGAAAATAGACTTTGAATTAATTCTGTGAGCTAGTAAAAGTTAGTATTTATTTGCAAGTTATAATTGTGTGTTCTGGGACAACAGACTTTGGATTATCTCTGTGAATCAGATAAAGTTAGCATGTATTTATTTATTTATTACATTTGTATACCAACTATCAACATTTCTAGATGGTTTATAATAAAATGGTTACAATATAAAAACATAAAACATCACAGTTATAGAATTATCCTAAAGACAACTTACTAAAATCAGCTTTTAAAATGTTAACAATTCAACAAAATTAAGATGCAGTGAGATGGGGGATAAGCAATCCTTTGTACTGAATGCCACATGAATGACTATCTACCTGTTGTTGAGATGTTGGTGTATGCACTAGTGCCAAGACTTCTTGATTCTCAGACTGCAATCTCTGGAGGCCAATGGCAGGCTTGGAAGAGCTGAGACAGAGAGGTATATAGAGGAAACCTTCAAGGACATAGTAAAGTGGTTCCAACTTCAGCCAAGCAGCCCTTGCGTTGCTTTGAAGAAGCAAGATCACCTGGCAGGAGACCATCACTTTGGTGTGGCAGGAAGTGTTCTTATAGCTAGGATCTAGCCTCCAGATGATACTTTATCCTCTCACACTGAAGATAAAGCATCATCTGGATGGACATATGCCCAGTGGCGGAGGGTTAGAATGGTCATTTTAGTTTGTGATTTGATCATGAGGAATGTAGATAACTAGATGACTGGTCGGCAGGAGAATTGCATAATAACTTTCCTGCTTAGTATGATGGTTTTGGACCTCACATGCCACCTAGATAGTACTTGGGAGGAGCTGGCTGTTGTGGTACATGTGGGCATCAATTACATAGGAGGGAGGTTCTGGAGGATACATTTAGGGGGTCACTTGTCAAAGTGCTATACGGTGTTTTCGCATGTGTTAAGGCATTTTCGCATGCAAAAAATGCCTTTAATGCATGTGAAAATACAATAACATTTGGTGTGATGCAAATGAGAAAAGGGGGAGGATATTGAGGTGGATATTTTGGCCAAGTGGGCTGGGCTTACAGTTTTGTGAAGCTGTATCACATGGCTTTAATGTAAATTTAAACTACACCTTTTTCATTTGTGTAAAGCTGTGTGAAAGGGCTTTTTCATGGTTGTGATGTTTTCTGCATGTGCTGTTTTGAGCTCCTAGAGAAGCAGCCAAGCTATCAGGGCTCTCCTGGGAGGGAGAATCTAACTGTAATTCTTGCCCACTTAGATTGGTATTTATATCTCTAAAGGAGGCCTACCTAGTCACGCGAGGTGAGGTTTAGGTATTAGTCTAGGGGTTAGGAGCCACTTTGACATTCAAAGTGAGATGTACAAACAGAACAGTGCTCTCTTGTGAAGATTTGATGACCTTCAGAGTGAGGAAACTCACCCAAAGATGAGATTTGTGAAATGTTCTCTCAACCTAGCTTGATGGACTCTCTACCTGGGTAACATCAAGCTAGGTTGAGAGAATATTGCACAAATCTCATCTTTGGGTGAGTTTCCTCACTCCGAAAGTCCTCAAATCTTCACAAGAGAGCACTGTTCTGTTTGTACGTCTCACTTTGAATGTCAAAGTGGCCCCTAACCCCTACACTAATACCTAAACCTCACCTCGAGTGAATAGGTGGGCCTCCCATAGAGATATAAATACCAATCTAGTGTGAGAGTATTCAAGCTAGTTAGTCTCTCTCTCTCTCTCTCTCTCTCTCTCTCTCTCACACACACACACACAACTTAAACCTACTAAACATGGTCCCCCCTGTGGTTCTGAAAAAAACATCACAATTTGCACTAACATAGGGGTAGATTTTCAAACTATGCGAATAGGCCTACTTTTGCTGGCGCATCAGGCGCAAGCAAAAGTATGCTGGATTTTAGTAGATACACGCGGAGCCGCGCGTATCCACTAAAATCCTGGATCGGCGCGTGCAAGGCTATCAATTCTGTATAGCCGGCGCGCGCCGAGCCGCGCAGCCTACCCCCGTTCCCTCCGAGGCCGCTCCGAAATCGGAGCGGCCTCGGAGGGAACTTCCTTTTGCCCTCCCCTCACCTTCCCCTCCCTTCCCCTACCTAACCCACCCACCCGGCCCTGTCTAAGCCCCCCCCTTACCTTTGTTGGGGGATTTACGCCTCCCGGAGGGAGGCGTAAATCCCCCAACAAAGCGTGGCCGCGCCCTCCGTGCCCACCCTGGGGGTGGGCACGGAGGGCGCGGCCACGCCCCCGGACCGCCCCGGGCCGTAGCCACGCCCCCGTACCCGCCCCCAAAACGCTGCCGACACGCCCCCGAAACGCCGCGACGACCGGGCCCGCCCCCGACACGCCCCCCTCGGAGAACCCCGGGACTTACGCGAGTCCCGGGGCTCTGCGCGCGCTGGTAGGCCTATGTAAAATAGGCGCACCGGCGCGCAGGGCCCTGCTCGCGTAAATCCGGGCGGATTTACGCGAGCAGGGCTCTTAAAATCCGCCCCATAGTGCTTTACCTAGGCATTAGCACAAATTGTGATAAAACACACCCCTTTTCCTATCACATGTGATATTTAGTGCATTTTGATAAATCCAGGCCTTAGTCTCTTACCCCAGGATTCATCAAAATGCTATAAATTTTGCATGAATAATGCCCATGATAAAGATAATTTTTTAGTTACTGCACCTTATTTTAGTGTTTTGCATAGATATTTTATCACAATGTGTGTTAAATTATTTGCTTTGCAAGTTGTGGAGAGAGAGAGAGAGAGAAAGAGAGAGACTCTTTATAAAGCTCTCATATAAGTCAACTATTTATATCACTATAGTAGGATCATCTAATTACTCAAGGTGAGGTTTTGGTGGTGGCCTATCATTTTGGGGCCAGTTTTACATGCACCATGCAAAGTGAGATGTTTGAACAGCACAGTACACATCAGTGAAGATTTGATGTGATTTGGAGTGAAGAAAGGTACAGAAAGATGAGATTTCTACAACGTTCTCTCACGTCGGCACACGTAAATAAAATCTCCCCCCCCCCCCCCCCCACGCATGCATGAATTGCGGACGGCATGCACATGTGCACGCAGATGTTAAAATCTTGCATGCATGTGAGCGGATATCGCATTTTATAACATGCAAGCAGCGATACTCGCATGTTATAAAGTTGGGGCATCCATGTGCTCATGCTAGGAACCGTGCACTGCTTTTAAAATCGACCACTCATTTTTTAATTAAGCTGTAGAATTTGTTATAGTCAAAGAGACTAGCAGAGCAGAGTTTAAAGAGGCTTGGATACATTCCTGGAGGAAAAGTCCATAACACACAAGTCTAAAGAAAGTTATTGCTTGGGACCAAAATGTTGGACTTGATGGACCTTGGTCTGACCCAGAATGGCATTTCTTATATTTCTATGCAGTGTGCAAAACTTGGCTTAATTACTGACAGGCCGATACAGCAAAGCGTGGCCACGGTTACCCTGCTTCTAACCCGCTTTGTACCCACAATTTGGCCGTGTAAGTCCAACCCGCGATTCACTATCCCTTTTAACCCATCCTTACCGCTTCTTGAAATCAACGGGTAACCCTTTCCGCCCGCAGTATGTATATGATATGTAAACGATCGGATTAGCTATTCCCTCTGATACAGTAATGTGCGCCCCGATTATCGCCTTTTTAACCTGCAGTTTTGCCGTGTGTTTAACCTGCTATTTTACCACCTACCCTTACCCGTGCGTTAATGTGAAGCGTCAGGTAAGCCCCAGCAGAGAGAGATGAAATTTCACGGGCAAACTTTCCTGTGAGGCTTCAGCAGCCCAGGGTGGATCGGGCGCTCCCCATGTGAGGCGGTTTCCAGAAGCCCCCACCGGCGAAGGTGCAAATGATTGCTTCACTGCCTGACACCCTCACCCCCCGGGACAAGACCTTTAGAGGAGCCAGGATCTGGCAAACTTTCCCCCAGCTCCGCTCACCTGCCCTGGTCGCGTCTATGGGTGCCGGTCTCCCGTGCGGGCGCGCTGAGGCAGCTTCCAGCAGCCCCTGCTGGCGAAGGTGCATGAGCACACGCCATGACCTGAGCACCCGGCTGGACGTCCGAGGTCACGGCGTGCGCTCATGGTAGCGAAGGTGCATGAACGCATGCCATGACCTGAGCGCCCGGCTGGACGTCCGAGGTCACAGCGTGCGCTCATGCATGTTCGCTGGCGGGGGCTGCTGGAAGCCACCTCGCATGGGGAGCGCCCAATCCGCCCCGGGCTGCTGAAGCTGCTCTCACCGCCGGCTGCCCCCGAGAGAAGGGGAGAGAGGACTGGGGCTGCTCCGGAGCTGTCAGCGCGCCTACACGGGAGACCGGCACCCATGGACGCGGCCAGGGCAGGTGAGTGGGGGCTGGGGGAAAGTTTGCCCGATCCTGGCTCCTCTAAAGGTCTTGTCCCGGGGGTGAGGGGGTCAGGTAGTGAAGCAATCATTTGCACAGGACAACAAAACAAACTGCACCAGCCCTTCTCCTGTATCCACTTCCTGGTACCTGTCATTTCAAATGTCATTTGAAATGACAGGTACCAGCACACCCAGGATACTGTATAGGCGCTGTATAGCACGCTATACAGTAAAATGGATTGCGCTTCATGGACGCTTAATGGACGCGCTTTGGACGTGGCTTGCATTTGTGTGCCATTTAAATACTGTATCAATCGGTATGTGATCCGGACTGTGCGTGCGGCAAACGAGGGTGCTCCCGGCACTACCGCACTCTTTCTTCCGCGTCCTTACTATATCGGCCTGTGAGTTAGGATGTCCACTCCCCAGCCCTTAACTATTGGGATCTTCTGGATTCTTCTCGGAAGACCCAGACTAGTCACTTTTGAGGAAAGTATGCTGACCTCAGTGGCCCATTGGTCTGTCTTTTATGGTACTTATGTTCTAGAGACAGCATGCAATATAGCATTCATGCATCTGCCTGGCCTACCTAAGTTCAAGAACTATTTTTCAATTTCCAGCTCACGCTGCCATCCCTACTTTCAATCTTTTCCTTTCCAGCTTATGCTTTATTTCCATGTTTTCAGGTGGACTAATCTGGCAACAACACTATTTATACAAACTCATAAGATGGTATTATTCTAACATTTAGAGTCCACCTCCTCCAATACAATTGTTTGGGATGGTTTACAGTGTAACAAAAAACATATTACACGGTTAATAAGATTTATAAAACACCTCCTAAAATAAAACTTACAAATTCCATCTAAGAGCTCTAGTATCAGCCCCATTATTATTAACCCTTTAGGGAAAAGCATTCCATGCAGATAATCTGATGAGGTGCCTCAGCTATTTACTGTATTCACATATCATTCATATAAATGAGCCTTGACCGATGTCCCGCAAATGCGCAGTAGAGAGCTGCTCTGCAGCTCTCACCGAGGGGCCGCACATGCGCAGAAGACAGATCTCTCACCGACGTGCTGAGTTGACGCCGCAAGGCACAGAGATCACACCGACAATAGAGAACAGCAGAGAAAGACGGCGCAGCTCGCGTACACACTGCATCACAGGCACTGCCACTTCCCGAATCATGTCATCCCAGGTAAGTCACAAGCAATACACACCGTCATTTGCAAACTTCCAACCCCCAGCCCCTACCCCAAGAAGCGCACATGAACGCCAAGTACAGGAAAAGGCACAAGCGTCGGCACTCCCAGAAATGGCTCCTCTGACATAGGCGCTTATTTCCCACAGCCTGAGCCCCTCCCTCCGCTGCCGGGGAAGGGGGGAGGAAGTAGGGACGGACCGACCGGCACGCGAAGGGACAGCAGTGAGAAGCCACAGTACACAGGGAGGGAGGTACAGAGAGAGGCAGGTCCCAGTAGCTGCGACCCTCTCCCTCTGCATCTCATAGGTTCTGCAGGGTACAGCCGGCCCTGTAGAAGAGAGAAAGAGAGAGTGGAGGAGGGCTGAGGGAGAGGGAAGGGTTTGTGGGTGAGTTGAGAGGGGAAGGAAAGGGAAGATGAGAGGGGATGGAAGGAAAAGGGAAGAGGATATGAGTGAGTAAGTGGGAAGGGTAAGAAGTTGTGGAGAAGAGAGCGGCTCTGACCGACGTGCCGTCTGACCGATGGAATCTCGTCCGTTTGAATGGGCCTAACGGCTAGTAGAGACATATTCAATAATTTGTGGTATGTATGCTAAGGACATCTAGGTACTTATTTTATTTTAGTCACCTTTAACAGCATTAGGCTCAAGGTAAAGTACAAATTATAAACAGCTAATAATTGCATCCAGACAGAAGAAATAGAATCAAATAAAAATACAATAATAAAAATACTTCATTGTTGACATGCTCTGAGAAATACTAACCATGTCTACATCACTAAAGAAACAGACCTCCAACAAATTCAAACCATTATCTTACCAAACAATAACAAAAATAAAATCATAATAATAACCCAATAATATCAATAGTATCATTACAGATTCCCAACATCAGAGTTCAGATAATACCTGTACAATCCTAACTTGCTAAAGCCAAAAACAAAAACAAAAGCTTGTACAATAGGCCAGAATTTGATGACCTGCCTGCCACAGAAACGTCAGGTGGCAAAGTGGTACAGCTATTTAAATCTGTGATTCCATGGAAAGATGTTGTTTGATTAATTCTGCCCCACCCCGAGCTGAATATGAACCTCAAAGTATTCAAAAAGCAAGCAGAAGTATGAGGAAAGCACCATACAATGCCAACAGAAGCAAAACAAACATCTAGAAAACTTTAGCACAAATATGTTTAAATTAAAAAGATTTAATAGTTCTTAAAAGTATATTATTCTCTTTCAATGCTTAGTTGCTGGTTTTAGTTATTTTATTTGTGGAATCATAATATATATATATATATATGAGCAGTATTTACAATTTAACTGACTGGAGGGCAACTTTCAAGAGGAATCTAATTGCTTAATCACAGAGCTAGCTAATTAGACTCTTTATTGGAAAATTGCCCCTCATAGAAATATAGCTTCCTAGTAAAATATTTAGCCACTTTAATTGTATTCAGTCTTGGGGGCATAGCTTGGTCAGAGGAGAAAACTATGAGCTTATATTGAGTATTCCAATGCACATGCATATTT
The DNA here is from genome assembly GCF_901001135.1 of Rhinatrema bivittatum. NCBI lineage: Eukaryota > Metazoa > Chordata > Amphibia > Gymnophiona > Rhinatrematidae > Rhinatrema > Rhinatrema bivittatum. The sequence goes on along the minus strand of NC_042616.1, from coordinate 94,218,102 downwards.
TGCCTTCCCAAACCACATCCATACACATAACAGGGGCAAGAGATACAAGTACTTTTGTAGCCATGTACCTGTCATGAATTTCCAAAGAGAAACTACCTGGATAGCATCATTTTGAGAATTCACTGAAGTTACATGGATACTGAAGCACCTGGGCTGTTTGTTGCATTGCAAAAATTGCCCTCATGTGTTTTATTTTTCTTTCTTGGATAGCTCATGTGCAATGATAATAAAATAGCTATTTTCTACAGCAATCGTTTGTGGGAAAATAAATATAAATTTAAAAATAAATAAGAAGATGTTTTAATGGCAGTTGCACCTGCATGAAATTGCTGGAGAATGCTTTTTTCATATGATGGGATACATAAATATAAAACAAAACTGTCACACAGCTGACAAAATCATTTATTTAGTATAGAAACATGTACTGCTGCCAAGACTCAAGGCAATCATAAGACATCATCCTTCCAGCCTCCTCAATGTGTCAAACATCCACAGTGCAGTATATGTGATAAACGAACCACCAGTCAAGTAATGTGTCACGCTTCACATAAATCTTCACAAATTGACAGAACAGAGAAATGCCAAGAATGATGTGAAAAAATACATACCCAGATTGCACAAAGAAAGAAATTTCAGATTCTTTGAAAATATTTTAGAAAATCATTTCCAAGCGAGAATAAAATACTTTATACCACAGAGGATAATAGCTGTTGAAACAAGCCTTATGTAGCTACTGAGCTATTAATGAGTTTTGCTAAAATTAGACACTTCCACCTTATGTAGGAGAGGCACTGGATATGTTGCAGTTAATTTCTCTTTTATTATGACCCATGATGAGATCAGTTTAAGAGGACAGGATGGCGGAAATAAGCCATGACCAAGAAGGAAAAAAAATTAGAAATCAGGGTTAGGGAAAACAGATATTTTATTTGGTCATAAGGCAGGTAGAGAAAACAAATAAGGATAACCAAAGAAATTCAAGCATATAATTCAATCATTAGAGAGCAGATCAGGATTTCTGATAAGGAACGGAGAACATGTTATCCATCTGTCAGCCACCAAAAAATGTATAATGATTAGCTACAGTTTGGCAATTAAGGACATAATTGATTATAAATTCTGCAAACTATCCTTAGATCAGCTATACAATATACAGTCTTAGCCCTTTAAAACAGTCAACAATCTATGCAAACTGACAATATTTGGCTTTCTAGAAATGAGACCATTGAATTAATGGTTAATTTTGCAGCATGACCGCCAATTGTTAACAGTTTAATATATAAAATACCTTGATGGACTCTCTACCTGGATACTATGAAGGTAGGGTGAGAGAACATTGTCGAAATCTCAACTCTGTGTGTCTTTCCTCACTCCAAAACATGTCAAATCTTCACTGATGTGTACTGTGCTGTTTGTAAGTCTCACTCTGCAAAATGGCCCCAAAACCCTAGACCACCACCAAATTCTTACCTCAAGTTACTTGCTGGCTCTCCTATACTGATAGTTGACTACTATGAAAGCCTTATAAGGAGTGTCTCTCTCTCTCTCTCTCTCTCTCAAGTACAAATATTACAGGGTGTGAAAACGTTAACATACATTGCGATACAATACCTATGCATAGCACACAGTGTGGTTACTCTAAAATTATCATAGCCACACCCCTTTTCCATACTGCGGGCATTATTCATGCAAAAATTATTGTATTTTGATAAATCTAGGCCATAGAATGGTAAATAGAAAACTAAAAATAACATAAAAATGTACATGCTAGTGCACTGCATCTCTTTGTTTATGCCCGAGTGTGGAACCTTTTTTTTCATTTACAAACAAATTTGAATTACTGTGTTTCATTGTTTTCGCCCCTCTCCCCCATTTTGTTTGCAAATGAATGCACATCCCTATTTAATGGTGGTAGACATAATGTCTTTCAACTAGGGGACTGAAAACAAAGCTTCATATGCTCACCTCAGAGATTTGGAAGGGCATTGCCAATGCATAAACTTCGATAAATAAGTGGTATCCAGACCAATTAAAGCTTTAAATATTACACAAGCTACTTTAATCTGTACTCAGAATTCCACTGGGAGCCAGTGAAGACTGTGAAAAAGAATATTTGCTCTTTCTAGGGACCAACCAGGCTGCATGGTTTGCACCACTTGTAATTTCCACAGGATCTTTTCTGCTAGAACCTCGTATAAATAGTTGCCATAGTCCACATAAGACATCACCAAAGTTGATAAATCCAAGGTGGTGTTTATGTATGGATGCAATTGGTGCATTACCCAGTAATTGAAATAAGCATCAATAGGCACTATCATGTGACTAGCTATAATGCCCTAACACTAGGTAGGTATTTATATCTCTATGGGAGGCCCACCTAGTAACTTGAGGTGAGGTTTAGGTATTAGTGTAGGGGTTAGGGGCCACTTTGTCATTCAAAGTGAGACTTACGAACAGAACAGTGCTCTCTTGTGAAGATTTGATGACCCTCGGAGTGAGGAAACTCACCCAAAGATGAGATTTGCACAATGTTCTCTCAACCTAGCTTGATGTTACCCAGGCAGAGAGTCCATCAAGCTAGGTTTGACAGCAGGCTCAGTGATGGATTTATGATCTTGCCTCCCTGAAGCACTATTGGTGCTGACATCCCCTGTCGACCCTCTAACCTCGACCTCCACCCCCAGGTTTAGCAGAAGGTCTAACAGTCTCCTAGTTTCCTGTAGCAGCTCAGGAGTAGATCCTTTGGCAAACCTTAAAAAATTCTGAAACAAATTGGCAGGCATTTCCATCTTTTACATTGCATTATAAAAATAAAGTAGTCTTACACCCTAATTCTTAGTATTATTTATTTAATTTTTATTGGGTGAAGATAAGTGATATCAAGAATGAGTACAAGGAGGAGACCTCAGGAACTGGAAAAGGAAGGGACGAGGATCAGGAATGGTGTGAGGAGAAAAGAGGAGAGGAGTGAGAAGGAAAGAGGACTAGGGATGGGGAGGTTGGGAGATGAGGAAGAGAAGGGAGAGAGAGGGAGGTTCTTGGACTGAGAAGGGAGAAGGAAGGGTTGGGGAGTCGGTTTCAGGATCTAGGGAGAAGGGAGAGGTAGGAAGGAAGGGAGGTTCTAGGATCTGGGAGATAGAATCCAAGATCAAGGGAGGGTGGATTTGAATTGCAGTGGATGGGAAGGAGAGGAGGGAGGGGTCCCTGCCATTCTCTGGTCCTGCTCCTCCTTTTAGCCCCTCCCTAATATCCCACCCATTATTATATTTACACACACACACATGCCTCCTCTCTCCCACATATGACCACTGCCCCTACCCTTGTTCTCCTCTCTCTCATACACAGACACTCCCCTCAGCTGATCCCTCTTTCATCCCCCACTCTCTCTTCCCATCCTCCAGTGATATCTACTCAGCCGTTCCTAATCTCCCCATAATGATCCCCCTTTGCTCCGTCTGCTGCAGGATCTTCTGTTCCCTGCATGCTTTCTGGAGGAGAGGCCCTGGTTCAAGAAAGAGAGTGCTGTCTCTGCTGAGTGAGATTCAGCACAACTTAAAGGCAGCAAATCCTCAGCCAGCCTTCTGCTCCCCAGATTTCTGTTGCCCTAGGCACAGGATTAGTGTGCCTATTGACCGATCCAGGCCTGAGCAGACTGTATCATCTCCAAAGTGATTGTTGCTATTCCTTTGATGGTGCAAGGTTGAAAGTTGTTCAAAGGTCGGTAGACAGAGACTTTTCCATTACAGCCTGAATGTTTTATATTGAAATCCTGTTGCAGTGCAAGTCATGTATATAAGTGAGTCAGTTAAATAAGAATATACTGGATGATGGTGATAGAGGCGAGCATGTGGGATATGAATGGAGTATGCGAGTGTGATGAGGGAGGTTGGGTCAAGGTTTGCAGCTGTTGTTAGCTTAGGAGTAGGTTATGGGGAACGTTGGAGGATAATGTTCATATTCACAGTGGGCCAGATTTTATAACATGCACGTGGGCATAGATTTGTGCGCGCAACCTGGCGTGCACAAATCTACGCCCAATTTTATAACATGCGTGTGCAGCTGCATGCATGTTATAAAATCTGGGGTCAGCGTGCGCAAAGGGGTGCACACTTGTGCACCTTGCGTGCGCAAAGCCCTAGTGGAGCCCCGATGGCTTTCCCCGTTCCCTTCGCCGCTCCGAAATCAGAGCGGCCTCAGAGGGAACTTTCCTTCCACCCCCCCACCTTCCCCTCCCTTCCCCTATCTAACCCGCCCCTGAGCCCTATCTAAATCCTCCCCCTACCTTTGTTGCAGTATTTACGCCTGCCTCAGGCAGGCGTAACTTGTGCGTGCTGGCCGGCTGCTGGCCCGTGAACCTCTGGCATGGCCACTGTGCCGGAGGCCTCAGTCATGCCCCCGGACTACCCCAGACCGCCTCCAGACCAGCACCATGCCCACAACCACACCCCTGGACCGCCCCCGGATCGGCGTCCTGCCCCTGGCCCCGACCCTTTCCCGCCCCGGGACATACGCGCAACCTGGGGCTTGTGCACGCTGCCGAGCCTATGCAAAATAGGCTCGGTGCATGCAGGGGGTATTTTAAAGGGTTATGTGCATAACCCTTTGAAAATCTACCCAGTCTGTTTCAGGATATTGTGTATTGGCTTGATGTTTATTGCTTTTTTCTGATATTTTGATGTCTTGTACAATCCTGTTCTTATTCTGTATCTACTGCTGCATGTACTGCATAACAAAAAGTATTAAAAAAAACCCAAAACAACTACATAATTCTGTATTCGATTACATTCATAAGGGTAAACAGAAAGATTTGAATCCTATTATTCATACAGGCCAATCTACTAAGTGCACCAACCAGGGAGGACAACTTTCAAACAAATGCCCTTGGAGGCATATACACACGTATATGGTTGCAAGTAGATATATTCCAATAGCCAAGAGAACCGCACAAATAAATTTAAAAATTTAATAGAAAATTTTATCTCCTTATACTCAACTAGTGAAAAATATTTCATAGCAACTTGCAAACAATATTCAATCCACCCAAATCAAATTTAAAAAAAAAATTGAAATCATAATATACAAAATATAAAATACCAAATAGGGCCGCCAAGACATATAAAACAAAACAATCAAAACAAAAACAAAAATACACAGACTACTAAGACAAAATGAAACAAAAAGTAAATATTTTGCTCTAAATATAAATTCATATTGAGTATTGTACCATAAAAAATGAATTTATATTGGTAGGTTTTATATTTAATAAATTATGTCCAACTGTATCAAGAAATCTATATTATTCAACTTCATAAAGGAACAAAGATTAAATTGCTCAAATTGCAAAAAAAACTTGAAGGATAAGCCACACACAAAAAAAGGACTAAATTCTGAAACTTCTGTCCTCCAGTTATCAGCCCAACATATTTCGCTGAAGCAGTTTTCTCAAGGGCAACAATGGAAATAAATAGTACTTGATGTCCTGCTCCACACCACTATAAAAAAAGACTGAGTATCATAACAGGATGATTACTTCCTCATGAAATAAACTTCAGCGGCATCACATGAAAATGTTATCATTTCAACAAAATGAATCATCTTGGGTGCCAATGTGGCACATATACTGAGAGTAATTTATACTGTTATAATTGTTTGACTATCTTGAGTTTATTTGTATGGTTTTGGGGAGTTTTATTCTGTACACTGCCTTGGGTAGTCAATTTTTTGTTTAGGAAGGTTGTTTAGAAATGTATTTGAATAAATAAAAATAATTACATGCACAGATCACAATTACTTACTATAAGTACTTTTATAAAATTGTGGATTCTGCCACATATGCAAATACTTTCAGGGTGGAGATGCACAGTATTTCATAAACTCTACAAATGCTGTCAGTTTATAAAATATAGCCTTAACTTTAGATGCAAACTATTGAAAATTACCCTCTATAAGCCATACACAAAGAGACTAAAGGCGATAAAGATGTATTTTATAGAAGAAAGGAGGGAAAAGGAAGATAAGATACAAACATTCATATATCTAGCAATCTTCAATAAGATCCCAGAAGATGCTTTCCATAGAAGAAAAAGTTCAAGGACAAGAGGTCATCATACGAAGCTGAAAAACAGAAAGCTCAAGGGGAAAGTATTTTTTACTAAGAGGGTGGCAGACACCTGAAATAGATTTCAATAGGCATCAACATGGTGACAGAATTTGTATGCTTGGGACAGGGGCAAAGGGAGCTTAGTGCTAGAGCAAGGTGGGGAACAGAAATTGAGTCTGAGACAGCACGGAAGGGAGGTACAAATGTGAATAAACCAAGTGGTTCTTATCTGACATCTTCTTGTTTTTAGAAAGCAATTAATTGTTGTAACGCCGATCTGTGTGCGACGTTCTCATCTGTGTGTGCTGAGTATAGCAGGTATATTATTGGCCAGGAGGTTTACATGCTCAGCTGTTTTGGAGGTCACCTTCTTGCGTACTGCAACCCATCAGATGTGATTTTTAGACATTTCAGTTTACCCTTAAGACAGATTAGCCAAATGTTCCTGCCTTAATGTACAGAGCTTCTGCTGACCCCCCTACAATTGCAACACTAGATTTGGTATGGGGGCCTCTTAGTCCAAAATCTGTTGTGACTCATTCTGAAGTCCTTCGGGACAGCTGCTTTACATAGATGGTGCAATACCCCTTCAGATTTAGAAATTCGGTGCAGCACTACGTAAGGGGATTTCTTTTGATACCTGGACTCCAGACTCTTGTGTTTCCTCCTCAGGGCTCAAGAGTCCCATGCTCTTTCTATATTTAAATGAAAAGGCAAGATACTGAAAACTGGGGCAGAGCACTACCACAAAAGTCTGATAAATGAAAAGTTAAATTACTGCCCAGGGCAAACACAGATTTGCCCCGATTTTTCTTTGCCCGGTTCGGTAAATGAGGCCCATGCTCTAGTGGAAGCCAGCGCTGCAGAAATAGCACAGGCCCTGACAGCAAGTCACACAAGCGGGGAGTTGCTGACAGATTTGCTCCATGATGTGGGTTATGGAGTCTTTCTAAGGTAAAATCACAGGTTTAACAATGATTCCTTCTGATGCTGCCTGAAGCCCATTGTAGACAGACGACAACAGCTTGCTCCGTCCAGCACAGAGAAGTGTCTGAAACCAGTTTTATAATAAGAACGCTTTATGCAGCTTTCACTTTTTCGCACCTCTTTTTTTTTTTTTTTTTTGCTAGTGTTGCATTTAAGGAGGGGTTCTGCGTATTTATATTTAGTTGTATAGTAAATCCACCTCTCAAGAAAGTAAAAGACTATTTTGGGCCGCGCTGAAATGGCTGGAGATGTTTGTGCGTGCCTCATCATTACCTGGTTGATAGTAATGATGTTCATACTTCTGTTTTTATTCAAATTAACTATCAGAGTAGTGTGGACAAAGAAGCTTATGCAGTAAAACTTGTGCTAAGAAATGTTACCATGCAGCTTGGTAAAATTTGTGTGCACATATTAACATGAGTCTTAACCTGCTATGGTAAATTAATTATCAAGGGCATAATAAAGCTTGGCCCTTAATAGCTTGGCTGTGGTACTAACATGGGCATTAAGAGAAAAAAGCTTAACGTCTCCATTAAGCTACAGCCTGAAATCTCCTGCGCTAACTGGATCTTTCACTTTGGGCTAATTATGGTAATTAGGAGAATTCCCTGGCCTCCAAACAAACCTAGCAAATTGAAAGTGACCCTCCCTCATCTCCCCCTTTCAAAACCTATTTACTCCCACCCCCTTCCTTGAAATACAGGCACACCCCTCTCCCCCCTCCCCCTAACCTGCAAGAGGCATTTCAGAATATTTCAGGAAACTCCATCCCTCCAATGCATTATCAGGATTCCATACCCCCCCCCCCCCCCGATACATCCTCCCAAGACGTGCCCCACATAGCAGGACTCCTACCCCTCTGGAAACAGGATCTTACCAGGATCTGTACAGGCAGGAGGTATATCAAATCCCTCCTGCCCACGCTGCGGCCACCAGTGAATGAAGCCACTAAGAGGTGGTTCACCACTATCACATCATATGCAAATGATGTTTTATCAGGTTCCTGGGAAACAGCGGGAAGAGGGTGCATACCGTACTATTTCCTATGGGCTTACTAAAGTCTCCTATGCACCTGTTGCTACCATATTTATATTTGCATGTTGCTGCCTCATTTTAGCACACACTGGCTATTATTAGCATGTGCAAAACAGCCTTAATGTGCACATTAAACTTTATTGCAAAATATCATTCTCCATATTTTATTTGACCCAGGCTTATTTATTTAATATGCATTCATTAATTTAAATTTTTGCCAGTGGGACTATCTGGAGTGCTGCTTAAGTGTTAAATAGAATAGAATATGTATATGTGGCTCATGTGATTAATGACATAGGCAATGCATTCAATGAAATCAGTGCTATGTACTGCACTGTAGAAAGGGCAACAGCATGACAGTAAGGCAAAGAAGAGGATACAGAGATTTATAGCTGGGCAAGTATCAAAACTTGCCCAAGTGAAAATGTGATAAATACCTCTGATTTTGCTTTTCTGCTGGGCAAACGGTTAGAAATGAGAACTTGTAAATATTTTCTGGCCTTCATAATTATTTGCTAGTTATACAGCACTGGAATAATACAGCTTATGAGCTAACTAACCACTAGATTCATCAAAATGCTATAAATTTCACATGAATAATGCCAATAATGAAAAAAGTACATAGGAGGATAATGTTTGAGCTACTGCAATTTGTTATTTTACTGCTTCATATAGACATTTCACCACAACATACATTAAATTTATCAGAGCTGTGACATTTTTACTTGGTAACTTGTAAAGTACCCAGAGAGATAGTTCCTTACTTTGGATAAGAGAGCAAGAGATGCTTATTTCAGATTTTTATATACCGGCATTCGAGACAGCATAAATATAAAATGGTATAAATATAAATATAAAATGGTATAAATAGTGGACTTATATTAGTCCACTATTTATACCACTATAGGAAATTCATCTAGTAACTTGAGGTGAGGTTTTAATGGTGGTGTAGGGTTTGGGGGAGAGTTTTACATGCACAGTCAGATGAATGAACAGCACAGTACACATCAGTAAAGATCTGATGTGATTTGGAATGAGGAAAGGTTCACAAAGATGAGATTTCTACAATGTTCTCTCATCCTAGCTTGATTCACTCTCTACCTGGGTGCTATCAAGCTAGGATGAGAAAACATTGTAGAAATCTCATCTTTGTGTACATGTCCTCATTCCAAATCACATCAAATCCTCACTATTGTGTACTGTGCCTTTTGTACATCTGACTATGCATGTAAAACTGCCCCTCAAACCCTAGACCACCACCAAAACCTCACCTCTAGTTATTAGAGGACCCTCCTATAGTGGTATAAATAGATGAGAAATAGGTATGTTACCCCAGAGGTTCTCTCTCTCTCTCTCTCTCTCTCTCTCTCTTAGCTTAACACCAGGAAAAAAAGTGTAGTTTAAATCCTAGATTTGTTTTGAGAACTGGTGTAACTTATGTGCATAGCTGCCCATACATTATCTGCAATGTTACAAAATTACCCTCCTGATTTATTAAACAATTGAAAATCTAACCCTAAACATCAGCATCACACTTTCAGAAAGAATGAAATAGCTGCAACTGATCTATTTTATGGAAATTAATTTTAGTGGGTTTACCATTTTATAGCCTAAAGTAACATTATATTGAAACTATTTTATATTTCTGGTGGCTTTAATCCAGTCTGTTCAAAATCCATAAAGCATAGCAGTTCATTTGTAAGAAACTATCAGGAAATTACAATGAATCAGTAGGTTAGTGTTCATTGTTGTACCGTCTTTCCTTAATTGATTTTTGAAAATGGACCTTATTCAATAAAGATTTATTCCACAGCCATAAAATAGAGAAATGTTCCCCTTGAATAAGGTCTACTTTTTGGAATATGTATTCATATGCATTGGCAATTCCTAAAAGCATAGGGTGTCCATTCAAATTTGTGAGCAACAAGGTTTTATTTTTTTTTATTTTGTTAATGAAAAGAAAAAAAATATTCTGTTTATTGCATAAGAATGGATTACTAACAAAATAAAAAGCTAAATTACAATTGTATCTCCTTATTTGTAGTAAGACAATACTGCACAATATTGAAAAAGTGGATGATTCATCTGATAGATACACAGTATTACATGTACTGTAAATATGAGTAAATAGGATTGCACTGATTCATCAGCTGCACAGTTTCATTCCAAGATAAACTCAAGAACCACATACCCTTATTCAAAAGAGATCAACTATGCTACATTACAATCCAAATGCAAAATTTCTTATGAAGTTCCAATGACTGAAAATGAATAAGCTAATATCATATCTGTATATGGGTTACATTCTCACTGATAATAGTCATAGATCAAGGGCCTTGATTCAAGACTGTCATAACAATAATATGATACAACTGGAGCTGCCATAAAATCTTTTTTGCTCTGTTATAATACAGAATCCCATTAGTAATTTGTTGAAAGTTTTGTACCAAACAGGTTTGGATTTTCCATACAAACAGATTATTTTTTGTACTCAATTTCATAAAACTGGTGTCACAAACTGTCACAGAAACAATGTACTTTCAAAAACGTATCCCAGCGGGAATAATGAAAATAGAACATACTATGTTTCATTACTTTGTATCTAGGTCGCGAACCCTTAGATTGAAACATCTGTAGCTGATGTAGTACCTGAACTACAAAGACCAAACAGGCTTCTTCTTCAGGATCATGACTGGTCAGTCTTTGAGTGAAGTTTATGTTGATCCAATAACACATATCCTGCTCTACAAAAAAAAATCCAGTTTTCTTCCAAACCAAAATGGCCACTAAGGGGCCAATGTAGTAAAATGTGTTAAGAGAACTGCTGCCTTAAAGTATGTTAAATCTTAATCTTTATGCTGTGCTACTCTTAACCTATCTATTCTAGCCTGCATTAACATTAACACAAGCTTGCGCATTAAAAAAAATTAATGAGCTACGTCACTGTAAATTTATGCTAAGTTGCTTTTAATATTAAAATAGGATTAATGCAAATTCCACCTCCATAACGCAAGGCCTGATGTGGGCCACAATAACCCCATGAATTCTTCCACTCCTCTAGTGATAGTAAAAAGCCCCACAGGTCAAAGGAGCCCCTCCCCACTCCAGAAGAGTCCCCGGAGGATGAAAGACCCTCCTCCCTTATTCCTCCAGTCCTTCTCTCTCCAGACCCAAGGTCTCTCTCCATCCCCCTTGGAAGCCACCCTACCCTTTCTGTGGGTGATGATAGTTTGGTGGGGAGCTGGAAAGAACAATCCTCTCCCCCAACCCTGATAGCTCCAGCAAGCAAGACGACACTGGCGGACTCCACACAGAAGAAGACTGGAGGAGGGGGGTCCTTCAGCCTGTGGAGGGCTTTCACTATCACTAGAAGAAGGGGGAGGGTTTGGGGGGTCATTGCAGCCTATGTTGGAACTTGTTTTAGTTCCTGGAGGCTGTGCCTATATTTATATATTCTGAGGGGGATAATTTTTAATCAGGACAATCTAGTAAGGAACTCAGCTAAATCCCTTTGAAGAATGTGCTCCATATATTCCTGTAAATTTTCTATTCTCGTATTTCTTGTATGTTTTCCTTCCTACCTGGACTGTAAAATCTTTATCATTGGGAACTGCCTTGTCTATGTGTTTGACTTGTCTTAATCATACATTGTATTCTTGTATTAACATTTCTATATTTACCATATATAGCACTGTATATACTATCAGTTATATATACAAATAGCAACAAACAACTTTTAAAGCAATTAAAATGCTAAATGCTCATGTAGAGATGAACATGTAAAAAAAAAAAAAGCAAACATAAAAGCAGGTTTTCTAAATGCATCTAGTTCATTGATGCTTGTTATTTATGTCTATAAAATATGTAGCTCACCAAGGAAGAAAGTTACATTTAAGCACATTTCTCAGCCTGATTATCATTTTCTGAGACTTAATACTGAAGGGTAGTTTTAGTGGTTAATTAAATAATACTAACTAACAGTTAGATCTATTTTTAAAAGTAATCCCTACCCTACACAGGTAATTACATTAGGTATTGATGAAAGCAAAATAACTCTTAAAAGTAAATTCTAAAAGCCCTGCGTGTGCCAAAGCTAGGAGATATGTGAATAAGTTGGGCTGGCACGTGCCAGATGGATTTTATAAGCTGCCTGTGTATGCGCGTATTTATTTATTTTATTTATTTATTTAGAGATTTTTATAAACCGCGGTACGTATAGTTATACACCACCTCGGTTTACAGTAAACATTAATTTTAGCAACAGGCTTTACATTAAACAGTTTATACAATAAGTAAACAGTAAAGTAAATATAAGTTAGCAACATCTTTTACATATAACAGTTTATAGAGTAAGTAAACAATTCGCAGCTTGAGGCTTTACATAAATAATGTTTCCATAGACCAAAATATAACTACTGTAACTATAATCAACCATGTATGTTTAATTTAAATAATTAAACGCGAGAGTAACTTAAGCCATTAATCTGTTGGAGGGAACATTAAAGTCAAGTTCAAGTTGATTCATAGAAATTGCGTATCTCCCATAACGCGCACAAGTCAAATGTTTTTTTAACAGGGCCAGGGCGTGGGCGTGTCGGGGGAAGACCAAAAGATGTGCACATGCCGGAAACCCCTGCCTCGTAACTTTACTACTGCTATTGATGACGAGTAAGTAATAAAATAAACACAACTAGGTTAGTCAGTGGGGTATTATAGGTTGGGGCTAATAGGGGGAAAGGGAAACTATTAAACTGGGAGGTTGGAAAATCCTATCCCTTAACTGGGTGAATTTGGAATGAACTAAGGGGTAGATTTTAAAAGTCCTATGCACGTAAATCCTGCTGGATTTACGCGTTCGGGGGGGGTTATGCGTGCCTAGCCTATTTTGCATAGGCCCGGCGATGTGTGCAAAGCCACAGAATGTCCCGGGGCTTGAAAAAAGCTTATTTAGAGAATAATGGGGTAGATTTTCAAACAAGGCGCGTTGGCGTACTTTTGTTGGCGCTCCAGGCGCCAACAAAAGTACGCGGGATTTTAGTAGATACGCGCGGAGCCGCGCGTATCCACTAAAATCCTGGATCGGTGCTCGCAAGGCTATGAATTCTGTATAGCCGGCTATACAGAATTCATAGCCACGCCCCCGTACCCGCCCCCAAAACGCTGCCGACACGCCCCCGAAACGCCGCGACGACCGGGCCTGCCCCCGACACGCCCCCCTCGGAGAACCCCGGGACTTACGCGAGTCCCGGGGCTCTGCGCGCGCCGGTAGGCCTATGTAAAATAGGCTCACCGGCGCACAGGGCCCTGCTCGCCTAAATCCGCCCGGTTTTGGGCGGATTTAGGCGAGCAGGGCTCTGAAAATCCGCCCCAATATGAGCAATATAAAAAAAAAAACTTGAAAAAATTCCAGTATATCTAGTTACAAAATACGTATCACTTGTACCTCTGTGAACAACTGTGAACCATGTCTCGGAGAGCCATGCCTGAAACTTATCTTTTTTTATGTTTAAGACTTGTGCAGAGCAAGTTAGTATGGAGCCTATGAAGTGTCATGCAGACACTAATAGGTCCTGCAGTGCTTCTCTTGTATACAACAGGCTTCCTTCATAACTAGAAGCCTGTGAAGAGGAGAAAGTGTGGACGCTGCAGGATCTGTGAGCGCACCTCTGTTCACAGGCCCCCATGCTTTGTTCCCATTGCTGCCAAGGGCCTGGTAGAGGGCTTGTGGAAGGAAGGGGGCTAAGAGGATCCAGGGTTGAGAGAAGGGGAGGACCTGGTTAGGGGAAGCACCCCAGGAACCTCATTCCTTACTCCTGTGCCTGTGGGATCCCCCAAACCCCACCCAGAGTGATTCCCATTCCTCTCCCTTCCCTGGACAATCACATCCACTTATAAACCTGCTCATCCATTGATATTTACATTTCTTATGGAAGCTCCTTAAGAGTTTGCAGCCCACCAACTTCTCACTCATACCCTGTATCATATTATCATGCTACACAACTGTATCATATAGATTCATCTTTGCTACACAACTATATTATTTGATGCAATTGACCGCACTGTGAAGATCCTACTGTTCAGTTATTTCCCCCTTTCTAGATCCAAGTTATTTCTCCCTGTTTTATTGTAACTTTCTCACACCCATACTATTGTTTACAGTGTTTAAACTTTGAATAATGTTTACTTTATTACTCTCTGCCTTACCCACATTGTTAATTGTAAACTGGGTTGATGTGATTATTATCATGAAAGTCGGTATAACAAAAAAATAATAAATAAATAAATAAAAATTCAAAGTATGAGGTAAGCAAATGTGGGATCTACTCTCCAGTGTAGACAGATATTTATTAAACATGATTGAATTATGAATGCATATAAAAGATGCACCAATGGAAACCAGCTAGTGTTGAAGCCTTAAGAGGTAATTTTCAAAGGAGTTACTCGCATAAATGTAACATACTATCATAGCAATTTTCAAACGCCATTTACCTGAGCAAAGTGCACTTATGTGAGTAAATCCTATGGACAATTCAATGGCATATATTAAGATAATTTTCAAAAGCCCACTTACTAGAGTAAAGTGCATTTACACTTGTAAAACCCAATTTTAAGCATGTAATTGCTTTTGAAAATCAGGCCCTGAATGATTAGCGCTACTAATCAATGGTATCAAACTTGTGCTAATCTAATCCCTTTTTGTGTCTGTCCAATACACAAACACATATTTCTCTGTCTAAATACTGAAGAAATGCATAAACTATTGCCCCCTTCCCCCAGCAAAGGTTTTCAACTTTCTCAGCTGCATGATAGACGCTTCCTTATCTTTCAAAAGCTTTTATTCTGTTCAGACAAAAACCTGACCACAGATTTTATCAAACCAGTCACATCTGACAATCTCTAATCCATTCTCTGATAACGAGTCCCTGGGAGGCTGGTTGGCACAGTCCGTGGCTCAGATAACAGCCCTACATTAATGGCGCTATTTACCAGTATGTGATGCGTATGTGCTATGTGACACCTTTTCTTAATGATAGTTTGGTACTTTTGTCTATGTGTGGGGGTGGGGTGAGGGTGGGCAAATAAGTCTCTGATACAATGTAACAAAGGCCAAATGCGCTCCTTTCAATGAGATGTTAATAAGGATTAAAAATAGTCTCTCTACTAGCAGTGCATAGCATCACATTCTGAAGAATCGTTACTCCGATGAGGATTGCAAGGCCTTTAGTATGAAATGCCAGATCCCTGTTGCTCAATATTCCATCAGACACAAAGGCTTCATGGTCTCAAAGGCTTACAGTGCTCATGCTTGGTTCATTTTAATTGATCTCTCTCTTGTTTTACTCTTTCAAAAGAGAGCAACATATTTCTAGCTGTGTCTTTGGAAAGAGCACACATTTGCAGTGATTTTTAACAACATTTTTTAATAAACATAAGCAAGGGAGGTTATGCCACCTTAGGAGGTCTAGATGAGGAATAAAAAACAAAACTGGGCATACCATAATGTGGCTGCATCTGATTTAGAGAGTAAAGAGAAGAGGGCCCATTACAGAGTCTTAAAGCACACCAGCTAATGGTGGAATAGAAGTGGAGAAAGAATCACCGGAGGATAAAGTACGTTGTTGGGAGAGACAAGAAGAAAATCGGGATAAATCAGAATCCCGAAATCCAATCAAATACAGTGTGTTAAGGAGTGGAAGGTAATCAACAATGTCCAAAACAGCAAATAGGTCAAGGAGGATGAGGACTGAGTAAAGGCCCTTGGCCTTAGCCGCAAAGGAAGTCATTGGGGATGTAGTAAGAGCAGTCTCTATGGAATGTAGAAGGTGAAAGCCAGATTGACACTGATTCAGAATGGCTTGAGAAAAAACACAAAAAAAAAACCAGACAGTGGAAATGAACATTTAAGCTGTTTGGATTAGAAAGAAGAAGGAGATGGGATAAGCAGGGAACGTAAGATCCTGGGAAAGTTTTTAAGGTGCAGTGATCTACTATGTATTGGGAACTGGTTAAAAGACAGAAAATAGAGGGTAGGGCCGCACCTTTTTCCTATCGGGGTCCAGCCTGGTGAGAGGCCCGAACTACATTCCTGTTATGTGCTGTTTCCGGACTCTGTCGGTGACGTCGGAGAGAAGGAGCCGGGTAGACTATAAGAGCTTGTCTACTCCGACAGACGCTGCCGCACCTTTTTCCTATCGGGGTCCAGCCTGGTGAGAGGTCCGAACTACATCCCTGTTATTTGCTGTTTCCGGACTCTGTCGGTGACGTCGGAGAGGAGGAGCCGGGTAGACTATAAGAGCTTGTCTACTCCGGCAGACGCTGCCGCACCTTTTTCCTATCGGGGTCCAGCCTGGTGAGAGGCCCGAACTACATTCCTGTTATTTGCTGTTTCCGGACTCTGTCGGTGACGTCGGAGAGGAGGAGCCGGGTAGACTATAAGAGCTTGTCTACTCCGGCAGACGCTGCCGCACCTTTTTCCTATCGGGGTCCAGCCTGGTGAGAGGCCTGAACTACATCCCTGTTATTTGCTGTTTCCGGACTCTGTCGGTGACGTCGGAGAGGAGGAGCCGGGTAGACTATAAGAGCTTGTCTACTCCGGCGCGCCGCCGCCGGCGCGACAGTTAAGCCGCGCGCGGTCAAGGGGCGTGCGGCTTTGTCCGGCTTCGTCCGGAAGCGGACGGAATTGGACGGAAATTGCTACAGGATTAAAGTGTGGTCTTAGAAAACACCGACAAGCTAAGTAAAAATCTTGTTTCCTTGTGTTATTTGAAAACATTCCTGAAAGTTTCTTTAATCTGGAACAGACATATTAAAATTTCTAAAATAACTTTGGCCATGCCTCACACAAAGAGGAAGGCAAAGTTAAGAGAGTGTTCTTTGACGTCAACCCCAGTTAAAATGTATCAATCTACCATTTCTGAATGTTTTCAAACTCCCTCTGTGAAAACACCGGTTGGGGCCGCTAGCGGTATGACCCAGGAGCAAGAGTTTGCCGTTTTGGCCAGTGAAACATCCTTAACCCCCGGTGCCCCGGAGAAACCGGCTCCTCCATCTATGGAATCTGAGAAAGCCACAATATCATCGGGAGGCCCCCCTGGTTCCCAGGGAGATGTTGGAAAACCAACAAGAATCTCCGAAGACAATGAAGAGCAAAAGTCATGGGAGGCCAGGGATGGTTCGGACATAGGTGGAAGAAATGGAACTCCACAACAGCCAGGAGATGAAGTATCCAGTAGGAGTGCCCATGATATAATGGAAATTACTCCAAAAAAACTCACACTAGAGGAATTGGGTGTAATGATTATGAAAATGCAAAAATCAATAAATAATCTAACTCTTAATGTCCAGGAAGTTTTGAATAAAAATGTGAATATGCAAGGGAAAATTCAAAATTTAGAGAAAAATGTTAACACCTTGGATGAGAAAGTGGGAGGAATTCAGAAAATTCAGGTGAATTTAATAAAATCGGTACAAGAATATGAGGGAAAAATTGAGATGATAGAGAACCAGAATAGGAAATTGAATTTAAGAATATTAAATTTTCCAAAAGTCCATCTGGTTACCCCAGTGGACTTATTTCATAGTTATCTTAAAAATATCTTAAAATATACAGAAAATGCAATTCCTAAGATATCTAAGATTTACTATTTATATCAAGGTAAGGAGGAAAATAATATAAAGGAAGTGGAAAATCTTAATTTGACAGAATTTTTGGAAAAATCATTTGAATCGAAAATAGAGCAACCATGTTAGTACAGTTCCTCTCCCATGCAGAGAGAGATGAAGTGTTAAAGCTTCATTTCAGACAACAGAAAAAAGATTTTTATAGTGCGCCTATTAGAATCTTTCCAGACGTTGTATGAACAACGCAATTAAGAAGAAAATATTTTATAGCACTCCGGAAGGAAGTGCAAGATAGAGGTGCACAGTTCTCATTACGCTATCCTTGCAAATGCTTAATAAAATACCAACAAAACTCATATGTCTTTAACTACCCGGACCAATTAAGAGCATTTCTAGATACACACTCCTAAGGGCTGTTATTAAGGGATTAAAAGAGGTAAAAGAGGGAGTACAAGGAAAATATGCACGTATTGTATATATTCTTTAATTTATGCTCCAAGCGTTTACTTAATGTCTATGTTCTCTAAGTTTCTTTTATTATCCTTGATGTGGATAGTATATGGGATAAAAATGTATTGAGTTTAAATTTCCTGGAAAATATTTTGCTTCCTCTGTATCCAATTGTATTGTAAAATTATAAGAAATGCAATAAATAAAAAATTAAAAAAAAAAAGAAAAAAAGAAAATAGAGGGTAGGACTAAACAGTTTTCCAAATGGAGAAAGGCCATTATTTGAGTACTACAGGGATCGGTACGGTGACCTGTGCTTTTTAATATATTCATAAATGATCTGTAAAAGAGAATGATGAGTGAAGTGATCAAATTTGCAGATGACACAAAATTATTCAAAGTTGTTAAAACATCAGCAGACTGTTGCAGAAGGACCTTGTGAGACTAGAATGGCAAAATGAAATTTAATGTGGAAAATGATGCACATAGATAAAAATAATCTCAGCTACAGGTACACAATGCTGGGCTCTGTATTGGGAGTCACTACCCATAAAAGAACCTTGGTGTTCTTGTGGACGATACATTGAAATCCTCTACTCAGTGTGGTGGTGGATATCAAAAAAGCAATTAGAATGCCGAGTCACAGCATCAGACCTGGATCTGGGATCAGGACCAGACCAAAGAACAAGTGCCAGGACCCAGATTCGAGGTCAGGTCACGGTGTTGGTCCCGGGTCCAGGCTGGGGCCCCCGCATCATGAACCGACCTCCAGGCAGAGTCCTGGTGTCTGGCCTAGGTCTGGGCTCTGGTCTAGGCTGAGGCCCCGGTATCAAGACCCGACCTTAGGATGGGTCACAGCATCATGCCTAGGCCGAGGCCCTGGCACTGGGATCCGGCATGGGTCCGGTCAAGGCATCGGCCTTGCATAGGCCGTGGGCTCGTTAGGTCACCATGAACTGAGTCTACACAAGGCTGAGGCTTCGGCCTGGACCTGGTCCTTGCCAGCGGATCTTCTCTGGATCAGGTAATTGGGGGCCCGGGGGATCCCAGCCCCAGCATTTTTCCGGGCAGGTGGACAGGAGTCCTTGTTTTCAATTTTTGACCTTTTTATGTCAATTTTTTATTGCTTGATTCATTTTGTTCTCATGAATTAAACAAATCAAGCAATCCAAGAACTGAAATTCATGGGGAAAATAAACTCCAGGAAAAGAACAGAAAACAAAAAATATATATATTTTTCCCCTGCACATCTCTAATTACATGATTAATTGTTGACTCTCTCTTCCTGTGATAAGAATAGTGAGGGTGGGTAGATGGGCATAAATAAGAAATAGGGCATCAGTCTTTCTTCTGTGTAACCAGTCCAGACTTTGCGTCTGCAAGAAAGGTGCAAAAAAAAAAATGCTGTTTAAGCTTCTTCAGGCAGAATAATGGGGACAAAACAACACAAACTAATAAGACTCTCTGAGAAATGTAAAAGAAACAGCAACAACGTACTTACAGGGTAAACATTTCCAAAGCCTCCATATAGTTAAAACAGTCTCTCTGCAAACCAGATTGCCTAGCAGTCTCTCTCTATGTAATCCCAAAGCAAAACATACACCAAACACGCTCTCTATCAGTCTTGTAAACCTAATCTAGTTAACTCTCCCTCTTTACTTGTAGCAGAGACTGAGACCTGTTAAGGCCAGAGATTTTCACCTTTTGTCTGAACAGTTCCTACAGAAGGTTTTGTTTTCTTCTTCTATCAGTTAGTTTTTTTTTGCTTGCATAAAGACATTCTGTGTATATCCTGGATAAGGAAGAGAGTCTGCTAGAATG
Organism: Rhinatrema bivittatum; assembly: GCF_901001135.1. Taxonomy (NCBI): domain Eukaryota; kingdom Metazoa; phylum Chordata; class Amphibia; order Gymnophiona; family Rhinatrematidae; genus Rhinatrema; species Rhinatrema bivittatum. The sequence goes on along the minus strand of NC_042616.1, from coordinate 94,198,088 downwards.
CTGCTGCTTGATTCACTGGATCCAATTTTTGTTAAGTAAATGACGACATTTATGCTGGTAGACTGGACAAAATGGGTAACATTAGATTAAACTTTCTAAAAAGAAAGTAATGATTCTTCTCCAGCCTGCTAGAGATAATTGCTAATGATAAATTGACCCTATACTAGAATCACATTCTGTCAATATTTGTTTATATTATGGGGAAAATAATAAATCACACTGTCATTTGGCATTCATTCGGAGGGGCCTCCTTCAGCTGAAAGAGAAAAGGATTACCTTTCAAAGGCCATTCAAAACATCTCTGTTAACCAATGCCCTTTATTTTAGTCCCATGAGTTATCGATTGGAAAGCTGATCAAGGAACATTTAATATCAAATCATTCTCCATAAAGCATCTGTCAGCAACCACTCAGGATGGAGAAAGAGGAATTTTTCAGGTCTTCTTATTATGAGTCATTGACTTTTTATTACAAGACAATGGCTATTTTGTGGGACTATTATGATAGAACAAGTATGTTATTTAGCATTATAGACTCTCAGTTCTATGCAGTTACAAATATTAAATCACTGCCTAGAAGTCAAAGTGACGCGAACATCGGAATATGTGCTTCCATCAGAACTTTGAAGATGTGAGAAGTTCAGGAGCTTATTATACATGAAGGTGAAGACTCATTTTTCCTTTACAGCATGGATAAGCATCACTGTCATTTTCTAGTTACGTTTACAGTTATTTACTCTGTGGATCTCTAACTGCTAGTAAAGACTGGAAGAGTGAAAAATATTCCATCCATTATTATGGATGACTGTTTTCTATGGTTTACAATAAACTGAAACACAATGGAAAAAACTAAAAATAAAAAAAGAGACAGCAACACCAATGCAACTAAGACCTAGTTAAGGTTTTGAGTTTGTGCCACAAAAAAAAAATGTCATCATATGCCATTGGCAATCAAAGATGACTCAATTATTTTAGCTATCAAAAATGGCATTGTCCAGGTTGTACACAAAAATCTATATTTTTAGTTGATGGTTTTCCATAAGGAACCATAACAAATTGCAATTTTCATAATATAGTAAAGAGAAATGGAATATCCTAATTAATTAAACTAGACCATATAACTGAACAGAAAAATTTGCCTTACTTTACAGTCCAGTTCTTATTTTGTCTCTCTTTGTCCTATCTGTGCATCAACATTAATGCTAATCTGATGGTGACATGGATTCACTAGCTCTTTTTAAAGGTGAAATGTTCTTACATTTAGAATTGTTTTTTTTCCCTAATATTTCTCTTAGAATTTCTCACAGGAATTGTCCTTCTTTTCAATTGTAAGCTAATAGCTCTGTCAGTTTTTCTATTGGTTGTTTGTAAAGACTACTTAATTGTATTAGTTAGGGGTGTGCATTCGTTTTCGCCGTATTGGCGATCCGCAATGTATATTGCACTATTCGTAGTATTTGTGGGGAAGCGAAATGTATCGCGATTCCCCACGAATACATGAATCTTCACCGAACTATACGGCCACCTAAATAAACATTTAAACACCCCCCCCCCCCACCCTCCTGAACTTACCAAAACTCCCTGGTGGTCAAGCGGGGGGTCCGGAAGCCATCCCCTGCACTCACACCCTCGGTGCCAGTTTCATCATGGCGCCGATAGCCTTTGTCACAGGGGCTACCGGTGCCATTGGTCAGCCCCTGTCACATGGCATCAGCGCCATCTTCTGCTCCTACCATGTGACAGGGGCTGACCAATGGCACCGGTAGCCCCTGTGACATAATATGGGCAAAGGCTATCGGCGCCATTTTGAGTACTGGCATCGGACGGCCGGAGTGCAGGAGGTCACTCCGGCACCCCCGTTGGACCCCCAAGTCTTGTGGGGGTCAGGAGCCCCCCCCCAAGCTGGCCAAAAGTCCCTGGGGGTCCAACAGGGGTCCCGGAGCGACCTCCTGCACTCCGGCCGTCCGATGCCAGTACTCAAAATGGCGCCGATAGCCTTTGCCCATACTATGTCACAGGGGCTACCGGTGCCATTGGTCAGCCCCTGTCACATGGTAGGAGCACAAGATGGCACCAATGACCAAGTGACAGGGGCTGACCAATGGCACCGGTAGCCCCTGTGACAAAGGCTATCGGCGCCATGATGAAACCGGCACCGAGGGTAGGAGTACAGGGGATGGTTCCCAGACTCCCAGCTGGACCACCAGGGAGTTTTGGTAAGTCTTGGGGGGGTCAGAAGGGTGGGGGGGTTGTAGTTAATTTTAATTTTAGACGGGACACGAATAGAAATCGCCGTATTAACGCATTGGGGCGCCATACGGCCGAATGCTACATATCTGCTCCCCGACGAATCCGAATCACGAATGCAACGTATGGCGTCCCTCTGCACATCCCTAGTATTAGTACATAGCTTAGAGTTTGATATTGAAAGACATTTATCCAGATAACGTTAAGAGTTGTCTGGATAAATGCTGACTTTTGAATATCGTTGGCACCAGTGTGGATACATAGGAGGCATTTGGATGGCATTCTAGAGTGGAATTTAGGGGGTCATTTTCTATCCCTATCACACACGAGAAGTCCCTTTTCACGTGTGATAGCTAGATAGGGGTGGAGTCGAGGCGGAGCTAGATAGGGGTGATAGCTAGATAGGGGTGATAGCTAGATAGGGCGGAGTCGGGGCAGAGTTGGGACCGGAAGAGGAGGAGTCGGGGCGGCGTCAGGGCGTACGCGGCGGTGTTATCGCTGCCGGTTTTCGCACCCAATAGCGCCACCGTGAAAGGTGGTGCTATTGGGCGCGCTACTGGCGGCGATAATGGGTCGTACCTTATCGCCCAATAGCAGCACCCAATAGCACCCAATAGCGCCACCTTTCAGGGTGGCGCTATTGGGTGCAAAAGCCGGCAGTGATAACTCCGCGGTGGTGCGATCACTGCCAGCTTTCGCAGGCCCTCCCCTGCTTCATCCCCCACCCCCCATTACCGCGGGATTCAATGAGCTCTGCGATATTAGAAAAGCCAGGCCTTAGTTAAATCACAGGCCAATACAGTATGTTGCGCTTGGCTGAGCGCACCATTTAGCACGCGATTGGCCATGCATTTTTGACATGCCTCTATTACTTCTTATACCATAAGGGGTTTAGCGTATCAAAAATGCACGGCCAACCCTCCGAAAACTAATAGCGCTCATCACATGCAAATGCATGTTGATGAGGCTATTAGTCAGTCGCCTGGGATACTGAAAGTAAAATGTGCGGCCAAGCCGTACATTTTATGCTCAGAAATTAACGCCTGGCCAAGGGCAGGCGTTAATTTCTGAGAAACCTGGAAAAGTGTACAGAAAAGCAGAAAATACAGAGGAACCAAAAAAAAAATTTGCCCACCAATCATCAGGTTAGAAAAATGGGCACTCAATTTTACCGGCGGCCATTTTCCTAACCTGTGGCTGACAGCAGGTTCAGAAACCGACGCTGTCAAAACTGAGTGTTGGTTGTCAGAACTCGCTGATAGCCACCTCTCCGCTAATAGGGAGGCGCTAGGGACACGCTATTGCCCCTAGCTCCTCCTTATTAGTGCGACGCCCCTCATTTAAATAATCACGTGCCCAGGAGAGGGGGCTGGACGCACATTGCGAGAGCAGGCGCTCAACACTGAGCGCCCGCTCTCCCGCTGTTCTTACTGTATCGGCCTGTATGTTAATCATAGTCAAAAGCAGGATTAAAGTCATCTCAAATAACTTCAACCTTAACTGGCTATATTCCAAGAAAATTGGATTTGCTATTCAGTTGGCTCTATTTTTTGAATACAGCTGGTTAAGATTAAAATGATCAGAATACATGAAACTGTATGATTTTGAAACGTGATATTCAAACATAATCAGGCAGATTTAAAAATTATCTGGGTGGCAGGGCCGGTGCTAGGTTTTCTGCTGCCCTGTGCAAACAATTACTGTGCTGCCCCCAACCCCCAACCCCCTTCCCCCTTCATTCCTTTTCTGTCCTGGGCCCACCAAAAAATTGCCCAGCTCCCTTCAGTGATACAAATTTTAAAAACTGTCACCTCCCATGCATATCATGCACCCCCCCCCCCACCCCATTCCACTCATAGTTAAGAGTTATGAGTTTACATTTTACATAAAAAATATTAAAGTACTGTATTCTGAGGTCAGAATATCACTTACATTAGATTTACATGCAGTGGTGAGATGGCAACCAGAAGTCCCTGCAAAAAAGACACTTGGAACCAAATGGTATTAGGCCTATTGTGATATATGTTGGGTGTGAGCTTGACCCTCTGAAAGCCCGAATACACTAACACACTTTCTATTAGGAGAATGCCTCAACTCAGTCACACATGCAGAACATAAACAGATCCTCACCAAATACAGAATAATAAAGTAGAAATACAAATGTGCAGACAAAAACTGTACTGAAACCCACAATAAACCTCACACTGTGCAGTGCAACAATGAAAAAACAGAAACATCACCAATCCTCAAACACCAAACAATAAAATTAAGCAATAAAATAAATACAGAATACTAACAACATACTAATAATATTATTTAAAACATATCTGATGAAGAAAAGATCAAATAATTAAAAAGTCATATACACATTTTTTTAAATGTCCCATCCACCAAAAAAACATTTCCAAACAGCTGACACAGCAAATACCACTTGAAAAATAAAACTAAAAAGGATTTTAAAAAATCATGATCTCCATACCTGAGAGCTTTTGATTTTCACTTATCCACTGGAATTAAGACTAATGAAGGACTTAAAACTCTTCAAAAAAGGCTTAAAAACTTGGCTCTTCAAAAAAGCATTTCACAGTGAGGTAGCGGAAGAACAACACATACACGAAGCAGGAAGTCACCAAGAAAAGCAGAACTGCTTATTTTTATTATCTTCTCACAATTAAGTATTAAATGAGACAGTTAATCGTAAATGGTAACCACACCCATTCCCCATTTAGAGTATATTATTGAACTATGTAACCGTATAATAATGGCACCCTATGGATAATTGAGAAACCACCTATTTGTGCCGCCCTGTAAACCGTTGTGATGGTGCCCTACTAAACGACGGTACAGAAAAAGTTTAAATAAATAAATAAATAAATAAATCAATCTTGGGATTGCTGTAGAGTAGTGGGAGTAGAATGCACAAACTTTCTCCTCTCTTTCTTATACACACACACACACAAGCTCATACACATATATGTTCCCTTTCAGACAAACCCACAGCCATCTCTAGCTCTTCTTTGGTTGGGATCTACTAGCAGTCCCAGGGCCTCATCTTAATTTCAGCTGCTGGCAGCTTCACATTCACACACACATACACAAACAGACAAACACACATACACACACACACATACTCCCATCACAGGCAGCTTCCCATTCACTCACACACACATGCAAACCCAGAAGACAGGGTGCATGGTTCCGTCTGTGTGGAGAGCAGCCGTTCTGCAGCTCCTCTTCCTGTGCTGGCCCCGAGGTAATTCAACACTTGCAGTGATAGCACTTGCAGTATTCTCATCTCGCGAGAATACAGGATGTTCTCGCACCGCGAGTATTGAATACCGTGGGGCCAGCACCGGAGGAGGAACTGTCAAACGGGCTTCCTCTGCTGTGGACTCCTGCTTTTGCCACTGGTGGGATCAGGTCCACCGGCAGCAGCACTGGCTTCTCCCTGCTCCCAATGCCGCCCTACTAGGTGTGCCGCCCTGTGCAATTGCACGGTTTGCCCACCCGGTGGCACCTACCTTGCTAGGTAGGTACATCCAGATAACTTTATTCAAGCATATTCAGTGAGATATTTATCCCACTGAATATCCCTGACAACTTATTTGACTAACCTTAACTGGATAAGTTATCCATTTTATGATTTTTTTTTAAACTGAACTCTTAGGGGTAGATTTTATAAATCTGTGCCCATGCGTACTTTTGTTCACGTACCAGGCACAAACAAGAGTATGCGGGATTTTAATAGATACGCGCTTAGCCGCGCGTATCCATTAAAATCCGGGATCGGCGCGCGCAAGGCTGCCCAAAATCGGCAGCCTGCGCGCGCCGAGCCGTGCAGCCTGCCTCCATTCCCTCCACCCCCCCTGCACCTTCCCCTCCCTTCCCTTCCCTAACCCATCCCCCTCAGCCCTATCTAAACCCCCCTACCTTTGTTGCACAAGTTATGCCTGCTCGAGGCAGGCGTAACTTGCGCGCGCTGGGCTGGCCGCCGGTGCGCCATGGTCCGGTCCGGGGGCTGGTCTGGAGGCCACGGTCATGCCCCTGGAACGTCCCCAATGATGCGTTGGCCGCAACATGCAGCCGACATGCCCCCCCCCCCCCCGGAATGTCCCCGATGACGCGCCAGCCGCGACACGCCCCCGCAGGAAAGCCCCGGGGCTTGCATGCATCCCGGGGCTTGCGCGCGCCACCGAGCCTACTCAACATAGGCTCGGCGCACGCAGGGGGAGTTTGGGCCAGGTTTTCAGGGGTACGCGCGTATCTTACACGCATACCCCTTTGAAAATCTGACCCTTAGTATTTTCAGAAATGCTGTTTGCCAGTTAGTTGCACTCTTCCCAGTTCCTGATTTTCTTGTATTGCTTTCAAAGGGAAGAGGTTGAATCTTTCTGAAATCTTGCTCAATTAAAATAAAATATTTTTTGTGGCTCTTTACAAAATTACAGTTATTCCACATAGAAAGAGACAATGTGACACATTGGGATTTATCCAGTGTAATAACTATAACATTTTAGAACTCAGGCAAACTATCTGAAGGCTTCTAGCCGTCCAGCATCCAGAAAATCTGTGTCCATTCAAAGGATTTGAAAAAGCAGAAGTAGATGGGTTACAGAGAGTTCTGACAGGATAAGACCTGTAATACAGAGACACTCATCCCCCAAATAATACCTATAGAAAGTGTCGTTGTAGTATTGGATCCAAAAGTGGTAATAAGTTGAAGACGCCCAAACATACCATTTTATTTATTTATTTATTTAACAGTTTTTTATACCGACCTTCATAGTAAATTAAACCATATCGGATCGGTTTACATAAAACAAGGGTATAACAGAAGCAATAAATAAAAGTAATTAACAAGAGAAGAGAATAAGATAAAAGTTACATTTAACAAGGAGTAAAAACTTGGGAAGCTTAAGAGCTGGAAGGAAGTTAAAGGTCAAAAATAATTGAAGAAGCATTATCCAAAGGAATTTGGAATAGAGCAAAAAGATGCTTTAATCGGTGAGTGCCAGAGTTCTTCGTCTGAAAGGTTGTAGGGCTTTCATCTTCTAAATCCAAGTGAGGAAAAAGAAGACTAAGGGTTGTCTGGAGGCTCATCAAAGGCTTGGTGGAATAGCCACGTCTTAAGTTTTTTTCTGAACGTAATGAGACAGGGTTCCAGTCGGAGGCTTGAAGGAATGTTGTTCCAAATAGATGGACCTGCTATAGAAAAAGCTCGGTCTTTGGTCGAGGAAAGTCGTGAGGCTTTGGTTGGGGGGTAATTCAAAGTACCTTTATGATTGTCTCTAATAGGCCTATTGGAGGAATGAATTTTGAAGGGGATTTCAAGGTCGAGTTAGAGTTGATGATGGATGGACTTATGTATTAAGGTGATTGCTTTATAAAGGATTCTAAAATTTACTGGTAGCCAATGTAGGTTTCTGAGGATGGGTGAGATGTGATTTCCTCGGCTGGTGTTAGTCAGTAATCTTGCTGCAGCATTTTGAATCATCTGAAGTGGCTTAGTGGTCGCTTTGGGTAGGCCAAGGAGAAGAGCACTGCAATAGTCTATCTTAGAGAATAACAACGCCTGGAGTACTGTTCTGAAATCTTTGAAAAAAATAAGTGGCTTGAGTCGTTTCAAAACCTGGAGTCTGTAAAAACAGTCTTTGGATGTGGTATTGACCATTTTTTTAAGGTTTAGTCTATTATCCAGAATTACTCCTAGATCTCTCACCTGCTTATGAGTGATGAATGCGTTGTGAGGGTATGGTATGGGAGTATTTTCTTCATTTGCAGAGATGAGGAAGAGCTCCGTCTTTGAAGAGTTAAAGACCAGATTTAATCTATTGAGGAGGTTAGTGATAGATGTAAGGCAGTTATTCCAATGGGAAAGTGCTTTTGAAATAGATTCTGTAATAGGAATAAGAATCTGTACATCGTCTGCATACAGATAATGAATTAAATTAAGGTCGGATAGCAATTGGCAAAGGGGTAGGAGGTAAATATTAAAAAGGGTTGGGGAAAGGGAAGATCCTTGAGGTACTCCTAGATTGGATTTTGTTAATGGCGATTCTTTGTTGTTGATTTTAACTTTGAAGGATCTATTATAAAGGAAAGATTTGAACCAATTATGGGCAGATCCTGAGATACCAATGTCTGTTAGGCGATCCAGAAGAATGGAATGGTTGACTGTGTCAAACGCCGCGGAGATGTCTAACAGGATTAATAAAAAGGAGTAGCCTTTGTCAAGACCCATTATAATATGATCTGTAAGTGAGATAAGGAGGGTTTCCGTGCTGCGTGCTTTGCGGAAGCCATATTGTGAGGGGTGTAGAATATTTTGATCTTCCAGGTATTCTGAAAGCTGGGTGTTTACCAGCTTTTCTGTTATTTTGGCTAAAAATGGCAAATTAGAGATGGGTCTAAAATTGGCAGGTAAATTAGGGTCAAGATTGTGTTTCTTGAGAAGGGGTTTGAGTGAGGCAGTTTTTAGGCTGTCAGGGTAACTTCCTTGGGTTAAAAAGCAATTTATGATACTTGTTAAAGGTTTTGCGATCGTGTTTGGAATGAGAAGTAGGAGCTTTGAAGGAATATTATCTGCAGGATGGCTAGATGGTTTTTGTCTTTTTAGAAGGGATTCAATCTCTTTAATAGAAATTGATTCGAAGCTTTCTAGTTTGGCTCCCTTGCTTGATTGAAGATTCTTGTCTGAGGTAAGAGGTAGAGTATTTGGTGGAAGAAGGGCGAGCGTATTCAGGATCTTTTGTTGAAAGAATAAAGCAAGTTCATTAGCCTTAGATAGAGCTTGATCATCTGGAATGGAAGGAGGATTTGATTTTGTGATTTGAGTGACGTATGCGAACAGGGCTTGGGCATCGTATTGAAAATGATGAATTTTATTGGCGTAGAATTCTCTTTTTGTTAGAAGAATAGAGGTCCTGTAATGATGTAGAAAGCCTTTGTACTTAGATAAGGTAGTTGAGTTGGGTGTTTTTCGCCAAATATTTTCTCTGTGGCGAAGCTCCTGTTTCATCTGTTTTAGTTTAGTGGTAAACCAGGGTTGATTACCTTTTTTTGTAGGATTGATTGTTTTAGAGACTGTTGGACACCATTTGTTAGCAACCGTCTCAGTGATCTTGTGCCAGGAAGTTAGGGCTGAGTCAGGATTCGAAAGGTCTAGGTTGGTGAGTTCCTTAGACAGCTGATCACTAAGTATTTCCGAAGGGCAAGGTTTCCTGAATCGAATAGTAGAAAGGAGATGAGAAGTGTGAATCTTTTTATCTATGGAAAAGGAGGATTCTATCAAGAAATGGTCTGACCAGGGGATTGGTGTACAAGATGGTACTGAAGTGCAGGAGAAATTAGAATTAATGAAAATTAAGTCCAGAGTGTGACCTGCTTTATGCGTAGGGCTATTAATGATCTGCGTGAATCCCATAGCACTGAGAGAGGTGAGGAGCGCTTCGCAGTTTGAGGAGCGAGGTATAACATCAGTATGAAGATTGAAGTCGCCTAAGATAATAGATGGGAGGTCTAAATTGATATGTTTCACAATGGATTCTATAAGTGATGAAGGGTTCATTTCTAAAACTCCAGGAGGAGCGTAGACTAGTAGAATTTGTAGATGTTTTGATTTGACTAGTCCCAATTCTAATTTAGACTCAGACTTGATGGAATGAGTGGATAGTTTGAGTTCTTTTTTGGTGGACTAAGAGAAGGCCACCTCCTCTTTTTTTGTGTCTGTAGAAGGAGAAGATGTCATAGCTATGAGTAGGAAGTTGATTGATTAGAGCAGTATCAGTATCTTTTAGCCAGGTCTCTGTAATAGCACAGATATCTGGATTTGAATCTTGGAGATAATCGTTGAGGATGTGTGATTTTTTTTGTTAAGGATTGAGCATTGAAAAGGGTTACTGAAAGTAGTGTGAGGCCTAGTAGTTGATTTAGAGGTGAGGTCATGATTGGAATAATTCTTTTTTGTATGTTGTGGGTGGAGATAATTATGGAGCTTCTCCTTTGGTATTGAATGATTGGGATATTATAGGTATGCATGAGATTGGTTGTAGAGATTAGAAGCTGGGGATGTTGTAAATTAAAAGAAAGCTGGACAATCCAGGTAGAATGCAGATAGAAGAAAAAGCTGGGTGAATGTAAATAAAACTTTTCTTTTATAGAATCAAATTAGTGAACTTTCTCTGTAGAATTAGATGAAGACTCTGGCTATTCCACGGATTCTCAGGTGAAGCTGATGTGATTAGCGCAGGTGTAGAGTAGGAATTGGGTGGAGCTATCTAGAAGTGGATTGAGAGGAACTGTATCTAGTGGATCGAGCTTGAGGGTAGATGTGGTTGAATTTTGATGTATGAGGTCTAAGGATTTATAAGGTTGCTGAAGATACTGTTGTGCTGATAGAGTTGAAATAGATAGTTGGCTGATGAGAAACCGAGGATCCTGGGGTAGATTCGGTGCTCCCTCAGGGGCTGCGCCGAAGGAGCACGACAAAGGGGCGTGCTCCTTCGGCGCGCGACGCTCGGCGCGCGGCGCCTGAGATGACTGAGATTTAAAGGTGCTGATAGTCTACTAGTCTTGGTGTGATTGGTTGCCTTGCAGCCGTCTGCTGGTTGGCCGGTTCTCGGTGGGGGGCGGGCTTCGGCCGCGAGGGGAGCGGGCCTGGAGCGGTGTTTCCTTTGGTCGCGCTGTCGGCGGAGGCCCCGTCCGGGTAAGAGGTTTTAAATAGGCCTTACCCCGATGGGTCGCCGGCGCCGATTGCGCAGGCCTTGCAGCTGGAGCGGCAGCAGCTCTTCCCAGGTAAGTGGAGCAGAGAGAGAGCGATTCGCGGCTTTGTATTTATTTTTAAAAGGCCGTCTGACCTTGTCTGATTGGCTGCCTTGCAGCCGTCTGCTGGTTGGCCGGTTCTCGGTGGGGGGCGGGCTTCGGCCGCGAGGGGAGCGGGCCTGGAGCGGTGTTTCCTTTGGTCGCGCTGTCGGCGGAGGCCCCGTCCGGGTAAGAGGTTTACCTACCATCAGGTTTACTCTACCATCAGTAGAGTCCATCAAAAAAGAAAACTCCTACTGCTAATGGACTCTACTACCAAAAGCATTACCTTGAGAACACTTTTGGAGGATCCTTGACAAGCAGAACGACAAAGCAGGTTCTTAGTATTATAGGAAACGAAAGAAAAGGCATTCTGAATTTATGTCATGATCCATTTGGGGGACCAATAAGCTGGAAAGAAATAAAGCTGGTGTAGTACAAAGGGAGTTCAAGAATTTAGGCACTAACATTTTCTACATTTTTACCTGCTCAAGGTAAGGAAAGATAAGACTATGTTGTATCACCAACTTCACTATGTGATTTAAAACCTAGTACAATGAAGAGGGTTTTAGATATGATGAGTGCTGGGACCATATATGTGAAAGGAAAAAAGATCCTAGGTGATGGGAGGAAAGCTATCCCCAATGAACACATGAAGATTGTAGAGAAAAATATAACCGAGGAACTTACTAGGCTACCCTTTAACAGCAAGATAGAAAAGTGGAGCAGGATTCAGACTATGGAGTGCAGCAAGGTGAAGAGAAATAGATGGAAGGCTAGGAGTACAAAAATTCATAGTCTATTTATTTATTTATTTAGAGCTTTTTTAATACCAACGTTCGTTTGCATATCACATCGGTTTACACGGAACAAAATAGCAAAAATGTTAAATAAGAATAGGGAAAGAAGTTACAAGTCTAGGCAATAAACTTCCAGATCTGTAAGCCCAAGTGGCAGAGGCGGACCTAAATATTGTTGCTATCACAGAGACATTGGTGATACGACTGTATCAAGGTATAAAATCTGCAGGAAGGACAGGGATGGCAGAAAATGAAAACAAGTAACTTTTTAGGTAAACCATAATATCAAAGCAACTGAAATGCAGTGTGCATGGGGAAAGTAGGAGGCACTGTGCATTATCTTGCAAAATGTAGATGGCATTTCCATCTATATTGGTGTGGTCAACAGACCTTTGACTCAGTTAGAGGAATAGGAAAGATATCTAGTCAAAGGCATCCAAAAAGTGAGAATGAAGTGGAGGCAGAGCTGGTGGAAAATAGATTTTTAACTGACAGATATAGATTGGTGTAAATTGGTTAGAATTAGATAGATCCTGGACTCTCTTCAGTGAGCTCTCCTCAGAGAAAGGGTATTGGAACTCACGAGGGAAGAGGCAATATTGGACCTAGTAATTATAAATGAAAAAAGCCTTTCTAATGTCCAGATAGGAGCCTAGCTCAGTACTAGTAATCTTTAGATGGTATGGACTGGGATAAGAGCAAGAGGGAGAATTCACACAAAAGTAGAAGTCCTGGATTTCAAAAATACCAACTTCAGTAAAATAGGGATACACTGGCAGGGTGGGATGATATAGGTGAAGTGAAAGAAAAGTGTGCCAAAATAAAAGAAGCTATAGAAAGAGCTACAAATCTTTATGTTATGAAAGTAAATAGGGACTGGTATACTTTTAAAATAGGTGACTGAAAAAGCCTTGAAAGCATACCACAGATCTCAGAAACAGAAGAACTTGAGAGAATATCCAGTAAAATTGTACGGTGAAGTCATAAGAATTGATTTCAGCTACTGCATCTCAGAGAAAGAAGAAAGGCAAAGGTAGTATTAAATGGAGAGGAGAAATTAAAAAATGTGTGAAGGCTAGAGCTACACAAATGCCTCTGGTGTTCATTGAAGAAGGGATGGAGGTGGACCACTAATTGTTGGATGGTAGTGGAGTAGATGTCACACCATTTATGGAAGAAAATGTTTTTGTAGAAGTGAAAACCTGAACGTGGACAAAGCCAAGGGGTCTTAAGGATAATCCTGAAAGACCTGTTCAATAGATCTTTTAGACTGTAATGGCATCACAGCAATGGTGAAGGATAGTCTCTCTTTATAAAAGTATAAATAAGGAAAAGGCTGTAAATTATGGACCAGTTAATCTGACTTTGGTGGATGGAAAATTAATGGAGAATCTTCTGAAGAAAAGTTCCATGGCAACATGGTTTGATTGGGAATTAGATATAATATTCTTGGAATTCAGAAAAATGTTTGATACTTTACCATATAGGGGGCCCGGCTCATACATAAACTGAGTTGTCTAGAAGTGGGACCTAAAGTGGTAGACTGGATTAGAATCTGGTTGAGAGAGAGATACAACAGAGTGTGTTGGTAAATGAGTCCACTCTGATGAAAGAAAGAGAATGAGAGGCCAGGTCTTTTGATGTATGGCACCGCTGGGATGAATGTGCCAGAGTTAATTTAATCTGTGTGACCCCAGAAGATGGCATCAGTTGGCTTCAAGAGAAGAAGTTTGAAGCATGGAAGAGGAACGCGCCGAGGCCTGGGCTCTGAAGCTTGGGCCTAACCCTGGGCCTTGGCCCAGATATCAGGATCTGTTCTCAGGCCACATCCCAGCATCAGGCCTATGTCCAGAACGAGGCCCTGGTGTTGGGATCCAATCTTTGGGTCGGGTCCCTGTGTCAAGACTGGGTCCGGGCCAAGGCTCTGGCATCAGCTCTCAGCCTCCGGGTCCAGTCCCAGCATTATCAGCATTGGAGCAGATAGGTTTTCTATATTTTTGGGGCCTTGGTCAAGGCCCCAGCATTGAGCCTGGGTCTCAGCCAAGACCCTTCCATCTCGCTGGAGCCTAGGCCACAGTTCATGCATTGAGCCTCAGGCCTGGGCCTAGATCTGATGGATCATGTTTGCTTTCAAAACAAAACATGAAAATCAACAAAATTTCATCAGATTTTCAATCATTTTGTTTTGATAATGAAATGAAATGAAATAGGAAATTTAATCTAACTTCCTATTTGTTTCTCCCAAATGCCCATCCTAGTGAAAACAGACCATTTAATCCTACCCTCTTTTTCCTATCTTTTATCCAGTTTGCAATCCATAAAATGACATCGCCTCCTACCCCATGACATTTTAGTTTTCTTAGAAGCCTTTCATGAAGGACTTTGTTAAACACCTTCTAAAAACCAAATACACCACATCTACCAAATGCACCAGATGCGTACATACTGTAGTTAGGTCTATCTGGCAGACTATGTGGGGAACCTAGGATGCCAGATGTTCAGACAACAGTCATGCTTGCATTGATAACTATTATTATTATTACAAAGCTTTGTGGTTAGGCATGTGCTACTCCTAACACCTACTTAGTGTTAAAGCTGTGGACATTTTAAGGATCCTGTCAGGCACTGCCCAGGGCACCACCTACCTGTACCTGTGCAAGTGTCCCAACACTATGGTTACCAACTTACCCCAGGTTGACCAAACAGGCTGATCCAGTCCTGTTTTTGTCCCATTGTATGCATGGATTTACAATTCTGATTGTCCCATTGATTTCCCTAATAAAATCAGAACTACAAGTCCATGCATGCAATGGGGCAACAGGAGGACTAGATCAAACTGTTCAGTGGACCTGGAATCAGTTCAACCCTACCCTACACTGACAAACTCCCACCTACCAACTGGATCTCTGTTTGCCTCCGGGCAAGACCCACTCCTACAAGCTATTGAATGGTGGTTTCTAGAAACTGAGACCGCACAGGAGTGCTGGGAGTCACACATTTCCTAGAAATGCAGCTACATGCCAAATACAAATAAATGCTGCATTTCCAATTGCTAATAGGGACAGGCTACAATGTCTATTAACAAATAGAACAGTGAAAAATAAAAATATAATCTTTTTTTAATCTATTTCCATTTTATTCCACCTTTTCCTAGGAAAAGCACAAGTAGGATTACAAAGAAAGATGTATATTGCAGTACATATGTCTAGAATGGGGGAGGGGACATAAGAACATAAAATAGGGAATTGAATGATGGAAAACTGTATAGGTAGCAATACACAGTACAATTGCAAACAAGTGAAATAAGAATGTATACAGTTAATGCTATCTGGACAAATGTTTAGCTTTATTTAGCCAGTGACTAGGGAGGTTCAGGTTAGGCCAGGGCTTCTAAACCTATTTGGATTTTCCAAACCTATTTGGATTTTCACTATATTCAAAATGAGTATGTATCAGAAGCCCTTGGTTAGTCTGTCCTGATGAAGATGTGTAGAGCTAGGCCAAGACATAGCCACAGGTAAGCCTCGGGTGGCCTGTGTCCTTCATATTTGGCTCAAGCCTCCACCTCTAGCAACAGGGTCATGTTCTATGAGTCTGCCCCTCAAAGGTGTGAAAGAGTTAGATGGTGAAGGCATTGGAATGACTTCTGTTACGACCATGGCTGCTATGCAGCCGGCCTCACCACCAGAGGTCCCCCGCGAGCATGTTCTCCTGACTGGTTCCCCTTGTCTTCTCTATGTTCCACACTTCCCTTTATAACCTGCTTAGCATTTCCATCGATGCTTCTGCATCGAGCTCTCTTGGGCTCCCTGCTCTAGCCTTCCTTGCCTTGCTGTGCGTGTGGCTTTCGGGCCTTCTGCTCTACCTGCCTTGCCTTGCTGTGCATGTGGCCTTCGGGCCTTCTGCTCTACCTGCCTTTGCCTTGCTGTGCGTGTGGCCTTCGGGCCTTCTGCTCTGCCTGCCTTGCCTTACTGTGCGTGCGGCCTTCGGGCCTCAGCCCTGCCATGTGTGTGTGTGTGGCCTTCGGGCCCTCTGCCCTGCCATGTGTGTGTGTGTGTGGCCTTCGGGCCCTCTACCCTGCCGTGTGTGTGTGTGTGGCCTTCGGGCCCTCTACCCTGCCGTGTGTGTGTGGCCTTCGGGCTCGCTGTCCTACCGTGTGTGCGTGTGGCCTTCGGGCCCTCAGCCCTGCCGTGAGTGTGTGGCCTTCGGGCCCTCTGCCCTGCCATGTGTGTGTGGCCTTTGGGCCTTCTGTCCTGCCATGTGTGTGTGGCCTTTGGGCTTCCTGCTTGTCTGCCGCCTGCCCTGACCCAGCCTGGATCCTGACACTGTTTGCCTGCCGCCTGTCCTGACCCAGCCTGGATCCTGACACTGTTTGCCTGCCGCCTGTCCTGACCCAGTCTGGAATTTGACACTGCTTTCAGCCTTACTCTGCTCCACTATCACCATCATCAGAGACTTTCCAGCCATCCCTATCTCTCTCCACCTGAAGTCACTCCAGAAGGTGGTGTTCACTACACCAGAACACAGCCCAAGCGTAACAACTACCAGGAGATGGTTCCCTATGCCTTTAAGGAGGCTAACAAACAGGAAACCCCACTGGCCTTGGGCAAGACATGTAAAAGTTTAAAGCCATCAAAGTCTTTCTTTGATTTTGACAAATAATTTATCTCCCCTCCAGGCCCTTCAAAGTTCAGGAATGCGTGCGCTAGGGGAAGTCTATTTACATAATTACTCTGCAGGAGCTGAAAATATTAACAAACTTGCCCCCTCATTTATCAAAATGCTATGCAAAAAGCCCTATTAATGCATGCGATAGCACCATATCTTATGGTGTGATGCAAATCTGAAAATGAAGAGGAGTGGGCACCATTTTGCAAAGCCCTATTGCTTGGCTTTAATGCCAATTTTAGCTACAACGTTTTCAGTAGCATTAAGCTGCAGATGCTCCCAGAGACCTACCCATCATAGGTATTAGTGTAGGGGTTAGGGGCCACTTTGACATTCAAAGTGAGACGTACAAACAGAACAGTGCTCTCTTGTGAAGATTTGATGACCCGCGGAGTGAGGAAACTCACCCAAAGATGAGATTTGTGCAATGTTCTCTCAACCTAGCTTGACAAATCTCATCTTTCGGTGAGTATCCTCACTCCGAGGGTCATCAGATCTTCACAAGAGAGCACTGTTCTGTTTGTACATCTCACTTTGAATGTCAAAGTGGCCCCTAACCTCTACACTACTACCTAAACCTCACCTCGAGTTACTAGGTGGGCCTCCCATAGGGATATAAATACCTATGTAGTGTGAGGGCATCATGGCTAGTCTCTCTCTCTCTCTCTCTCTCTCTCTCTCTCTCCCCTCCAGTGGCCATATGTAGGGAATGGCTCTTTGCATAGGTATTAGTACAAATTATGATAAAGTGCCTATTACCATAAAACATGCCCCTTTTTCTATCACAGGTGATATTTAGTGCATTTTGATAAATCCAGGCCTTGGTTCCTTTGCATTCCCAGGCAAGATTGAGTGCATCTCATGAATTCTGGGCTAGTCCTCAGCAGAGCTGATATTGTACAATGAATGATAGGGGTGTGCATTCGGTCCCTACGTATTGGCAGTCCGGAACGGATGTTGCCATATTCATTGTTAGGGGTGTGCATTCGTTTTCGCCGTATTAGCGATCCACAACGTATATTGCACTATTCGTAGTATTCGTGGGGAAGCGAAACGTATCGCGATTCCCCACGAATACACAAATCTTCGCCGAATTATATGGCCACCTAAATAAAAATTTAAACAACCCCCCACCCTCCTGAACCCCCCCAAGACTTACCAAAACTCCCTGTTGGTCCAGCGAGGGGGGGGGCAGGGGGTCCGGGAGCCATCCCCTGCACTCACACCCTCAGTGCTGGTTTCATCATGGCGCCGATAGCCTTTGTCACAGGGGCTACCGGTGCCATTGGTCAGCCCCTGTCACATGGCCATTGGCGCCATCTTGTGCTCCTACCATGTGACAGGGGCTGACCAATGGCACCGGTAGCCCCTGTGACATAGTATGGGCAAAGGCTATCAGCGCCATTTTGATTACTGGCAGCTGATGGCCCAAGAGCAGGAGATTGCTCCTGGACCCCCTTTGGACCTCCAGGGACTTTTGGCCAGCTTGGGGGGGGGGCCTCCTGACCCCCACAAGACTTGCCAAAAGTCCAGCAGGGGTCCGGGAGCGATCTCCTGCCCTCGGGCCATCGGCTGCCAGTAATCAAAATGGCGCTGATAGCCTTTGCCCATAATATGTCACAGGGGCTACCGGTGCCATTGGTCAGCCCCTGTCACATGGTAGGAGCACAAGATGGCGCTGATGGCCATGTGACAGGGGCTGACCAATGGCACCGGTAGCCCCTGTGACATAGTAGGTCAAAGGCTATCGGCGCCATGATGAAACCGGCACCAAGGGTATGAGAGTGCAGGGGATGGCTCCTGGACCCCCCACTGGACCACCAGGGAGTTTTGGTAAGTCTTATGGGGGTCAGGAGGGTGGGGGCTTGTAGTTAATTTTAATTTTAGCTGGGACACGAATAGAAATCGCCGTATTAACGCATCAGGGTGCCATATGGCCGAATGCAACGTATCTGCTCTCCGACGAATCCGAATCCTGAATGCAACGTATGGCGTCCCTCTATACATCCCTAATGAATGATAACCCAAGGCATTGACTTCCTGACCAAAAGTAATAAAGAAAGCACCTTCTGTAGACTAGGGAAGTGTGCATTTCAGGCCTCACAACAGGGTCTATACCAGGTTAACCTGTTTAGTCTTAGATGCCAGAAACTGTAGAGAACAGTGGGAGTTAGTCTGCCACCTGCCTATCAGTTCAAGGATTGCAAGGGAAAGAAGATCTTACTGGGGAAACAAAAAGGCCTAAGGAGGAAATTAGGCAACTTAACAGGAATAAAGATCGCCATTTCACCACATGTGCAAAGAAGTAAGATGACAAAAACTGTCCTGGATAAGGAGAAAGATCATACAAGTGATCAGGATCTATAACTGGCAGTGTGGAAAGAATAGGTAGGTAGATTGGCTGGATTGAATAGTCTTTTTCTGTTGTCATCCAACAAGGAAACAATGTGATAGGATAGAACTGCTGTCGCTTTGGTTAGAATGGACTGAGTTCCATCACAAAGCTTTTACAAGCTATCTCGAAAGGCCAATTGCCTGAGAGAAAACTATAAAAATCATCTTACTATTTCTTATTTCATATCTTCTTTATTTAATGTCTTCTTTTTCAGTCTTTGGGCAGTACTGGGACATCTGATGGGTTGCTGTGAGCCCTCTAAATTAGACTTTTATTCCAGGCTATTTTTGAACTGAGCTAAACTACCTTTAAATCATGATAACTTGGAAAAGGTCACCCAAAAAGTAAATTGTATTGCTGGAAATTTCAGTTTCATAGCTTCCAAATGATATAAGGCATGCCATCCATATGATAAAGGAACCCAGAGAAATTGTCTTGTAAAAAATCATGACAGTCTCAGAAATTGTTGACCCTGAAACAAAAAGCCTACGGAGCTGATGCGGTTTTTTCTGTGCAGTTTTCTGTAGTTGCTGTTACTGCATATCTCCTGGGAATAATACCTGTAGACCGCAGATTCTAGTTCAACCATGGGATTTATGATACAAACATATGCAATTTTAATTGCATGAATAGACTCATGAAAAAAAAAAAATCAAATCTATATCATTTATTCTTGCAGGTTAGTAATTTGGAATATTAATAACAAATATTAATAATATATTTGAGGGATTTTTAATTACGATCTAATCTTTAAGTATTATATACATCTCCTATGTAGTAATTGCCAGAATTATTATTTATTTATCTAATTAAATACAATTTCTTTTCCATATTCCCTGGTAGCTCAAGATGGAAAACAAATATTTGATTAAGATCTGACACAACACATACAGTTACATACAATCAAAATTGAGTAACAAATAATAGTCAGGTATAGAGAAGCAACACAGAACATCAATAAAATTAGGTTGATTAAATTATATAAAAGCCCATAGGACAATTCATCATTATTTTTAGTTAAGGCATCCACCTTTGCCTTGTGTGTCACATACAACTAAGCAATTGTTGCACCAAATAATATTTTACCAAATGGTAATGGATTGTTGAATACACATCTCTTTTCACATGAGATAGGTATTTTTCAGTCTCCTCAAAGCCCAAACTGAATAAATAAGCTGATGTACAAAATAAATCAGTCTGAAAGACAAGGTTGAATTTAAGCACAAAATTAAGATGCAACAGGGCAGAATGTCAAGCAGTATACTCAGGAGCAATCAATTAATTAAATGTTCAAACACTGTTCTTGTGCTAGCAGATTGTATTTTTTTTATATTTTCAATTATTTTGGGGACATGGCCAGATGTCTGTACTTAACTGCTAACCAAATCATTTAAAATCTACAAAAACAGTAAGTATTATCACAAGGAAACAGCTATGAAACAGAAGACAGTTTGTGGGCTTTATCTATTCAGGATTCAAGATTGAACTGCTTTAAAACAGATTCTTAAAGGGCTTTATCAATGAAAAGAGCTTGTCTTATATTTCTCTACAATAAGATGCAGTGTTAACTTTTTCTATATACTTTCAAAAATAATGTATAAAAACCCAAATTGCCCCAAGGTTATGAAAGATTGTAAAGCATGTATTTGCATGTATTAAACTTAGAGGGATATGGATCAGTCCCATAGCTCAGGCTACAGTGCTGCATGCTGCAGTGCAATAGACTTGCATTCAAGTTTTCGCTTCATAGTATAATTTCAGGTTGGCCAGCTGGAAGGGATATGTAGTTCCAAAATGTTTGCATTAGTTTGTTTATTCTTTATAGAGGTTTTCTTTTACATTTTTGTTCAGTTTGTTTAAAGTTTTCTTTTTAGTTTGTTCATTTACCAAACCCTAGCCTTCCCCAGCTTCACCTCAGGAACATTTCCATTCAGTCTTGGTAAGTTTTTGCGAGAACATGACACACAGGTGTCAGTGTTTTACCTGCTGAAGTCCCCTTGAAAATTAGCCCCTAATGTGCAATTACCACTCAGTCTCTACAGCCCAGAGTGAAGCAAATAATACAGAGGTAAGAGAGCTTCTCTCTCCTCCTCCGGCTCTGCTTTGGGGACACTTTTGGGGGTTTGAGGGCAGATTTTTGTCCACAGTTTTTTGAAGGTCAAGAATGGGGACTGGGGACACTTCACTGCTCAGTGCCTTCCATTTTTTTAAATATTAGGGATGGGGGCAGCAGGGGAGGGGAGGGATCAGCCACTGCTCCACCACTAGGTTGATTTTTTTTTTCAATATTTAGTAAGCCGGGGAGCAGCAAAGTTACCTGGATAAGTTTATCCAGATAACTTTAGATGAATACATTCAGTAGGATATTTATCCAATGAATAGTCTGCTACAGTTATTTGGGTAACTATACTGATAAATACACTCATTGCTTACTGATTATTGACCTCTTAGAAACTATAAAAAGAACATATGTATATAATTTATTAAAATCTATGCGATATATTTTTCAGGTTCGCCCACAATTCATTCCCATATTAAAAGCATGTTACAATGTATGAATATTCATTTGTTTACAATCTTTTATACCGGAATTAGTTCATCCACACAGTTTAATAGTTTTCTATACAGTAATGTAGATATTTATGCAACCTGGTGCGTGCCGAGGCCCCCTGTCGCGTAACTTTACTTCTGCTATGGATGACATGTGAGTTAAAATGTAAAGAAAACTACGCAGATCTGCGGGTTTTAAGGTTCGGGGCTATTAAACTGGGGGGGGGGGGGGGAGTTTGGAGGACCTAACTCTTAACTGGGCGAACGGGGGACAAACTGGTAAAACTGGGAAGAGCGTTGTCACACGTCGCTTTTACAATGCCCCCGATTTAATGGTAGAAACAGCATTTGCGCACATGCGTGTGCCCACTTAAAATCTGGCGCATGTGTGTGCACAGCCAGGCTATTTTATAACGTGTGTGCATGTGCACGTGTATGTTATAAAACAGCTGCATCCCTGGGTGCGGGACATATGCGTGCACATGTGTGCACATGTGCTGGGTTGAAAGTTATCACCTTAATTTTTAATGCGTTATTAATCTTATTAACTCTAGTATATACATTTCTCTTCCATTTCTAATTACAGTTTTTTCATACTTATGTCACACTGAAGCTGTTTGTAATGCTATTTCAGGAAATCAGCCAATGTAGCAATTAATTTGTCAATGTAGCAATTAATTTGTCAATGTAGCATAATTCACAGATTTCTCCATGGTCTCCTGCAATATTTTACAATACCAAATTACAAAGCACTGAAACTATACAGAAGGAAATCCCTTTATCTGAATCTGTTTTGGCCTCTGAAAGGCAAATAATGAAAAAAAAAACAACAAACCACAAATGTAACTATCAAAAAAGGATATTTATTTATTTATTTGTTTATTTGTTTGTTTGGGAGATATACAGAAAAAAAAATATTTGTCATGACCTGACTTGGTGAATAACTGGAGCATGTGGAACATCAGGCCAGGACACCCTTCACCCAGTATAAATATTTTATTTATTTATTTAACAGTTTTTTATACCGACCTTCATAGTAAATAACTATATCGGATCGGTTTACATTTAACAAGGGAATAACTGGAGTAACAATTCAATAAAACCATAGATAACAATAGATAAGAATAAGTCAAAGTTACAATCAACTGACTCACGGATCATAGCATTGGGTCAAAATGGCCACAGCCATTTATTAGATACTTGACAAGGAAATCTACTTTGTGTGCTCGAGCCAGCAAACACATCCTAACCCTGGGGATTGTCATTGAATCTCTCTGTGACCTCCCCTGCTAGTTGTCTAAGGCCCCGCCTCTGGTCTGCAAGGTCTTGCCATCTATCAAGGTCCCAGAAAAGGGGCATGACCAAGAAGACCAGCAAGTCTTCAAGCCTTTTTTCCTATTGTGGATAAGTAGAGCTGATGGGTATGTTCCTGACCCAATACCTGGATGTTAACCATTGTACCCCTGGGTTATTGTTCTTGTCTGAAGGCTGCAGCCCTAGCCACACCTTCATTGAACTCTCTGTCCTCTCCCCTAGTCTAATTCCCCCATCTCCCCAATATAATGCCCCACTATAAGGAGGCCATCCTGTTTGCTAGTACTTCCATAATGGGAAGCAAGCAGGGGCACCTTCCTTGGGAACTGCAGAAAGAGGTCATTTCCTATATCTGAGAGTTGTACCCCATCCTGCCTGAAAAGGTCTGGACACAATGCACATTTTCTCAATTGTGATGAAGGTGCAAGCCCCTTCAGCAGCATATGGCTTTTGCAACTTGCCTGTTCACTTTCAATGGATACCTTCTCCACCATCTACTCTCGTTCATCCAACAACAAGGAATGATATTGGACAAGGTGAAGAAAGTATCAGACCATTCAGCAGATAGCAGTTTAAGGTCATCCCTGATGGAGTTTATTAGCACAGCCCTGTATTGTTTTCAGAAATTACCTCTCAGATAGATGATAAGTGAATAAAGACATGGCTGTTCTGCCGAGCCTTCCCCACCTCTTGTCCAACAGCCTGACTTGAATGTAAATAAATAAATAACGTTCTAGCAATTATGTATTGGAATAAATGTTAAATCATGTTACAAGTTACCTCGAGAATGGCTCCTTGCCCCTCACATATCCTCTTGTATATTGCACTTTATTTTTGTTCCCCTTTCTTGTTTCCTACTCCCAGTTAAAGGCACCCTTGTTATAATGTAACTTTATACTCCTTCAATTGTCTCTTGTTTGGTTGGTTGGTTATAGTTACTGTCTAGTTCGATGTAAACCGAGTTGATTTGATTTGTATCAATAAAGTCGGTATATAAAAGCCTTAAATAAATAAAATTAAATAAGGAAATTGGGACGTACCCCACAACACCCTTGGCTGTGTAAGAAGGGGCAAAAAGGGGAAGACACAAGAACTGGCTGAATTTAAATCTCACCCGGCCCCAGAGCCAATCAAGGGCTGGTGGCAATCTCAGCATTAGGCAAGGATGTTGCAGGAGCCAGTTGCACCACGCCAGAGGGAGGCCTGCTGGTCATGTACTGGCAATGCTACTCCGTGTGGCTGGTGCTATTCCAGAGAACCTCAATGCTCATTCCCCACCTGAACTGAGATAGGTGATGCAGCCTCCCCCATGGGTGCCCTTTGGTCTTTTTCAGACCACATTCAAGACGCACATAAAAAAAACCCTGCTTTTTTGCATTTGCTTTTCTATTTATTTGAATTTTATTTAAATATATTTCTATTCCACTTTTCTCAAATAATATTGTGCAAAGTGGATTCCAAACAGTATATTTATAGCTTTCTTTCAGGGGACATATACACAATATATACAACACATATTAAATTCAAGATTCTGGAAGAATTATAATCTTAAAACCTTGATTCTTTCAGATCGTACAAGTAAGAAAAAAAAAAAAAAAGCACATACCATCACATTGTGTACCAAAGGGAAAATAGTGGAGAAAAATGGCAGAGAAAAATATCAAATGTTAGAAAGGTATCTTTTTGACTACACACAGTAGAACATCAAAATGAGTGATTAATAAATGAAAACCAAGAAAAATGCTATACACAAATCCTTTAATATCATAAAAATATAAAACTCTACAACAAATACAAATTATAAATTATAACATATGATCAATAATAAAGATAAAATCACAATGATATACATGAACTGGTCAACAAAAATACATTAAAACAGAAGTCCCAACATGGCCATGTTTCAACAACTAATGCTTGCTTTAGGAAAAAATTGAAAGATTTTAAGTGTAATTAAATCTTCTCTTCAAAGATGAAGTTATCCAGATTGCTAAGAATGGCAGTGATGAAAACGCTCAAGGACCAGAGTAGTATCAATTTTATGTATGTATGTTGCTCAAGTGCAATAACTGAGCAAGACATTTCCACTACCCATTACATGTCTTCCCAAAGTCAAATCAGTAGTTTGATTTCAAACCAGAATGCTCCTAATAAGGATTAAAAAATGTAAGGTGTCTATCGGTTAGTCTCATTTTAAAATCACAGGGGCGGATTTTCAGAGCCCTGCTCGCCTAAATCCGCCTAAATCCGGGCAGATTTAGGCGAGCAGGGCCCTGCGCGCCGGTGCGCCTATGTTCAATAGGCCTACCGGCGCGCGCAGACCCCGGGACTCGCGTAAGTCCCGGGGTTTTCCGAGGGGGGCGTGTCGGGGGCGTGTTGAGGGTGCGGGCCCAATCCGCGCGGCATTTTCGGGGCGGGCCGTAGCGTTTCGGGGGCGGGCCCGGGGGCGTGGTTACGGCCCGGGGCTGTCCGGGGGCGTGACCGCGCCCTCCGGATCCACCCCCAGGTTGCGTCCCGGCGCGCTAGCGGCCCGCTGGCATGTGGGGATTTACGTCTCCTTTCGGGAGGCGTAAATCCCCCGACAAAGGTAAGGGGGGGGTTTAGACAGGGCCGGGCGGGTGGGTTAGGTAGGGGAAGGGAGGGGAAGGTGAGGGGAAGGAACGGAGGTAGGCTGCGCGGCTCGGCGCGCGCCGGCTATACAGAATCGATAGCCTTGCGCGCGCCGATCCCGGATTTGCGTGGCTACGCGCGTATCTACTAAAATCCAGCGCACTTTTGTTTGCGCCTGATGCGCCAACAATCTACCCCACAATTACTAATCTATATTTGATGCAGACATTTAATTATCAGTAAAATGGGTATAATACGTAGGGTTGCTCTGAAAGCAATGTAGGGAGCAATTAGCCATAATTGAAATATATTAGGATGAATTTTAAAAGAGTTGCTTGCATTAAAAGGCCCATATCTGCAAGCATCTAGGTGAGCATAACCCTTTTTACTTCTACTCTAGATGAGGTGGAAGTCCGAGGAAAACTTGCTTCAGGCCTAAAATGACTGGGTGAAGGTCTAGATAAACTGGGGAGAACCATAGGGGTCTGGATGTCCTAGAGATAAACTGGGCAAACTGCTTGACTTATTGGTCAAACCAGCAATTTCCTTCACTCGTATGTGTTTTAAAATCTGCTTAGCTGTGTGCATTAAAGCCGAAAAATTCCTAAGAAAGATACAGAATTAACGATTGCTCATGTTACCACTTAAAATTAAGAGCACACATGTTCACGCTAGATGTATTTTAAATAGTACCCATTAGAGATGTGATTCAGCCGAACCTTTTGGTTTAGCCTTCATTATTGGCCCAGCATGGGAAATTTCGTTGTCCCGTAGTTCGGGACGATTTTTTTCGGCTGCCCCGAAACCCCCCCCCAACCCCCCCCAACCCTTCAAATTCAATTAACTACAACCCCCACTCTCATGACCCCCCAAAAACTTGCCAAAAGTCCCTGGTGGTCCAGAGGGGGTCCCGGGAGCGATCTCCCGCTCTCGGGCCATCGGCTGACAGTAATCAAAATGGTGCCGGTGGCCCTTTGCCCTTACCATGTGACAGGGGCTATCGGTGCCATTGGCCGGCCTCTGTCACATGGAAGGAGCAATGGACAGCCGGTGCCATCTTAAAAAATGGTGGGGGCAATCCATTGCTCCTACCATGTGACAGGGGCCGACCAATGTCACCTGGTAGCCCCTGTCACATGGTAAGGGTAAAGAGCCACTGGCGCCATTTTGATTGCTGGCAGCCGATGGCCCGAGAGGGGGAGATCACTCCCGGGACTCCGCTGGACCACCAGGGACTTTCGGCATCTTGGGGGAGGGGGGTCGGGCAAGTCTTGGAGGGTCGGGACGGTGGGGGTTTGCAATAAATTTAATTTGAAGGGTTGGGGTGGGTTTGGGGTTTGTTGGCTTTTTTAATGTGCCTTTTCTCCCCCCCCAAAAAATGATAAGAAAGCCACAAAAAATTTTGTGGGTTTTCCTTTTGTTTCTTAAGCCCCCCGAAATGCAAAGAAATAGGAAATATCATCTTTATTTCCTATTTCGTTGCAAATGAATGCACATCCCTTGTACCCATGCACTTGCACAGATGATTTCAATTTCCTGCATCAGTGCACATAAAAACATATTTAGGTGCTTGCGTGCTCATTTTAAAGATACCATCCCTACTTGCATGTGGTTTTGAAAACAGCATAGCAGCACACTATTTACATTCATTCATAATGGTAAATGTGGGTAACTGGAAAGACATTTCCAAAAATGTAATAGGGATGTGAATCGTTTTTTGACGATTTAAAATATCGTCCGATATATTTTAAATCGTCAAAAATCGTTAGGGCCACGATACAATACCAATTCACCCGATTTATCGTTAAAAAATCGTAAATCGGGGGAAGGGGGAGGGCAGGAAAACCGGCACACTAAAACCCCCTAAAACCCACCCCCGACCCTTTAAATTAAATCCCCCACCCTCCCGAACCCCCCCCCCAAATGCTTTAAATTACCTGGGGATCCAGCGGTGGTCCAGAACGGCGGCGGTCCGGAACGGCCCCCTCAATTGAATCCTGTTGTCTTCAGCCGGCGCCATTTTGCAAAATGGCCGCTTCAAAATGGCGGCGGCCATAGACAAAAACGATTCGACGCAGGAGGTCGTTCCGGACCCCCGCTGGACTTTTGGCAAGTCTTGTGGGGGTCAGGAGGCCCCCCCAAGCTGGCCAAAAGTTCCTGGGAGTCCAGCGGGGTTCAAGAAGCGATTTCTTGCCGCAAATCATTTTCCGTACGGAAAATGGCGCCGGCAGGAGATCGACTGCAGGAGGTCGTTCAGCGGCGGTCCAGAACCCCCGCTGAACGACCTCCTGCAGTCGATCTCCTGCCGGCGCCATTTTCCGTACGGAAAACGATTCGCGGCAAGAAATCGCTTCCTGAACCCCGCTGGACTCCCAGAAACTTTT
Organism: Rhinatrema bivittatum; assembly: GCF_901001135.1. Lineage (NCBI taxonomy): Eukaryota > Metazoa > Chordata > Amphibia > Gymnophiona > Rhinatrematidae > Rhinatrema > Rhinatrema bivittatum. The sequence goes on along the minus strand of NC_042616.1, from coordinate 94,170,323 downwards.
GGCCAGCTTGGGGGGCCTCCTGACCCCCACAAGACTTGCCAAAAGTCCAGCGGGGGTCCGGAACGACCTCCTGCGTCGAATCATTTTTGTCTATGGCCGCCGCCATTTTGCGGCGGCCATTTTGCAAAATGGCGCCGGCTGAAGACAACAGGATTCAATTGAGGGGGCCGTTCCGGACCGCCGCCGTTCTGGACCACTGCTGGATCCCCAGGTAATTTAAAGCATTTGGGGGGGGGGTTTGGGAGGGTGGGGGATTTAATTTAAAGGGTCGGGGGTGGGTTTTAGGGGCTTTTAGTGTGTCGGCTCACGATTTTAACGATTTTCACGATAGTTTACACACCCAAACGGCAACAATACGATTCCCTCCCCCTCCCAGCCGAAATCGATCGTTAAGACAATCGAGGACACGATTCACATCTCTAGTATGCAATTAGGGCCAGATCTTAAAATCTACGCGTGGGCGTAGATTTGTTCGCACAACTCGGTGGTGTAAACAAATCTACACCCGATTTTATAACATGCGTGCACTGCCGCGCACATGTTATAAAATCCAGGCTCGGCGTGTGCAAGGGGATGCACACAAGTGCACCTTGCGCATGCTGCGCCTGAGGGGAGCCTTGATGGCTTTCCCCGTTCCCTCCAAGGCCGCTCCAAAATCGGAGCGGTTTTGGAGGGAACTTTTTTTCCAGCCACCCCCACCTTCTCCTCCCTTCCCCTATCTAACCCACCCCCCATCCCTAACTAAATCCCACCCTACCTTTACTCCAAAAGTTACGCCTGCCTCAGGCAGGCGTATGTTGCGCGCGCCAGCAGGCTGCCGGCGCGCCATGCCCCAGCACAGGCCACTGTGCCGAAGCACTTGACCCCACCCCCGGACCACCGGCATGCCCCCAAATCACTGCCACACCCCGGCCATGCCCCTGGACCACCCTTTTTTGCGAGCCCCGGGACAAATGCGTGTCCTGGGGCTTATGTGTACCGCCGAGCCTATGCAAAATAGGCTCGGTGCGCGCAGGGGCAGATTTTCTCGGGTTACGTACGTATGTAACATGCGTAGCCTTTGAAAATCTGCCCCTTAATGTGTTCTCAGGAGTTAGATTCAAATCAGAACATATAAGATGGAATAAAAATAATTTTTCTTTGCCTGGCAGCTGTAATCCCTAAATTATATTGTTTGTTAGTACTACCCTGAAAGATAAAGTGACATCCTTGGAAAAGCTGAGGGGCTCAGGCTTGGATGACCAAGCAAATACACACTAAGCTATTCCCTGGACGGGATACATGGATGGCAGAAACTGGACCTTCAGATCTGAATTAGTTTGGTCCTGGAAACATACAGAGAAAAATATATTAACACAAACTCCCTTATCTGTTGGCATGAATTTAATTTCTTATCAGTGCAGAGTTACAGTGCACTCTCCGTTCCCCAAAGCATATTAGAGTTTCCCATAATGGTAAAGGAAAGCCAACCACGTGAGATACTGGCAGATTCCACTTTATTGACAGGCCTGTAAAGCTTAATCAGCAGCTTTGGAAAAAGCAAAATGATATGCTAAGGTAACAGGATATTTTACTAAGAAGACTTGGGAGACTACTGTGAGGGCCAAGGATGAGATTAACTCAGAGAGGCAAACACTCATGCGGCGCACACTATAGCATTTTTTCCCCCCAAAACATAAATTTAACAGTTTTAATTTTCTAACCACAGATAAAAGCAATTCAAATGATATGAGTTCTTGGCTTTTAATATAGAGTAAGGAAAATATGTAACATCTACATAGGGTTCATCTACATAGGATTTATATATATTTTGTTTTACAACATATTGTAATATAATCGTAAAAAAATTGTTTTTGGTGCAGAGTTCTAGAAGCCCGGAGAAGAGCGGGTTCTTGGAGAGACAGAGAAATGATCTAAATGTGCTGGTACATACGCTTTTGAAACCACATAGGTTCTTTCTTCATAAATGACCAAAAGCTGTGCCGCTGTGAAAGGTCACACACACATATTCATGCCAATCCACAAATAGGCCGATTTTAAAATGAGTGCACGGGCACCCCTACACACAAACATCGATGCATGAGCATAGATAAGGTGGAATTTGAAATCATGCGTGTGCGTTTACATGCGTAAGTTTTAAAATACGCCTATTGCATGTAAGTATGCTCATAATTTTAAGCTATTTCACGTACCTTCGTTACGAAACTGATGGCTTTTATCCATGCTAGTAAGTGGATTTTAAATTATGCTCGCACGAAGGAGACAGCCAGTTTTTCCAACTGGTCGACCAGTTCGCCCAGACATACTCGAGGTCATCCAGATCCCTTTGGTTCCTCATCCTGCACTCCCAGCAGTTGACCCAGACCTTCACAGCCTGTCGTGTAAGCCCTAAATTGTGAGATCTTCAGACTTGCTTCTCGAGAGAAGCAGCGGTAAAATTACACGGCGAGCAAGCCAACACACACTGCAGCAGCCAGTTTTAAAATACAGAGAGGCGCACGTAATAGTTGGTCCCGCCCAATCCTGGAACGCCCTTGCCCACCCCCCCCAACTCTGCCCCTTTTCCGTTCTTTTTTAAACGCACGCGTATCTACGCATGTAAATCGTGACTTTTAAAAATCCGTGCTGCCTACATGCTCACACATATGGGCATTTTTGCACGAACAATGCTTTTAAAAATTGACCCAGTTTTCATACAATTTTCTGCCTTTTTAAATTAGGGTTGAAAAGTGAAGAAAGATTAACTCTTAAAGAAGGTAGTCTATCATATGGAAAAACATATATTACCCCCCCTCACTTCGAAATAGAAGATAAGTGCTTCACTGAAAACTGAAAGTGCACACTTACAAAAACACAGTGCAAATGGCTAATTTTCAGCTGCTCCACTGGATATATTTGGCTGTATACCTTTATATATTAGAAGTATGCATTTGTTTCAAATGAATGGGTAATCTAAACCAAACAACCTATTTTTATTTTGGTTTCAATGGTCCAAAAATGTGCAGCCCCTATGAAACTCCCCAAAATTTTCAGGTATTTTCATTTCAGGAAATATAATGTGCTATTAGCAAATAGCAAGCACTATTTTCCTATAGAAACAAAAAACACAGCTACCGCCACTAACTGGGTCCAGGGCCTACATAACTGAACTGAACTAAGCCCAATCTGGACATCCCTGGGCCCTTCCTGTTCCCCAACCCATGGCCAAGGGCTACCTGGCTGGACTGAGCCTAGGCCTCTTTGACCTATTTCCTGTTTTGTCCCCCCAAATCATACAAGGCCGGGGATCTCTACAATCCTCACTTACCCTTTCCATGCGAGTTGCCAGGAAGAATAAACAGTATAAATTCCCATTTACTCCTGCCCCACTAGAACCCATTTAAAAATGCTCTGGCTGATCTGGAGGCTGGAATTGTGATGCTAAAATGGTGGCAGTCTTAGGTTGACACCATTTTCTTATACAACTATATAAACATATGGCCGTTCAAGAAAATGGTGCTGGCCAGTTCTGAGACTGGTGCCATTTTGTTATATTACACTTGGTGCTGGTCTCAGGGCCAGCTGGTGCCATTTTGAAAAGGTTTCCACTTGGGAGGGAACAAGTGGGGATCACTCTTGCCTTTGTCCCAGTTGATTTCTGGGGAGGGCAAGAGGTGGGCCAGAGGGGCTCACGGAGGCCCTGGCTGAGTTTGGCACTGCCTAGCCAGGTAGGGCGGCGGGAAGGGAGGCCCATGGAAGACCCCAGAAGCAATAGTGGGAAGTCCTATTTTGTTTCTTTTCTGTGTATTTTTTTAAATGTTTACAATGTCTCTCCAAAATGAAAAATATATTTATATATTTGTTTACTATATATATATATATATATATATATATATATATATATATATATATATATATAAGGAGAGAGTGAGAGAGAGAAATTGTCAAAAACCCACCACTTACAATGTTAAATTCATACAAATGGGAGGCAAGATGACTTCTAGACTCACCCCATATGTTTTGGGTATTACAAAATATGCAAATCAAATCAGCTTTAGTATAAGTAAACTTTAAACATATCTGAATCCAAATTGGAATATGACTCAGTTTTTGTCACAAGAGTAAGTTATGCTCCATTTTCTGTAGGGGTCACAATATGAAAGTCCAAGAGGACAACTGAGAACCAATATCAGGCAATATTTCTTCACAGAGAGGGTGATGGATTCCTGGAATGCCCTCCCAGAGGAGGTGGTGAAGACGAGAACAGTAAATGAATTCAAAAGGGCATGGGTCAAACACTGCAGATCCCTAAAGGCTTGAGGATAGAAAAGAAGAAAGGGGTGGTATAACATTTCTCATGAGGGTAACCTGCACGGAACAGCAGTTACTACCCTTAACAGAATGCATGGGGTTAACCTGCATGGAGCAGGAGCAGCAATTACTACCCTTAACAGATCACATGGGGGTAATCTGCATGAAGCGGAAGTTATCACCCTTAACAGAACACATGGGGGTAACCTGCACGGAACAGCAGTAACAACAACCATAAGCAGCTTGCTAGGCATACTGCATAAAAACATAGAAACATAGAAACATAGAAATGACGGCAGAAGAAGACCAAATGGCCCATCCAGTCTGCCCAGCAAGCTTCCCTCATTTCTTCTCTCATACTTATCTGTTTCTCTTAGCTCTTGGTTCTAATTCCCTTCCACCCCCACCATTAATGTAGAGAGCGGTGATGGAGCTGCATCCAAGTGAAATATCTAGCTTGAGTAGTTAGAGGTAGTAGGGGTAGTAACCGCCGCAATAAGCAAGCTACACCCATGCTTATTTGTTTTTACCCAGATTATGTTATACAGCCCTTATTGGTTGTTTATCTTCTCCCCTGCCGTTGAAGCAGGGAGCTATGCTGGATATGCGTGAGGTATCAGTTTTTTTCTTCTCCCCTGCCGTTGAAGCAGAGAGCTATGCTGGATATGCATCGAAAGTGAAGTATCAGGCACATTTGGTTTGGGGTAGTAACCGCCGTAACAAGTCAGCTACTCCCCGCTTTGTGAGTGTGAATCCTTTTTTCTTCTCCCCTGCCATTTAAGCAGAGAGCTCTGCTGGATGTGTGAAGTAACAGTTTTTCTTTTCCCCTGCTGTTGAAGCAGAGAACTATGCTGGATATGCATTGAAGTGAAGTATAAGAATGGAGTGATCAAGCTAGTTGAAAGGAACAAAAACAGAAGGAGACCGGAGGTCCTTCAAAGGTACTTTATTAGTGCCCGACTCTAGGCCTGAGTTTCGCCTAAAAAGGCTGCTTCAGGGGCTACAATAATAAATAAATAACAATAAATATTATTTGAACAATCAAATAAACAAACATAAATATACATTTAGAATTATTACAATAATTAAAATAATTGAAATAATTAAAACCATGGATAAAACAGACGCATAAAACATACAAACATATACTCATGATTAATAGATATTACAATGGAGATAAAAGCAGAGGAGGGACCTAGAGCAAGAAGAAGCCAAATGGTCATAAAACAGGTGTTAAAATTACTAAAATTAGTTTGTCAATCATAACTAAACAAACCTAAAATTAGTTTAACAATCATACCTAAACATGCTTGAAAGATAAAACTGAGCGCAATCAATTGGGTAATAGCACAGGCAAAGTATTAAACATATAAAAGACAATAAATATAAACTGAATTTGAAAAAATGGTATTACTGATCGTAACAGATAATCAATTCAATCATAACAAATAATCGTAACAAATAATTGATTACCTTTCTTGAATATCTCTAACGAATTTAGAGATATATTCTTCAATATAAACAGATGTCTAATCATCAATCAATCGGAATTTCCTCGATTGTTGTCCAAAGCAGTTTAAAATTCAACTAAAAAAGGTTTGTAAAAAGGCCTCTTTATTGTAAAACCTTTAATTTATGAACCTAAATTTTAATACATATTTAAAACATACAACGTGATAAAAGTGTATAAATAAATGAGGTGAAACACATAACAATTGTACAAGTGTGATTAATCTAATCGATTGTGTTAAAGATGTGATAAATGTTTGTGCATAAAAATTGCTGGAAATTAAGTGTCTCATTATCAATTCAAATGTAGCAAAACGTGAGAGGGGATATCTGAAAGATTGGTATTAATAATTCATTTGTTACGGCAATAAAGACTAAGAGAATATGATTAGTAACAAAATAAGTAGAAAATGAATAAGTGGTCCTCATAAAAATATGTGTGGCCGCTCTAAATCTTAAATAATCAAAAAAATATATCTATTGAAAAACATCAAAAATAAGAAGTACAGAATGCATTACTAAAACACTGTGATTGTAAATATTTAGAGAAAGGACGCACTATACAGGATGAAGGATGTTTAGATTCATAAATTAATAAAAATTCATAAAGAATATTTGATATAGCGCAATGTACACAAATGGGTAGCGCCAAAACATTTTTAAGCTCAAATGAGCAAATTGTAGTTGAAACAACTCATGTAGCCGAGGTTTAAAAAAAATTAAATTTTTTGCCGTATTCTTATCTATTATGTGCTCGTAAAATATCCTAGCGAATGTGACACGCTTAATTTTGTTGTCAATGATAATACTGCAATGCTTATACCTAGTTGACATATTCTTTCTCCGCGGTCACAAGGATTCATAGAGATTTAAATCATGCAATGCTTAAATTAAAAAAACGAGACTACTGCGGCAACATACACAAAGGGTAATACTGCAATGCTTATACCTAGTTGACATATTCTTTCTCCGCGGTCACAAGGATTCATAGAAATTTGAATCATGCAATGCTTAAATTAAAAAACGAGACTACTGCGGCAACATACACAAAGGAACCATCAAACAAATAAATGCAAGCTTAAAATGCAATATGGACATACCGGTTTAAAAATGAGAGATTTACGAGATACTTACTATACGTCTGGAATCAGATAGAATTGAAATAAACGTCGGAAGCATTCAAAACCGGAAGTTTATATATTCGTATTTGGCGCCAAAACAGCTGTCAATCAATCGAAGGGGAAGTGGGCGGTTAACAAAATTGATTACCAAAAAATGTGATAAAAAAGTTGAACCAAAGTGAGAAAATCAATTGTTAACAAAAAAATTATTATAAAATAGTTAAAAAAATTATTAGAACCTAGGTAGATTAATATGGGTGTGGTTAACTACAACTGTCAATCAACACCTGTAGGCGTGGTTCACAAAGTCTACGTCATACTCTGGATCAACTCGCAAGCTTGTCATCTTGATGCTATATAGGCGTATTGTGTCTAACTTAACACTCTGTGTCTAGACTCAGTTATTTATATATAAATGGCAAACTTCAAAAAATTCTATAACTGCTATACATCTTGAATCACACAACTCGACCCATAAAATAAAGCAAAAAGTATCGACTACTTAAAGGGGCGTAAATAAAAAGCAAACATATTTCCTAAAAAATGATTTTTCATACTAGTTCCTTCATTGCTTATTCAACTATTTCTATATATTTTTTTATATATTTTTAAATTTTTATTTTTCCAATTATTATACACAAATTTCATATACACATTAGGATTTACTTATTATTAGTAATGCAAGTAATTCAGTAATTTCTTTAGATGAATTTTTTATAAGTCGAAGGAGATTTTTCTATTGTTACATTTTTATTGAATTTTTATTATATTTCAATATGTTTGCTTTTTATTTACGCCCCTTTAAGTAGTCGATACTTTTTGCTTTATTTTATGGGTCGAGTTGTGTGATTCAAGATGTATAGCAGTTATAGAATTTTTTGAAGTTTGCCATTTATATATAAATAACTGAGTCTAGACACAGAGTGTTAAGTTAGACACAATACGCCTGTATAGCATCAAGATGACAAGCTTGCGAGTTGATCCAGAGTATGACGTAGACTTTGTGAACCACGCCTACAGGTGTTGATTGACAGTTGTAGTTAACCACACCCATATTAATCTACCTAGGTTCTAATAATTTTTTTAACTATTTTATAATAATTTTTTTGTTAACAATTGATTTTCTCACTTTGGTTCAACTTTTTTATCACATTTTTTGGTAATCAATTTTGTTAACCGCCCACTTCCCCTTCGATTGATTGACAGCTGTTTTGGCGCCAAATACGAATATATAAACTTCCGGTTTTGAATGCTTCCGACGTTTATTTCAATTCTATCTGATTCCAGACGTATAGTAAGTATCTCGTAAATCTCTCATTTTTAAACCGGTATGTCCATATTGCATTTTAAGCTTGCATTTATTTGTTTGATGGTTCCTTTGTGTATGTTGCCGCAGTAGTCTCGTTTTTTAATTTAAGCATTGCATGATTCAAATTTCTATGAATCCTTGTGACCGCGGAGAAAGAATATGTCAACTAGGTATAAGCATTGCAGTATTACCCTTTGTGTATGTTGCCGCAGTAGTCTCGTTTTTTTAATTTAAGCATTGCATGATTTAAATCTCTATGAATCCTTGTGACCGCGGAGAAAGAATATGTCAACTAGGTATAAGCATTGCAGTATTATCATTGACAACAAAATTAAGCGTGTCACATTCGCTAGGATATTTTACGAGCACATAATAGATAAGAATACGGCAAAAAATTTAATTTTTTTAAACCTCGGCTACATGAGTTGTTTCAACTACAATTTGCTCATTTGAGCTTAAAAATGTTTTGGCGCTACCCATTTGTGTACATTGCGCTATATCAAATATTCTTTATGAATTTTTATTAATTTATGAATCTAAACATCCTTCATCCTGTATAGTGCGTCCTTTCTCTAAATATTTACAATCACAGTGTTTTAGTAATGCATTCTGTACTTCTTATTTTTGATGTTTTTCAATAGATATATTTTTTTGATTATTTAAGATTTAGAGCGGCCACACATATTTTTATGAGGACCACTTATTCATTTTCTACTTATTTTGTTACTAATCATATTCTCTTAGTCTTTATTGCCGTAACAAATGAATTATTAATACCAATCTTTCAGATATCCCCTCTCACGTTTTGCTACATTTGAATTGATAATGAGACACTTAATTTCCAGCAATTTTTATGCACAAACATTTATCACATCTTTAACACAATCGATTAGATTAATCACACTTGTACAATTGTTATGTGTTTCACCTCATTTATTTATACACTTTTATCACGTTGTATGTTTTAAATATGTATTAAAATTTAGGTTCATAAACTAAAGGTTTTACAATAAAGAGGCCTTTTTACAAACCTTTTTTAGTTGAATTTTAAACTGCTTTGGACAACAATCGAGGAAATTCCGATTGATTGATGATTAGACATCTGTTTATATTGAAGAATATATCTCTAAATTCGTTAGAGATATTCAAGAAAGGTAATCAATTATTTGTTACGATTATTTGTTATGATTGAATTGATTATCTGTTACGATCAGTAATACCATTTTTTCAAATTCAGTTTATATTTATTGTCTTTTATATGTTTAATACTTTGCCTGTGCTATTACCCAATTGATTGCGCTCAGTTTTATCTTTCAAGCATGTTTAGGTATGATTGTTAAACTAATTTTAGGTTTGTTTAGTTATGATTGACAAACTAATTTTAGTAATTTTAACACCTGTTTTATGACCATTTGGCTTCTTCTTGCTCTAGGTCCCTCCTCTGCTTTTATCTCCATTGTAATATCTATTAATCATGAGTATATGTTTGTATGTTTTATGCGTCTGTTTTATCCATGGTTTTAATTATTTCAATTATTTTAATTATTGTAATAATTCTAAATGTATATTTATGTTTGTTTATTTGATTGTTCAAATAATATTTATTGTTATTTATTTATTATTGTAGCCCCTGAAGCAGCCTTTTTAGGCGAAACTCAGGCCTAGAGTCGGGCACTAATAAAGTACCTTTGAAGGACCTCCGGTCTCCTTCTGTTTTTGTTCCTCACGGCTTTCCTTGACCGCCTTCCTCTTTGTTTTTTGGGCTCAAGCTAGTTGAAAGGCATCAGGAATAGAGGAAGGTGGAGGTAGTAATTTGGATATTTGTTTTGGGGTAGTAACCGCATGGATCATTTGGTCTTTATCTGCCGTCATTACTATGTTGCTATGTTATGTTGAATGCTTTTTTTTTTTTTTTTACATTATCAAATAAAATCACAGCCTGTTAGTACAATAGCACTTTATTCTTTTCAATATTTCATAAGTTCATTTTCTTTGGATGGATTTCTTCCCTGCATAACTTTCATTCAGGCACTAGAATACTGATAAGAAAACACTTGCAGAATTACAAGAACAGGTTAAGCACTACAAAATAATGTAGAGAATGCACAGGGAAACACTCAATAATCAAAAGTCCCTTGAATACCCAAGGGATTCCAGGACTTTAACTCATTTTAAATTATTTTCAAATCTCGTATTCAAATATTTGCAAGTAATTGTGATGAAGGTCGTGCGCCCATAAACAAGAGAGGGGGCACATCCAGCTCATCTTCCCAGGGACAGAAAAATACAAAATACGTTGTAAAAAAGGAAAACAAGGCAAGGAAAAAACGTGTCCCTGGGAATGAGCTCAAGAAGCAGACAGAGTAGGGAAGGCGGAAGGGAAAAAACGAGGACTTGCCACTAGAGAAAGCAATGCAAGGGAGAGGAATAAGTCCTCAGCAGGAGCCTTGGAACAAAGAGGGAGCAGAGATGGGGAATAGACCTGGAATACACCTGTGAATGGCAAAAGGAAACAGAAAGTGGCCCTGGAGTTGTTATGAAAGGGGAAGGTAAGAAAGAAGGAGTTTGGCAGAAGAAAGAGCATAATTTTCAAACAACTTCACACATATATGGGTCTGCACAACCTCTAAAGTATGCATGTACATTTTCGTACGGGCAGAATTTAGTGTGGACTTGTGGCATGGGTGCCACTAAATGTATAAATAGGTTTATAAGAGCATAAGAACATGCCATACTGGGTCAGATCAAGCCCAGCATCCTGTTTCCAACAGTGGCCAATCCAGGTCATAAGAACCTGGCAAGCACCCAAAAACTAAGTCTATCCCATGTTTCTGTTGCTAGTAATAGCAGTGGCTATTTTCTAAGTCAACTTAATTAGTAGCAGGTAATGGACTTCTCTTCCAAGAACTTATCCAATCCTTTTTTAAACACAGCTATACTAACTGCACTAACCACATCCTCTGGCAACAAATTCCAGAGTTTAATTGTGCGTTGAGTGAAAAAGAACTTTCTCCGATTAGTTTTAAATGTGCCACATGCTAACTTCATGGAATGCCCCCTAGTCCTTCTATTATTCAAAAGAGTAAATAACCGATTCACATTTACCCATTCTAGACCTCTCATGATTTTAAACACCTCTATCATATCCCCCCTCAGCCATCTCTTCTCCAAGCTAAAAAGTCCTAACCTCTTTAGTCTTTCCTCATAGGGGAGTTGTTCCATTCCCCTTATCGTTTTGGTAGCCCTTCTCTGTACCTTCTCCATCGCAATTATATCTTTTTTGAGATGCGGCGACCAGAATTTTACAAAGTATTCAAGGTGCGGTCTCACCATGGAACGATACAGAAGCATTATGACATTTTCCGTTTTATTCACCATTCCCTTTCTAATAATTCCCAACATTCTGTTTGCTTTTTTGACTGCTGCAGCACACTGAACCAAAGATTTCAATGTGTTATCCACTGTGACGCCTAGATCTCTTTCTTGGTTTGTAGCACCTAATTGGGATGTGAATCGTGTCCTCGATCGTCTTAACGATCGATTTCGGCTGGGAGGGGGAGGGAATCATATTGTTGCTGTTTGGGGGGGTAAAATATCGTTAAAAATCGTTAAAAATCGAAAAATCGAAAAATCGAAAAACCGGCACATTAAAACCCCCTAAAACCCACCCCCGACCCTTTAAATTAAATCCCCCACCCTCCCGAAACCCCCCCCAATAACTTAAATAACCTGCGGGTCCAGCGGCGGTCCGGAACGGCAGCGGTCCGGAACGGGCTCCTGCTCCTGAATCTTGTCGTCTTCAGCCGGCGCCATTTTCCAAAATGGCGCCGAAAAATGGCGGCGGCCATAGACGAAAAAGATTGGACGGCAGGAGGTCCTTCCGGACCCCCGCTGGACTTTTGGCAAGTCTCGTGGGGGTCAGGAGGCCCCCCACAAGCTGGCCAAAAGTTCCTGGAGGTCCAGCGGGGGTCAGGGAGCGATTTCCCGCCGCGAATCGTTTTCGTACGGAAAATGGCGCCGGCAGGAGATCGACTGCAGGAGGTCGTTCAGCGAGGGTTCCGGCGCCTCGCTGAACGACCTCCTGCAGTCGATCTCCTGCCGGCGCCATTTTCCATACGAAAACGATTTGCGGCGGGAAATCGCTCCCTGACCCCCGCTGGACCTCCAGGAACTTTTGGCCAGCTTGTGGGGGGCCTCCTGACCCCCACGAGACTTGCCAAAAGTCCAGCGGGGGTCCGGAAGGACCTCCTGCCGTCCAATCTTTTTCGTCTATGGCCGCCGCCATTTTTCGGCGCCATTTTGGAAAATGGCGCCGGCTGAAGACGACAAGATTCAGGAGCAGGAGCCCGTTCCGGACCGCTGCCGTTCCGGACCGCCGCTGGACCCGCAGGTTATTTAAGTTATTGGGGGGGGGTTCGGGAGGGTGGGGGATTTAATTTAAAGGGTCGGGGGTGGGTTTTAGGGGGTTTTAGTGTGCCGGCTCACGATTCTAACAATTTATAACGATAAATCGTTAGAATCTGTATTGTATTGTGTTCCATAACGGTTTAAGACGATATTAAAATTATCGGACGATAATTTTAATCGTCCTAAAACGATTCACATCCCTAGCACCTAATATGGAACCTAACATTGTGTAACTATAGCATGGGTTATTTTTCCCTATATGCATCACATTGCACTTATCCACATTAAATTCCATCTGCCATTTTGATGCCCAATTTTCCAGTCTCACAAGTTCTTCCTGCAATTTATCACAATCTGCTTGTGATTTAACTACTCCACTGAGAAACTGTCCATTTAATCCTACTCTGTTTCCTGTCTTTTAGCCAGTTTGTAATCCACGAAAGGACATCTCCTCCTATCCCATGACTTTTTACTTTTCCTAGAAGCCTCTCATGAGGAATTTTGTCAAACGCCTTCTGAAAATCCAAGTATACTACATCTACCGGTTCACCTTTATCCACATGTTTATTAACTCCTTCAAAAAAGTGAAGCAGATTTGTGAGGCAAGACTTGCCCTGGGTAAAGCCATGCTGACTTTGTTCCATTAAACCATGTCTTTCTATATGTTCTGTGATTTTGATGTTTAGAACACTTTCCACTATTTTTCCTGGCACTGAAGTCAGGCTAACCGGTCTTTAGTTTCCCGGATTGCCCCTGGAGCCCTTTTTAAATATTGGGGTTACATTAGCTATCCTCCAGTCTTCAGATACAATGGATGATTTTAATGATAAGTTAAAAATTTTTACTAATAGGTCTGAAATTTCATTTTTTAGTTCCTTCAGAACTCTGGGGTGTATACCATCCGGTCCAGGTGATTTACTACTCTTCAGTTTGTCAATTAAGTCTACCACATCTTCTAGGTTCACCGTGATTTGATTCAGTCCATCTGAATCATTACCCATGAAAACCTTCTCCAGTACGGGTACCTCCTCAGCATCCTCTTCAGTAAACACCGAAGCAAAGAAATCATGTAATCTTTCCATGATGGCCTTATCTTCTCTAAGTGCCCCTTTAACCCCTCGATCATCTAACAGTCCAATAGACTCCCTCACAGGCTTTCTGCTTCAGATATATTTAAAAAAGTTTTTACTGTCAATTTTTGCCTCTAAGGCCAACTACTTTTCAAATTCTCTCTTAGCCTGTCTTATCAATGTTTTACATTTAACTTGCCAACGTTTATGCATTAACCTATTTTCTTCTGTTGGATCCTTCTTCCAATTTTTGAATGAAGATCTTTTGGCTAAAATAGCTTCTTTCACCTCCCCTTTTAACCATGTCGGTAATTGTTTTGCCTTCTTTCCACCTATCTTAATGTGTGGAATACATCTGGACTGTGCTTCTAGAATGATATTTTTTTACAATGACCACACCTCTTACACATTTTTTACTTTTGTAGCTGTTTGAAAGGGTAAAAGTGCATGTTGATAAACTTTACTTTTTGGAAGGTTCTGATCTGGGCATGCCTGAACAAAAGGATGGGGGGGACCCTTTGGGTTAGCCCTTCCTCTAAAGGGATGCTCAGAGGGTGTTTTTTTTTAATAGAGCTGAAAAGTTTATCATGTTTTTTGAAATGAGAAAATTGCAGATAGTGTTCTAGGACAGCATGAAAGTGGACCAATGGTTGAAGTTTTGCGCCTGGTATCAACTGAGTGCTTGGCCTTGGAAAGGGTCCTGTCATTGAGGAAGGACCTTGAGTGTTATGAGTGTCTGGAAGGTCCAGGGCACAACAGAAAGAAAGGAGAACTATTGGTGTTTCACCCAGGAATATTGTTGGCATGTGCAACTGGATTACATGATTAGGAAGGAACGAGCGGATTGTGAAAGAACAGCTGAGAATACCATCTGCTCTTGTGAATTTTTTAAAAGTAATGCAGTAGTTAAGGATTACTGGCTGAAAGAGAAGAAGTTTTGGGCTTAGAGATTTTTCTGAGGGGGGTTGGCTGGGTCTAGGGGAGAGGCACCAGCTGGTTATTTTTTCCTAGAGCTCAAGACTAGCACTGACTCTAAAGGACCAAGGGTGCATTGTCTTCGTAGCTACTCCAGAAGGGAAGTGTATGAAATCCTAACAGCTTCTAAAGATTGCTTAGAAATTCAAGACTTTTGTGTCAGAAGGAGACAACTATCCAGGACCCCCCTTTGGTCAAAAAGGGAGAGAAAGAGACACAGTAAATAGGAAAGTAAGGAAAGTGAGGGTATACGAATGGGCCTCCTAGTGAACAACCAGAAGTTGCGTAGAGGTAAACCAGGCCTTGTGTATGTTGGAAGTAACCTTTACAAGAACTGATTACAGAGGAGGTGAACCAGGGTTTCCTAAGTCTTGAAGAGTAACCTACAGTCCAAAGGATACCTTTGAAAAGAGTAACAGTTTGGGACTGATTTGAAAAAAAAGGCTAGCAAAGTGATCATGATTTAGGATTATGGACTAACTACAAATGTGTTTTGTCTACTCATTTTTATTGTTATAATAAATTTCTTTATTTTTGGAGCATAAGAGATTTGTGGACAGTGACATTCTTATGGATGTGTCTTCAGTCAGTTTGGCCTTACAGGATATCCTGTCCCCAGCTCACGCCCTGTGAGGGAATGTTCCTCACCCTAGGAGAGCCAGACTAATGCTACCCAGGGCTAAGAAGGTGGCCAATTGGCACAGGGGTTACATATTCATGAATATTTTTCTGAGAATACTTTTTCGCACATGAGCACATTACACTTCCAGTTTTGCCAGAGAAGGCTCATTCCAGGATGACCCCCCAGCAAAGAAGCCTAAATTTACCACCAGGGACATGGCCAGGCCGATTTCCTTGGTGATAGCAAAGGAGGAGCAGCTGTTCCCCCATCTGCAGGGCAGAATCCGGTTAAATACTAGGATAATTCAGCAGGCCTGGCAAAGCCTGAAAAAATAATTTTAATTGTGACGCCTCCTACCCCTGCGGGGTACATATACTGTAGGAAATAGGAAGTTGGAGGTTGGGGATGTGAGGGGTTTGGGATATGGGGATGTGACTGGGGTTGGGGGTGGTTGATGGAACAGAACACTGGTTTCACCTGAGCCCATCTTATATTTATGTTTCTTAAGATTTATTAATCGCCTCAACTGAAGCACACGGTGAGATACAAAACCACATTCATAAAACAATAAATTATCAATATTGCACAAATATGCCAATCAAGATGAAATTTAAAATAAAATAAAATAAGATGAAATTAAGCTGCTAAAATACATGCCTTGAGCACACTCTAAAATGCAATTTGTCAGTCAAAGGCCAATTTAAATAAAGTGGTTTTAAGAAGTGCCTTAAAATTTTTCAGACACTCTGTGCAGCGTAGCAACTCAGGTAAGGAGTCAAATGTTGGTGCAGCCACAGAGAAGGTGGTCTCTCTAGTGTCAATCAGAAAGGCCTGCTTAATAGAAGGGACATCCAAGAGATGATGTTCACCCAAGGAGAGAAGATTGCGTTGATTATTTTGTAAGTTATTAAACATATTTTGTATTGTATCTTGTATGAGAATGGAAGTCAATATAACTGAATCAAAACTGGAGTAATGTGTTGACATTGATCAATACCAGCAATCGATCTGGCAGTAGCATTTTGTAACAATTGTAAAGGCTTCAAAGTGGAATCAGGAAGATCTATGTAAATGGCATTGCAGTAGTCAAGTACTGGGAAAATGGATGCCTGAACTACAGCATGGAAGACGTCATTTTCCAAAGATGTTTCAGACTAATTAGTAGACACAACTTAAAAATCCCAGATCGCATCACTGTTTTAATGTGATGCTTGAAAGTCAAACCAAAGTCTATCCAGATGCCTAGGCTTTTCATATGTGGAAGCAGTGGATATGATGCCTCGTCCATAATAACATTTGTTGCTAGGCATCTTCTATGTGGGTGGTGAACCAAAATAAACTCAGATTTTGATTCATTCAAGACGCTCACCCCCTTAATTTTGCCCCAGTCACACTCACTCGCCCCAGTATACCCCAGTCATACTCTCCCCCAATATACCCCAGTCATACTCACTCACCCCTTTCCGGTGAACCCCGTCGTCCCCAGTATGCCCCAGTCACCATGTATACACACAATATAACCCTCTCTGGAATACAGTGCCAGTCACTGGCAGGTTCCCCTGAAGAAAGCAAGCAATCCTTATATCAGGCTGAAGAGTGCACAAAAAAAAAAAAAAAGTTACAGGCAAATACACTTCTAGACAAAGGCCACGATTTTCCTGATTGCCCCCTCTCCCCATGCCTCTTCTCCTAGTCTGCTGCAGTGTTCACTCACTGGGGGCAGCCAGCCATCAAATACCAAGTCAAAAAAGAGAATACAAATTAGAAATTGGCACATAAATAACAGTAATAAGTGTTCACACATTCTTGTCGATGTTCACGTGTACATTTTTCATAAAAGAGCAACATGTGCTAAATTTCAAACCACGTTACATTTCAAGCCCCAAACTTGCCTTTTCATTTGTGCATGCTCTTGCTTGTGAACACGAGTATACACGTATATATATTACCCTTATGGAAATCAGGTGTGCACGTGTACGCTGCACATACGTGCATACAGTTTAAAGTTTAGGCCTGTGTGTGTGGTCCTATGCCAGGAAGTGCCATGAACCCCTGAGCAGCTAGAACTGTGTGGGAGAGCTCGGCTTTATTTTCATGTTTCTGTTTAAGCTGTGTGCATGAGGAAGTTAACCGGAACAAGAAGTAAATGCCCTTTTGCTGAAACTGGAGAAGAAAGGGTGGTTATTAGGCCCAGGGACCATTTTCTGGAATGCTAGACCTGTGATGCTGGATGTAGTCTAAATTGGGATAAAATGAGTAAGCTAAAAGTACATAAAGGGCTTGAAACAAATTATAGTTGGTAACATGTGAACCCCGCCATGCTAATGACATCTTTGCATTCTGTGCAGAAGGAAAAAGGAGAAACAATTTGACAGATACTCGAACAGATGCTGTAATTAAATTCTACTAATGGATCCAGGTAAAGATCAGTAACATCTACATAAAGATTAAGGGCTCAATTAACCTAAATTTGGGACTCAGAAACATTTCTGGCAGAAAGGTATTCAGCAACTTCGGGAAACAGAAATGCTCATAGAACTCAGAATATAAAGGCACATAAAGACCTAAAGCCTGACAGGTCTGCCCATTCCCATCGCAGTACCTTAGAACCTATCTGATCTCAGACTTTATCCTCATATTCTCACAACATGTGTACCTATCCCAAGCTGTCTTGAATTTTGTTATTGTTTTGGCCTTCTCCAGCTCCAAACGTAGGCTAGCCCAGGTTTCTACCACCCTATCTGTGAAAAATTATTTCCTCCTAAACTATTTTCTTTGAGCCTATTGTACTTTTTATCCTATAAATTCATTGACCTTTTCACTAGAAAACACTTGGTTCACATTTGCATGTCTTTACCATGTTCATATTATTTAGATCCTTAAGTCTCATTTCATAGAGCTTATGGTACAGACTCTACACCAGTCTGTGGCCCGCTTGTTCTCTGTCCATATAAGGCTTCCAGAACTGGGTGCAGTAATTACTCCAGATGAAATTTCATAAATTATCTGATTCTGTCTGTACGTCACTTTGATTGGCCTTAGAACCTAAAGATAGTATATGAAAAATGTAAATATGTAAAATAAATCTGTACAGAGGCATAATCAGTTCCTTTTTGTACTGGTAATACCTCCTCCTATGTACCTTAGCTTTCTTCTGACTCTCAACCACTGTCTTATTGCACTGTTTTGCTATCTTGCGATCATCAGCTGCAAAAACCCAGAAATGCCCATCCTGATTGATGCACACCAGTACCTTATGCCCCCTTCTTCCCCATCATGTCCTGCTCACTTGGATTTCTATGCCCCAGATTCACGACTATACACGTTTGCATTAAATATTAATCGCCACACTTTTGACCATATCTCCTCTTTCTTAAGTCATTCCTCATTTTGTTTACCTCATCTAGAATGTCTAACCTGTTGCATACAATCTGAAAAAAGATACATCTTTACTAACCTTTGCAATATCAGTTTAAAAAATACCAAAATATTCAAAAGAACTATACCCATGGCTGATCCCGAGGCCACTCCACTGATAACCTCTCTTGGAATGAACTCCATTTAACATTGCCCTCTTTTGTCTATCATTCAACCAGTTTCTAACCTTATCACCGGAGGACTGCATTCTAGCTGCTCAACATATTTATGTCTCCTATATAGAAAAATATTAGAAACCTTGATAAAACCTTAGTATATTATATTCAATGGATGTTTATTTCAGGTTTTCCTATTTTCAGAGTTAGTGCGCACTAACGGGACTTAATGCTCACTAACTGAACATGGTACTGATAATGTTATAAAGTTTCAAATGGGGAGCAATTCATTTGCTAGAGGTATGGTTCTACATTCTCATTGGCTGTCTCCTTAGTTACTTGTTTGTGCCAGGATTGCAAAGAGGTGTTTGTGAGGAGATGGTCAGTACCTGGTAACAATTATAAACAACAAGTAATTTAAATAAATAATAGCATCAAGTTCTAGTCAGTGAAAGCAAAAGCATATAATAAAAATTTATATTTTGAATTCTCCAATCCCTTTGTAATTTAGGAAAGGGGCCCTGGCATTTTGGGACATGCATACTGTGAATTCATCTGGTGTGTGTCTGTGTGTTTGGGTGTGTATGTTTGGGGGGGGGGGGTGAATGGTGAGAGGGGAAGTGACTAGGGTAAATGTATGGGATGATAGATGGGACAGAGACTGGACGGGGTGGTGACTGGTGAGAGAGGCAGCCTGGTGTGTGTGGCGGGTGACCTGACATCCCAGTCATCCCAGTCACTTCAACTCTCACGAGTCGCCCCCTCCACACATACAACAAGTTGCCTCTCTCTCACCAGTCACTATCACAACCAGTCTCTCTCCCATGCCTGTCCCCCCATACAGACACCCCAGTCATTTCCCCTTTCACCAATCACTCCCTTGTACCTATTGAATATTAAACTTTTTGTTCTTACATTTTCAGCCACTTATTTGGAAAAAGCACACTGACTTCTTTTAATTTACTTTCCTATTATAAAGATGTGTTACTCTTACAATGGTTCTTTCTAACAAAGGCCATTGTCCTTCTATTTCATCTTCCCACTAGGCATGTGCAGTCAAAAATTAATTTTGGTTTCTTTATTCATTTCATTTTCTTTATTCATTTCATAGGTGCCGGGGGAAAATATTAATTTCTATTTGTTAATTTGTTTCCTGGGCACCTCAATTCATTTCAGTAGTATGAAAACAAACTAAAAAAAATTATACATTTGTTTGGTTTTTCATTTTACAATGACATTATTGAGTGAAGGTCCCATTGGGGCACAGCCTGAGACCGTGTCCCATTACCAAGGCCCAGGCATGGGCCTAGGCATAATGCCAGAGCCCAGCCCAAGGCACAGTCTCTTTCCTGAAACTCAGAACAGGATCTGACCGATGTACAGCAGTAAAACAAAATGATGCCATCTGCTCTAGAAAAATGTTCCACAGTAACATCACAGTGGCACATCCTTTGGGAGGAGGTCGTTATTGTTAGCCACAGAATCAAGAAAGAAGATGTAAGAAGGCCTGCTCCTAAGTCTAACAGGCCTAGCTCTCAAGCCTGGGCCTAGCCTAGACCCAGGTTTTGGCAACAGGACCTTGATTCAGCAGGGCCTCAGCATCCAGGCCAGGTCTAGGCCTTGGTGACCAGGACCTAGCCACAGGCCAGATCCTGGCATTGGGCCTAAAATCTAGGCCCAGGCCTGGATCTTGGTATCTGCACCCAGCCTTAGTGCATTGGACTTGGACTAGACCTCTATGACTGGGCCTCAGCCTTAGGCTGGGCCTTATCAGGCCTAGGCCTAGACTTTGGTGACAGGACCCATCTTCGCCCAGGTCTGGCATCAGATCCAGGCCAAGGTCTTCGGCCCCAGCATTGGATCTAGACTTAAGCCCATGCTCAAGTCTCAGTGACAGGACCTGCCTCAATTTGGGCCCCTGGGATGCAACTAGGCCAGTGCCTGGTCCTACCATAGGCCCGTTTCTAAATATTTGGGGAACAAATACAAAAAATACCCCAAAATTTGGGGGTATTTTCATTGAAGCTTATTTTTGTTTTGTTTTTATTCATAGGAACCAAAAATGGCCTCATTTGTAACATTTTTCAAATTTGTTCAAAACAAATGCACATCCCTATGCCTACCCTGAGCTTCCTGAACAGATCATAACCTGGTTTGGCTATATCCTAGTCATGGGACTTATTAAGCCATATCACTGTGACAGCAACAATATCCAGCTCTGCCTCTGCTATTAGGATCTCTGAGCATGGGATTTTATTATTCAGACTACAAATACAGTATATGCATCCATAGCATTGCACAGTGGCAGATTGCAGGAAAATATCAGCCCGGGGGATTTTTTTTTCAAAACTGACCCATGGGGTATCTGACTTCCTCATGTGAAAGCAGGCCACAAACATCTAATAATTTTAAAAAGTCACAGAACTGTGTTCTGATATTTTTCAAATACCACTAAAATATTTCAAAACAGTGACACATAACACCCCAACATTTAAAATAATAGGATTAAAAAATCTCCAGCTCTTTATACCACAAAATAAATAAAGAAATACCAGGGATCTTTTGATTTCCTCTCACCCAGAGATTGTTGTGGATTTGGGGGAAGGGGAGCCACACAATCTTTGTCCTCTGTTTCTCCCTTTTACACACACATGCATTCTCTCTCTCATACACATGCAGGCTATCTCGCTCTCATGCACACAGGCAGGTGCTCACTCTCTCAATCACATATGTAGGCTCTCTCTGTTTCTCATACACACATTCAGATTCACACACACACATACACACACACAGGCTCTCTCTGTTTCATAACACTCATGCAGGCGCTCTCTGTCTCCCAACACACATGTGGGCACTCTCTCTCATGCACATATGCAGGCTTTTCCTCTCATACACATATGCAAGTACACGTTGTCTCACGTACTCATGCAGGTTCTCTCTGCCTCTCACGCACACATGCAGGCTCTCCTTCTCATGAACACACAGGCGCTCTTCCCTCATGAATGCTGTGCCAGAAAAATAAGCAATGGGAGTAATGTTCTCATGCTGAGATGCTGCTGCTGTCCACCCGTCCGAACCCTGATATACCCATAAGTCAACTGGGCAATTTAAATCAACTAGAGCCAAACTAGGAGCATTTAATACTGACTGCACTAAGTCCTGCAATATTTCCAAATCTTGGTCAGTCAGAATCAATTTATCATCACTAGCTGGGCTGCCTTTAAGATGTCGTCTCAGTGACTTGCTTTTGGTACTAAAACCTGGAATCCACAATCTACAGAAATTTAACAAACCTAATAAACCTCTTAACTGTTTCACTGTTTGAGGACTTGCCAATTCTGACACTTGTTCATGCAGTGCACAACCAATGCTCTTACCCTCTATTCCTAGATTCAATCCTAGAAATGAAACTTGTAACTGACAGATTTGTGCTTTGTCAGAATTCACTTTATATCCAGCCTGTGCTAATGTCTGCAAAAGCATTTCAGTTGCTTTCATGCATGCAGAACGCGTAGATGCTGACAGTAACAAGTCATCTACGTACTGGGTCAGCGACACACCCACTGGAAGTTGAGTACGCACTGCCTGAAGATCTTTAGACAAAATTTTAGAAAAAATAGACGGACTTTCCACATAATGCACACATGCAGGTTCTCTCATAGCCACACACAGGATCTTTCTTTCATACACACAGAGACGTGCAGATGCTCTCTCTCCTACAAACATATCTTAGGACTCCTCCTTTCTGCTGGGCCTTGGCCAGGCCGGCGCTGCTCCTTATTTACTGCTGGAGGGGAGGTGGGAGGAGGTCAGTGCTTTTGGTGGCCCTGCAACCACCAGATGCATCTTTCTTCCTGCCCTTTAGGCCTTTTTCTTTAAGCCACAGTGGGTAGCGCTCCTTCACAGCCCCAACAAGCCCTTCATTGAGCCACAGCAGGTTGAGTTCTGTTGCAGCCCTGCCAAGATTTTCATCAAGCCGCAGCGGGTTGTGCTCTATCACGGCCCCGCCGAGACCTTCTTCCGCAGCAGCCCCTCTCAGCAGACCACGTGACCAAAGAGAATGGCCCACCTGGGGTTACTGATCCCCCGAAAGGCCAATCCGCTCCTGGCCTTGCAGATAAAGTATTGCTTTTTTCCCTTCTCTTACAGCCATATTTTCAGATGCACAGTATCCTCTTTATCTTCATTGATTTTGTTTTCTTTTCATGTGGTTTGGTGGGATGCCCAGCTTGGTGTGTTCTTCACTTATTTCATTTCTTGGGGGCAACAGCTTGAGTCAACCAGATTCCATTTGCCACACCCCTCAACTAGTTTAATCACATCAGTGAACTGTTCATTTTGGACCATGTTTCCCCTTTATGACAGATGCAAGGCCTTTACTATTGAAAAAGTCTTTTATCTTTTTATGTGGAGCTCTAGACCTCAAGAACTCCAAAACTTGCTTTATTTTATTATGATTTTCTAATTGATGTAGTTAACTGAATAGTTTTTACAATTTGTATTATAATCTGTATTTTATAGTTCTGTTTATGTAATTTTATTATACATCTCTCTCTCTCTCTCTATATATATATATCATAAAAAAATAAACCAAAGTAAAACCTCATCCATATAATCACCTGTTTAATCATGCATTGACGTTATTTGCACGGCATGTATTTACCCCTCACACACATAGACTATTACTCCTGAATGCAGCCTAAAACTCTCTCTTAATTTCCTTAACCGCTCTTATATTGTACTGATCTAGTTTCGGGCCAAGTCAAATATTATTAAAAATATGTCTCAGAGGTCTTCCCCTGCCCACACACTAATGCTTTTTGACTAGCTTCTGTTGTAAATGTGTAATATTTTATTAGCTACATTACCATTGCCATGAACCTCCTTATACGTTTATGGACACAGAAAACCTGTCTTGATGTGATCAGCATCTGGAATTGGGCACAGGAAGTGCTCTGATCATTTTCAGACTAGCATATCAGCTTAGACTAAGGGCATGAAGCAAGCTGGCAGTGTGTGAGTCACTCAGTGAAAATGGTTTCTTTATTTAACTTACTTATAGCCTGCTTTTCTAAGTATCTCAAAACAGGGAGTAACAAAATATCAGATCATAAGTATGGTCAAATAGATTAATAATGGAACCCCAAAGGACTGATAGAAGAGTTCTACAACAGTGCTGGATTAAGCAGACGACTTGACAACCAGCACCAGACTGGATACCCATTATTAGGGATGTGAATCGTTTTTGAACGATTAAAATTATCGTCAGATAATTTTAAAATCGTTCTAAATCGTTAGAGTGCATGATACAATACAAATGCCCCCGATTTATCGCCAGGGGCATTTGTATTGTATCGTTAAATAGGGCACGGGAATTATTTGGGGGATGGCGGGAAAACCGGCACACCAAAACAACCCCTAAACCCACCCCGACCCTTTAAAACCAATTCCTTACCCTCCCCCACCCTCCCGAACCCCCCCAAAATGTTAAGTTACCTGGTGGTCCAGTGGGGGGGTCCCGGCGCGATCTCCCGCTCTCGGGCCATCGGCGCCATTTTGGCTGCCACTAATTAAAATGGCGCCGATGGCCCAATAAAAAAAAAAACCCACCCGACCCTTTAAATCGACCCCCCCTCCCAACCCCCCCAAAACCTTTTAAAATTACCTGGTGGTCCAGGGGGGCCTCGGGGAGAGATCCAGGGGGGCCTCGGGGAGAGATTTCCCTTTCCAGGCATCAGCTGTTCTAAAAAAAAAAATGGCGCCGATGCCCCTTTGCCCTTACCATGTGACAGGGTATCCGTGCCATTGGCCGGCCTCTGTCACATGGTAGGAGCACTGGATGGCCGGCGCCATCTTTAAAGATGGCGCCGGCCATCCAGTACTCATCAGCCCCTATTATACTATACTCTATAATAGGGGCTGATGAGTAAAGATGCACGTTCACCACAGCAGAAGTAAAGTTATGCAGCAGGGGACCCTGGCACACACTTTGCACATAAGTATTCATTTCAATGAGAAATCCGGGAAAGCCCGTGATCTGCCCAGACTACACCCATGCCCCATGCCTTTTCAGAACTTTTCATTTGTGCACGTGGCGGCAAGTATGCGTCTACGCTGTGCCTTTTTAAAATCCGCCTGACGTGTGCTGGCCCAACATATTTATTTATTTATTTATTTATTTATTTATTTGTTGAGTTTTATATACCGTCATTCGGTACAGCCATCATAACGGTTTACAAAAATATACATTTTTCTTAGCAGCTGTGTAACAGAAAAAAACAATGTGAACGTTATACATATTGCATATTTGCATATTGCCCAGTTGTGGGGCATGCCCGGCTTTTAAAATTCAACTTTAAGTGCATAAATGGGCTTTTTTGAAAATTGCAAGGGAATATGCTGATTTATGCTTGGAAATCTTTTGGAAAATTACCCCCAAAGTGTGTAGGCAAGCAGTTCTATATGCACATCTGTTACAGTTTTCTATAGGGCCATTTCCTTGGGTTAAAGATATACAGGAATCCCTTGCAAAATTCACCTTTAAGGAAGTAGTTTTCAAAAGGTTTTACACTCATAAATGCACTTTTGGAAACTGCTACATGTGTAACTCTTTTGAAAATTCACTCCTTATGGCCGAATTGTCAAAAGGTTTATTTACGTGTGTAAACAGGGCTTTTGAAAATCGTTCATGTGAACTATACATGTACCCTTTGTAATCAGAAGTGTTGGCATGCCAATCCAAGCTTCACCCCAACTATTTCCCCTGAAATGCCTCTTTTTTTCTGAATGTGTGTGGCATTAAATGTATGTATGAAATCATTATTTTGCATACTTTTGCAGGCACAAACGCTGGGCCACTTCTGTGCAGGAACCTGTGTTTTGTAACCACCCGCATATAAGAGTCAGCAAATATGCACATCCGTTACACCAGATTTCAAAAGAAACTTCCACAAGTATGTTTGCTTTGCAAATTACCCCACTAGTACTCCCTACATGCATGCAAACCTGTTAATGTGCAGAAATGTTTTGGGGAAAAAAAAATGTACATGCATTTTTTTCAAAATCTAAAAGCGTGTGTATGTCGAAACCCCTTCCATCCTCTGTCCCTGGTAATGCTTCTGATCTGTCTAGGTAAATATACTCACAAACAGGACGTACACACGTATGTTTACTGATGGGCAATTTTATAACAAGCCATTTCCGAAGGTAAAGCAATTTTTGAACCGTGGAAATACCTCGGGGAAAAATACCCCTCTGAATGAACTTCTAGGAGCATTACAAAATGTGTGGGAAACTCTGAATACTCTGTAAAATTGGAATTCACTTGTGCAACAGACCATGGCAAAGCAATCTGATATGATTGATATCATAGCATCGGCTGCTTTCAAAATGTTCAGTGACACTGGAAAAGCATCCTAATAGTTACTGTTAAACCAAAACTGCCCTGTTTAGAGTTAATTTAATATCTTCTTTTGAAATAGGATAAAATCCACATATGGAATGCACTGAATGCCTAGAGTTGTCAGTTGAGTGTAATGTTTGTTATCCATAATTAAAAATAAAAAGAGTGATTTCAATAATTAACTTGAGGTTTACCTCATATTAGTGGTAGTGAGAGAGAGAGAGAGAGAGAGAGAGAGAGAGATTATAAATCTAGATAGGTAAACATTTGAGATACTCATGCTGATAACAAATATGAATTTAATTTGTTTGATGCTATCTAAAATGAAGTGTAGAAGGTGATGGTTAATTAACATTTCATATAAATGTGTTTTTTTTTTAATTACAAGCAGTGATAGGTCCCAATAGGAAGGTGTCACAGAGGATACTGACAACTCCCTCATTCCCGGTTCAGGCTTTTAACCCAGTCCTACTTAAGAGCCGAAGTCCAGAGAGCTTGAGGAGGTCCTGGGGAGCTGGTAGGACCTCATGGTATACCTGTTCAGAGTATGTTTACCTGAGATTTGTGCCCAGTGCAAGGTGAGCTACTGTTTTGGTTTCTGTGACTTTGAAGTACTGTAAATAAATACTTGCACTAGAGCCAGGTTAATCAAGTCTTCTTGTGGCTATTCCAGGGTCTGTTGCTGGCCCAAATATGCTACAGAAGTAAAAATACATATAACACAGTGGTGCACTTAAACATTATTTCTGCATCAATACTTTTCTGCTTCACTGTTATAATGGTCCTATACTGCAACAGCTAAGGATCTGCAGGTTGTTTCAACATGTAAAGTTTTCAAAACTATATTCACATTTCCAATATACCAACACAGATATTTGCATTCTTATAGCAGCCTGAATTGGAGTTCATTGGAAGCTCCATTCACTGAGAGGTCTCTTAAGAACATAAGAAATTGCCATGCTGGGTCAGACCAAGGATTCATCAAGCCCAGCATCCTGCCTCCAACACTGGCCAATCCAGGCCATAAGAACCTGGCAAGTACCAAACACCAAGAAGATCCCATGCTACTATTGCCAGTAATAGTAGAGGCCATTCCCTAAGTCAACTTGATTAATAGCATTTGCCTTTACCACACCAATCCACAGTACTGTGTATTTCTAGGGTATAGAGAAAAATATAAAAGTTATACAAAATGGACAAAATGTGATATATAACAAGCAATGATGAGATCAACAGCCACAGAAAATTGTAGGGCCACAAGATAATATCAGGAGTTAGAAAAATGTATTGCCAAAAATTATTCATAAAGGGGCAGATTTTAAAAGCCCTACGGGCGTAAATCCAGGAGGATTTACGTGCTTAGGGGGGTTACGCGCGCCGGGCCTATTTTCAAAAGGCCCAACGGCGTGCATAAAGCCCTGGGACACGTGTAAGTCCCAGGGCTTGAAAAAATGGGCGGTCCAGGGCGTGGGTGGGGTGGTCCGGGGGCGGAGAGGGGGCGTGACCAGAGGCCTCTCCACTGCCGCTGGGCCAGGGGATTGCGCGCCGGCAGTTGGCCGGCGCACGCAAGTTATGCCTGCCTCTGGCAGGCGTAACTTCTGAAATAAAGGTACAGGGGGGGGGGTTTTCAGGCTGGGGCGCAGGACAGGTAGGGGAAGGTTGGGGAGGGAACGGGGAAAGCCAGCTAGTCTCCCCGAGGGCTCAGCACGCACAAGGGGCACTAGTGTGCACCCCCTTGCGCGCGCCGACCACTGATTTTATAACATGGGTGCGCCTGCGCGTGCATGTTATAAAACTGGGCGTACATTTGTGCACGCTGGGTACTGGGCAGCACACACAAATGTATCCCGCGCGCGTATGTTTTAAAATCCGGCCCAAAGTTTTGCAAATAAATGTTATAACATCCTAAGTTTAAAACTTAGAGATCCTAACATAAGTTGGGTTTATGTGGTTTATTAGATTTATCATTGCTTAGAATCATGTGATGCATTATTAGCTTTATTTAAAATATGCACAATCTTCCTTAGTTCTTTTGTAGAGTTTTGCTCATGAAATCACCAACATCTGAAACTGGGCAAAGAATTCATCCCAGTAGCTTAAACAAAAGGAAGAAGTAAAAAATGCTTAAGCAAACTTCACTCACTACAATGTCTCATTTAAATATGGCCCAAACCATATTTTGCATCCTTGGTCCATAGAGATCAAGTGGAGGGGAGGGGGGGGGAGGGGAGGGGGAAGGGAGGAGAGAAGGACAAAATGAAGAATGGATACATCCTTAACTTATGTTGTCAAAATATTTACAAAGAATTAAAGACTGCTATACAATGATTGTACACTGCCCTACTGTTACTCCCATAGCAGCTGTACTGCATATCAAATAAGATTATTCCTTTACAAACATTTCTCTGCATCCCTGCATTGAGAAGCTTCCTCATTCACTCCACCCCTCTTGTATGATGTATTCAAATCCATAGCCTATACAATCAAAACTCTTATTCAAAGAGAGAAATGGCTAGCGAACTTGGAAGAGTTTCCTCCAGGATTGGACACCACAGTCACCCTCAGATCCGAATCTCCTTCAGGAATTGTCCTGTCTCTATCCCATACGATGCAGCCACCCGGGATGTACTCTTGGGATTTATTTATTTATTCATTTATTTTGTTTAAAAATAATTGATCAATCGCCTAACTGATAAAAATCTTTCTAGGCAATATACAACATCATTCAGTAATACACAATTTAAAATACATTTCAACAATAAAAGCAGTTATAAAACATACATTTTTTCCTTATCTTTTTTTTTAGATACCATTAATAAGGCAAGTTTTTAATACCTTCCAGAATTTTAACAAATCCCCCTTCCTCTCTCAAACTTAATGGAAGACTGTTCCACAACTGTGGAACCATCCCAGAAAAGAACCCAGTTTTCAAGCGAGAATGCTGGAAAGCTTTAACAGCCTGTCCCGTCAAAAGCTGACCCTTCATTGATCTCAAATTTCCAGTGGGCCAATAACAGCTCAAATGATTTTCCAACAGTTTTGATCCTCGTCCTCTTAGTGTTTTAAAGGCCAAAGAAAGATTTTTAAATTTCTATCTAGCATTTACCAGGAGCCATTAGCACTGCAGAGGCCTATCTGGAGTCCTCCTAATCCTCCCAATTACAATGCGGGCTGCTATATCCTGAATCAATTGCAATGTCCACATTACTTTTGCTGGGAGTCCTAAAAATAGGCATTAAAATAATTGATGTAAGAGAGGACTAATGCATAAACCACAGATCTCAGCACTATAAAATTCAAAAAAGGTCTAATTTGCCTTAACATTTTGATTCTCACGTAACTAATTCTCACCAAATGCATAACATGTTTTTCCCTACTCAATATTGAATCCAACTGTACTCCTAAAGATCTCACTGCTTTTTCAGCAATATCTCCATACCCATCAACTTAAAGGAACGTCCACCTTTCCATTCCCTGAAATCAAAATCTCTGTTTTTCCCTGAGTTTAAAATCAACTTATTCTTGTTTAACCACATTTTCAAACAATCCAAGCAATTTCCTAATTTATGATAGCATTCACCCCAGTCCACATGCGAAGGGACCAGGATCTGCACATCATCTGCATAAACATATGAAAAAGTCAGCCTTCCGAATGATCTCACCCACTCTGCTCATAAAAATATTAAACAAGATTGGTGAGAGGGAAGACCCTCACAACTAACATCAACTATAGAGATGAGTTTCTCTTGAAAAGATACCATTTGTTTCCTCACAACCAGAAAACACTTCAATCATTTCCACACCAATCCCTTCATAGCCATAGCTTCACGCCGATCTAACAGTAGTTGTTCATCAACCAGATCAAAAGCACTTGATAAATCTAATAATACTAACATGCTCCTTCACCTTTATCTAATAGTGGAAGAGCATCATTCATCAATGAAACTAACAAAGATTCTGTGCTACATCCATGACTGAAACCAGCCTAAGCTGGATCCAACATTTCTGCCATTTCCAGATAATCAGTGATTTGTTAGGTGACAGCTTTTTATAATATTTTTGCAAAAAAAGAAAGAACATAAGAACATAAAAAATTGCCATGCTGGGTCAGACCAAGGGTCCATCAAGCCCAGCATCCTGTTTCCAACAGAGGCCAAACCAGGCTACAAGAACCCGGCAATTACCCAAACACTAAGAAGATCCCATGCTACTGATGCAATTAATAGCAGTGGCTATTAGCTAAGTAAACTTGATTAATAGCCATTAATGGACTTCTCCTCCAAGAACTTATCCAAACCTTTTTTGAACCTAGCTACACTAAGGGGTAGATTTTTAAAAACTGCGCGATCGCGTACTTTTGTTTGCGCAGCAGGCGCAAACAAAAGTACGCTGGATTTTATAAGATACGCGCATAGCCGCGCGTATCTTCTAAAATCCTGGATCGGCGCGCGCAAGGCTGCCGATTTTGGGCAGCCGGCGCGCACCGAGCCGTGCAGCCTGCCTCCGTTCCCTCCGAGGCCGCTCCGAAATCGGAGCGGCCTCGGAGGGAACTCTCTTTCGCCCTCCCCTCACCTCCCCCTCCCTTCCTCTATCTAACCCACCCCCCCGGCCCTATATAAACCCCCCCCCTACCTTTATCCATGGATTTA
This sequence comes from Rhinatrema bivittatum, assembly GCF_901001135.1. Classification (NCBI taxonomy): domain Eukaryota; kingdom Metazoa; phylum Chordata; class Amphibia; order Gymnophiona; family Rhinatrematidae; genus Rhinatrema; species Rhinatrema bivittatum. The sequence continues at coordinate 94,139,436 of NC_042616.1, read as the reverse complement.
CACCTCCCGGAGAGAGACGTAAATCCACGAGCGCCAGCGGGCTGCTGGCGTGCCGAGACCCGACCCTGGGGCGGTTCCGGAGGGCGCGGCCACGCCCCCGGAACGCCCCCGGAATGGCGCCACGCCCCGGGCCCGCCCCCCCCAAATGACGTGCCACGCCCCAAATGCGGCATCACTAGGCGACGCCCCCGCCACGCCCCTTTCAGAAACCCTGGGACTTACGCGAGTCCCGGTGTTCTGCGCGTGCCGGCGGCCTATGGAAAATAGGCGCGCTGGCGCGCAACGCCCTGCTCACGTAAATCCGGGCGGATTTACGCGAGCAGGGCTTTTAAAATCCACCCGTAACTGTACTAACCACATCCTCTGGCAACAAATTCCAGAGCTTTATTGTGTGTTGAGTGAAAAAGAATTTTCTCCGATTAGTCTTAAATGTGCTACTTGCTAACTTCATGGAATGCCCCCTAGTCCTTCTATTATTCGAAAGTGTAAATAACTGATTGACATCTACTCATTCAAGACCTCTCATGATCTTAAAGACCTCTATCATATCCCCCCTCAGATTCGATACTGGTCCATAACTGCTACATAATCTGGGACCTCTTCCATTCCACAAAAGGTCAGTTCTCCTTTGGAAATTGCCTTATCAGACCCAAAAATTAAATCAAGAAAATGCCCTTTAACATGAGTTGCTCCCATCATTATTTGCTTTAAATCCCCTATCCTCAATACATCCAAAAACACTGAAATCTTAATTCATGAGTTATGATCCTCATGCACATTAAAATCTCCTAACACTATTAAATAAGGATATTTAAAGGCCAATACTAATAAATTCTCCAATATCTCTTCCCCATAAACAGATAAAAAATCAAAAGGACAGTACCATAAAGAAATTACAATGGGTTCCTGAAAATCCAATTTTACACAAATACATTCAGACCCTGGTATCTGGTCAACAAAGAGACATTTCAGTAGAATGATATTTCTAAAAATCACAACTACACCTCCCCCATGTTTACCAATCCTATCACTAGTGACTGAGCCAAATCCCTTAAGACACATTTGAGTTTCTACTGCTCCTATGCTCTTTGTTAACCAGGTCATAAGAACATAAGAAATTGCCATACTGGGTCAGACCAAAGGTCCATCAAGCCCAGCATCCTGTTTATAACAGTGGCCAATCCAGGCTACAAATATCTGGCAAGTACCCAAACCTAAGGATATCCCATGCTACTGATGCTAATAATAGCAGTGGCTATTTTCTAAGTCAACATAATTAATAGCAGGTAATGGACATATCCTCCAAGGACTTATCCAAACCTTTTTTAAACCCAGCTACACTAATTTCACTAACCATATCCCCTGGCAACAAATTCCAGAATTTAATTGTGCGTTGAGTGAAAAAGAATTTTCTCAGATTAGTTTTAAATGTGCTACATGCTAACTTCATAGAGTGCCCCCTAGTCCTTCTATTATCCAAAAGAGTAAATAACCAATTCACATTTACCCATTCTAGACCTCTCATGATTTTAAAGACCTCTATCATATAATCCCCTCAGCCGTCTCTTCTCCAAGCTGAACAGCCCTAACCTCTTTAGTCTTTCCTCATAGGAAAGGTCTCAGAAATAAATAATAAATCTATTTCCTATCCACAATAATATCATGTATCTCTAACCAATTTTTACAAGCAGAACAAGCATTAATAAGGGCAGCTTATAACTCACCTTCCCCCATTTCCTTTCCTTCCCACAAAGCTGAACCCAATCTTCCTACACAATCCAAATTACTTAAACATTCTGACCCATAAATATTGTCCTCTTCCCTTTTTTACCACAGCCTCCCATTTGCTTATATCTACCCCTACTCCACACAATGTCAATTAATTTTTCACTCATTATTTTAATCCCAAATAATCTTCCAAAGAGGCTCCCCTCTTAGGCTCATATGCTTGCATATGTCAGCGCGCATCCAGGGATGTGGGGATTTTATAACTTGCATACACATACACATACACATACACATGCATTTTATAAAATAGCTTGGGTACGCACATAAGTCTGTCCAATTTTAAGCATGTGTGTGCCCAGTCACTTAAATCAGGTTTCAGCAGTGTAAATCAGGGGATTTTAAAACTGGCGAGCACCCACGCCATGACCAGTTTCACCAGTTCATCCACCAGTTTCCCAGTGTGGAGCTAGGTCCTCAAAAGATCCTACTGGTTTAACAGCCTGCACTCCCCCCCCCCCCCCCCCCTCCCAACTAGTTAACCTCCTCAAACCCTTCTGTGATGCCTGGAACTGGTTTTATTTAGACTTACACTTTGTCAATAACAGAAATAAAGTTACATGACACTGGACATGGGTATCCGACCGAGCGCATAAATATTTCCAGAAAAGAAATGCTCCCTGGTTTTCCACAGCACTAAGGGGCAGATTTTGAAAGCCTACGCACGTAAATCCAGGTGGCTTTATGTTCGTAGGGGGGGGTAACGCGCGCCGAGCCTACTTTGCATAGGCCCGTAGACGCGCAAGCCCCGGGACGCGTGTAAGTCCCAGGGCTCGAAAAAATGGGCAGGGTGTGAGTGGTCCGGGGGCATGGTGTGGGCATAGCCAGAGGCTTTTCCACTGCTGCTGGGTCTGGGGTTCATGTGCCAGCACTTGGCCTGCAGGCGTAAATAACAAAACAAAGGTAGAGAGGGTTTAGGAAGGGCTGGCCTCGGAGGGAACGGAGGAAGGCTGCGTGGCTCAGCGTGCGCAAGTTGCGCAATTGTGCACCCCCTTGCGTGCTGACCCTGTATTTTATAACATTTGTACCTCTTAAAATCCAGCCCTGGCCGCTCAGAGTTTCCTGCTCCAGCTGGTGAGCTTCACATTGCCTCTTACCTATTGGCCCCGTTGGAGAGAGGGAGGAGCTGGACTGCATTGAAAGACCCGCGCTTGGCGGCGCGACGCTGCCGCTCAGAGTTTCCTGCTCCAGCTGGTGAGCTTCACATTGCCTCTTACCTATTGGCCCCGTTGGAGAGAGGGAGGAGCTGGACTGCGTTGAAAGACCCGCGCTTGGCGGCGCGACGCTGCCGCTCAGAGTTTCCTGCTCCAGCTGGTGAGCTTCATATTGCCTCTTACCTATTGGCCCCGTTGGAGAGAGGGAGGAGCTGGACTGCGTTGAAAGACCCGCGCTTGGCGGCGCGACGCTGCCGCTCAGAGTTTCCTGCTCCAGCTGGTGAGCTTCACATTGCCTCTTACCTATTGGCCCCGTTGGAGAGAGGGAGGAGCTGGACTGCGTTGAAAGACCCGCGCTTGGCGGCGCAACGCTGCCGCTCAGAGTTTCCTGCTCCAGCTGGTGAGCTTCACATTGCCTCTTACCTATTGGCCCCGTTGGAGAGAGGGAGGAGCTGGACTGCGTTGAAAGACCCGCGCTTGGCGGCGCGACGCTGCCGCTCAGAGTTTCCTGCTCCAGCTGGTGAGCTTCACATTGCCTCTTACCTATTGGCCCCGTTGGAGAGAGGGAGGAGCTGGACTGCGTTGAAAGACCCGCGCTTGGCGGCGCGACGCTGCCGCTCAGAGTTTCCTGCTCCAGCTGGTGAGCTTCACATTGCCTCTTACCTATTGGCCCCGTTGGAGAGAGGGAGGAGCTGGACTGCGTTGAAAGACCCGCGCTTGGCGGCGCGACGCTGCCGCTCAGAGTTTCCTGCTCCAGCTGGTGAGCTTCACATTGCCTCTTACCTATTGGCCCCGTTGGAGAGAGGGAGGAGCTGGACTGCGTTGAAAGACCCGCGCTTGGCGGCGCGACGCTACCGCTCAGAGTTTCCTGCTCCAGCTGGTGAGCTTCACATTGCCTCTTACCTATTGGCCCCATTGGAGAGAGGGAGGAGCTGGACTGCGTTGAAAGACCCGCGCTTGGCGGCGCGACGCTGCCGCTCAGAGTTTCCTGCTCTAGCTGGTGAGCTTCACATTGCCTCTTACCTATTGGCCCCGTTGGAGAGAGGGAGGAGCTGGACTGCGTTGAAAGACCCGCGCTTGGCGGCGCGACGCTGCCGCTCAGAGTTTCCTGCTCCAGCTGGTGAGCTTCACATTGCCTCTTACCTATTGGCCCCGTTGGAGAGAGGGAGGAGCTGGACTGCGTTGAAAGACCCGCGCTTGGCGGCGCGTAGCTGCCGCCGGCGCGTCGCCTAAGCCGCGCGCGCCGAAGGGGCGCGCGCGGCTTTGTCCGGCTTCGTCCGGAAGAGAACGGAAGAGAACTAAGGCACACTGACTGTGAGTGTTGAATTTCCTTATATATCCTGAAAATTAATCTGAGCGGTCATAAGAGACATACAAGAGAAAAGAACTGACTATCAGTTTCTGATCCTCTCCTCTTGACAACGGTTTGTTTACTTATAATGCCACATACTAAGAGGAAGGCCCAAGTGAAGGAGACTTCCTCTACACCGACTGTAGGTTTTCATCAACCGTGAATAGAGGACAGTTTCAGAAAATCTTCATTAGGAACCCCGGGTATGGCCGCTGAAGGCTCTAGTTTAGAGCAGGAATAGAGCCTCTGGCCCTTAGAAACATCACTAAGCCCCGGGGCCCCCGAGAGACCCGAGCCACCATCTGGTAGAGATATCGGAAGGGCATTAGAACAACCCTTAAAAGTAGACACTACTAATCCTCAGAGTAATCCAGGGGATATGCCTGGAATACCGAAAAATTCGGTGGTCAGGAGTTCCTTGGATTCAATAAGTCAGGGTGATGTAGTTCAAAATGCAGAAGCCACTATAAGGGAGGGAGAGGATACAATCCAGATTATAACCTCAAAGAAATTTTCACTAGAAGAAATTGGAGGAATGATTATTCAGATGCAGAGATCAATAAATGCTTTGTCAACTAAGGTTCAAGATGCTCTACAGGTTAATCAAGTAATAGAGCAAAGAGTGGAAAAACTGGAAACAGATTATAAGATTGTAGAGAAGAAGGTGGAATATAATGAGGAGGTACAATCTAATTTAATAAGATCTGAAAAAATGTTCTTGGATAAAATAGAATACCTAGAAAATCAGACAAGGAATCAGAATCTGAGGTTGCTTAATTTTCCTAAGACTAATTTAATGTCTCCAAATGACCTTTTCTGTAGTTACCTAAAAAATATTTTGAAATACTCAGAAGCTTCTATTCCAACAATATCTAGGATATATTATCTTCCTCAGATTAATAAAGGAGAACTGGGTTCAAATTCGAAAGAAGTGCCTGAAAGTATAGATCTAAACTTGACTGATTTTCTGGAGAAATCTTTCGAAACACATATATCATCTAGAGCCACTTTGTTGGTTCAATTTGTATATATGACCGAAAGAGATTCTGTGCTGAAATTATATTTCAGAAATCAAAATCAGATGTTTTATGGCCAGAGCATTAGAGTGTTTCCAGATATCGCTCGTTCGACACAGATTCGTCGAAAGAAATTTATTGATTTAAGATCTGAAGTTTTGGGGAAAGGGGCAAAGTTTATGTTGAGATATCCTTGCCGCTGTATAGTTATACATCAAGATTCTAGGTATATCTTTAACCAACCAGAGCAGTTGAGGGGATATCTGGATGCCCATCCCTAGTGACCCTTATAGAGGGGGGAAAATGAATTTAAGCATGAAGAGTAAGATAGTTTGGATTTACTGTATATTATTTCCTTAAATTCTGCTCATAGGGGCGGATTTTCAGCGCCCTGCTCGCCTAAATCCGCCCAAAACCGGGCGGATTTAGGCGAGCAGGGCCCTGCGCGCCGGTAAGCCTATTTTACATAGGCCTACCGGCGCGCGCAGACCCCGGGACTCGCGTACGTCCCGGGGTTTTCGGAGGGGGGCGTGTCGGGGGCGTGTCGGGGGCGGGCCCGGTCGACGCGGCGTTTCGGGGGCGTGTCGGCCGCGTTTTGGGGGCGGGTATGGGGCGTGGCTATGGCCCGGGGGCGTGGCCGCGCCCTCCGTACCCGCCCCCAGGTCGCGGCCCGGCGCGCAGCAGGCCCGCTGGCGCGCGGGGATTTACGTCTCCCTCCGGGAGGCGTAAATCCCCCGACAACGGTAAGGGGGGGGTGTAGACAGGGCCGGGTGGGTGGGTTAGGTAGGGGAAGGGAGGGTAAGGTGAGGGGAGGGCAAAGGAAAGTTCCCTCCGAGGCCGCTCCGATTTCGGAGCGGCCTTGGAGGGAACGGGGGGAGGCAGCGCGGCTCGGCGCGCGCAGGCTATACAAAATCGATAGCCTTGCGCGCGCCGATCCAGGATTTTAGTGGATACGCGCGGCTCCGCGCGTATCTACTAAAATCCAGCGTACTTTTGCTTGAGTCTGATGCGCAAGCAAAAGTAGGCTGTTCGCGCGCCTCTTAAAATCTACCCCATACAAAATATGTATGTCTCTTATTTTACTTTGCACTATGAATGATTTTGAGATATTCCAAGGTTGTAATGAGATTTCTTAAATTTTGTAATGTGAATTGTAACTTAAGCACCTTGAATTTGTTAATAATTTGAAATGTAATAAACAGTAAAAACTAAAAAAAAAATAAAATCCAGCCCTAAGGGAATAGAGAAGGCTGTTTAGGAATTGTGAGCACAAATGGCTGAAGAACAAATCATCTGATAATCAAAAAATTCTTTCTATACTAGGAAAATCCATAATACTGGTTTTGATGTCAAATCTCTTTTTCTATCAGTAAAAATTTGACAACCATCAATAGCAGTAATCAGGTAAGAGATATACCAGATGGGAATTCAATGGCTAATTGCTTTCAACTAAAACTCAAGACGATATATAGTCCGTTTACGACGATATGTGAAAATTTGTTGTTTCCTAATGTCACTCTATTATCCTGATGGGAGGCTTTTGATACAGTATCACAAATAGAAGTTCAAAATATAGTAAGAAAATTGAACTCATCCTTTTGTCCACTTAATAATATACAGTTGGTCCATTGAAAGCTATTCAAGAAAACATAGTGCCATATATAAAATCAAGATTATAAATCTATCGTTGACAGAAGTTTCACTTCCAGTCCAATTAAAAAAGGCCTTTGTTCATCCAATTTTAAAGGCTTCCAGTTTAGATCCTAGCAGTCTTATCCATTACAGGCCTATTTCCCCATTGTCATTTTTAGCTAAAATCATTGAAAAAGTCATTCACAAACAGCTTTCTGAATACTGGGAAGATAATGCGCTCTTAAATTTAAAGCATGATGGGTTTAGAAAAAAATCATAGCACAGAGACTTTGTTGCTTTCTATTACAGAATCAATCTTTAGAGGTTTTGATTATGATCAGCGATATGTATTACTGCTGTTAGATGTTTTGACAGCCATCAACACAACCAACCACCAGATTCTTTTGATACACTTAACTGAATTAGGCTTAAAAACTACATTGTTGGATTGGTTTAAATTGTTTGTTAGTGACTGAAAATTCGGAGTGACAACTGACAATAAGAAATGCATTTGGATTGATGTAAAAAAGGGAGTACCTCAAGGATATTCACTTTCTACCATATTGTTTAATGTGTATTTGTCACCATTATGCACATTGCTTGAAAGGCTGGGTTTAAATTTCAAAATCTTTGCTGATGCTATATGTGGGATAGGAGTTTTGCTTTCCAGGCTCGTTGGAAAACCACGTCATGGAAGGAAAAAAAACTCCATTGCCATCTCTAACTGGTTTTTCCTTAACACCTACTCTTAGTATAACGGAAACTGTTTGCTCTGACCGCAGCAAGTTTTAGCAAGCAAACATACCTCCTGTCTATAGCTAACAGGAAGTTTGCAAGGAAAATATCTAGGGCAAAAGCTTTGCAGCACCAGCTTAGTTTATGACCTACTTGCATTTCTGTGGGTTTTCACACCTAGGTAGCTCAGTACCATTGCCTCATGACCAGCTAATGACCTCCCCCCTCCCTGCCTGAAGATTGACCGTTTGCACCTCTCTGCACCCACGTAGCAAAAGGTCAGCATAAACATTTATGTGGAAATATTGTAGCAGTAAATATGTGACGTATGTACCCTGATGCAATGCTATGTAATGATTGTACAATAAAAGGGGGCTGCCCAAAATGCTGGCAGCACGCTTCACCCTGAAGACCGGTCTGAGGTGTTTTCATTGCGACATGTGGTGACCCCGACGTGATCTAAGTCTTGTTCCAAGGAGGGACCCGAGACGTGACAACTCCCTGCTCATCCGGCTGGACAGAAAGCCTAGGTGCGCACCGTAAATCAGCAGACCTACTCCTGTAGCTGTAAGTATTTTTACATTTTTCTCAGTGGGTCTGTTTTCAAACATTCGTGAGTATGGGAGGGAAAAGTTCAGTTCAGCATCAAAGTCATGCAGAAGAACTAACAAAACTAATAAGGAATTATTATTTTGTCACCAAGGGAGAAGTAGTACAAGTTAAATTGAAAGACGTAGGACAATTGCTAGGAGAAATAGTTTCCCGTTGTCCTTGGTATCCGGAGGCTGGAACTCTGGATATTCAGGACTGGATTAACATAGGGAATAGTCTTCATATGTCTCCGAGAGCTCCCATAAGGCAGTTGTTACTGTGGCAAAAATGTACAGAGGCTCTGGAACACATAGGGACCAAAAAAAATCTCAAAACACCATCTTCAGCTCATGAGTCCTTAAAAACAGAAGATGAAAAAATAGACAGGCTACCTATCACTACCCCTGAGCCGTATACTCTTCCCCCACCATACTTGCAAACTACTTCAGAAGCAGCAACTTCCCTGTATCCTCAGCTTCCCATGCCAGAACCCGTGACACAGACCAGTCAGACTTCCCAAATTTATTCAGAAAAACAGTCCTCAAACACAAATGAGGCACAATTTGACCCTTGTGGCGCAGTCCGTATGGGTTTTCAAGAAGAACAAAAAAAAGGTAACCTTACAGGAGAAGAACTTTTAGAAGGACTTCAAGCCTTTCCCATCACAGAAAGGATCAATGATATGGGCGGGAGAGAAATGAATTGGTCTGCCCTTCCTTATAGTGTTCTCAGAGAACTCCGCACAAGTATCAAGGAGACAGGGTTTCATTCATCTTATACCCGAGGGCTACTTGAGGCAATGTCTAACGGCTATAAATTAGTTCCCCAAGATTGGAAAGACTTGTCCCGTATGCTCCTCACCCCAGCTCAGTATGTGGTATGGGAATCTGAATATCAAAGAGAAGCACTGATAGCAGGAACCGCTTCAGGTGGTGCCTACTTACCAGAACAGTTATTTGGATCAGGTCAATTTGCCACCATAGAACAACAGGCACTTGGCATACCAGCGGTCGCCTATTCAGCAATTGTCCACTGCGTAAATAAAGCCTTTAAAAGGGTTCCCGAATCTGGAAAGGTCACAAAGTCATTTATAATGACTCGACAAACAGCGACAGAGCCCTACACACAATTTATTGATCGCTTACAGGAAGCCATTCGGCGACAGGTAGATAATTCAGAAGCGAGCGTAGAACTCCTATTAAAGCTAGCTTTTGAAAACGCAAATGCTGACTGTCGTAAGGTTTTGCAGTCCATAGTTGCCAGACCTGATTACAACCTAGCAGACATGCTTAAAGCTTGTGCAGATGTGGGCACCCACGCTTTTCAAATGGATGCCCTCGCTGTTGCCCTGCAGAAAGGTCAATTTCACACTCCGAAAGGCACATGTTTTAACTGTAAAAAACCCGGCCATTTTAAACAACAGTGTCGTGCCCCAGGTGGCGGGGCGTATAAGGGAACTGATTCTGCAGGGGTCTCTAGGTCACGACCAAAAACTGTGTGCCCAAAATGTAAGAAAGGGTTCCACTGGGCAAATCAATGCAGAAGTACTAATCAGGGAAACTAGATTCCGGGCCAGCGACAAGCCCCAGTCCAATTGTCGCAGTCCCTAAGATCCAAGCGCAATCAAGTGCTACAGATGTCATTGGCAGTTCTGGCATAAATCTTATTAATCAAGACACAAAATTTGTAGCATTCCCAGGTCAGGTCATTCTGATGCCCTCTCAGCTCACAGGCCCTCTGCCCGAACAAACTGTCGGGCTGATTCTACCCCGATCCACTGCAGGCAAGGCAGGGATCTATGTCATTCCAGGAGTTGTAGATTCTGATTATGAAGGTACTATTATGATCCAATTTGAAACTAAATCCTCCCTTACACTGCACAAAGGGGACTCCTGGGCACAGCTAGTCATGGTGCCCTGTGTCTTGCCCGTAGGAGGACAGCAGACTGTCAGAGGCTCCAGCGGTCTCGGATCCATCCGAGCCCCAACACTGCATCCTAGCATTTTAGCAGTGACTCAGGCAATCAGACAAGAGAAACCAAAGAGAACCTACTTACTAAACGGTAAGCCCTTTGAAGGCATTTTAGATTCAGGAGCTGATATCTCAGTTATTACCAGAGATAATTGGCCCACTGACTGGCCGACAGTAGACTCCCCCTCGGTGTGGGGGGTGGGAGGGAGACAGGTAGCCCGCCGTAGTGCTTGCTGGCTGACTGTAACAAGTTCCTCCGGTTCAGGCACTGCACATTTAAAACCAGTAATCCTTCCCATTCATATCAATTTATGGGGACGTGATTTACTGAGTCAGTTTCAAGCCCGAATTGTACTAGAAGATTAAGTATGTCTCACAGTAAACCCACTGCTCTTCCATTAAATTGGAAATCCACCACACCCATTTGGGTAGAGCAGTGGCCCCTGACTAATGATAAGCTTCAGGCCCTCCATGAATTAGTCCATGATCAATTAGATGCTGGTCACATTGAACCCACAGTCAGTCCGTTTAATACACCTGTTTTTGTGATAAAAAAGAAATCAGGGAAATGGAGACTTCTCCACGATCTCCGAGCCATTAATGCTATTCTGCAACCTATGGGTCCGCTTCAATGTGGCACTCCAAATCCGAACATGATTCCTAGGGATTATCAAATTTTAATAGTAGATTTGAAAGATTGCTTTTTCACCATACCATTATGTGAAAAAGACAAACAATTCTTTGCCTTTACGGTCCCTGTTTTAAACAACCAGAGACCAACGAAGCGCTATCAATGGACTGTTTTACCACAAGGAATGTTGAATAGTCCCACATTATGCCAAAACTTCGTAGACAAAGCATTGCAAGGGTTTCGACAGCGCTATCCACGAGCATTAGTGTATCATTATATGGATGATATTTTAGTGGCTGCCCCACAAATTCCAGATGACTGGCTATTCCATTTATCCTCTGAACTAGCCACACATGGATTGAAAATTGCCCCCGAAAAGATTCAGAAACGGGAACCATTTCTGTATTTAGGTCACAAAGTGTTACAGACTTACTCTAGTCCTCAAATCCCACAGCTAAAAGTGAATGACGCATTTACATATGTACAATTACAACAATTACTGGGTTCAATCAATTGGCTACGTCCTTATGTGGGTTTGCCCACATATATGTTAAGTCCCTTATTTGATGCGTTAAGAAACAGAACGAGTCCAGCAGAATTAATTACCTTAACACCGCAACAGAAAAAGATTTTTCAACAGGTCAATGAAGCATTAAAATTAATATGGGTAGACAGATGTACTGAAAATGTTCCTTTCACTCTAATTCTGATCCCAACCGAAAAACAGCCCACAGCAATTTTAACACAGATAGTCGAAAAGCAGACAGGAACTAAAACATTAATCATTGAATGGCTCTATTTACCACACAGCCCTTCACATACAATCAGTACATTATCAAATATGCATGCAGAATTAATCTTTAAAGGACGAGAGCGTAGCAGAGTCTTACTGGGACTTGATGTGACCAATATAATTGTCCCTTTACCTTTAAGAGATTGGGAACGGATGTTAAGCCAATCTGCAGCACTACAAGGTGCGCTCACGGACTATGTGGGAAAGGTTTCCTACCACATTCCAGCAGACCCCCGTATCCTTGCATTCAATCAGGTTCCACTCACCGTTTATCCAGGCCTATCACCCGCCCCTTTACCACAGGCGCAGACTGTTTTTACTGACGGTGGCTCAAAATGGGGGGCAGTTGCCTGGCAAGTGCAGGGACGTTGGGTGACTAAAATTACGCCACCTCAACAGTCAGCGCAAAGGGCAGAACTAGCTGCTGTCATTCTCGCGTTGCAATGCTTTATGAATGCTGATTTAAACATTATTTCCGATAGCCAGTATGTTTGTAATGTTGCTTCTTCTCTTCCTGGAGCATATGTCACTCCTTCATTAGATGAGAACCTGCTATCCCTCTTTCTGACACTGCAGTCAACCCTCCAACACCGCACACACCAACTTCACATCGCTCATATTAGGAGCCATCAGCCTTTCCCTGGCTGGATTTCTGAAGGCAATGCCATTGCAGATGCAGCCACAAAACAGGCTGTGCTTACTGTGACACCATGGAATAGCCATAGTATGTTCCATCAAAATGCAAAGTCTATTGCAAAACAATTTAATATTCCATTAGAACAAGCCCGAGCAATAGTACAACAATGCCCCCAATGTTCACAGATTACCTCTGCCCCTTCCATGGGCGTGAACCCACGGGGATTACATGCCAACGAAATCTGGCAGATGGATGTCACCCAATACCCCTCATTTGCCCCCTGGAAATTTCTACATGTAACCATTGATACTTTTTCCCATTTTCTCTGGGCAACGCCCCAGAAAGGGGAAACTACTAGACATGTCATTAATCACTGTATAAAAACTTTCTCTATAATGGGAATACCCTCTGTTCTAAAAACTGATAATGGCCCTGCTTATAGTAGTCATTCCTTTGCTGAATTTTGCCAACAATGGAACATTAAACACATATTTGGGATACCATATAATTCCACAGGACAAGCAATTGTGGAAAGAGCCAACCTCACCCTAAAAACAGCTCTGAATAGACACAAACAAACAGCAGGGAACGCCATTGGTCTCCCCCCTAAACAAGACTGGTTAAACAAGGTATTGTTCACGTTAAATCATTTAAATATATCAAGTGCAAATCAAACCACAGCTGTGGATAATCATTATGGGGCAAGGACCAGTCACCCACAACCGTCAGTTTTGTATAGAGTACTGCCTAACCCTGTCTGGCATGGTCCTGCTCCTCTACTCACATGGGGACGCGGGCATGCTGCTGTTCTTTCTCCAACAGGTCCTATTTGGATTCCGGCTCGTTGCGTGAAACCTTGGAAACATGGCATGGCACCAGGGTCTACAGGATCCGATCCCCAACTTCTCCCTGAGCCTCCACAACCCTCAACAGGACCGACATCGGACACCCCACAAACAGCAACACCGGCTGACCTGGGGACAGATCAAGGCACTATCTGTTCAATCTGCACAGCTCCTGGAACGGCAAGGCTCTGAGAAAACTCCAGAGCACTTCTTACTGGCTGCCTTCTCTTGTCTAAATGCCAACTCCATAACAATTGTTTTCTGTACCCTCATATTTTGCTTTATCTCCCCAGCCATGGCCATCGCTGAACAAGGACCTTGGCAAGATAACCTGTACATCCTTAATGCACAAAACTTCTCACTCCTGTTGAATCAAACAGACTGTTGGATCTGCACACACATGCCAACTCATACCAGTGGAGGACTAATGATGCATGCCGTACCATTTAATCTTACTGGATGGATGAATTTCCCATGGCCAGGAGGTTACCCCCTCAATTCTCCAGTTGGTAACACCATAATACCCATCAGCAGCCGAATTCAAGAGACTGCCGCTCTTTGTTGGGAGTATGATCCTGGAAATGGGGAAGGACTACAGGTGGGGAAATATCCATATTGTAACCGAACCATTGTATTAAAAGAGATCATGTTCAGATCGTATTCTAATGTAACAACACACCCAGACTTCTCACAAAATATCACAGAATATTTGCATAGTTTTACCCATTATATGTGTAATTGGCTAATCTCAGGATGTTCCGTAGGAAACGCAGAAAGATGTGAAAGAGGAGAAACATTCTCGGATGAGCAGTTTGGCTTGTGTGAATATGTATCTGCAATGGTTCAACAAGTCAAACAGCCCCGTGAATGGTTCACTAACCAGATAGGGAACATTTGGATGTTATGCGGGCGTAGGGCATATATGCACATTCCCCCAAACTGGAGAGGCAGATGCACTCTAGGCTACATCCTCCCCTCATACTATGCAGTCAAACATTTACCCAAAGCAAGGCTCCGTAACAAAAGGGAGACGATCAAGAGTCCCATAGAAAAATATGCAGAAACTCAGGTAGCTAGAAGCCTGTTTCCCCCAATGGGAACAGCTATGAATTATAGAGACTTGCACATCTTAGCTAATTGGACAACTGCTCTATTTAATCAAACAGTTCAAGCATTAAAACTACTCACAACAGAAGTTTCTCAAATTAGAGAGATAGCGTTACAGAACCGCTATGCCTTGGACACGATACTAGCCTCGAAAGGAGGTGTCTGTGCCTTAATTGGATCTCATTGCTGTGTATACATATCAGATTACAAAGCAAATCTCACACATACCATAGAGCAGATGGAGACCATGATTGCTGAGGCTCCGCTCTCAAAGGAGCCAACACTGATATCCTCCTGGGACTGGCTATGGTCCTGGTTTCCTAATATCGGTGGTATCACACGACTCATTCCTGTTGTATTCTTGATAATAGGTTTCCTTCTTTGTTTGGCTTGCTGCCTTCAGTGCATACCCCATCTCGTATCCATTCTAAAACCCCAATCTCGGCCTGGATACAGAGACGTTCTGTATGCTGCCTAAAAATAAAAAAGGAAAGACGAGATGTGGGATAGGAGTTTTGCTTTCCAGGCTCGTTGGAAAACCACGTCATGGAAGGAAAAAAAACTCCATTGCCATCTCTAACTGGTTTTTCCTTAACACCTACTCTTAGTATAACGGAAACTGTTTGCTCTGACCGCAGCAAGTTTTAGCAAGCAAACATACCTCCTGTCTATAGCTAACAGGAAGTTTGCAAGGAAAATATCTAGGGCAAAAGCTTTGCAGCACCAGCTTAGTTTATGACCTACTTGCATTTCTGTGGGTTTTCACACCTAGGTAGCTCAGTACCATTGCCTCATGACCAGCTAATGACCTCCCCCCTCCCTGCCTGAAGATTGACCGTTTGCACCTCTCTGCACCCACGTAGCAAAAGGTCAGCATAAACATTTATGTGGAAATATTGTAGCAGTAAATATGTGACGTATGTACCCTGATGCAATGCTATGTAATGATTGTACAATAAAAGGGGGCTGCCCAAAATGCTGGCAGCACGCTTCACCCTGAAGACCGGTCTGAGGTGTTTTCATTGCGACACTATACATTTTCTCTTCCCAGTTGCAATGGATACAGGGTGTGTGAGCCCTTAGTGCTGTGGCACAGTTGAGAAGGCCTCAAGGACGCGACCCCCAAGGCCCACGCTGGCAGCTGGTGGACGCATAAGAATATAAGAACATAAGAAATTGCCATGCTGGGTCAGACCAAGGGTCCATCAAGCCCAGCATCCTGTTTCCAACAGAGGCCGAAACTAGGCCACAAGAACCTGGCAATTACCCAAACACTAAGAAGAACCCATGCTACTGATGCAATTAACAGCAGTGGCTATTCCCTAAGTCAACTTCTCCTCCAAGAACTTATCCAAACCTTTTTTGAACCCAGCTACACTAACTGCACTAACCACATCCTCTGGCAACAAATTACAGAGCTTTATTGTGCATTGAGTGAAAAATAATTTTCTCCGATTAGTCTTAAATGTGCTACTTGTTAACTGCATGGAATGCCCCCTAGTCCTTCTATTATTCAAAAGTGTAAATAACCGAGTCACATCTACTCGTTCAAGACCTCTCATGATCTTAAAGACCTCTATCATATCCCCCCTCAGTCATCTCTTCTCCAAGCTGAACAGCCCTAACCTCTTCAGCCTTTCCTTATAGGGGAGCTGTTCCATCCCTTTTATCATTTTGGTTGCCCTTCTCTGTACCTTCTCCATCGCAACTATATCTTTTTTGAGATGTGGCAACCGGAATTGTACACGGTATTCAACGAGTGGTCTCACCATGGAGCAATATAGAGGCATTATAGCATTTTCTGTTTTATTAACCATTCCCTTCCTAATAATTCCTAACATTCTGTTTGCTTTTTTGACTGCTGCAGCATACTGAGCTGACGATTTTAAAGTATTATCCACTATGATGCCTAGATCTTTTTCCTGGGTGGTAGCTCCTAATATAGAACCGAACATCGTGTAACTACAGCAAGGGTTATTTTTCCCTATATGCAACACCTTGCACTTGCCCACATTAAATTTCATCTGCCATTTGGATGCCCAATCTTCCAGTCTTGAAAGGTCCTCCTGTAATGTATCACAGTCTGCTTGTGATTTAACTACTCTGAATAATTTTCTATCATCCGCAAATTTGATAACCTCACTTGTCGTATTTTCTTTCCAGATCATTTATATATATATTGAAAAGCACCGGTCCAAGTACAGATCCCTGAGGCATTCCACTGTTTACCCTTTTCCACTGAGAAAACTGACCATTTAATCCTACTCTCTGTTTCCTGACTTTTAACCAGTTTGTAATCCACGAAAGGACATTGCCTCCTATCCCATGACTTTTTAGTTTTCAAGGAAGCCTCTCATGAGGGACTTTGTCAAATGCCTTCTGAAATCCAAATACACTATATCTACCGGTTCACCTTTATCCACATGTTTATTAACCCCTTCAAAAAAATGAAGCAGATTTGTTAGGCAAGACTTTCCTAGGGTAAATCCATGTTCACTGTGTTCCATTAAATCATGTCTTTCTATATGCTCTACGATTTTCATCTTGAGAATGGTTTCCATTATTTTTCCCGGCACTGAAGTTAGGCTCACTGGTCTATAGTTACCCAGATCGCCCCTGGAGCCTTTTTTAAATATTGGGGTTACATTGGCCACCCTCCAGTCTTCAGGTACAATGGATGATTTTAATGATAGGTTACAAATTTTAACTAATAGATCAGAAATTTCATTTTTTAGTTCCTTCAGTACCCTAGGATGCATACCATCTGGTCCAGGTGATTTGCTACTCTTTAGTTTGTCAATCTGGCCTACTACATCTTCCAGGTTCACAGTGATTTCGTTCAGTTCGTCTGACTCATCACCCCTGAAAACCATCTCCGGAACTGGTATCTCCCCAACATCCTCATTAGTAAACACAGAAGCCAAGAATTCATTTAGTTTTTCTGCAATGGCCTTATCTTCCCTAAGAGCCCCTTTAACCCCTCGGTCATCTAATGGTCCAATCGACTCCCTTACAGGTTTCTTGCTTTGGATATATTTTAAAAAGTTTTTATTATGAGTTTTTGCCTCTATGGCCAACTTCATTTCAAATTCTCTCTTCGCCTGTCTTATCAATGTTTTATACTTAACTTGACAATGCTTATGTTTTATCCTATTTTCTTCAAATGGAACCTTCTTCCAATTTTTGAAGGATGTTTTTTTTGGCTAAAATAGCCTCTTTCACCTCACCTTTTAACCATGATGGTAATCATTTTGCCTTCCTTCCACCTTTCTTAATGCATGGAATACATATGGACTGCGCCTCTAGGATTGTATTTTTAAACAATGTCCATGCCTGTTGAACACTTTTAACCTTTGCAGCTGCACCTTTCAGTTTTTTTTCTATTTTCCTCATTTTATCAAAGTTTCCCTTTTGAAAGTTTAGTGTTAGAGCTGCAGATTTACTTATTGTCCCCCTTCCAGTTATTAGTTTAAGTTTGATCATATTATGATCACTGTTGCCAAGTGGCCCCACCACCGTTACCTCTCTCACCAAATCCTGTGTTCCACTAAGAATTAAATCTAAAATAGCTCCCTCTCTTGCTGGTTCCTGAACCAATTGCTCCATGAAGCAGTCATTTATTACATCCAGGAACTTTATGTCTCTAGCTAGTCTACATTTACCCAGTCCTGTAGCAGGACAGTCTGGAGCTTCCCCTTTACCAGTCGCTGCCTCCTCCGCAGGTTGGAGCCTTGTATTCTGGTGGCCCCTATGGCAGCAGTGGTGCCTAGAGTTCAGAGTCACACCAGAGACAAGGTAGGCAGCGGGCTTACAAACGTCAGAGAAGCATCAAGGTCGGGGCTGTGTAGTATTAAGGATTAGAGATGTGAATCGGAACTGAAATCGGATCCGATTCTGGTTCCGATTCACATCTATAGAGATGTGAATCGGAACTGAAATCGGATCCGATTCTGGTTCCGTTTCACATCTCTATTAAGGATAGATGTTTTAGATAGGTAGGTAGAGTTTAAGGACTGGATCTTTTCTGTCTCTCTTTTTTTTTTGTGGTCATTGACCTGCTGTTCTTGTGAAACCAGCCAAGTTACAGCCAGGTGAGAGGGAGAAGAAAAGAAGCTCCAGTTATCCGCCCAAGCTCTAGCAGTCCTAGGAAAGGAGACTTCCTCAAATCACATTAGCCATCACTATCCTCTCAGTCTTTCCATTTTTTAATTAAAATGTGACATTTTTCTTTGAAGAGGCATGATCCTTCAGGGCACACAAAAGTATTTTTATAATCTATGGGGCTGAATTCACAGCCACTTAATCCTCTCCTGCTGGTTGTACCCCAGAGGTGAGTCCTTTCCGTGAGCTCTTATTGCTTGTGGCCCAGGCGGAGAGCTGCTTCCTTTATCAGGGTTTATCTGAAATGGTGCTGTGATGATGCTTGCCTGGGACAAATGGAGCAGGACACAGAGCTGTGTGTTCAAAATAAAATAGTTTATTGATTGTTAAAAAAAAAATGTAATCAATGTCCGACTTGTAAAAATAACTGAAAGTACAGCTGGATATATCTTTGTTCTGTGTACATCTGCTGAATCAGATTCCGGGGTTTAGACCTAACACTCCTGCACTGAGTGTATGACTGTCCCAATCTCTGGGAAAATCCTTTTCTGAGTGGCATCCCCTTAAAACATGGAAAGATCCTACCAGAGTTTCCAGCTGAGATCTGCTACTCAGTCTGCGGTTGTGTCCCAGGGTGGAAGATCCTGTGGGGGGTCTTCAATTCTGTCCCTCTTTCTTCTTTGTTCCACATTGCTTCCTTTTTTGTACCTCCCAGAAGGGAAGGTGTATGCTGACAGAGATCAGGCACCCTGCCCAATCACCAAAAGAGAGGAGCCAAAAATGCCTCCTCTCAATAAAAAGATAATTCCTTTACTAAAATGTCCAAAACCTTCTGGAGTGACACTGTCACTGCAGCTCGTCTCTGTCCTACAGGGGTACTGACAGATCTCCGGATCAGGGGAAAGACCATCTCCAGGAGAACCAGACTGTAACCCAGCAAAAAAGAGCTCTCAAAATAGTCAAAAATCATAACAAAGTCTCCTTATCCAACTTGAGGTGTACCCAACCTGACAGAGGGTACACAGGAAGGAATGTCCTCCAAAAATGTACTACGAGAGGAATGTTGGCCTTACTAAAATGAACCCACTTTAACCAAGCTCTTCTCTCTACAAAATCCCAGCTCAAATGTCACACCTCCTATTATCCCAATCCATACTTATATGCAACATCCATCCATGCAGACAACCCCTGAGGAGCTGAAATGTGGTATACCTTCTAGCCAGGTAACATTGGCAGGGATCTAGGGCCAGTGACTAACCCAGAGAGGTGCCACACAAATAAAGTGTTTTTTTCCTGTATTCGAAATTTGATTCAAACTCCAATCTGACTTGAGTTTGAAAAATTCTGTGACTAATATCTGTTGGGTTTTATGACAAGAATCTTGGGAAATTCTGTGGAAATCGATTTTCTGTGGTTTTGCTAAACTGGCTTGTAAACATCTTTTCAAAATTAGCATAAAGTGGATGGAGTCCAGAGGCATCATTAGACAGGATTTGGGGTTGATGGAAGTGGAAAGGGGTTTCCTCTCCAAAGATGAAGGAATGGGAGACCCTCCATATGACATCTGAATCCATTGCCCATCATCCCTTATTAGGCCAGCAGGAGTACAGCTTGAACTCTGATCCTGTATCCCATGCCTAGGGTCACACATAGTGGAAAACAAATGTTCGTGCTTTATTTAATACTTAAAGCATTTAAATGGGTTAATGAATGAAATGATAAAGAGAATTAGATTAGGATGTGCGAAGGACTATGATTTATTGTATATGTACATGGCAAATCAGAGCACCAATGAAGCATCTATAGTGACCCTGCCAGTGCCTATAGCATAGTTCAAGCCCACCTTCTTCCATGCAGTGAAGGAGTCAAACTAGAAACTTTCAGCCTTTACGCTTTAAATAGAGTTGTATGTTGACAAAAGTAATGTTTAACATCTTCTCTTTCTCTTCCTCACAAGTTTCCACATCTCCAGCTTTCAGCTATTATAAGGACAACTTTCAAGAGGTTAGGACTTTTCAGCTTGGAGAAGAGACGGCTGAGGGGGGATATGATAGAGGTGTTTAAAATCATGAGAGGTCTAGAACGGGTAGATGTGAATCGGTTATTTACTCTTTCGGATAGTAGAAAGACTAGGGGGCACTCCATGAAGTTAGCATGGGGCACATTTAAAACTAATCGGAGAAAGTTCTTCTTCACTCAACGCACGATAAAGCTCTGGAATTTGTTGCCAGAGGATGTGGTTGGTGCAGTTAGTATAGCTGTGTTTAAAAAAGGATTGGATAAGTTCTTGGAGGAGAAGTCCATTACCTGCTATTAATTAAGTTGACTTAGAAAATAGCCACTGCTATTACCAGCAACGGTAACATGAAATAGATTTAGTTTTTGGGTGCTTGCCAGGTTCTTATGGCCTGGTTTGGCCTCTGTTGGAAACAGGATGCTGGGCTTGATGGACCCTTGGTCTGACCCAGTATGGCATGTTCTTATGTTCTTAACTCCACATGGCTCCATGTGGCCACATGAAGCTCATCAACGGTATTTTATAATCTGCGCTCAGATTATAGATACAATTATATCTACCCCAACATATGTGCTTGTTTGCTTATGTGCAAATGATTGTAATGCATTGAAAGCATGTTTATGCATGTAATTTTATGTGTGAAAAAAACAACTTACTTGCATAAAACCCTGATTTATACATGGAAGTCAATATATATTTTAAAACATGCATGCATAACTGAAATCACCAGTTTGCCAATATCTCCACCACGTCACCCATTTCTTCTATAGGTCATCAAGATCCTCCTACTGCTTCACCCTGATCTCCTTCTAGTTCACCCAGGTTTTCCATCCAACCAATTGCAGACAATTCTGATATCAATTGCATGAGATAATTAGCAAATAGAAAATTGCATAAATTGTCTAATGTATTCACATAAGTCTCATAAAATAGCAACTTACATGTGCAACTCTTAGCCCCACCCTGGAACGCCTCTAACTGCCTCTTTTTTGTGCAGCTAAATTTATTTGCAAAAGGGAAAATACATGTGTAATTTTGATATTTATAAAATAACATATATGTGAATACAAGCTACTTATGTGTGTACATATTGACTTTAAATGCAGAACTCCTGTGAAAATTCACCCCTATGATTTTGAAACTACCATATAAGCCTTTAAAAGATTCTACATGCACATTATAATGAGAAATGCTTAGAATGTGCATGCCCTCAAAGACATCAATATATTTCCAGAGGGAATGGTAACATGAATACTAAATAACAAAAGCTCCCTTTGAAAGAAGTTAGTAAATAAAATCCAGCACAATAAACTTTTACATAGCAAAGTTTGTTTACCTGTTGAAAGGTATCCTACTCAAACACTAAACAAATATTGAGCTACAAATCTAAATTATTCATGCTTCTGAGATTACAATTATATCATCTCACTCCTACAATTTGGCACCATAACAAAATGCATTCTTCTCTGCAAAGTGATACATAAAGTAATGTTCACATCCATGCAGTTCATTGACTTTGGAGAACACGAAGAGAATCCATAACAGAAGAAAAAAAAAAACCTATATTGTTAGATCTTCTCAAATTGACATTCTCATCGCTGCACAAGGCAACATTTTGAACTCTCCCCCATTCCTTTTACAGGTAAGGGCAAATAAGCTGAAACATAGGTTCCACCGTGACAAACAAGCAGTTGAAAAGGATCTGTTAAGCAGCTGCTCTGTGAAGTTGTCATGCTGGGTCAGGTGGTCTTACCAGGAACAGAAAAAGTTTGTGCTGGGAATTATTGGCATCAAAGTATCTACATAAAAACTAACTTATAGGGTCATTTTCTAAAATGCTATGGGCTGTTATTGCCCTAACGCACGCGATAAAGGGTGCATCATGATGGTAAAATTTAAATTAGTGAAAGGGCTGGAGTTAGGGAGGAGTTTGGAAAGAGTTAAGGGTAATGAGGTGGTGGCACCACTGCCGGCGATAATGCTTTGGACATTATCGCTGGCAGTAGCGCGGGAAATAGCACCACCTTTTGCCATAGTGCTATGGGGTGATAGTGTGCAGCATGGCCGCACCGCCGCAGGCGAAACTGCACCAACGTGATGCGGCCGGCTGCACACTAGCGCCCTCCCGCCCCTGTTTTCATCCCTCCATCCCTTTTTTTGCGGCAGCTCATTATTCTGCTACATTTATAGCGGAATGATGAATCTAGGCCTTACTTTTAAATTAGTACTTTGAGATTCCCAAAGAGCAGCTATCTCCCCTCTAATGCACGAATGGATGAATTTTCAAAGATTTACATGCATAAAAATTAACATATATGAATGTAATTAGCAATTACTTGCATACATGCTGGTAATTTTGTGTAATTTTTGTGTAATTTTTTGTGTAATTTTGCTTTCACTCACACATGTACGCCAATTTACTCACAATCAGGCTGATACAGTACAGTGCGCTCCGGCGGAGCGCACCGTTAACCCGCAATTGGACGCGCGTTTTCGACACGCTAGCTTTACCCCTTATTCAGTAAGGGGTAATAGCGTGTCGAAAACACATGTCCAACCCTCCCGAACCTAATAGCGCCCACAACATGCAAATGCATGTTGATGGCCCTATAAGGTATTCCCACGCGATACAGTAATTAAATGTGCAGCCAATCCACACATTTTACTTTAAGAAATTAGCGCCTACCCAAAGGTAGGCGTTAATTTCTGCTGGCGCCAGAGAAATGCATACCCTTTGACTTAATATCATGGTGATATTAAATCGGAGGCCCCAAAAGTAAAAAAAAGTAAAAAAAAAAAATTTAAAATGGGCCCGCGGCTCGCGGGTTGAAAACCGGATGCTCAATTTTGCCGGCGTCCAGTTTCCGAACCCGTGGCTGTCAGCGGGCTCGAGAAACGACGCCAGCAAAATTGAGCGTCGGCTGTCAAACCCGCTGACAGTCACCGCTCCTGTCCAAAAAGAGGCACTAGGGACGCGCCTCTTTTTGCCACGGACCCTAATTTAAATAAATTAATTTATTGTATTGCGCGCACAGGAGAGTATCCTGTGCGCGCGCCGCGAGCCACTCTCCCGCAATTTTTAATGTATCGGCCCGATAATTTACGCCTGCTAATTATCTTGTGTAAATGATATTAAACATGGCAGATCTGGGTGAACTGGGGGACATTCAAGCTGAAAAACCAGAAGGCTCTTGATGACCTGGAGAGGGATTGGGAGAACTGGTGAAGTAATTGGTAAAACTGGTAATTTCATTTATGCCTGTGTTTTAAAATTTGCTGATCTGCGTAAATCCCACTTTATTTTCACTGATAAAATGTACGTGTGTATATTTTTATAATACGTAGGAAAAGTACATGCATTAAACACACTGCATGTATACACTCATAAGCATACATACATGCATACATTACGATATGCACGTATGTGATATACATGGGTTATAAAATATGTGACACACAATAAGCCCTACGCTCCAGAAACCGGAAGTACACGTACAAAAGCATAGGAGACCGCCAAAAAATGTTGTAAAAAATACGCCAGTTTGCACGCCAGTTTGCTTGCCGTTGTGGGAATTTAAGAAGCTTTTATCCGAGGGATTTCGTAGAATTGACCCCTGAAGCAGGACCTTGGCGGTCCGAAACATGATCACGTCGGGATCTCAACCTTTTTATCCCGGTTTTGAAGCTAAGTACTGCAATCTCTTGCGCATGATTCTTTATTTAAACAAAAGCTTGTTTGGTGGCTTTGTTTTGAACTTTATCTTCCCGTGGCAAAATATTTTTTGAGAGACTTCTAAATTATTAATAAAGTAAAGTGACCTCTCCTATGCTGGGTCTGATTGCTATACAGATCCCGTTGGTAGCGGTCCTACAAAATTTACTCTTATAATATTGGTATATGGCGTAATGGATTTTGAATAATTTATCCGAAACCTTTTTTCATTGTTTTTTATAAAATATGTGTACATGCCACCACAAACAGTTGTCTGAAAGTTATCCTCCCTGCCACGTTTCTATAATTTGTTTGGCTGGAAACTGAATTTGAAAGCTCAGAATTTTCTTATTGTAGTATTGCCATTAATTGAAACTAAAAATACTGTCTTTGTTCACTGAACAGCATTTTTTTTGACAAGTAAAGGTGCCAAGATGAATTTAACAATACTCAAGAGCTTGTTCAGTCTTGAAAAATACATTTGAGCATACATTTCTTTTCATTAGTAATAAGAAAATCTGATTGTAAAGCATTTTGGGGTACCTTTGTATGAAAGAGGTTATATAAAATTGCATTGTAGCACACTATTAATTTTGAGAGAGAAAGAAAGTGAGTCAGAATTGCACAAGAATGGTCTCCTGCTATTGCTGACTGAACTGGAGCTTGCTGTGCAGAGCTCAGTTTGGAGAACTGCCCAGCTGAATATGTCCTTCTGCTAAGCACACACAACAATCACGCCAAGTTGTTTGTGTTATTTCAAAGCTTTTAAATGTCAGCAGAAAGCACAGTCTGAAACAAGCATCTCAAAACTCAGGAGGATGGTTGCAATCTCCACATTTGAACATAAAATAAAGAGCGTTAAAGGGTAGGTGCAATAAAACTTGTGCTAACTGCCCTCATTAAAAAATGTAACGTGCAAGTCAAAATGCTACTGAATGAATGACGCAATAAGATTCAGCATGGTTGTGGTATAAAAATGTCAACAATAGTGTGCTGCTTACAGTATTATAATGCATAAAACCCCCAAAATGCATTGGTTAGATAGCATGAGCATGTTACTTATGGAGGGGAAGTCGAATAGTGTGATCATGCTAAATTGAACATGCTCAGGCCTCTTTTCCACTAAGCTCTTCCTGCTGATTTCCAAACGGAATGCAAATAAGCATGGCAGATGGGATTTGTTAATGCAGAGGGAAGAAGGAGAAGTTAAAAGAACAGCGTTCTAGGGGAACAGAAAATAAAACAAGTACATTTTTACAACCATCTATTTTCTGTATCAGGGGTTTCAAAGAGCAGTGTAAGAGGATATAGTTGGAGAAAGAAGAGAGGATGGAAGGGGGTGACCCAGGAAGGAATCTGATGGGAGCACATAATACGTGAACTGAGCCATTATTATCCCAGAGCTAGAGATTTCAATAAATGAGAGAATCCCTACTATTCTTTCTGACTCAAAAGGGCACTGGTGTCGGACCATTCCCCTTTCACGACCACCCTTGATAGCTGCACTCAAACCAAAACAAATGATTAACTTATAGAAGCTTAAGAGGTGCAGAAGATTACTATTCATCCCCGAGCTTCAGAATGCCAACAATCACCTTTAGCCACACTACCAATGTCATTGGTAGCAAACATTTTTGTCCTCTGGTAGCCCCTTGCTTTGTGTAAATAAAGGATCATTTATTTGTGAAGTGCTCACAAAACAAGAATGGGCTCATTCATCATGTTTTACACTTTTGGTTCAAATGAATGCACATCCCCAGTAGGTATTAAATTGTGTGCCATTAGAGAGCACGCAATAAGTAGCATGAAGAGTAAACTTACCACAATATTTGCCATGTGCTTTGTAAGGCAAAATTGTGGTCTTTCATTTGCATATTATGGCCTTAATTTTCATTCATGGCCACACAAAATTTTGCATGCTCACACTAATGGCTTTATTAGGACCACTTCAAAGTGTACAATATGGTCCTCCTGCATAGCACAATATTTTTAGCGTGCACATTAAATTTATTGCATAAGTCTCCAAAAGTTGAAAATCTTACTGAATTTTACAGATGTCTGGGAGAATCTGGCACTATATAGATCTGTTTTCTGTAACAATGACCTCAGCTTCAAAGTCAGTGTTTTCTTCAGCCTTATTCTTTGTAACTGCTAAACAAACTATTTGTAATGTTCACTGGTCTGGCTGATCTGTGCTATTTTTTTTCCTCCCCAAGCTTCCTCAAGGACCATTGGTCCCACCCAGACTGCCCAATTGCCCCTGCCCCTACTGCTCTAACTAATGTATCTCCTACATCTCAGTCACACAAGCTTGATCACCTGCAGGATTTCACTTTCTCCTTTTGTCCGCAGCTGGGAAATGTAGCAAGTTTATGCTAGGAAATGTGTAAACTCCCTCTGATTATATCTTGGAATTTACCAATCCCTCATCACCATTTCTTGTTGGTTGACAATGCCTTTTTTTCTTCTTCTTGAGAGCATTATGGAGCTGCACCACTGTTCTGTGTAAATCAGCTTTTTCTCTCTTTTTTGCTCTATAATGTTTCAGGTGATTGATCCAAAGTCAACGACAAACCTTTTCTGTTGGAAAAAAATCAGCAAAACCAGGGGTCACGATTTAAAACTCCAGGGAGGAAGACTCAGAACCAATGTCAGAAAGTATTTCTTCATGGAAAGGGTGGTGGATGCCTGGAATGCACTTCCGGAGAAAGTGGTGAAGACCAAAACTGTGAAGGATTTCAAAGGGGCATGGGATAAACACTGTGGATCCATAAAGTCTAGAGGATGTAAATGAAGAGAAGAGGCATGGGGGTGGCTTGCGGTGATGGCTACTACCTGGTGATTAATACCCTTATTCAATAAACATACACACGGTTAATGCGACTCCAACATTGCTCTATAATTCAACGGCATGAGGAAATGTGGGAAAAAGGATTTGCATTCATGAATAAGCATGGGAGTAGCTTGCTTGTTGCGGCGGTTACTACCCTAAAGCAAATAAGCCTGATACTTCACTTTGAATACATATACATCACAGCTCCCTGCTTCAACGGCAGGGGAATGAAGAAAAGAGGATTTATATTCAGACAACAACCAACAAGGACTAAATTGCATAGGCTGGGTAAACAAATAAGCGTGGATGTAGCTTGCTTGTTACGGCGGTTACTACCCTGAACCAATCAAGCCTGATACTTCACTTTGATGCAGCTCCAGCACTGCTCTCTATATCAATGGCGGTGATAGAAGGAAATTAGAACTAAAAAGTTACCAATAAGGGCCCTAAACTCATCAGTCAGAGTAACAGATAAGTATGAGAAAAATAAGTGTGAAAACTTGCTGGGCAGACTGGATGGGCCGTTTGTTCTTCTTCTGCCGTCATTTCTATGTTTCTATGACTAGTCCAACACCAAGACCTCCTCTTTACCCCATTTCTTTTACACTTCCCTACCTACTCTTTCTACTGCCATCTCTAACTTTCCCAAGTATGGGTAAATTCTGTCATGGTTTTGTGTATCGCTATCTCTAGTGGTAGGCTATTCCAGGCATCTACTTCCCTTTCAGTAAAAGAGCATTTCCTCATACTTCTTCCCTCCACCTTGTCTTTGAATTTATTTTCTTATGGAAAATGATGTCTCCTTTTATCTATTGATAACCTATTGTAATATGCTAATATGGGGTTGAGAGCACTTAACTCATCAGATATACTTCCAGGGGCGTAACCCTTGATGATTTATTGATGACTGGTGACTAGATTCCAAGCTCCACAGATCAGGGACTGTCTCTTATGTGTATCTGTATACTGCTGTGTATGTCTTGTAGAATTACTGAAATGCTAAGTAAAAGTAGTAGTAGTGGTAAAATATGACTTGGGTATTTCTGTGCTGCAAAAACATACATACTGTAATATTTGGAATAAGCTTCCTGTGCATTCTCCAAACAAGTTGCATTTAAATCTGAACTCTATACTATAAAGCACTGGATTCCTTGATAGAGGCAAACAAATAATTGTGTTTGTTCTGTGGTCAATGTACAAAGACAAATTTGGTAGTTGACCTTACCAAAGTGTTTGATGCAAATAGTGGCAATTTAGTTTAGGAAAACAATGGGACATCAACCTTACTTCATTAATTTGAAGATTGTCCTGCAAACTGAGGCCTGGATTCGCAGAGAATAGTGAATCCTGGCACTGACGGGCGGCAGGGGGGGGGAGGCGAAGCGGGGTGGCGGGCCTGTGAAAGCCAGCAGCAATCGCACCTCCACGGTGCAATCGCTGCTGGCTTTTGCACCCAATAGCGCCACCGTGAAAGGTGGCGCTATTGGGCGCGCTACTGGCAACAATAAGGTGTCCTACCTTTTCGCCATCAGCGAAGTCGTCGCAGAGTCTGCCCCGATGCCGCCCCAACTCCTCCCCTTCCGGTACAGACTCCACCCTGACTCTGCCCCAATTTAGCTATCGCATGCAAAAAGACCCTTTTTGAGTGCGATCTCTTTAGAAAATGACCCCCTGAGTGCAAAGTGTTGTATTTTGAGCAAATGAAGTACACACAGATTTCTGATTAATTTAATATAATGGCAATATTAATAAGCCTTGTTTTATTTAAGAAAGTAAAAAATTCTAACATTTGATTCAAGAATTAAAGAATCTGCATGAAACTATTTGAGCCTTACTTTTATTAACTATCATACGGTGTAGGATAGATTCAATTTAGTAGGCATATTAACAGAATGAATCAAACAAACCTAAATTAATTGCATATTAATTCACAGCCTATAAATTTTTGATTAAAATAATTCATGGTCCTCCATTTTATAGCATGTTTATGTCTAGTAGATTTATTATATTTATGTTTTTGTGACAGTTTTATGTCATTATAACTTTAATATTTACTTTTAGAATGCTTGTAGTTTTAGGGTATAGGCTAAAGTATTTAATGTTAAATAATCACAGAAAAAGTGGATCTAGCTATGAGTGGGAATAGCAGAAAAGGACTACAAATAATATTTGACAATTATGAATTTTGTCAAAAAATAAATTAGCAGATATGAGGCTCATATATATATATATATATATATATATATATATATTTTTTTTTTTTTTTTAATTTAGTTAGTTAGTTATTTAGTTATTTATTTGTACTAGATATAAAAAGTGCATATCTCTTTAATGTTAAACTTCTTTGATGTTTGCAGTTATCTTTATTAGTTTCCAATAGGTATACACTGAGCTGGAGCATACATAATCCAAGAATGCACTCAGCCTCTATACCTAGGAAGCTCTGTACTTCTCAGAAAACAGGGGCAACTGTCTATCCAAAGTCCCAATGGCAGCATTTTGTCAAGTTCTTTAGCAATGTCAGTGGAATATTTGTACAGCTTTCATATGCATAAAAGTTCTATAGACCAACATCATTGGAAAAGTAACATCGTTTAAATGATAGTACATCAGTGTTCAAATTTATATTTCAAAAACTGATGAGGTCTCGCTTAAGCTGTGCAGATATTCCCTTGACATAGACTAGAAACTTGTCAAAACACCACTATTAGGACTTTGGATCGACTGTTGCTCCTGTAGCCGAGAAGTACAGAGGGTCATAGATATGGACTCTGAGTAGACTTTTGAATTATGAATACTTTATTACAAAGTATTTCATGTACTACCTACTACAACTCTGATTTAAAAGAATATCAAGAAAACTGAAGCATTAAAAGACAATGATTGTTCTTATATAGGTATTTTTCTTTTGTATTGCATGGTATGATATATGTCAGGGATTATCAACTTGGTCCTAAGGACCCCTCTGATCAATCTGGTAGTCAGGATATCATCATCCCATCAGCATCAGCATCACTGTTGTTTATTGATATCACACCTTTCCAGCCAGGGAGTTCAAGGCATGTTACAGGCAATATTATTTGCTTAAAATAACAGACAGCAGTAGATTATCATAAGATATAGCAGCCACTGGTATATACATATAGGGGTAGATTTTACAAAGTTACACACACGTGTACTTTTGTTCGCACACCAGGCGCAAACAAGAGTACGCAGGATTTTAATAGATACGCACATAGCCACACGTATCCATTAAAATCCGGGGTCAGCGCACGCAAGGCTGCCCAAAATCGGCAACCTGCACGCGTCAAGCCGCGCAGCCTGCGTCCATTCCCTCCGCTTCCCCCCACCTTCCCCTCCCTTCCCCTACCTAACCCACCACCCCAGCCCTATCTAAACTCCCCCCTACCTTTATTCCAGGCGTAACTCGCGCGCGCTGGCTGCGCGATTCCCAGGCCCGGGAGCTGTTTCGGAGGCCTCAACCACGCCACCAAAATGCCCCCAGGCCGGAACCACGCCCGTGGCCCCGCCCCCAAATGATGCATCACCTCGACGTGCCCACCGACACGCCCCCAACACGCCCCCAGGAAAGCCCAGGGACTTACGTGCATCCCGGGGCTTGCGCGCGCCACCGAGCCTACTCAACATAGGCTCGGCACGCGGAGGGGGAACTTCAGGCAGGTTTTCGGGGGATATGCGCGTATCTTACACGTGTACCCCTTTGAAAATCTGGCCCTCAATATACTGGAAGAAGGATGTTATTACTATTAGATAGAGTTTACATGGTTCCCTGACTAATATAAAAGTTACTTAGGTTATATAAAAAAAAGAGGTGAGGGGACGATCAAAAGGCCAATAGCTATATATTTACAAAGTTATTAGGAGCTATTACAGAGGTTAAAGTTCTTTAAATCCTGCTGTTTATTAGTGGCCCAAGAATTTAGGAGCTTTGTACCAAGATTTTCAGAGAGCTTATATCCTTTAAGACCTGCAGACAGTCTTTATTGTGATGTATTTTGGCAATGTACATACCATCGGTTGATAAAAAAAAAAAAAGCTGTTTCAAAGAGCCAGGTTTCCTCTAGCTTCCAAAAGAATAGGAGATCTGGGACCTGTCTGATGTGGAGTGTCAGGGAATTCCATAGTGTTGGGAATGAGTCTGCGAAGACTTTTTTCCTAGTGCCTACAAGTCTCATGGTTTTGGGTGAAGGCCCCACCATTTGTGCCTGTGACTGAGAGTGTAGGGTAGTCATGTTGGTGTATGGGGGATGAGAAATCTCACGAGGTAGGTTGGTTCCATATCTTTGAATATTCTGTAGACTAATATCAGCAATTAGAATTTTATGTAGGGAAGTGTTGGGAACAAGTACAAGGTTTTTAGAACAGCAGTTATATGATCATTTTTTTTTCATTTTCATTTTCATGTGGGCTGCAGCATTCTGTATAATCTGCAAGCATGGGTTCAGGGTTTTGTGAATTCAAGTATAGAATGCATTGTAATAGTCTAGGATTGAGATTAGCAAAGCGTGTATAGGGGTAGAAAAGGTGTGGCTTGAGAAATATTGGAAGCAGTGCTTGCTAGGGGTGTGCATTCGTTTGCAACATATTGGCAATCCGCAAAGTGTATGCCATATTCGTTGTATTCGTGGGGGTCACGAAACATATGGTGAACCCCCACAAATACAACGTATCACTAACGAATAAACCCCCACCCTCCTGACCCCCCAAGACTTGCCAAAAGTCTTTGGTGGTCCAGTGGGGGTCCTGGAGCGATCTCCTGCACTCGGGCCGTCGGCTGCCGGTATTCAAAATGTGCTGATAGC
The DNA here is from genome assembly GCF_901001135.1 of Rhinatrema bivittatum. Lineage (NCBI taxonomy): Eukaryota > Metazoa > Chordata > Amphibia > Gymnophiona > Rhinatrematidae > Rhinatrema > Rhinatrema bivittatum. Next base: position 94,107,702 of record NC_042616.1, on the reverse strand, counting down.
CTTTGCCCTTACTATGTCACAGGGGCTACCGGTGCCATTGGTCGGCCCCTGTCACATGGTAGGAGTACAAGATGGCGCCCCCATAGTGAGGGCAAAGGCTATCGGCACCATTTTGAATAAAGGCAGCCGACGGCCCGAGTGCAGGAGATCGCTCCCAGACCCCCACAGGACTGCATTTTGGATGGGGACTTTTGGCAAGTCTTGGGGGGGTCAGGAGGGTGGGGGTTGTAGTTAATTAAATGTAAAGGGTTAGGATGGGTTTTTTTGGGGGAAACGAATACATATGTAACTAATGAACGGATCGGGGTCCCCCGAGAACGGATGCAATGGATTTGGATCCCGACGAATACGAATACCGAATGGGACGAATCCATCCCTGCTGCACATCCTTAGTGCTTGCATACATATATCATGCATATTGATGTCTGTCCTGAAAATCATACTGGCTAGGTGGTCTCAAGGACCAGGTGGAAGATCACTGATGTATAGTATAGCAGTAGACATAGATGTTCACTGCAGAATGAAGGATAGCAAAATATGAAGTTACATTAAGGAAACAAAAAATAAGGGACAGATAGTGAAAGAGAACCAGTAGCTAATTATCAGAAAATTCAGGGGCCTATTTACTAGGCGGTGCTAATGTGCTTTTGCACGGTAAACAGTGTTTACTGCATGGTAAAATGCATTAATTCAGCAAAAATGTAATAACTTGGCTAATTTGCAAGTATTACACAATATTTCCCAGCCTCTATAACCTATGACAGTATGGGTTTATTATGGAGCTAAACCACATGCAAGTTCATGGAAAGCAGCTCAACGTCTCAATGATGTGACAATCTATGAAGGGGAGAAGGTATGGGGAGTGTCGGGGCTACTCCAAGGAATGGACTTTTTTGAAGGGGTGGATTTTTTTTTTTTTTACCACAACTTAGTAAACAGGGACCTAAGCAAGATGAACTGAAATCTAAGAATCAAAATGGAGCCTCAGGTTTCACTGTTCTTTGCACCTACAGTATGCCACATTGCTGGTCCAACATTGTGACTGGTGCAATGGAAAATAACTTGCCCATTGGGGTAGGACAGGTTCATGCCAGATTACATAATGAACCGAGCATTTTAATCATATACTGCTATATTCCATTAGTAAATGGGCTTTCCACTTTCATTTTATATTTAAATACCAGAACTTAAAACTCAAATCTTTTCAACAACCAAAATGTATATGGCAAGGATTGGAAAACAAAAGGGTACCAGACAAGGTCTATGGTAGGAGCTAACGTAAAATTATACCACCTGAACCAGAGTTCCATGGGATTTGTGTGCATATGTCACTCCAACACGTAGTTCAATGTCAGCTTTATGCATTTGATTTTCAAAGCAACTTACAAACAGGAAGCCCAACTTTCAAACGTGTCTGCGGTTCAGCTTTTGTGTGCAGATTATAATGTGGTATTTTATAAACCGTGCAGCAGGAGCTGCACGGTTTATAAAATACCACATATTTCTGTTGAGCAAGTATGTGCATATACTGCAGTACAGCTCATAGTTCTAATGCAAGAAAATACATAATTTGTCTACCTATTTTATGAACATATGCATGAAATAATTGTGATACTGCAAGAATAAACACTCAGAATTAAATGTGGAGGCAGGCATTTTAGAACGTATGCGTGTATACTTTTAAAAAATATTTAGTTGCACATACTTGGAATCACCAGCTTGCCAATACCTCCTCCATTTCAGCCAGTTCTTCTCCAGTTCATCTAGACCCTTTTGTTCACTTAGACCTCCCATCCAAAATGCAGGCAACAGACAAGTCCGATTTCAATTGCACGAGTCAAATAGCAGGTGTAAAAATGTATGAATACATTTGGTAATGTATATACATATACCTCTTACATAATAGCAACTATCATACATACTTTAGTACCCAGAGTGCCCCTTTTGTTCTTATGGTAAAATATATACACAAAACCTAAAATATACATGTCATTTATAAAGTAGTCCATACATGCATACATGCTACTTACACATGTAAATGCTATTTTACACATGGAATCACTTCGAAAATTCACTCTATAAAACCCTGTTTGATGCATATAAATAGTAGTTTGAAAATAATGTAAAAGTATGGACAATCCTATTTCACACAAACTATTGCCAAAACTCATAAGAGACATTCTGGGAGATAGAGTTGAGGGCAAGAAAATAATTTACACATATACTTTCAATTTTCAAAAGTATGCACACAAATGTACATGCAGAAAGTTACACTTGCTTAGGAGCAGGTATAACTTTCTATGTGTATGTATTCTGTAAGAGATATCAGAAGTTTTACCACTGTAAGCAACCAAATATGAATTCTGACCCGACAAGAAGGACGCCAACTTCATAAGATGGACACTGATATGTATGCTTCAAAAGAAAAACAAGATGAATAACTTTTGACCAGAATGACAATACATGCCCAGGTTATCTGATCTGCCTATTTAAGGGCTATAGCTTCTTTCCATAAACAATGAGCTAAGACTGTCCAGGACAGGGACAGATCATAGAAGGGAAAAAACCTATCCAAAGGGCAGTTTTTCAGACAGGTCAGCTCGCAGAAAACTGCTGACACCACAAAACAGCTTGCAGGTCAAGAGGTTGCAGGACCAAGAGCTAGGGGGATATCCAAGATGGCCACACGCTAAGGTTTGGGAGTCAGAAGTCCCTTCCTTGCTTTTCCTTTTAAATGACTACCTTGTGTGTTATTTCTTTTTCCTGCTAGGCAAAAGGAAGGGAAAGGCCTGTGTCTATTCGAGTGAATTGGGTGCAACTTCAACAACCGGGCCTATGGACCAATATCTCCTCCCCCTTTTGGACCCTGTATCTTTTTCCAATGGCAGGTCATTGGAGGGTGAACTAGATGCAGGAGCACCCATTCCTCTCACCAACCTGGAGGCATCACTCACCCCAGAGCAGCGCTGAACCCCCTCTTCGGCCGAAGACTAAATCGCTGGTAGCAGAGGTTCCTGGTGTGGCCACTTTGCAGCTTGATGTTGACATGTTGTACTCCACGAACATAGTGATAGTCCCAGAGCCGTTGTCATCACAAGCTAAGAGTTTGGCAGCACTTGGAAAGCTGGAGGCTGTGTCGAGCCATTCTCCAGCTGTTGCCTCTCTTTCCTCTGGTCAGAGTGGAGATTTGGTTTCTTCAAGAGAGATACAATGTTTTCTACTTCCTAAACCACAGGCTGTACCCTTGGAAGCCATTTGGGAGGCATTATCTAAGCTCTCTTTGCAAGAGGGCCAGTTTGTAGACCAACAATAGGGATTGACATTAAACTTGCAAAATCTTCAGGAGAAATCTGAAGCTGATTCTCAAAAGGTACAACTGTTGGAAAATAAAACCATAGTGCTTCAGGAGTCTGTGGGGTCTCTATCAAAAGATAATTTTTATTTGACAAATAAAATTGAGAACTTGGAAAATGTCATTAGAAGATGTAATCTTCAGTTTATTTACTTCCCGAAGAACAATATGGTAGCTCCTATTGAAATGCTGAGGTCATACTTTTTTGAGGTATTGAAGATTCCTGAAAATTTAATATCCCTATTTCTAAGGCTTATTATCTGCCTATGAAAAGAAATGCTGTCCATGATGCGAAAGCACCCTAACCTTTCTTGGATCTTCTTAATCTATTTGCAGAATTGGAAGAATCTGTTGATGAAACCACATTTCCTGCTACTCTTATTGTGACTTTAGCATTAAATTCTGACCGGGACTATTAAACTTTTTTTTCCATAATAGAGATCTGTTGTTCCATGGCCTGAAAGTTTTCATCTTTCCTGATGTATCTAGACCAACTCAGGATAAAAGGAAAATATTTTTGTTACTACAACTTGGTGCTCTTTTTTTGGCTTAATATTTCCTATAAATGTATAATAAAACTCCAGGTTGTAAAACATCTTGTTTTTGATCTTGCTCAGTTATCAGTTTTCCTTAATGATAGGTAGTAACAGAGGAGCAGCTCTGAGATTTTTTTTCCTGAAGCCACCTCTTCCTCAACCAGGTCAATGCAAGTTTATTGTAGGGATGTGAATTGTTTTTTGACGATTTAAAAAAATCGTCAGATAATTTTTAAATCATCAAAAATCGTTAGATTGCACGATACAATACAAATTCCCCCGATTTATCGTCAAAAATCGTAAAATCGGGCACGGGAATTATTTGGGGGGAGGGCGGGAAAACCGGCACACCAAAACAACCCCAAAACCCACCCCGACCCTTTAAAACTAATCCCTTACCCTCCCGAACCCCCCAAAATGTTAAATTACCTGGGGGTCCAGTGGGGGGGGGGGGGGGGGTCCCGGCTTAATCTCCCGCTCTTGGGCCATCGGCGCCATTTTGGTTGCCACTAATATAAATGGCGCCGATGACCCGATAAAAAAAAACCCCACCCGACCCTTTAAAACCAATCCCTTACCCTCCCCCACCCTCCCGAACCCCCCCAAAATGTTAAATTACCTGGTGGTCCAGTGGGGGGAGGGGTTCCCGGCGCGATCTCCCGCTCTTGGGCCATCGGCACCATTTTGGCTGCCACTAATATAAATGGCGCCGATGGCCCGATAATAAAAAAAACCCACCCGACCCTTTAAACTGACCCCCTTAGCCTCCCCCACCCTCCCGACCCCCCCCCCAAAAACCTTTTAAAATTACCTGGTGGTCCGGGGGGGCGCAGGGAGTGATCTCCCGCTCTCGGGTCATCGGCTGCCACATAAAGAAGGCACCGATGGCCCTTTGCCCTTACCATGTGGCAGGGTATCCGTGCCATTGGCCGGCTCCTGTCACATGGTAGGAGCACTGGATGGCCGCCGCCTTCTTTATGATGGCGACGGCCATCTTTAAAGATGGCCGCCGCCATCCCATGTGACAGGGACCGGCCAATGGCACGGATACCCTGTCACATGGTAAGGGCAAAGGGCCATCGGTGCCATTTCTTTTAGTGCAGCTGATGGCCTGGGAAGGGGAGATCGCTCCCCGCGGCCCCCCTGGACCACCAGGTATGTGTAAAAAGTTTTGAGGGGGGTCGGGAGAGTGGGGGAGGCTAAGGGGGTAATTTTAAAGGGTCGGGGTGGGGTTTTTTTTATCGGCGCGGGCCTCACTAAAAAAAATTAGTGATGTGAATTGGAATCAGAACCGATCCCAATTCACATCTCTAACGATCAGATTTCCACCCCCCCCCCCCCCCCCAGCTGAACCCAATCGTTAAAACGATCGGGCACACGATTCACATCCCTAGTTTATTGTATTTGGTCATCTCAGTTTGTAGCCATTCATTTTTTATATATAAAGTTGTTCGTTATTTTGGTTTTGATCTAGAGATGATCTCTTTCTTTTAGTTGGTGGACTGATATAACATAAAGGGATTGAAATCATTTTGTGTATTATATATATTTTTTTCTTTTGTATTCTTTTTCCTATGCAATTACAAACAATTGTCATACTCGAAATATGTTTGGAAAAAAATAAATAGAAAAAGAGTTTGCAGAACCAAGGTCATATCTTGGTCTGGCGTCACCACGCAGTAAGAGCTGTGAGCCCCCCCACCCCCCATGGGAAAGAGGGGTCAGCAGTCTGAAATAGAGAAATGACCCATCCATCCGGCTGCTTGATTATGCATGAGCTTCCTACATATTCATGCTTTGCCTGTTAAAAGCAGCAAGGAAAAGGGCTCAGGGGGTTTGCCAAAGAAGAATCATTAACACCTGAGGACGACGCCCAAGCCAGCATCCCTCTCCCCCCCCCCCCCCCCCCCCCCCCCCCCCCGCCTCTCCCTGCTATAAAGCAGATGAACTCCAGTGTCCTGCTCATGTAACAAGCCCTGCTGTTACTTGGTTGATCATCTCAAACCTGTTTTCTTCTTCTGCCTTCTTCTTTCTTTAGCCTTAGCCCAGCAAGTGGCAGGGGCCAAGAATGCCTGCTGTCTTCCTCAGAGACCGCTTCAGGGTGAAACAGAAGGTAATCTCCTAAAGTTATTTATTAATATGCCTTAAGCAAGTCAAGGTCTCTGATATGTTTACTAATGATGCAGAGCTGTAATCAGTATAAACGATGCTGAGCAGCAAGGACTGTAGAGACATGTAGTGTCTATTTTATTCCAACTGCTAAACCTGAAAAGTCTGACATATAAAAAATTGTGGAAAACTCTGTGGTCTTTTCTGAGCTATTTGGATTACATAGGCATAGGGGCTGATAGAGGTAATTGTCTGTGGCACCACCCATCCCTACAGATGTGGGGGAGGGGGATGGAGGTGTGCTGTATCAGACAGATTACAGAACACTCTTATATTGCTTACAGTACATACATACCTGGACAACCAGCAAATTGTCAATGTAGATTTATGCACTTAAGTCTGCAGATAAAAAGTACCTATGTGGGGTAATTTGTCTAGTTCCTTTTATTTCTGAGATGAACGTGCATCATCGTTTACCTTTTTAATGTTCAAATATCTTTGTGAACAGACAGCACTTCACACAGTTGCTTTAAGTCCCATGGGTAAGAAGCTGAAATCTTTTTAATTCCTGGTTTTATTGAATGTGAATGATGTCTGTAAGCAGGTTTAGTTTGACAATGTGAAATATCAAAGACAACTGAAAAATTACAGTTTTTATACATTCTAGAAAGAATGTCAGTAAGTACTGCTAACATATCTATATAGAGGTATTTTGCTTCATTGTACAAGCGATAACAAATGCGTTACAGCAAATACAAACTAACAAATCTGAGGAAAAGATTGTATGATGTCAATCGCATATAATAGTCAGCTGTAAACCAAATACAGCACCTATATCAGTCAGAATTCAGATAAATATTTATGAATAAATGTGGAACATAACTTGCATACCAATTTGCTACATAATTAATGGAGCAAAAATATAGACCTCTGCACTATAACATTGCAGGTTCTTAGTCAGACAAGGAGCATGAGATGCCAGCACTTTTACACTATGTCAGTGCCACTCCTAGAGCAGCAGAACACTAGCATTTAAAGGGCCCAATAACTGTTTGCACTAGGGATGTGAATCATTTTTATAATGAATTGAAATATCGTATGATATTTCTTAATTTGTTATATATCGGTTAAATCACGAAACAAACACTTTCCCCCCCTAATTTTCCTGAAAATCGTTTTTTGGGTTAGTGAGTGCTAACTCCCGTTAGTGCACACTAACAAAAAGCCGTTTATTTTTGTTATTTTTTTGTTACATTTTGTTATTTTTTGTTAGTGAGCGCTAGGTCGAAAAATGATTTTTTTTACTAAAAAAAAAAATGCCAATTGGCGGGAAAACGAGACGAACCAGACGAACGAGATGAACCAGATGAACCAGACGAACGAGACGAACGAGAATGGACGAGACAAACCAGACGAACCCGAAAGCGCAAATGATCAGGCACCCGATGCACATCCCTAGTTTGCACTGCCTAGGCACAGCTGAGAGGCATCATTTGCTCTTCAGTGGTTCTAAAGAATAGACTTGAAAGAAAGGGCAAAAAAGTGAGTGGCAACCATTATTCTTTCAGCTTATAGATGGATCTGTTTGTTTATATATCACATGGTTACCTCTATGAGCACCAGCATGCATCTGTATTCAGTGCAGTGACACCAAGAGACATGCACAGAATCCTCATTGGCACTATATATAACAGCTGTGCTTGGGGGCAAGGTACTTGTGGGATGTATAACCACAGATGCCCTTCTGTTATGGGCTGACTGCTCAGGACGCAGCATAAATGATGCAGTGATAGAGCTTTTGTATGTGTAACAGAGAATGATCCAGTGGCCAGTGCCCTAGCCATACTGACCTAAGTAGAAGGAGCTTACATGATCGTGAGCCCAAGACAGCCTTGCAGAGGTTGAGGATTATATGACATAAGGGGAAACATGTGTGACTAAAGACCCATGGGGATCATTTTATAACAGCCTGCATAGGACTGAAGTCGCCGTATCGAAGGTACATGCAGACTTCAGACTCTATTTAAAAAAGTACACACAAAATTACTTCCATGCATACTTTTACGTGCACAACCCCAAGGCAATTTTCAAAAAGCTAATTTACATGCATAAAATTGAATTTTTCTGAGTGTAAATGATTTTGAAAATCAGGTCCTAAATGTTCACTTTCCCATGCAGATTCTACTTCAGTTTTGAATAGCAAATATTTTTATTTTACAGCTTGCCAGAATAGTTATTCACCTCAGCCTCCTTTTGATTTTCAATAATTTGTAAAAATTCTAAGGCAGGATATTGCAGCTACCTCTGTAGAAAACGCTGATGATAGCATGATGCCCTTACCATGCTATTTACAGTTCCCTAATGTTGCAGAAGCAACATATAATTCCTAAAAGGAGGTTTGTAGACACAGCAAGGGACTTGTGTATCACTAACATGAAAAGACGTAAGGTTTGTCATCTATATTCACTGCTTCTTCCTCCAATTAATTCTATCTTTATGACTACAAATGTAGACCCAGTTCTCCTCTGAGACTCTGCTGCTTGTCATTTTTTGATACTCACCACAAAAAAAAAAAAAATATGTTTGCAAGCAATCAATTATTGAATTTGCATTCTATTTGCAGTTTGTGTCAAATGCAGTATCTATTTCTATTTTTAGGGCATCTTCAACTCTTCTATTAACCCTTTCATTGAAGAAGACTTCATTAAGTATGTTCTTGCTTGATTTGGTCTTTCCTGTACTACTCACAGTTACTCATGTTTTCACCCATCTTGCAATATCCTAGCACCTTACTTAACCTGTGCTAGGCCTGTGTTCATATTTTGTTCCCATAAACATAACCTCAGATCGATATTCAAGTTCATCAACAACAGCAATAGAGGATAATCAGAAACTCGTTTATTAATTAGAACTCATAGCAACTATAAGGTGCTCTAAATCAGAGTTCTGTCCAACAAATTACTTACAGGTACAATAAATCCTTAAAAGCATAAAGTTTGTATAAATGGGCACCTCAAGGATAAAAAGCAGCTAGATTCTAAATTGCTGATTTTAAATGCTAGCAATAAGATGCAAATTAACATGATGAGGGTCATTTTATAATAGCCTACATAGGACTAAAGTTTGTGGGTATTGTCTACCTTTAGCTCAAATTGTAAAAGCAGAGATACATATGAATTTGCTTTGAAAATTTACAGGTGCCCCTAGTATGTGTTCTGACAAATGTGTATGTAGTAGAAAGATAAGCCTACTTCTGAGCAGGTATAACTTTGGGCATGGAAACTTTTGTAAATCTAAAGTATGCAATGCGGAGTTGTCTCTATTTAAAGAAATTTTAAATAAACACCAATGTTGCCAATGTTTCTCATGGCATGATTAGTGCCCTTATAGCCCTATGGAATACACTAAGGAAGATTTTCATCAACACTGATTGTTATAAAAATGGTTTTATGCCCTGACGCAGCTATCTTGTGAAATATTGGCAATATCAGTGTTTTTTGAAAACGTTTTACACTATGCAATAGAATTGTTCTCGCCACTAAGATAAGTGCATTTTTGGACAATATTTCAATGATTTGATGATAGCAATACTGGATACAGTTTTGTAATTTTAAATGAACACACACAAAAATTATATAAAAAAGAAGAAAGCATTTTTCTGAAAAATAAATTTAAAAAGGAGGTTTTCTTAGACCCATGACTGTACTATCTGGGCTTAGATTCAATCTTTGATATTTCTACTCAGTACAGAGGCCTTTTCCTCTTGATATATAAATAAAAGATTAATAATATAACATTTTAACTGTTGATTAAGAGTTAGTAAAATCATCAATTAATTGCAGCAACATTGCTTTTTTGTTAGATTGGCATAGTGTAGCCTTTGTTTCCCTGATTGTTCTCATTATTAAAATCTATGGCTCTGCTCTAAATAAATAAACAGGTGCTGGTATCTTAGCAACCAGTTCTTGCTTATGTGACCTTAGCGCCTTGTAAGAACCTTGTCAGTACAAGATAGGTCAAGATGGCTAGGAGAATAGCCAGAGGATAAATCACTATGCAGCACCTTTTTTTACTATCCTATAGCTGCTTTAGGATCAAGTGATACTGTAAAGTCTGAGCATGTGCAAGAAGCTCTGTTTTTCCTCTCTCTCTTGGTGAAGAAGTGCATGCTAATAGAAACTGTCACAGTTTTAAAAACTTTACAGACTTTTTGATTTGGTACTGGTAAAAGACTGCTTCTACTCTTCTCTGTGCTGTAGTGGTCTCGCATACTCACTGTGTTAGAAAGAGAGTAGTGCATTGCTATTGATTATGATTTTTCTCTTTACTGGGGGAGGTTAGGAGATAGTATGACTAAGACTGAAATTGCAGCAGTGCTAGTGATTTCTTTGTCTCTGTCTGTCTGGACACAAGTAAAGTGAGCAATGAGCACTCAGACACTGAAGAGAAGATTCTTACCAGGCTGCCAGATTTTTTTGTCTGTTACAATTTAACATTTTTTTTTGTGTATGCCAAGTCAGTCAGCACTAGTGCACAGAGTACAACATACATACACTCTTTATGTGTCTGTGTGTATGTGTGTGACAGACAATTCTCCATACAATAAGTAGTACTGTGAGTGGGGGTATAGTTATAGTATCATTTGTAATATACAAACCCCAGTAGGTAGTGCAACTTAATAAAATGGAAAGGAGGGGATGCTGGCAAGGTTGGTAGCTTTGTAAGGGGCAGCAAGAAAAAAGTAGTCCTGCACCTAAATTAAAGAGGCACTTATTTAAGTACAGAATGACGGTAGAAGAAGGTAGCATAATGCAGAAGAAACTAAAATTTGGAGAGCATATGTCACGCTTACCTGGTCCTCTTTTTCTTGTTTTGGAGTAGAGGGAAAATGTGGGAAAGCCATCTGACTGGCATTAGCAGGATAGGAGTAAGAGAAGTACAATGCCCATTCCCAGCAATATTCTCTCTTTGGTTACTGCTTCTGAGGCAGTGAAGGCTGTATTTTCAACAACTGATTCTAAGGAATAATTTTTCTGGGATCTTCTGAATCAGAATTTGGTCACTTTTGGGGGAGAGAGTGACACTGATAATGTTGATAATGTTGAGATCAACTCCCAGGGGAGAGGGCATGAGCAATGTTCCTGGCATTTTTTCTTAGGGTCCACACTCTACCTCAACTCTAGTGCCAGCATCATCCTCTAAGGATGTAGAGAAGAGAACATGACAGAAATCCCTGATCTGGAGGCAATTTAAAGTGAGGGAGAACCCACATTTTGTAGTTTATTCACTGCAGGAAGTATAACATTTGAGATAAACAAGTGGGGCATCTCACAAATATAGCAACATCTGCAGAAGCAGCACCCACCAGTATTGGCATCAAGGGAGGGTGGCAGTACTAACCTGAGAACACATTCTGTCACCCAAGAAAAAATCAGAAGAAAGAGATTGAAAAGGGGAAGACTTTTCTGCAAGCTGATCCCATGGCTCTACCAGCAGTCCCTAGCTATGAGTCTGAAGTGGCAAGCCACCATAGAGGAAATAGGGTGGTGTCCTAGGTCAAGAGGCAGTCATAAACTAAAAAAGAAGCAAAGAGCATTGATAAAATGATTACCTTTGATGACCAGCCCCTGCAGATAGTGGAGAACAAGGGCTTTAAGTGTTTGCTGCATGTGTATGTTGTCCCTTTTATGATTACATTTATTAGAAAGATCATCACCACTCTGTACAACTAGTTCCATAACATCATGTAGATGCAGCTGGCTGAGGGTAGCAGGCATTTTGCCAGTGTTATCTGATCCAGCATAAACACTATACATGCTTGCCTCACCTTGACATTACACTATTCAGTCCTGGCTAGGCTGGAGTTGGAAGCAGCTCTAGCAGTGATGGAGGGTGCATGTGGGCTTTCCTGAACACTCAGTTGTTGCATAGCCCCCATATCTCATTGAATATTCTATTAACCATAAGAAAGATGCTGATGGATTGGCAACTAGACCAAAGAGGCAAGTGTGTATAGGCAGGTTTCTTTCTGGCAAACTATGCTACAAATATAGTAAAAACAATAGAAGATGGGGGCTTTCAGGGTATCCTTTGCTTTGCACACTTGCTGCACATGGTAGTGATGGATGCCCTGGAGCTGGGGCCCAAGAATGACTGGAAACATTCCTGAAGGGCCTGATACAGAAGTGCAGGAAAATAGCAGGGCATTTCCATAGAAGTGTGAAGTTGGAGCAGCTTCTCTGTGAGAAGCAGGAAACATTCAGGGTTCCTGACAAGCATCTGATTCATGATGTTGGGATCCATTGGAATTCCACTTATATGATCCTGCAGCGATTAATGGAGCAGCAGAGACTCCTTCATGATCTGTAGGGATGTGAATCGTTTTAGGACGATTAAAATTATCGTCCGATAATTTTAATATCGTCTTAAACCGTTATGGAACACAATACAATACAGATTCTAACGATTTATCGTTATAAATCGTTAGAATCGTGAGCCGGCACACTAAAACCCCCTAAAACCCACCCCCGACCCTTTAAATTAAATCCCCCACCCTCCCGAACCCCCCCCAAATAACTTAAATAACCTGCGGGTCCAGCGGCGGTCCGGAACGGCAGCGGTCCGGAACGGGCTCCTGCTCCTGCATCTTGTCGTCTTCGGCCGGCGCCATTTTCCAAAATGGCGCCGAAAAATGGCGGCGGCCATAGACGAAAAAGATTGGACGGCAGGAGGTCCTTCCGGACCCCCGCTGGACTTTTGGCAAGTCTCGTGGGGGTCAGGAGGCCCCCCACAAGCTGGCCAAAAGTTCCTGGAGGTCCAGCGGGGGTCAGGGAGCGATTTCCCGCCGCGAATCGTTTTCGTACGGAAAATGGCGCCGGCAGGAGATCGACTGCAGGAGGGTCGTTCAGCGAGGGTTCCGGCGCCTCGCTGAACGACCTCCTGCAGTCGATCTCCTGCCGGCGCCATTTTCCGTACGAAAACGATTTGCGGCGGGAAATCGCTCCCTGACCCCCGCTGGACCTCCAGGAACTTTTGGCCAGCTTGTGGGGGGCCTCCTGACCCCCACGAGACTTGCCAAAAGTCCAGCGGGGGTCCGGAAGGACCTCCTGCCGTCCAATCTTTTTCGTCTATGGCCGCCGCCATTTTTCGGCGCCATTTTGGAAAATGGCGCCGGCCGAAGACGACAAGATGCAGGAGCAGGAGCCCGTTCCGGACCGCTGCCGTTCCGGACCGCCGCTGGACCCGCAGGTTATTTAAGTTATTTGGGGGTGGGGGATTTAATTTAAAGGGTTGGGGGTGGGTTTTAGGGGGTTTTAATGTGCCGGTTTTTCGATTTTTCGATTTTTCGATTTTTTAACGATTTTTCACGATTTTTCACGATATTTTACCCCCCCAAACGGCAACAATACGATTCCCTCCCCCTCCCAGCCGAAATCGATCGTTAAGACGATCGAGGACACGATTCACATCCCTAATGATCTGTGTTCACTGCCCCCAGGAAATCATGAATCAGTAGTGATGAGGCAGCTCGTACAAATCAAGGATGCTACAGAGTATCTGAGTTCCAGAAGAGCCACCCTGGGCAGGGTCATCCTTATAGAAAATATTCTGGAGAAAAAGTTAGAGCGCTTCGGTGAGGAAAAGGGAATGGAAGCAGAGGTGTTGCAGTTTCTGGACTCCTTGAAGTAGCAGGTGCAAGAGAGACTGAAAACTCTCACACAAATCAATGTATACATGCTCGCTATACTTTGTATTCCATACGGTAAAATGGAGTCTCACCCTCTACTCCCAGCATCTCACATTCAAGGTGGAGATCCTGGCAGCTAGGGTGTCTGAACAGGAATTTCAGAGGCAAAAATATGTAGCACAGGAAAGAGTGGCCACCTCAGAGAATAATGCAAGCAGAAGCAGCACCCTGTGAGCTATCACTTCCTCCCCCACATTGCCTGCAAAGACACATTTCTCCTGATAAAGGTCATAGGTAAAGCAGCTGGCAAGAGACCCTTGGCCCGGCCCAGCCCAGCAAAGACGACATCAGCATACATTTCTGTGACACAATGACTCGCAGAACCCATTTAGCACATGGACTCAGATGCGCTGGCATGTTGGACACACACATTCGCACTCTGGTCAGAGCTAGTCAGAGTGGCTCAGCAATATCTTTACTTTCCAGCAACTAGGTTCCCCAATGAATATAGCTGTTCAATGGCAGGGGACTTTATGAGCCATCATCACTCAAGACTGGCACCAGAGGTGATGGAAAAGCTGTTTTTTTGTTGTTGGTTTTTTTTTTTAATTAATCTGCCTTTGCTTGGGTGTCCAGAATTTCCATGCAAGATGACTGAAAGCATCTTGAAGGCCTCGCTGCTCCTCTGCCTACTTGTAGGCCCTTGAAATACCAGCTTAGGGGTCTTGCTGCTACTGTTTTGCCTACCTGTTTTGCCCTTGATCTTAGGGATCACGCTGTTAATATGATTACCTGCCATGCCTATTATGTACCAGCATTAAACTAAATAATGCTGTAGGATGCAGGATAATGCCATTTTAAATATTTCAAATAAAGCATCATTATACAATTACGGTGGCGAAGCACTCCTATATTAAGCATTCTGGAAGTGATTCCTGTCAGAAATGAGGCTATACTGTTCCTTAACTTTTGAAATCTAAGATATATTGCTATGACAACAGTAAGTGATGGCACTTTATTATTATTAGATTTTTGTAGACTTACTGTCCCAAATTTCAACTATAAAAATATATTTTAAAATGGTTAGCTGAAGAATTATATCCTGTCAAATATTAGGTATTTGGTCTACCTATTACAGAAGCTTATTTTACACATTTAGGGTTTGATTCACCCAATTTGAGGCTGGAAATGAAGAAGTGGAAACTAGCTATTCAGCAAGGCTTGCACATAAAAAAAAAGTCAGTATTCATAGCTGCGGCAGAGATTGTGCCAAAGGCCGAATGGGGGTGAAATTGGCAATAATGAGCAAGTAATAAAGAATTCAGGCCTGCATTTCTCTGACTCATAAAATGCATTGACTAATTATCCTATGTATGGGCCTCATTATCTCTTTTTGGCCATGCCAAGTTACTCAGGTAAAGTTGGCCTCCTTTAGAGAAAGGTGGGGAAAAAGCACACTGAACATTCTGAGGTCCCGATGGCAGTGTGATGTACGGAAAAGAACCCAAAAATATCCAACCGCATGTCTATCCCCATGCTGCTTCATTTGCATACTCACTGAAATGCTTATTCCCCCAGCTCCACATGAATCAATGGAGAAAATCTCATCATTCGTACACATGAAAAAAAACCCCCATTTAATACAACTGAATAACAAACCATCAATGCCTTGGCAAGCTGCAGTACATGATATGTTGTTATGTTGTTATATCTGTATCCCTCCTTCCTTAGACGTAGTCCAACTCGAAGTGGTACAGAAGGCTTGGAAATAGTACAATAAAGACAGGGCACTGGTGGCCGATGGAACACACTCAGGGCAGGTACAAAGATACAGAGGGCCAGTTCTAGTTTTTCAAGGATATCCCGCTAAGGAGCTTATTGCCCTGTAGATATCTGTTGTTGACCAGCTTGGTACCTTGTATCTGTTTCTCCAAGCATCATTTATATGGTGTTCATCTGTTTGAGGTGCTGGGATGTTGTCTGCTCTGCACAACTGTCATGTTTGTGTTTATTTAGTAGAGATGTGAATCGGAACCAGAATCGGTTCGGATTTCATTTCCGATTCACATCTCTATTATTTAGTGCAGTTTCTCCACAGTGCATGTCCATCTCTGGTCCATTCTTTCTCTGTGTATGTGCGTGATGTAGCATTTTGGGCACTGCCCTCTATTATATGCCATTTGAGTAGCATCAGTTATGTTGTATGATTGCTTATATCTTTCTTGGTTCATTGTGGAGGAAACCTTTAAGAGGTTTACCTAGTTGTAAGTCATTTTAACTCAAGTACTTTTCCTATGAAAACTTGAATAGGCTGGCTCCACACTGGAATGCATGGGTACCACCAAAAACAGAGCACCTGGGACCTGGTGGAAGGGGGCCATTCACGGCATTCAGAACTCATCGGTTGTCTTTCATCCCAGGGGGGCAGGAAGGAGCGTGTGCTTAGGAGATCGCACATACATTTGGGTTCGAGCAGGCTCCATTGAGATGGTGCTGAACCACATGGATGGGTGACCATTGCGTGTTTCCCAATTTGGGTGCCTGTCAGTGGTGTGTGTGCCGATGAAGCCCCATGACTGGTCACTGTGGGAAATGTGCTGATATCATCAATGGCCTTAGATGTCGCCAAATGGCCATGTGGCTGGTGCGATGTCAAGGAGGGAGCATAGCCAGTGGGAAATGTAATTATCGCCAGCTCCCATATACCCCCCTTTCCAACTGCTGGGACCAGGACAAATCCCCTCCCTTCCTTCTCTGTAGTGCGTGTTGGCAAGGTAATTGCTTGTCAATCATTTAATTGTTCCCCCTGTTGCTGTAGGTGTTTGAGATGAGCTCTGGGGGCTGAGCAGTCAGCTTTGGGGAGAGGCCGGCATGCCCAGACAAGAAGGCATGGCTAGGATCAGCCTTGGGAGTGCGACAGCAGACGAGCACAGGAGTTGAACCAGGAAGAAACCCAGAGAGGAGAGGCTGGCAGACTTGCAGTGTGTGGCAGTCTGATTGCTAGGGTCACCCACCATGATTTCTCAGGTTTGAGAGCAATGTTTCCTGGACAGTTTGTGGTGCGGGCTTCCTCAAAATTTGATCAGGTCCATTCAGATACTTCAAAACGCTGCGGCACGTTTGTTAATATGCACTCCTTTTAATGCTCATGTAAGCCCAGTCCTGAAGGAGCTACACTGTTTACGTATAACTTGGTGAATAAAGTTTAGTTCTTATTCATAAGCTGCTTTACGGGGAGGCTCCCTGCTCTTTGGAAGGTAAATTACTTAAGTACACGCCAGGGAGAACACATTGTGCTCACAAGGAGTAATCTACTTGCTGTCCCTTCTTTAATGGATTATGAGCTCAGGATTACTCAATCTAGAGCTTTTTCCTAGGTGGAGCCAGTCTTTTGGAGCAACCTTTCAACTGAAATTCGTGGGGAAACAGATTTGAAGGTATTTTGCAAGAAATTAAAAGCTGTCTCTTTTTTTGGCTGAGGCATTTTATTGATGTATGCATTTTTATGTTTTATTTATTTATTAATTTATTAATTAACTTTTATTTACCGACATTCGTGAAACACATCATGCCGGTTTACATAGAACTCAATTGGGAAATACAGTATAACAATATAACAATATAACAGTATGACATTGAAACAATAGGATGTTACTAAAACGAGAAGCAACAAACAGAAAAACCAAAAGCAAAATACAACAAAATAAATAATGTTAAAGGAAAACGAGGAGTGTAGGTTTGAAAGAAGGGTAGGCAGGGGGGTAGGGCGAGGGGGGGGAGAGGGTAAGGGGTAGAAGGTAGGAAGGGTGGGAAAAGGGGGATAAGTAAGGGAAAAGAAAGGTATAGATTGAGGAAAAAAGGGGAGAGAAAGTGGGAAAAAGAAGGGAGGGGGAGAAAGGCTTGTTTGAAAAAATGAGGGGAGAGAAAGGCAGAAAAGAGGGATACCATGTACAGATGGCTAATGTACATGTTGTGCTGTTGAAAATGTTATGGATGTTTCAAGATTTGTAATCCGCTGAATACAAGATGGATGTGGTGGGCTTTAAGAAACGTAAAATAAATAAAATTGTCCAAAAAAAAAAAAAAAAGCATCACTTCCAGAGTAGCTCCCTGGGAACCATTGCCGTGTCAGGCCTGTGTGGCAGTAAGCTGCTACTGCGATCTGGCGGAAGATAAGTGAATAAAGGTACTGGGAGGGTGGGAGGATTAGGGATGGGGGAGGGAGAGGGCCCCAGGAAGGATACGCTTTGAAGGACTGGGGACTCCGTGGGGGGAGGGGAAGGCTGGCACTGGGCCCTTTGAATGTTGTTTATTAAGTTGACTCTGCAAGGTGCAGCCTGGCATGGCCATATACTGTATTTCAAGCTTGGATGGGTGGGGGGCTGTGAAGGTTCCACAGGTCACCTGACATTCAGGTGACCTGTGGGACCTTAGACCAGCCTTCTCGGCCTCTTTGTTTTGGCAAAGATCAAAGTGCAAGAGCTGAGCTAAAAGCTGAGAACAATCTCTTTTTTGCCTTTTGCCAGAGTTTGTGTGCTTGAAGCTAAGTTATTATGCATTGATTTATCTATCTGGCTGCTTTGGCTGATAGCTTGGGTAAGGGTGGACTTATTGTTTTTCTTTGTTACAGCTGGTTCCAAATATCTGCTATTTTGAGGCTTGGTCTCTGCTAGGTGCAAGAAGCCTCCCTCTATATTGTACATGAAGGAGTTGATTTAGGTTTCCCTCTCTCACCTTGCCCCTCACCTACATAACCCACTAATTGTGTTTTTAATATATGCTCCTGAGAGGCCTAATTCCTCACAGCTTTACTCAATTAAATACGACCCATTTCTCAGTTTTGTACCTATATCCTTTCTGATTCAATTTTTCTCAATCATGGCCTCTCTGCTTTAACTATAAGCCTCTTTTTTGTTGTTGTTGTATGCCTTGTTTGTCTTTCTGAACTAGGTTGTATGCTTCCCAGGAGTAGGGACTGTTTATTATATTTCTCTGCAGTGCTGTGTATATGCGCTGTTTGAATCATGATAGTAATAACAATATGGGGGGTCAACACTGCTAGACAACCCTACTGGGGACATGATTATCTTACGACAGTTCCCAAAGCAGGAGAATTAAACCCTGCTAAAAAATAAAAATATATGTCTTCATTTGAGTTGTGTGTAATTATGATTACTGTGCGTGCTAGGAATGACATAGAATTGCTGTTACATCATTTGAGGCATTGCAATTTTTATTTAAAAGAGGAAAGGGAAGGTATCTTTTGAAACAGGTGCAGAGCAACTAAATGTCTGAATATTTGATTTATTTTATTTCTTTCAATTTCTTTCATGTTATTCCAGCACTAGCTCATGGCCAATTACAGTCTTTACCATCTTTGGGGCCGATGCAATACAGTGCACTCAGCCGAGCGCACTGTATAACCCGCAGTCGGACGCAGGTTGAATAGGCGCTAATCTACCCCCTAATGCAATAGGGGAAATAGCGCCTATTTAACACGTGTCCAATGCGGAGTGAATGAGATAGCGCTCAACACGTGCAAATGCATGCGAATGAGGCTATTACTCATTCACTCTGCATTCAAACAACAAAAAGTGTGCGTCTCAGACACACATTTAGCTCTCAGGTATTAACGCCTGCCTGGAGCAGGCGCTAATAGCTGAGCGCATGTAAAAGAAGTACAGAAAAGCAGAAAAAAATGCTTTTCTGTACTTCTTAAATAAAAAAAAAATACCTTGGCAGACCGCCGAGTTAGGAAGACCGATGCCGGTAAACTCGGCATTGGTTTTCATAACTGGCCGTCTGCCAGTAATGAAAATGGATGTCGCGGGTTCGTGTTAGCAAGGAGGCGCTAGGGGCACGCAAGCAACCCTAATGCCTCCTTGCTAGCACGACCCCCTAATTTCCATATAGCATGGCGCACCCCCTTGAGGACACCATGCGCACGTTAAGGGGACATGCTTGGCTTTATGCGTGTCGCCAGGCCTTTTTAAAATAGGCCAGGCGCGCGTAGGGCTTTTAAAATCCGGCCCTATGTCTACTCCATTACTTCAAGCCCCTTCTTGAACACTCCAATTTCCGGTCTGTCCTTCAGTCTCTATTATTCTTTACTATTGATTATTGTAACTCTCTCCTAATAGGTCTCCCACTATTTTCTATCCATCTGCTGCAGATGATACAAAACTCGGCAGCAAGACTTTTTAAAGGCCCTCCCATCCATGAACACACCACCTCTGTTCTCGAAACATTGCACTGGCTCCCAGTTGTATACCGTATGCAATACAAGCTTGCCATGATCATACACTCAACTATCTACAACTTATATTCCCCCTGGATTTCCTCAATACTAAAAATCCACCCTTCCTCAAGGTCCCTCAGGTCGGCAAACCTAATGCTATTAGATGTCCCATCTCCAAAGCTCACTCACCTGGATGAAACCAGAGAGTGTGCTTTCTTTTCTTCAGGTCTTCTCTTATGGAACAGCTTACCAAAGAAAGTAAGATGCCTCCGGGAAAGAACATTCTTTAAAAAAGCACTAAAAACTTTCCTCTTCAGAAAAGCATTCCCAAACCTAAGTGATAATAGATAGCCCCTGGCATCTCTCTACCTCAACAAATCCTTGATATCCTATTTTAGGCCCCAAATTAGCTCTTCTATTTTATTGAAATTAACACCCATGTTTTCGTATGATAGGCTATGGTCCTTTATTCAAGAATTTGAAATGTGTTATATAATCTTGATTTTCTCATCTGATTATGTTCATAATGTACCCTGCCCTGAACATAGGAAGGGCAGTTAATAAATGATTTTTTAAATAATAATAAATAGAGTAGGCCTAATATCATACAGGTTCCAAGTGTCTCTTGCTTTTTTGCAGGGTTTTCTGGTTGGCACCTCAGCAGTGCAAGTAAATAATAGACATATTGTAAGTGGTATTTTTTAGGCATGTGATTCGGCTGAACCTTTCGGTTCCGCCTTTGTTATTGGCCTGCCGCGGGAAATTTCATTTCCCGTGGTTCGGGCCAATTTTATTTTCGGCTGCCCTGAACCGAAAAAAAAAGAAAAACATCTCAACTCTTCAGATTTCATTAATTACAATCCCCCACCCTCCCAACTACCCCAAAACTTGCCTAAAGTTCCTAGTGTTCCAGAGGGGGTCCCGGGAGCGATCTCCCACTCTCGGGCTGTCGGCTGCCAGTAAACAAAATGGCGCCGGTGGCCCTTTGCTCTTATCATGTAACAGGTGCTATCAGTGCCATTGGCCAGCCTCTGTCACATGATAGGAGCAATGGATGGCTGGTGCCATCTTAAAAAAGGGTGTGGGCCATCCATTGCTCCTACCATGTGACAGGGGCTGGCCAATGGCAAAGGGACATCAGAACCATTTTGATTAGTGGCAGTCATTTGTTCATACGTCTCACTTTGAATGTCAAAGTGGCCCCTAACCCCTAAATTAATACCTAAACCTCACCTCGAGTTACTAGGTTGGCCTCCTGTAGAGTTATAAATACCTAATAAGGATGCAGGCATTATGGCCAGTTCTCTCTCTCTCTCTCATATATATATATATACAAACACAATCAAGAAATATTAAACATACCAAGAAAAAGAATGTCAAATCTGCTGATAAATTCAGCCAATTAAACAAAGTTTAAAATATTTCAAAACAGCAGATACATCAACAAGGATAAAAAAAAAAAAATCTCCCACTCTCCATACCTGGGAACTTTAGATTTCCAGTCCTCCTGAGTTTAGAGGAGGGGGTACAAACTTTAATCTCTCTCACACAAATATATACAGGTACGCACACACACACACCCTACACCACCCTCTCATACACACTCCACCCCCACCATCCTCTCATTCACACACACACCACCTCGATCCCCTGGACTCTGGGCTGCAGCAAACCACACTGCCCTGCTCTCCCTCCACCATGCCGCACTCTGAGCCGCAGCCACCGTGCTGTCCCGCTCTCTCTCTCTCTCTCTCTCTCTGCCATGCTGCACTCTGAACCAGCACCACCACAGGATCTTTCTTTTGCTGGCAGGGAGAATCCCTGCCAGCATGTCACAAAGCTACACCACTGCGGAACCCCCACCAGCATGTCGCTGCTCCACGTCGCCAGTCCTGTCGTCAGAGTTTGCCTGCCTGAAGGGTGAGGCGGCTGTGGAAGGAAGGTTTCAGGGGGCTATTTTGCCACCTCGAAATCTTGCTGCCTGAAGCGGCCACCTCACCCTGCCTCATTATAGAGCCGCCCCTGCACGGCATGTATGCATGTAAGTTTACTCAGGCTGGGAAGAGGCATTCCCAGATGCAGGATTTAGGAAGGTTTTGCACTTATGTGTACATGTTTGCAATTTCAAAAGTATGTTTGTAAAATTTATTCACATGTAATTGTGAAGTTATGGTGGAATAATTTTCAAAACAAACATAAGTGTAAATTCACTTTGAAATTTGGTATAACTTATATGGGCTGTTACGAAATTACCACCTTCATGAATAAGTCATGCACATTTTGGCCTCTTTCATATGAACTCTAGCATAGAAATGACACAATCTTAGGATTTATTTGTGAAGAGTTTGTACTGGTGTCATTCCATTCAACAACTAGCACCAGCAGTATCAGCCACATATTTTTTGATGGGAAAACACTGATGCAAAACTGGCACAATTTTGACACCAGAGCAACACTGACACAAGCCTCTACTAAATCAGGTTGACAAGGGGAGGAGACTTACTGGACCTGAAGCTCACAAATACAGATAAGTAAAATTAAGTATCTCTAATGTCAGGGTAGGTGGCCACCTGGGCACAGTGATCATCAGACGGTATGGTTGATATAGCAGCGAAGACAGAAAGAAGGCAAACGAAGATCAAAGTCCTAGATTTCAGAAATACACTTTAGTAAAATGGCAATATACCTTGGGTTACAGGATCTAAGCTGAAGTACTGTCAAACAAATCTGATTGATTTTTCTTTAATTGGGTGACTAGAGAATTGGATCAGGGATGAGCACTCAATCTGGTTTACTTGGATTTCAGCAAGGCTTCTGTTACAGTCCTACAGAGGAGGCTTGTGAATAAAATGAGACCCGTGGGATTAGTCACAAGGTGGTGAAATGGATTACAAGCTGGCTGACTGACAGATGTCAGTGAGTGGTGAAAAATGGGACCTACACTGAAGAGAGAAAAGTGATAAGTGAAGCTCCTCAAGGATTGGTTCTGATCAATATCTTTGTCTTTTTGCAGATGACTCTAATATCTGCAACAGAGTGGGAATGAGAAATAACTCATTAAAACTGAAGGAGTGGTTGAAGATTTGGCAGCTGGAATTCAATGCCAAGAAATGCAGAGTTGTGCATTTGGGGTACGGCACTTGTTAAAGCTTATTCTATGCTTATGGCCAGGGACACAAGAACACTTAGACTCAGTAAAAAGTATAATGTATTTTTATTAGTCAATATAAGTGTTCTCGGGAGATGCTGGGTACTGGGTGCCCTTAGTCTTTCAATCTGACCAGCATCTCAAGAAGTTGTATGTGATGAGGACAGAATGACTGATGTGCATGGACTAGGAGAGAAACTTCATAATGTTAGTGCCCAATGATCTGAAGATAGTGAAAAGCAATGTGACATGGCAGTGTCTAAGGCCAGAGGGATGCTGGGCTGTATATATATATATATATATATATAGAGAGAGAGAGAGAGAGAGAGAGATGAGGAAAAAGGAAGTGATAATGCCCCTGTACAGGCCATTGGTGAGGCCTCACTTGGAGTACAGTTCTAGACACCGTATCTCAAAAAGGATAAGGGCAGAATGGAAACAGTCCAGAGAAAGGCAATCAGTATGATGAGGAGTCTGCACCAGAAGACTTATGAGACTGAAGGACCTAAATATGCATAGCTTGGAGGAGACGAGAGACAGAGGAAATATAATACGGATGTTCAAATACTTGAAAGGAATTAATGATGTTCAACTATCAAATCTTTTCTGATGAAAAGGAAATTGTATAACTAGGGGTCACAATATGAATCGCCAAGGGTTTAGACTCAAGAATAATGCTGGGAAATATTTCTTCATGGAAAGGGTGATGGATGCAAGGAACATCCTCCTGCAAGAGGTGGTGAAGACAAGAACAGTACTGAAATTCAGAAGGGAGTCGGACAAAGAGGATTGCTACTGGCTAGAGAATGGAAATGAAGAAATAGGATTAAGCTCTGATACACCGAAAGTTTACATTTCTGTTTGGGGGTAACTTGCAAAGAGTACCAGTTACTACCTACAACAGGGGTAATCTGCATAGAGCGGCACTTACTACCCTACAATCTTGCTGGGCAGCTTGGATGAACCATTTTGAGGTTTTTCCTGCCATCATTTAAGATGCTACTATGTTAAAGTATCTTGCATGAAAAACCATTATAAGATGAGCACATTATAAATCTAAATAGATATAGGCAATACAGAATATTCATATTAAGTATTTTATTTTTTTTAGAATTTATGAAAATCTAGGGCCAGGCATGTTAGTCATGTTTTCCATAGATATAAAATTTTGAAAAACCTTTAGGGGCGGATTTTAAAAGGCCTGCGCGCGTAAATCCTTCCGGATTTACGCGCGCAGGGCCCTCACACGCTGGCGCGCCTATTTTGCATAGGCCGCCGGCGCGCGTAAAGCCCCGGGACGCGCGTCCCGGGGCTTTCGAAAAGGGGCGGGAGGGGGCGTGTCCGGGGCGTTCCCGAAACGAAGTGGCATTTCAGGGGCGTGCCGCGGCGTTTCGGGGGGCGGGCCTGGGGGCATGGCACCGGCCCAGGGGCGTGGTCAAGGCCTCTGGATCAGCCCCCGGGACCGGAGGACGGAGCACGGCTGCCGG
Source organism: Rhinatrema bivittatum (assembly GCF_901001135.1). Lineage (NCBI taxonomy): Eukaryota > Metazoa > Chordata > Amphibia > Gymnophiona > Rhinatrematidae > Rhinatrema > Rhinatrema bivittatum. The sequence goes on along the minus strand of NC_042616.1, from coordinate 94,083,145 downwards.
CCGGCGCGCGCAAAGTTATGCCTGCTCTCAGCAGGCGTAACTTTGCCGACAAAGGTGGGGGGGGGGGTTAGATAGGGCCAGGGGGGTGGGTTAGGTAGGGGAAGGTGGGGAGAGGGCAAAGGAAAGTTCCCTCCGAGGGAACAGGCAGCGCGTGCTGGGCTCGGCGTGCGCAGGTTGCACAAATGTGCACCCCCTCGCGCGCGCCGACCTTGCACCCCCTCGCGCGCGCCGACCCCGGATTTTATAAGATACGCGCGTAGCCGCACGTATCTTATAAAATCCAGCGTACTTTTGTTCGCACCTGGTGCGCGAACAAAAGTACGCGATCGCGCAAATATTTAAAATCTACCCCTATGTGTATTTGGGTCCTCACAAATACACATAGGGGTCTTCTGCAAAATGGCAGACACACAATCCAAGTGGTGGTGTTGAAAAATATAGAAATGTTTCATCTAGATTGGAATAAAGCACTGAAAAGAGAAGCATGCATTTGATAGGTCTTTGCTGTGCAACCTGAAAACAGGAATCACATGATTAGGAGAACTAGGTACCAGGAAACTGACAGTCATGAGCAGCTAATTGCTGTGGATGTCATACAGTAATGAATGAGGCCCACAGAGAGATAGCAGTAAACTGTTTTGGATGACTATACTGACAGATCAGCTGAGAACAGAAAAATAAAAGTGGAATCATGCCAAAGTTGAAAAGGAGTGGAATTATTCTGTAATCAATAAGTAATAACATGTTTCTTTACTTTGGTGTATATATTTAGAGAAAGAGACAGATAGAACTCTCCATCAGAACAAAAATAGTGCACAGGAAACTCCTTTATTCTCGATAAATGCCCATTCAATTGGGGAGTGGTGAAAAGAGTAGCATGCATAAATGTGATATACATGTTTGTATAATTTCTAAAACGGTACATCATTTTCTCAAGGCTCTCGTTAGCTGCAACTTCTGTAAGGGAAAAATAAACTACAAGAAAAAAGTAAAGATAAAATTTTTGCACAAAATGTGTTGTATAACATTTTTGCCTAGAGCTGCTTTTAGGTTTGTTTAAAGCTGAGGTTTAACTCACTTGGCGACCAGTGTACTAAAGGATATTTAATTTATTCCTTACTCTTTTAATTCCTTCTATATGTTACATATAGATAAGTTGTTATGGATAGTGACTGCTGCTCCATGCAAGTTACCCCCATGCTTATCAATTCCCCAGACCGTAAAATTCAGGGCCCTCATTGGCTGTTGTCTGAATCCAAATCCCTTTTTCTCCTGCCGTTGAAATGGAGATCAATGTTGCAGTTGCATCCAGGCATAGGGCCAGATTTTCAAAGGGGCACACGCATAAGATACGTGCGTACCCCCGAAAACCTGGCCCAAGCTCCCCCTGCGAGTGCCGAGCCTATGTTGCATAGGCTGCCAGCGCACACAAAGCCCCGGGACACGCGTAAGTCCCGGGGCTTTTCTGGGGGGGGGGGCGTGTTGGGGGCGTGTCACGGCTGGCACGTCATCGGGGGCATTCCGGGGGCATGGCCGTGGCCTCCAGACCAGCCCCCAGACCGGACCATGGGCATTTACGGCATCCTTCACCCTCATCCATGAAGAAGTATTTCCTGACATTAGTTCTGAGTCATCCCACGTGGGGCTTCATTTCGTGACTCCTAGCTCTATTGATTTATTTCCAGTGGAAAAGGTTTGAAATGTATGCATTATTAAAACCTTTCAGGTATCTGAAGGTCTGTATCATATCTACCCTGTACCTCCTATCTTTTAGAGTATATATATTTAGATCCTTTAACCTTTCTTCATAAGTCTTCCAATACAGACCCACACCATTTTGGTCACCCTTCTCTGGACCACCTCCATCCTGTCTCTATCCTTTTTGAGATACAGGCTCCAGACTGAACATAGTACTCCAAGTGAGTCCTCACCAAGGACCTGTACAAGGGCATTATCATCTCCTTTTTCTTACTGGTTATTCCTCTCTCTATTCAGCCTTCTTTTCCTCTCTATTCCTCTCTCTATTCAGCATTCTTCTGGCTTTAGCTATAACCTTGTCACATTGCTTTGCCATTTTCAGATCGCCAGACACTATCAGCCCAAGATCCCTCTCTTGATCTATGCACATCCGTCTTTCATCCCCCATCACTTATAGCTCTTTTGGATTACTGCATCCCAGATGCAGGACTCTACACTTCTTGGTATTGAATCCCTTCTGCCAAGTCTTAAACCAATTTTTCAAGATTTCTTAAATTACTTTTCATTCTTTCTACTCTTTCAGACATGTCTACTCTGTTGCAGGTCTTAGTATCATCCACAAATAGACAAACTTTATCTTCTATCCCTTCCGCAATGTCACTCACAAAGATATTGAACAGAACCAGTCCCAATACCGATCCCTGTGGCACTTCACTTAACACACTGTCTCCTATCAGTAAACCAATTTATAATCAATGCCCCATCTTGGTGCTTACTCCCAGGCTTCTCATTTTATTCATAAGCTTCCTATGCAGGACCGTATCAAATCCAAATAGATCACATCAAGCACTCTTCCTCAATCCAATTCTAGGGATGTGAATCGTTTTTTGACGATTTAAAATATCATCCGATATATTTTAAATCGTCAAAAATTGTTAGAGGCGATATTTAATAGGAATTCCCCCGATTTATCATCAAAAATCGTAAATCGGGGGAAGGGGGAGGGGAAGGGGGAGGGCGGGAAAACCGGCACACTAAAACATCCCTAAAACCCACCCCAACCCTTTAAAATAAAATCCCCCACCCTCCCGAACCCCCCCAAAATGTCTTAAATTACCTGGGGTCCAGTGGGGGGGGTCCCGTTGTGATCTTCCACTCTCGGGCGTCGGGCGCGTTCATAGAAAATGGCGCTGGCGCTACCTTTGCCCTGTCATATGACAGGGCAAAGGAAGCGCCGGCGCCATTTTGATTCCTGTTCCCCGACATCACGAGCGTAGGAGATCGCTCCCAGACCCCCGCTGGACCCCCAGGGACTTTTGGCCAGCTTGGGGGGGCCTCCTGACCCTCACAAGACTTGCCAAAAGTCCAGTGGGAGTCCGGGAACGACCTCCTGCACTCGAATCGTGTTGCCGTACGGCCGGCGCCATTTTGCTGTACGGCAATATGGCCGGCGCCATTTTAAGCAATTTTGCTGTACGGCAATATGGCACCGGCCATATTGCCGTACAGCAAAATGGCGCCGGCCGTACGGCAACACGATTCGAGTGCAGAAGGTCGTTCCCGGACCCCTGCTGGATTTTGGCAAGTCTTGTGGGGGTCAGGAGGCCCCCCCAAGCTGGCCAAAAGTCCCTGGGGGTCCAGCGGGGGTCCGGGAGCGATCTCCTACGCTCGTGACATCGGGGAACAGGAACCAAAATGGCGCTGGCGCTACCTTTGCCCTGTCATATGACAGGGCAAAGGTAGCGCCGGCGCCATTTTCTATCAACGCGCCTGATGCTCGAGAGTGGAAGATCACAACGGGACCCCCCCACTGGACCCCAGGTAATTTAAGACATTTTGGGGGTGTTCGGGAGGGTGGGGGATTTATTTTAAAGGGTCGGGGTGGGTTTTAGGGATGTTTTAGTGTGCCGGTTTTCCCGCCCTCCCCCAATTTACGATTTACACGATATTTAAAAACACAAAACCGCGACGATCCGATTCCCTCCCCCCGCCGGAATCGATCGTTAAGACAATCGATCACACAATACACATCTGTATCCAATTCTCTAATCACCCAATCGAAAAAATAAATCAGATTTTTCTGACAGGATCTTCCCCTGGAAAATCCATGATATCTGAGGTTCAGTCAGGATAGTTCACTAGCTTTTCCTTCAGCAGCATCTCCATTAATTTTCCCACCACTGAGGTGAGCCTATCCAGTCTGTAATTTACAGCCTCCTGTGTACTACCACTGTTTTGAAGCAGGGCCACAACCCTCTTCTCTAATCCTGTGGCACCACTCCCATTTCCTGGGATCTATTGAACAGGTCCTTCAGTGGACCCGCCAGCACATCTCTGAACTTCCTCAGTATCCTGGGATGTAACTTATTCGGCCCCATGGCCTTGTCCACATGCGGTTTGCCTAGCTCTTCCCATACATTCTGTTCTATGAAAGGAGTTTCATCTACTCCATCCCCATCTCCAGGATCCTCTTTAGTGAACACAGAACTGAAGTATTTGTTTCATATTGCTGCCATTTCTTCATCTTTCTCCACACCTTTCAGTTTTACTTTACCACTTCTGGCCTCCCTCCTTTCTCTGATATATCTGAAAAATGTTTTGCCACCTCGCATTACCTCTTTGGCAATCCTTTCTTCCACTTGACCTTTTGCTTTCCTTATTTGTTTTTTCATCTCCCTCAGTTTTAACAGACATTCTTCCCTGTATTTCCTTTTTGGGGATTCTTCATACTTCTTGAATGCTTTTCTTTTTGCCTTTAGATTTTAGCCACCTTCTTGGAGAACCAGATCAGTTTCTTTATCCACTTACTCTTGTTAACTTTTCTAACATATAGATTTGCTCCCTTTATAATAGCTTCTTTAAAATTGGCCGACTGTTCTTCCACCTCACCCATTTTTTCCCAGGATGCTCAGGTGAACCCCTACCTGAACATTAGAAACATTATCACCATTAGTATCACTCCTTCCCCATTTGTTTGAGCAGAGTGCCTTGAAGGGCATCCACTTTATGTCTATTAATTGTAGATTCTGCAGAAGGTATACTCCAATCCACATTCAGCAGATTTAAATATCCAATGAGCAACACTTCTCCCTTTTTTCCCACCTTTTGGATGTCTTCTATCAGATCCTTGTCCAGTTCTTCTGTTTGAGTTGGTGGCTTGTAGATCACACCAGTAAAAGTGGAAGCACCAGCTTCTTTTCTAGGACAGTCCACAATGCTTCTTCTCTACCCCACATCCCTTGCAATTCAATTGCTTGGATATTGTTTTTGACATAAATATCTACTCCTCCCCCTTTTCTGTCCTCTCTGTCCATCTTTATCAAGTTATAGCTCAGGATGGCCATATTCCACTCATGGGACTCAGTGAACCAGGTCTCCGAAACAGCATCAATGTCCACCATTAAGGCCTGCAGGTCTGGGATTTTATTATGCAAACTGCAAGCATTTATGATCATAGCATTCCATGGTCTCTCTTTCTGTTTTGCTTGGGGGTGACATGCCCAATTCACTAGCCATCTCTTGTCACCCCTGCTCTCTAGTTTAAATGCCTGATAATATATGATATGCATTTTTCATGTATTATCCTCTTTCCTATCATAGACAAATGTAGACCATGCTTAACACATAACCTTTTATTGCTCAATCCATAGCCCCAGCCTCCTATGTATCAAAAACACTTTCCGTACAGCACGATTTAAGCCAGGAATTAAAATTATCTATTTGGCACAGTCTTTCCTTTTCCTTTCCATGAACAGGTAATACTTCCAAAACAGGCAATAGTCTTTGCCATGTGTCTAATCTTCTTCGCTAGATTTTGTAATCTTTCTATACTTCATCAATACCACATTTAATGAGGTCATTCATCCCTAGATGGACGACAACAATGATATTAGAGTCCTTATTTTCTTCTATATGTTCTTTTGACCATCTGGTTTGCATTTCTAATTAACTGAGGATCCTGGAAGGCATTTAACTGTTGTGTCCCCATAAAAATGAGTTCCCAAATTGGTTCCTCTTTCGACTAAGTCTCCCAGTAGAAGAAGGTTTATTTTCTTACATTTATTCATGCTGAAGGGTTTCTGGGTGCATTTGGTAACCAATTCCCAAATCACTTCATATTTTATTGCTGGGGCTTCTTCATTTTCCAATGCAGACAGCACATTATGTAAGGGTAACAGTGGGGAGAGTGGGTTCTCTTCATCACTGGACTTAGTCTGCCAGGACCCACTGTAATCCAATTATTCCAGGGTTTCTGAATCCTGGATGTTTAACTTCTCTGTGGAAGTGGGGGCAAATACAAAGGAGGTTTCAAATTTAGGGAAACCGGGTGTCTCAGAGTCACAGGTCTTGTTCTACCAAAGCCCACTGTAAACCATTTATGTGTGGGTATCTGAATCCTTTGTGAGAGCTGAGAGATATTCTGGTTGCTGGAAGGAAATGGAGGTTATTTGAGATTTGGACAAATTCTCTTTCAGCTGAATTAGCTTCTTATTCATGGAAAATTGGGCAACCCTTAATACTCCAAATGATAGTCCTTGGGACATAAGCACCACAATTGTTGCACTGAATAAAGGACATTTTGCTAACAGTGACTAATAAACAAGTTGTGAGATTGGTATTTTGGTCCTATATTATTCTCTAAACCTGAGAACTATTTAAGAAGGAAACACTCTAGAGGAGGGAGGGTGAGAGGGAATAGACAGCAGAGATAAGAGCAATGTATATTGGAAAAAATAAAGAATAAAAGTTATATTAAATTAGACTTTTATAATTCACGCCACAAGTGCTTGAATTCTCTCTCTAACTAGAATTAGTTGGGCTTGGTTGGATACCCCTTGCTGTGCATCTGATTACAAACCACTCCCAGAAAGTCTGGAGGGTAGAGCACTGAATTTTTCCCTTAACAACACAGAGGGAATTTAAAATAATAGATAGCAAGATAATGCCACAACAAAAGGTAGAGTGAGAACCAGCAGACATAAGAACACTATTGCAAACAATTATTTTTTTTGGAAAAATTGTTCAGCAACATATAGGCAGAAGCAAAACAACAGAAATAAGCAATATCTATTGAGAAAACAATAATCCTGCCACACACAAGAACAGATTCAAAACAGCAGAGATAAGAGCAATGTACATTGGAAAAAATAAAGAATAAAAGTTATATTAAATTGGACTTTTAAATTGAGTCACACAGGAACCAGGTAAGCTGTTTAGCCCTCAGCCAGGCCACATGAAGCTAATACAGCATGCATCAAGTTAAAAACAATAAAGCAAACAAGTCATGAACAATAAATCACTTAAATACTCAAATAACATAAACATCAACTCCCATCACCTTACTCTATTAGCTTGTCCAATCTCTCCATGCAAATAGAAATATTACCCAATCTGATACACCAAGTAAAACAATCATCTTCCTAAAATGAAGAAAATCTTTCTGAGAATGATACTCTTTTAGGAAGTTTATCCTATACGATGGGGGTTAACACAGAAGAGAGGTATATTCATGTATAAAATGCTGCCTGTTAGAGTACAAAAACATTCAGGTGAATTTTCAAAGGAATTACACATGTAAATGTAACATACTATCATAGCAATTTTCAAAGCCATTTACCTGCATTAAGCACACTTAACACTAGTAAAACCTATTGACAACTGAGTAGCATATATTGTAGCAATTTTCAAAAGCCTACTTACATGGGTAAAATGTATTTGCATGTGTAAAACACAGTTTTAAGTGAGCAAATGCTTTTGAAAATCAGGCCCTTAAGTATTCTTTCACTAACAGCGCTTTCTACATGCTTATTTTTACTTTTGCTATTGAAGGAATGATATATAAAAGTATGCCGAACACCTCGTTATGTAATCACACATAAAGCACATCATTATGTTTTTTTAAATTATGATTTATGTTCTGCTTTTTTAGACACTTGAAAGTGGATTACATTGAAAACTGCTATGCACGTATGTAATTGCAAGAAAATTAACTACACCTTAGGAGGTGCACTTAAGCTTTTAGAGATAAAATCCACAGATTAGTACATGTGACTTTGTCTTGTCTGATTTGCATGTCATTAACATTGCTATTATTGCATGACAAACGCACATTTGTGCATGTACTTGGGTGATGCTCAGCACCATTGGCCTTTTTGGTTCTATTTTCAAAATTCTGATTACTAAACAGAGCAAAAAATGGAAATAGGACCAATAGTTAGCTATGGTCGTTATTGCATGCTTATAGCAATTATCTCAAAAACAGCCAGCAAATGGTCAATTAGAATCTATTTACTTGTTGCATATAATATTAGAAGAGGCTGAGGATAAGCACAGAATGGTAAATAAATGGAACTAAATGTATTGGAAGTATCTTACTGGGTTCTCACACTCTCTGAAGCCAAAGTTCAAACACCTGACCCCAGGAGAGCAGGACTGATTTATTCAGTACTGAAGCTGAAGTACGTAACCTGAGTTGGTCATAGTGAGTTTTCTTATTATGAGATGGACCAGATAGCCTATAAAAAAAACTCTGCTAAGAAAGGAATTTAGAGAGAGTGGGTCGGAAGGAGGGCGGTGGCATGTGGGCTGGTTTCTCTTCCTCTAAAAATTAGCAAAACCCTTCTTTTTTTTTTTCTTTCTAATTCTTTACCAGTGAGAAATAAAAATTGCTTTATTTTATTTGCATTATTTATGCTGGTGGTGTCTTTGCATTACTGAATAGCTGAGAGCAAGCTGTTCTTTATTCTTTTTTTTCAACTGTGGAAATGAAGTGGCCTGACCTACTGCAGTGCCCTTCCTACCAGCCCCTGCTCCTCACAAGAGAGAAATTGACACAGAAAAAGGAAGGAGATTGAAAGTGTGGTCACAGGACCGAGAAGTCAAAAGTAAGAAACATGCCAGTTTATAAATAGGGAATGTGATCACTACATTTAATTGACTTTTCTCGGAATGACCTATAATCTTGTGTTACCAAAAATATGCCTTACACCCACAGGCTGGCTTCTTGAATCACGTTAGCATTGAACCTAGATGCTGGCTCACGCCTTTGAAAACTTCTTTTGCAAAAAAAAAAAAAAAAGGGCTCGCTCACAGAACATGGCTTGCACCCATAAAAGATAAAGAAAATTCATGTCTAATGATTGCACATTAACAAATCAGTAGTACCAAGTTTAAGGTTTTCTGTCATCTGTGTAATTAAAACACTCATCCATTAATTTTGTGCATGAGATAGTTTATGCTGTCCACATATCAGTGTTGTTATTTATCCTTGTGCTTTATTTGTCAGTTCAAGGAAGAATGCGGTGCCCATTAGATCTTATTTTAGATCTTTCTAATAATAGTTTTCTCTATTGAGTAGCAAATGCTTAGAGTTTGAATGTTCTGCATTCAGTCTTTGATGAATAACTGTAAAATCCATTAAAGCATAATAAAGATGGAAAAGATGGTGAATGAATAAGGTATCAAAGAACAAGTCTAGTCTGCTAATATTCAGAGGAAGGGTTCAAGAAAAACTTGTATTTACGGATAATGAAAAGACTCTACAAACTATTTTTGTTTACTAGTAAACTGTAAAAAAAAAAAAACAACCAGCCAAAATCTTGTTAATATGCATTTTTATAAAATAAAGTCTATCTCTCTTTCTCTCTCCCGCTAAATATGTATACAGTGTATATATTAGGAATTTGCATATTACAAAGCACTTTTTGAACTAAATGGAGTTCTTTGTGAAATAAAATTGTATATATTGTATTAGTTAGTACATTCATTGGTATTAGAGTCATATGGCCTGAGCTCCTTGGGCTGTCTAACATAAGGCTTCTGAACACTTTTCTTCCTATGTAAGCAGCAGGAATCATTTGTTTACCTTAAGTAGAACATATCTTGTCATAACAAAAGGGCTAAAGCAACTTCACATGGGGTTCTTCACATTGCAAAACTGAGGTCACTACAAGGTTGAACAAAAATACAGCAACACTGTAATTCTTTAAACAAGTACTGCCAATCTGAAGCTGGTAGCAATCAATGTAATAACTAAAGGAGAGCCTTGTGGTATTGTAGGAAGTCTGAAAAGTTAGAATCAACCAACAGTATATTCCTCAAAAGTATCTTTAAATACATACTGATTTACTTGGCTTTGATAAATCTGGGATTATATTGTCTCAAAAATTCATGTAAAACACAACAATTTTTGATTATGCTTATTATATTGGGCATTAAAATGTATCACACGCAAGAAATAATCCTTGCTCATTTATTTATTTATTGCAAACATTAGTGGTCACTTTACTACCAAGGTATTCTAAGGGGCGGATTTTCAGAGCCCTGCTCGCGTAAATCCTCCCAAAACCGGGCGGATTTACGCGAGCAGGGCCCTGCGCGCCGGTGAGCCTATTTTACATAGGCTCACCGGCGCGCGCAGAACCCCGGGACTCGCGTAAGTCCCGGGGTTTTCGGAGTGGGCGTGTCGGGAGGCGTGTCGGGGGGCGGGGCCGGAGCGCGCGGCATTGCGGGGGCGTGTTGGCAGCGTTTTAGGGGCGGGTACGGGGGCGTGGCTACGGCCCGGGGGCGTGGCCGCGCCCTCCGTACCCGCCCCCAGGTCGCGGCCCGGCGCGCAGGAGGCCCGCTGGCGCGCGGGGATTTACGCCTCCCAGAGGGAGGCGTAAATCCCCCGACAAAGGTAGGATGGGGGTTTAGACAGGGGCGGGTGGGTTAGGTAGGGGAAGGGAGGGGAAGGTGAGGGGAGGGCAAAGGAAAGTTCCCTTCTAGGCCGCTCCGATTTCGGAGCGGCCTAGGAGGGAACGGGGGTAGGCAGCGCGGCTCGGCGCGCGCAGGCTATACGAAATCGATAGCCTTGCGCGCGCCGATCCAGGATTTTAGCCGATACGCGCGACTACGCGCGTATCTACTAAAATCCAGCGTACTTTTGTTTGCGCCTGGAGCGCAAACAAAAGTAGGCTGTTCGCGCTCGTCTGAAAATCTACCCCTAAGTGAATCATAGCAGCAAATAAGCATAGCAGATAGAGAATATGAATATCATGACTAAGAGAATGGGCATCATTTTGAAAGATTTTGAGATGAAAGAATTTTGATGAGACAGTTTTGGGGGCTCATATTGAGGTAAGAGACATCTCATAGTAAGAGAAAGAGAGGAGGAAAAGAGGCCATTGAAATCTCATGGGTGTTGAGGTAGGTGGTATTTAACAAGAGAAAGCTTGCTAGAATAGCCAACTTTTGACTTGTCAACAGAAGAATAGGAGGTCAGAAGATAGTATGTTTATTTCTTCAGAAGGGAGTTTCAGAATGTGGGGGACAAAAAATGAGAAGGCATGCTTTTGTGTCCTAATTAGTCTCATTAAATGCTGGCTCATTGCAGGGGTGCTTTGTTTTCCAGTCATAGGGCATGGGATGTTTTATAAGAGGAGGCATTCTTTTAGATAATCATCCTGCCCATTCAGAGACTTGAAGGCGATACAGATGGCCATGAATTGGATTTGGTAGATACCTGAGAGCCAATAAGTAATGGGGAACTGGGCTGATGTGTTCTCGTTATCCATGGTCATATGAAACCTATAGGGCAGCATTCTAAACCAGCTGAGATGCTTTAAATGTTTTTGAAGGAGACCCATGTATATGGAATTGCAAAAGACTATCTGCATCGTGACAAATGCATGTATAAGGGTGGTGAGGTCAGCCATGCTAAGATATGGTTTTAGCTGCTTAGCTTGGTAGCGTTGCAGGTGTGCATTTCTGGCCACTGTGATAATATGGGATTCCTATGTCAACATGGTGCCTAGTGCAACACTGGCAGTGTACCTCAGACTTAAAAGGCAGGGAAAGACCATTTAGTTGCAGTTTTCTTTCTTTTAATTGGCTGCTTAGTGCCAATATCTCCATTTTAGCTTGTTGAAGGAGGTCTATTTCCAAATCTCTACAAGTTTCAGCATAGACAGAGACCGAGCCTTCTTATCATAATAAACCACATTTTAAAAAAAAATGTTATGATGTTATTGTTGGGTTAGTGTGAAGCTCAAAATACTGTACATGCCTAACAGAAGATATTTCAGCAGATGTTCTTTCTGTATCTATACTATATTGACTGCACATATGTTACCCACAGTTATTTCCTACAAAATGACTAAAAAGATGACAGTTAAAAAAGTCAGAAGCGATAATGACCTATCTGGAACTGGATGTCAGATGTCCTCTGAACATCCTCCGTTCATGATGTCCGCTCAAGCAAAGTACAAGAAGCTAAAAATCTGCCCACGTTTCAGTCACCAGGTTGCCTCATTTAAATACGCTCAAAAACACTTAGGGGTAGATTTTCAGACGAGCGCGAACAGCCTACTTTTGTTTGCGCTCCAGGCGCAAACAAAAGTACGCTGGATTTTAGTAGATACGCGCGTAGTCGCGCGTATCGGCTAAAATCCTGGATCGGCGCATGCAAGGCTATCGATTTCGTATAGCCTGCGCGCGCCGAGCCGCGCTGCCTACCCCCGTTCCCTCCTAGGCCGCTCCGAAATCGGAGCGGCCTAGAAGGGAACTTTCCTTTGCCCTCCCCTCACCTTCCCCTCCCTTCCCCTACCTAACCCACCCGCCCGGCCCTGTCTAAACCCCCATCCTACCTTTGTCGGGGGATTTACGCCTCCCAGAGGGAGGCGTAAATCCCCGCGCGCCAGCGGGCCTCCTGCGCGCCGGGCCGTGACCTGGGGGCGGGTACGGAGGGCGCGGCCACGCCCCCGGGCCATAGCCACGCCCCCGTACCCGCCCCCAAAACGCTGCCGACACGCCCCCGCAACGCCGCACGCTCCGGCCCCGCCCCCGACACGCCTCCCGACACGCCCACTCCGAAAACCCCGGGACTTACGCGAGTCCCGGGGTTCTGCGCGCGCCGGTGAGCCTATGTAAAATAGGCTCACCGGCGCGCAGGGCCCTGCTCGCGTAAATCCGCCCGGTTTTGGGCGGATTTACGCGAGCAGGGCTCTGAAAATCCGCCCCTTAGGGTCTATTTTAAAAGGGCCCAGTGACGCGCGTAAAGCCCCGGGATGTGTGTAAGTCCCGTGGCTTGCAAAAAGGGGCAGGGAGGGGGCGTGGGTGAAGCAGGGCAGTCCGGGGGCGGGGCGGGGTTAGGCTCCTGGCACAGCGGCCATATTTGTCGCTTGGCCGGCGCACGCAACTTACTTACAGCCCAGGGCTGAAGTAAGTTTCGAGATAAAAAAAAAAACGAAGTAAAAGGTAGGGCGGAAAGGGCGTGGGAGGTAGGGGAAGGGAAGGTGGGGTGGGAGGGAACGGAGAAAGGCAGCGTGGCTCGGAACATGCTCGGCATATGCAAGGTGCACAATTGTGCACCCCCTTGTGTGCGCCGACCCCCAATTTTATAACATGGGCGCGCCTGCTATAAAATTGGGCTTACATGTGTGCGCGCTGGGTAGCAAACGCACATGTACGCCGCGCGTGCTCATTTTAAAATCTACCCCATAAGGCACATTAACTCTATATGAATCAATGGAGAAACATGGATAAACAGAAAATAAAAATATGTATTATGCAAGAATACTTTTGTAAATTTGTAATGAAATAATGAAGAATGCTTAGAGAAGGTAAGGAAGTATCATGAGTATGTTGATATCATTGAAAAAAAGTGACTCAGAAAACTTTTGAGGTTTACACAGTGAATGTGAGTCTTCATAAGAATGTAAGATACCCCATGCTGGGTCAGACTAAGGTACACTGAGTCCAGCATTTTGTGTTCTACAGTGACTAGCTTCAATCACAAGTCCCTAGTAGATCCCATCTAGCAAGCATGAAATTCAGTAACTGAACTGGTGGCATTATTGTAACACACTTCTAAATCATCAAATTGGTGCAGAATGGAGGAACCAGCCAAGGGAAGCTGAGATTCCCACTATCATCTACAAGCAGACAACAAGGAAAGAAGAACATCACCTATAGTATTCATGTCACACGTCTCAAAAAACATACCACCGAGGACTCATTCTATTCTAGTCCTACTCTGAAGCATCCTGCCACAAATGTACTTATAAAAGGGACACCTGTCTTAAATGGGCATCATGGCAGGATCCAAGAAACTTGACCACCACAGTTTTCATTGATTGTTATATATATATATATATATTCATTCATTCATTCATTTATTTATTTATTTATTTATTGAGTGTTATATACCGTCATTCGGTAAAGCCATCACAACGGTTTACAAAAGCTCAAAATGCAAGATTTTTAACAATTGAGCAAAAAGGGATAACAGAAAGTATATTAAACAAAGGAGAGATATTCAATTATATATATGGTGTGATATAGGGGCATGAGTTATAAATATGTGCATTAACTTGCATGAATACTAGCTAGTGGTACAGGTAGCCGATAATAATGATCCTTGACCTTGCTATACAGTGTAACAGAGAAGTTTACCAATACTATATGTATCTTTTACTATCTCTACTGCTATGGGGATTCACAGTCCCATAGATGTGTGCTGTGTGTCTGAGTAGATGAGAGGTATGTATATTAATATTACAGGTAAAATGAGAAAGGTGAATACGACATTATCTACTGACTCTTTCAGTGAATATATCCAGTCTCTTACTTCACCTATTAACCTTTTTTTAAAAAAGGAGGAAGCTGAGAGGGGGGCAGGGCCTGTGCTCACTGCACTGTGAGGATCACCATTGGAGCCGAGGTCTGGGGAAAGGTGGCAGCAGTTAGGGGTGTGCATTCGGATTGACCGCATTAGTAAAACGCAACTCATATTTTTTTTTTACTTAAAAAATTGATTCGACATAAACGATCGGATTTCCCACATATCGAACATAGATATGTTCGATATGTGGGAAATCGCGATTGTTGAGCCAAAATAAAAATATAAACCCCCTCACCCTCCTTAATCCCCCCCCCCCCGACTTACCACAACTCCCTGGTGATGGAGCGAGGAGTGAGGACGCCATTTCTGCAATCCTTGGCGAGAAGCATGTGACGTCGGCGGCACGTCGAGTGACGCCGGCGTCACGTGATTCCCGGCTCGTTCGCGCCGGACGGCGCGTTCGGCCCAAAAAGAACTTTTGGCCAGCTTGGGGGGGCCTCCTGACCCCCCAAGCTGGCCAAAAGTTCTTTTTGGGCCGAACGCGCCGTCCGGCGCGAACGAGCCGGGAATCACGTGGCGCCGCGTCACTCAGACGCGACGTCACGTGATTCCCGGCAAGTTCGCGCCGGACGGCTCGTTCGGCGCGAACAAGCCGGGAATCACGTGACGCCGACGTCACGTGATTCCCGGCAAGTTCGCGCCGGACGGCTCGTTCGGCGCGAACAAGCCGGGAATCACGTGACGCCGACGTCACGTGATTCCCGGCAAGTTCGCGCCGGACGGCTCGTTCGGCCCAAAAAGAACTTTTGGCCAGCTTGAGGGGGTCAGGAGGCCCCCCCAAGCTGGCCAAAAGTTCTTTTTGGGCCGAACGAGCCGTCCGGCGCGAACTTGCCGGGAATCACGTGACGTCGCGTCTGAGTGACGCGGCGCCACGTGATTCCCGGCTCGTTCGCGCCGGACGGCTCGTTCGGCCCAAAAAGAACTTTTGGCCAGCTTGGGGGGGTCAGGAGGCCCCCTCAAGCTGGCCAAAAGTTCTTTTTGGGCCGAACGAGCCGTCCGGCGCGAACGAGCCGGGAATCACGTGACGCCGCGTCACTCGACGTGCCACCGACGTCACATGCTTCTCGCCAAGGATTGCAGAAATGACGTCCTCACTCCTCGCTCGATCACCAGGGAGTTGTGGTAAGTCTGGGGGGGGGGATTAAGGAGGGTGAGGGGGTTTAATTTTTTTTTTTGCACATATGTACATATACCCAACTCATTGGATTTTTTTTATGTCCATATTGGCCGCAAGTGGGACCCCCTTTCGGACATAAAAAATATGAACATAAAATTTTGCTCTGCACATCCCTAGCAGCAGTAGGGGGGTGGGCACCTCCCAAGGTCCAGGGCGGGAATACACAAAGGCAGGAGACAATAAATTTGGTGCTTCCAAAATGTTGACACCCTGAGCACAGGTCTAGTAGGTCTGTGCATAAATCCAAACCGTCTCCTCGTGTTGATAAAAGTTCTTTTGCTAACAGACCTCCGTTCTCCTCCTCCTCATACTTTGCTTCCTGAACCTCACTGCATCTGACTCCTCCCACCAGCTGAGGTTTGCATCTGGGGCTTGATGCTTTGTGTGGCTCTCATTTCTGTTTCAGCTGCATGGTGTCCATACCCTTGTACTGTTCTTTATCTCACAAGACAATGCAGAAAGAAAGGCACCGCATGGTTTTCAAACCCCCACAAGAGCCATGCCAACCCCAAAGGCGCAGATAAAAGCAGCAACTGGCAGGAGAAGTCGAACAGCAGCAAACAGAAAGGCCCACAGGAGCTGACGGCTCACAAAGAGCAGCGGCTCTGTGACAGGTAGCAGCAGCAGCAGCAGGAATCGGAACCAGCATCAGAGCCAGGAGTCAGACAGTAGCAGGGGTAACAATGTTTTTCTGGTGTTTATTGAATAAACACTGCTTTTTTTTTCTTTCTCAGGGGGTATGATGGGGAGGGGGGAGGGAGAATCAGGATTTTCTGGCTGAAACTGAAACCAAATGGCCTACTTATACTACAGTAAATAGAAAAAGTAGCTATGCATTTAACATGAACACCTCTCGTAAGCATACCTCTTACCAGCTAATGAACATAACTTTAAAAGAATAAGTATGTTGCTATGATGCAAAATGCTGAGATGCTAAAAATGACTTTATGCTGTAAGAGGAATATTTTTATATCTTATTTAGAAATGGAATCCACTGAATTTCTACAGTAATTGTGTCTAATCGAGCTAAAATATAAAAGAGGTCTTTTTTTTTTTTTTAGTAATTGGGGAATTATAAATTTTGGCTCACATTATTATAAGGTTAATATTTCCTGAAAATAACTGCTCTATATTATTAACCAGGTTTTGCAATTACTATTAATGATTTTCTAGGTTTTTCACAGCATGTATATATGCAAATCTTGTTATGATTTGTCTTGAGAAGATGTATTATGTTTACAAACTGTGTAATATCCTTTTTGAAAAATGAAAAGTTGAATAAACATAAAAAAAAAAAGAGGTCATTTTCAAAAGGATTCACGCATGTGAAACCCAGTTTTATGCACATAAATGGGCTTTTGGATCTTATGATATATGCTACGCGTAAATCCTTTGAAAATTGACTCCATGTAGTATTTATCAGTTATAAATGTTACTAAAGCTATGTCACCTGATACCATAGTTTATCAAACAATAACTCCTTTCTGTTCAATAGTATATTGTATTATGCCTCAATATGCCTCTCAGCAACTTTTAAATCATGTCTCTTGTATGGGCTCTCTTTACCAGGAATAAGAGCAACTATGACGTGTTAGAGAAAAAAATGTAGGTAGCATGCTGAACAGAATAAATACTTTGAAAGAAGGAAAGAACATTAGACATTGTGCTTTTTTTTTTCTTCTGTAGTTTCTCCTTCACTTCCTTTGTTCTTCTACCTTATTCAGCACCATCTTTTATTAGACTATAGTGCCACGATCCTTCATTCACCATTTTAGAATCCCCCACCCCCCAACTACATTGGCCATCGTAGCAACATTCTATGGGCACAGGCCACGGATCTGGGTTCCATAGGGCAAGAGTCCCCAAACTTGGTCCTCGAGGGCCCCAACACTGTTGGGTTTTCAGGAATTACACAAGAAATATGCCTGAGATTATTTGCATGTAGTGCCACCACTGCAGGCAGATACATCTGAATACTCATTGTGGAAATTCTGAAAACCCAACTGGATTGCAGTCTTCAGTGACTGAGTCTGGGGACCCCTGAATTATAGAACCTGGTGCATATGTATCCTGAGTCTGTTCATTAGATGGCACTGTTGAGCAACAGCTGGGACTCTCTCCACCAGAGAGGGGGGCAGCAAATGTTGCCTCCATAGAATCCACAGAACTGGTTGATCTGAGAAACAAGACATTTTAAATCACACAATAGAAAATATGTATGAGTGCTCAAATGATAGCTGCTGATGTATATATTAGAGATGTGAATCGGAACTGAAATCCGAACCGATTCTGGTTCCAATTCACATCTATAGAGATGTAAATCGGAACTGAAATCCGAACTGATTCTGGTTCCGATTCACATCTCTAGTATATATAGACTTCAACATTTACAGTAATTTTCAATTTAATTTGGAATTTCTATTCTGCCTTTCAAGCAATTTCAAAGTGGATTTCATAAAGATGAAAGGTAAGTTTTACATGCTAAGTCATAATAACATTGACCTGTAGCTTTACATGTCAATTCATTACAACTGATAAAATAAAAACAAAGAAGGTAACGGCTTACCAAACTATTTCACCAAAAGATGGCTCCATGTCAAAGTGAAGACTGAACAGTGTAGAGCATTAATTGTATGAAATCTGCAGGCCTACCAGCTATCAGGAACCATGAGGGTGGTTTGTTTAGTCCGAGAAATCTCATTTTCTTTATTTTTTTTAAATTCCCAATGACTTTTATTTAAGCTACGGACAGCTTCTTTATTAAAGAAATGTTTGGGAATTGAGAAGAAGGTAAAACATATGTGGGCTAAACAATGTGCATGGGTTTCAAAACAAAAATCTATGCCTGCACTTCAATGGATCCAGCCAAACTCCACACCCAGCACTGCCCCTTTTCCCTAAGTGGAAAAGTACACGCCTGCTACCTCTATATAGGATGGGGAGGGAGGAATTTCCGGCTGCTAAACACCCATTTTTACCCACAGATCATCCTTCTGACAGTGGCCCTCTATCGGCCTGATGTAATAAGATGTGCTTAGCAGAATGTACAGTGGTGTGCAAACTTTATTCCTAAAAGCATTTGTTCATAAATGTATGCCTAGAACTGTATGCATTGCCCAGTGCCCTCACACATAAATCGCATGAAGACATTAGTTATTACTCCCCAGTCTACCCCTTGGGATCCTGCCAGGTTCTTGTGACCTGGATTGGCCACCATTGGAAACAGGATGCTGGGCTTGATGGACCTTTGGTCTGACTCAGTATGGCGAGTCTTATGTTCTTATGAGATGTCCCTGCTTAACTCATGTTTTCTTAGTGCTAGCCAGTGGCCAGTGCTAAGAAATAGCATTTTTTGTGCACATAAATCATATTTTAGGAGCAGAAAACTTGATTTGTGTACAAAATATGTATACTGTATAAAATATAATTTATGTGCATAGCTCATGTTTTTTTCTGTATGCGAAACCATTTCTTTGTGCACAATAACTGGTATGAGTGCATTTTTAACACCAAATGCATTAGCTTACCACATGGGAAGTTTTAAAAAAATTAGCTTGTGCATTTAAGAAACTGTGTGCTGAATTTAAGTGGAGTTTTAATGCTCTTTTAATTACATTGGCTCCTATATGTGCTGATTGAATAAACAAAAATATTTTTGAAAAACTACAGCTATAAAGAGTTTTTTTTTATACTGTTTAGCAAATCCTCTTTAATGGATGCCAAGTTGAAATTTAATTCAGTGTAAGAAGCACAGGTCCTGTAATGGAATACATTTTATTCATTTGTAGCCTTCTTAGCTGGGAATCAATGTGATTTAGAGTATCTGAGTCTCTTCTGAATATGTTTCAATGCGGCTTAGATTAAATTCTTTCTTGTCATGACTCAGAAAAAGCTGAGTCAAATTTGATTTGACTTTGATTTCAAAATGTTGACCTTGTGAGGTGAGCTGGAACAAGGGTAGCTCATAATCTGGACCACAGTTTAACAGGAAAGTGCTAAAACATTGCTGAGAAATGTTGAAAAAAAAGATAATTGAGGTGGGAAACCTATATAAAAAGTTATGCACAGTCTTTGTTGTCATCCTGGAGGTGAAAAGGATGGGCGAGGGAAGGACAAAACCTCAGCGGAAGACAGAAATTACACAGATTAGTGACTACAGAGAAAAAGTCAAAGCAAGTCAAAGGCAATACAAGTAGACCAAGGCAGTACTTTAAAAACTGGAGTGAGTGATGTTTTTAAGTTATTACATTATATTTAACAATCATAAAAAAGCCAAAGTTAAAACAACAACAACAAGGAAAAACAAAAAAGAAAATGCAGTTACACATACTGCCTAATGTCTATAGCCATTCCGCACTGGGCTCTGATTCCATAACCTCACAGAGGAGGAGCACAGAAAGACATACAGAGGGCACAAAATAGTGTTAGTGTCTCAAAAGGGGCATTCTTCCGCTCTCAGACTGAGATATGTAAAAGAGTAGATACCCTTGGTGGAGCAGCCAAAATAAGGTATGAACTGAGAAAACTTGAGGTATGGCCAAGCGCTTGGCAGCTGACACTCAATGCATAAAACTGTGGAGTCTTGCATTTGGGTTGCATAAAATTAGGGAAGCCATACATGATGGTGGGTGAAATATTGCTATCTGCCAAATAAGAGATCTAATGATCTCAAGTTTGTAAAATAGTGTTACCAGGCAGTGGTAAGAATCAATGAATGTTAGAGTACTTAAGGCAAGGTGGAAATAAGGAAGTGAGGATGCCTCTGTATAAGTCATTCATGAGAGCTCATTTCACAGTATTGTGCCCAATTCTGGAGACTGCACCTCCATCAGGATGCAGACAGTACTGTACTTGGTGCAGGCATCCCCTTTTAAGGCTTAAACAACATTTTAGGCAAAAGTTTAAAATAAATTCACTATTAATAATATACATTGGTTTATACACTATAGTTTGTTCTTTTGTTTAGAAAAGGTTATACTAATATACTAGTCTGTTTAGACAGTGAGATCCATTCTTATTTGTAAAATTAATACAGTGAGGGGCGGATTTTAAAAGCCCTGCTCGCGTAAATCCGGGCGGATTTACGCGAGCAGGGCCTTGCGCGCCAGCGCGCCTATTTTCCATAGGCCTGCCGGCGTGCGCAGAGCCCCGGGACTCGCGTAAGTCCTGGGGTTTTTTGTCGGGGGCGTGTCGGGGGGCGGGGCCGATCGATGCGGCGTTTTGGGGGCGGGACGCGGCGTTTCAGGGGTGGGTCCAGGGGCGTGGTTTCGGCCCGGGGCGGTCAGGGGGCGTGGCCGCGCCCTCTGGAACCGCCCCCGGGTTGTGTCTCGGCGCGCCAGCGCCCCGCTGGCGCGCACGGATTTACTTCTCCCTCCGGGAGGCGTAAATCCACGGACAAAGGTAGGGGGGGGTTTAGATAGTGCCGGGGGGGGTGGGTTAGGTAGAGGAAGGGAGGGGAAGGTGAGGGGAGGGCAAAAGAGGGTTCCCTCCGAGGCCGCTCCGATTTCGGAGCGGCCTCGGAGGGAACGGAGGCAGGCTGCGCGCCGATCCTGGATTTTAGCAGCTACGCGCGTATCTACTAAAAATCCAGCGTACTTTTGTTTGCGCCTGGAGCGCGAACAAAACTACGCGAACGCGCCGTTTTTAAAAATCTACCCCTGAGAGTGTAAACATTAAAACAATGCAAACAAAAATATTTAGAACTTTTACAGCAGAAATGAGCAACACCAGATTTTGGGATCTAAAATGCACATAGCTGAACACTGAGAATTGGATTTTAAGAGTGAGATCATCCCAAATGGATGTATTGACTGCAAACAGTGTACATTCCCAGGATTGTGCCCATCTACTGTGTGAGTGTGACGCAATGCCTTCCTCTCCTCAGTAGAAAGGTGTACAAATGGTGTAATATGTTTCTCTATCCTGAAGAAAAATAGAGGAATTTCCTCAGTGCACACACAGCCATCTCCACCTGAGAAAGCACAATGTATGCAAATCAAGTACAGAAGCCCTCTTTTGGGTCCACATATTTCCCTGGAAAAGGAAATGTGTGCAAGCATGGGGAATCCCTTCTCACATTGCAGGGCCAGCATTACCTATAAGGCAACACAGGAAGGTGCCTAGGGTGTCAAACAGCAAGGGCAGTAAAAATGCCCTGCTGGCCTGGGCCTCTGCTATCACCCCTGGTTGCACTGCTACTGCCAGTGCCCACTCTTTACTCGCACCCTCTCCCACCTTACTAGTACTACTGCAAATGAGTAGCCATGGATGATTATATAATTGTGTAAACTCATAGGGGTAGATCTTTAAAAAATACGCGCTCACGTACTTTTGTTCGCGCACCAGGCGCGAACAAAAATACGCTGAATTTTATAAGATACGCGCGTAGCCGCGTGTATCTTATAAAATCCGGGGTCAGAGTTCCCTGGATCGCAGTAAATACAAATCAAATTCACAAAGTGATTTGTGGCTGATGCTCTTTGAATTCTTGAAGATCCATTTTGTTGTTAGGTCATGAACATCCAAACCCCATTAGTGCAAAGGGGTTCTGATGATCTTTTAAAAAATGAGCCCTGCATTTTTAATCTAACTTTGTCTGCCAAGCAGAGTTTTGAAACGCGATTATACATTGTGATACCTTCAATCCCAATTCTGAATGGAACCATAAACCCAGTATGAGCAAAGAAGTGTTAAGAAAAAAGAAAGAGCAACTAGGGTTAAAGTAGATAGAGCTTGACTGCTTACCCAAGTACAGTAAAGGAGCATCTCTTAAAGCTCTACAATAGATGTATTATTTTAAAGTCAGAAATCTGACAAGTTTGATGGAACAGTACCTGATCCCAAGATGAAAAATGAGTTCCAGTACTGCAGGGAATGCATGCAATAAGGGTGTCAACACTCATGGGCAGGATATTAGATACCAAGGGGAAAATGAATATTTACTGATAGTAATTTAATTTGAAGGACACTTGTTTTTTTACTGTGCAATTCCCCCCTACTCCCACATCCCAAACTCAGTTTGACTGAATATATTAATATCAATGCTATTTGGCTTTTCCATAACCGGTGTCACTATATTTTGAAAAGTGGAAGAGAGCTACATGCTTTGAATGAACTATACTGAAGACACACATGGATGACAAATGTTGCTGGACCCACTGAACTGTAATTGATAGTATATACTCAGATGGCCTTTGACTTGGTGGTTATCAGTCCACACATTTATGGTGTTGCACACTATTGCTACAGATCTTATGCCTGACATACATTCTTACAGTTACGTGATTGCCAGACTGGAGGACTCAAAGATAGAAATATACAATTTGATTTAGCACAAAACAAGGACAGAGCATCTGCTGAGGAAGTGCTATCCCAGACTACTTTATGTGAGAGAGCACTTTCACAGCTGTTCTCTTTAAAACGATGAAATACGTAACAACCAGGTTTGTTAACAAAAAAATAATAAAACAAGATTAGAGGTCATATGACTATTGTTTTTCACTGATTGTCTGCAAAGTAGCACTACAGGGTTGGTGAAATATTGCTCAGAACACAGCTGTGCACACTGGAGAATCCATATGTGATTCCTTGTTAGCTGGAGGGCACCAAAACTCCCACTGACTAGGATATAATGCTTACAAGGTCAGAACATCCATATTTTGGTAATAAAAGGATGAATTAACTAGATTCCTGCTTATCCAGATCCAGATGGCCCAGTCCTAATATACTAGGAAAGGTCTGTTTCTGTTACTGTTGGGTTTGCTTGGACTCTAACCTTAATGTAATGTGTTTTTGTTTTATATATCCTATGATGTCACGTTCTAGGGTATTTCAGGAAGGAAGTGGCATGGAAAAAGGCAACTAAGCAACTTGCCTTATTCCCCAAGTTGAAGTGTTGGTCCATTACCAAGTTGTGGGTCAGAAATCCAGATCTCCTATTTCTTTTTTTCTGCCATTTGGATGTTGGTTAGAGATACATTACTCCTCCAACATGCTGATTCTGGCTTCTGTCTTTCTAAGGCAGATTTTGGATGAATTATTTGGTACAGAGGCAGAATAAAAAAAAATGAAGCTAGGCACTCCAGAAGTCTAAGAAAAGATAAGTAATTTTATTTCAGCCTGACAAACTGACCCCTAGATTCATCAAAATTCTATAATAATGCCCACTTTAAGAAAAAGAGGTGTGTTTATGGTAAATTTAGGTTACCACACCAACATTGCAGGGTGCAGTAAAGTTTTGAGAGAAAAAGAGAGAGAGAAAGAGAGAATTATTTATAAGAACTGCCTAGTAGTCAACTATTTATATCTCTATAGGAAGGCCAGCTAATTGCTCGAGGTGAGGTGTTGGTGGTGGTTTAGGGTTTATGAGCCAGTTTTACATGCAGAGTGAGACGTATGAACAGCACAGTACACTGCGGTGAAGATTTGACATCATTTGGAGTGAGAAAAGTCTCACAAAGATGATATTTCTACAATGTTGTCTCACCCTAGCTTATAGAGTCCATCTCTCTCTCTCTCTCTCTCTCCACAGCTTAACACTAGGAAAAAGGTGTAGCTATTTCTAGCATTAAAAACCTGCAGTATTAGCCCTCATTTTAATTGATCCTCACCCCTTCAAAAAATGTGTATTCACACCGTGTGGTAACATGATTATTGCATGTGTTAACACCATAATGCATTTTAATGAATGACCCAATGAGTTTTCAGCTCACAAGCAGGATCAGGGTCACAGCAAAATACACTGTCAGCATTCATATACAAACAAACCTGACCAAAAGCCTACCAACCTAATGACATCATCACATCACCTCCACGCTGAATAACACCAATATGAAAATGTGAAATGCCCTTTATGAACTGCT
The DNA here is from genome assembly GCF_901001135.1 of Rhinatrema bivittatum. NCBI lineage: Eukaryota > Metazoa > Chordata > Amphibia > Gymnophiona > Rhinatrematidae > Rhinatrema > Rhinatrema bivittatum. Next base: position 94,058,748 of record NC_042616.1, on the reverse strand, counting down.
TCACATGTCACCCAGTGTGAAATCTTAACACAATCCTAGAAAAGCAGGGGATCTTGGAAAAGGTAGTACAAATACCAGAAAAGAGTCCACACCACCAGATTTGCACTTTGTACATACACAACTTCATATTTACTTTCAGTTATCAGTTATTGCTTATGCTTCCCTCCATATACTACAAAACAGAGAATCATGGGAGTTGAAGTCTCTAGATGACCTCTTCAAACTTCTTCATACAGATGAAAGAGAGATTAATAGATCAGTTGTAGGTGAAACCTTTCTTATTGCATTAACTCAAGAATCCCTGACTAGCTTTCAAGAGCTTTGCTCCTTTCAACAGGTCAGTAAGGAAACAGCACAATATAATACTTTGCTCAAATTTTCTTAACCTAATTTGTGAATTCACATGGATCTTATATTTTGTAATAAATTAATGGTGCTGAAACTCAACATTAATTCTTTTCTGCCTAACCAAAATGTAGCTTTTATAGCAATTTATTGATTTTAATGCAAAATGGATGCCAAGTTAAGCACTAAATGTAATTTATATGAGTTAAAATTACAATTGTATCATGAATAGAAAAATATAATGTAAATAAAATAAAATATTTTAAATAATAACCTCGTATCTTAAAATTTTAAAAGGTTTAATTTGTAGCACATAAATCTCCAATCCATTTTTGAACAATTCAAAATCCTAGAAAAAAAGAAAAGAAAAATACTATGAAATAAAAAAATGAAATACAAAGAACACAAAGCTCCAAAAATAAATACATTCCTTGGTTGTGTTTTCCCAAACAGAAGTTCATCATTTATGTTCAACCGTAAGATGCACAAAAACATGCATGCCAAGGTTCTAGGGTGTAGCCATTCCTGGCATATATAATTATATATATTAGCCTGATACAATATTTTTAGGGAAATCAAATGGTGTGTGACAACCACTAACATCATCTAAAGAAGTAGATTCATATTCAGAGTAAACAAAATAAATAATGTCTTTAATCTAATTTTCAAATATTGAAGCATGTTCAGGTCAGTATTGATACCTTTGGGCTTTAAAGTCCAGAATAGTAAAATCCAAAATACAGGCAGACTATGCTGGGAATTGCTTACTTTCTATACTTAATTTTTAAATATACAGGTATATATTTGAGGCAGATAAAAATATATAATGTCTGCCTAATAACCCTGATTTAAACACAGAAGTAGGCATTTTATGAAGTGTACTGAAAATATTTGTGTGCATACTTGGAATCTCCAGTTGGTTGATACCTCTACCAGTTCACTCAGTCCTTCCCCAGTTCTCCAGCACTTCACCTTGAACTCATGCCAAGTCACCCAGACCTCCCACCCAAAAACTACAGACAAATGTCAAGATTTATTTCAACTGCATGAATCCATTAGCAAGTGTAAAAATGTTCAGACTAGTTTGGTAATGTATGTGTATATACCTCTTAGAAAACAGAAACTTGCATGCATACTTCTGAAACCTACCCTGGAGCATCCCTAGACCTCTGCTTTTTTCCCCTGGTAAAATATATGTACCATAGTGCAGGTATACATCTACTCTTGAGATTTATAAAATAGCATATACATGCTACTTATGCACATATGCTACTTATGCATACATGCGCTACTTTTACCCCTTTGAAAATTCACTTCAAAGTAAATTGGGAGGACTAGATGAGCCTAACAGTCTTTTAGGGTCATTTATCAAATCTTATTAGGGCCTTAGGGCAGATATTAGGGCCCTAATGCCCACAATAATGCCATAATACATGCCATAAATAATGCATCATGAGATGTGTATGCAAATTTTAAAAATTTAATCAAGTGGAAGGAGTTTGGGCAGAGTAAATGAAAATGAGAGGTGTGTGCAATTGCTGGAAATAACTATATGAGAGAGAGAACACCTCTAGGGGAATATGCCTCTTATACCACTGTAAGAGGGGCAACTTGTACTCAGGGTGAGGCTTTGGTAGTGGCCTAGGTTTTGGTGGGCAGTTTTATATGCACAGTCATAGGTACGAACAGCATAGTACACATCAGTGAAGATTTGGAGGGATGAAAAGTACATAAAGATGAGATTTGAACAATGTACTCTCGACCTAGTTTGATGCACTCTCTCCCTAACTGCTATCAAGCTAGGTCGAGTACAAAGTGCAAATGTCATATTTGTGTATCTGTCATCGCTCTAAATCACATCAAATCACATCAAATCTTCACTGATGTCTACTGTGCTGTTCGTACCTCTGACTGCCCCCAATACCTAGGCCACCATCAAAACCTCACCCCAAGTTACTAGCTTCTCCTCTTAAAGTGGTATAATTAGTTGATTTATATGAACCTCTTATAAAGAATAAATCTCTCTCTCTCACACAAAAAATCCCCCTCGCTGGGCACTTTTCAGCATGCAATGATGTGTTGTAGTATCCCACAAATTAACCAGGCCCTTTTTTTTTGCTATATTTCTAGCAAAATGATACATCTAGGGGTCAATTTGCCATCATATTTTATGTTTCCATATAAGGAAGAATTTAGGTGTAGTGTTGGATTCAAGGTTGACTCTTAAATTGCAAGAACAGAAAGGGTGGATTTTAAAAGGGTTACGCGCGTAAGTCCTCAGGATTTACACACGTAACCGCTCTTGCGTGCGCCGAGCCTATTTTGTATAGGCCTGGCAATGCACTAAAAATCCCGGGATGTGCGTATGTCCCGAGGCTTTGTGAAAGGGGCGGGACGGGGGTGGGGTGGGGTGCCGATCTGGGGGCGGGGGTGGGGCGGGACCGAGGCCTTCAGCACAGTGGCCAGGAATAACTTACAAAATAAAGGTAGTGGGGATTTAGGTAGGGCTGGGGGGCAGGTTAGATAGGGGAAGGGAGGGGAAGGTGTGGGAGTGCCAAAGGAAAGTTCCCTCTGAGGCCGCTCTGATTTTGGAGCAGCCTCAGAGGGAACGGGAAAAGCCATCGGGGCTCCCCTGGGGCTCGGCATGTGCAAGGTGCATTAGTGAGCACCCCCTTGCGCGTGCCGACCCCAGATTTTATAACATGCACGTGGCTGCGCACGCATGTTATAAAATTGGGCCCACATTTGTGCACGCTGGGTAGCATGCACAAATGTAGGCCGCACGCATAGGGGCAGATTTTAAATACTTGCGTGAGCACATACTTTTGTTCGCACAGCAGGCGCGTATCTTATAAAATCAGGGGTCAGCGCGCGCAACGGGGTGCACATTTGTGCAACCTGCGTGCGCCGAGCCCAGTGCACGCTGCCTGTTCCCTCCGAGGCCGCTCCGTCGGAGCGGCCTCGGAGGGAACTTTCCTTCGCCCTCCCTTCCCCTACCTAACCCCCCCCCCCGGCCCTATCTAAATCCCCCCTTACCTTTGTCGGCAATGTTACGCCTGCTGAAAGCAGGCGTAACTTTGCGCGCGTCGGCCGGCTGCCCCGCTCCATGGTCCGGTCCCGGGGGCTGTTCCGGAGGCTGCGGCCACGCCCCCGGAACACCCCCGGGCTGAAACCATGCCCACGTCGCCGCCCCCGAAATGCCGCACCCCGCCCCCTAAACGCCGCGTCATCCCGTCATGCCCCCCACCACGCCCCCGCCACGCCCCCGACAGGAAGCCCCGGGACTTACGCGCAAAATAGGCACGCCGGCACGCGCAGGGGTTTTAAAATCCGCCCCATAGGTTTTAAAATCTGCCCCAATGTCTTTAAAACTGCATTTTTTAAATTGCAGTTGATGCTCCATTGAAGCATATTCTTTCTCTGTCAGAATTTAGATTGATAATACAAGCTATAGTCTATGCTCTTCTTGACTATTGTAACTCATTGAACAGAGGTTTACCTATTTGGTACATGTACTACATGTGAGAATATTTCCCAGGATCTGAAAGAATTGCATTGGCTCCATGTTAAGTAGCGGGTGAAGTTTAAGTTGTTATCTTTGCCCATAAATCCTTGTATTTTCAGTCATTTTGTTTGAAGAATAAGTTAACTTCTTATGTGCCAATTTGTTCACTGTGTTCTGCCTCTAAGCATTTGTTTCAACTGTAAAGTTAGTTGGAACAAGATCCAAGGCCTTTCCTGTATTGGGCCCTGAGCTTTGGAATTCGAGTCCCATTGAAATTTGTATGAAAGCTGGTTATCTGAAATTTCAAAAGGCAATGAAAACTTATCTGAACATGTTTTTATTCCAACTATGGTGATAAAATTTGTGCTAGGCAGATTACAACAAAAGCAATAAACATAAAACAAATAATAATACATATACATAAAAATGAAAATATAACAGCTAAAATAAGCATAATTTGTTTTTGGAAGTTTTTATTTCCTGATTTTATTGTTTGTATTTTTATTATTATTCTGTTTGTGTTTTATTTTTGTGTATATTGGTTGTGATTCACATAGATGCATTGGGGTAGATTTTAAAAGGTGTGCACGCACATCCATGTGCGCGCACACATGGATTTGCCCAGCATGTCTAAGGCCTGGCCACGCGTGTAAACCCAGGGATTTATATGTGTAGAGGTTTTAAAATTTACCTGATTGTGAATTGCAGAATATACGGTAAGTCTGTGAAATAAATAAATAAATAAATTGTAAATGAGGAAATAATGTAAAAGGTGTTTATTCTTTTAATTTTCATCTACTCCATGTCTATTCACTTTTTATGTTACATAAGAACATAAGAAGTTGCCATACTTGGTGAGCCCGAGGGTCCATCAAGCCCAGCATCTTCTTTTCAACAGTAGCCAATCCAGGATACAAGTACCTGGCAAGAACTGAAACATTAAATAGATTGCATGCTGCTAATGCCGGTAATAAGCAGTGGTTATTTCCTAAGTCAGCTTGACTAATAGCAGATTATGGACTTTTCCTCCTGGGACTTGCCCAAACCATTTTTTAACCAGATAAGCTAACTGCCTTAACCACTTCCTCTGGCAACGAATTTCAGAGCTTAATTATGTATTGAATGAAAAAGAATGTTCTTCCATTTGTTTTAAATGTGCTGCTTGGTGTGTTCCCTGGGCTTGTATTATCTGAAAGACTAAACAACTGATTTACATTAACCTGTTCTAGTCCTCTCATAATTTTATAGACGTCCATCATATTCATCCCCCCCCCCCCCCCAGCTATCTGTTCTCCAAGCTGAACAGCCCTAACATCTTTAGCCTTTCCACAAAGGAGAGCTGTTCCATCCCCTTTATCATTTTGGTCAACCCTCTCCGTACCTTCTCCAGTGCCTCCATATCTTTTTTGAGGTGTTTTCTAATCAGTATCTCTGTAGTAATAATAATAAATGGATTTTGTTTCCCTAGTCTCAGTGTAAAAAACAAACAAACAGAAATTCTCACATAGAGAGGGGAGCAATATGATTTGATGAAGAGCAAGAATCCGGATACTATTCATTTTTAGACACTTTGTGATGTTATTCATGTATAATTAATGTGTGTTGGAAAAGCTAATGATGAAGTTTATTGATACGGTAACATAGTAAATAATGGCAGATAAAGACAAGTTGGCCCATGCAGCCTGCCAGGTTGAAATTCTTCCTCTGGTTTTCTACCATATTGGGCAGATGGGCATATAAATTCCTACCAGCCCTCTCCTATTCATGCCTTCTCCCTAATTTTTCAGCCACCCCCTGTTCCCCCCACCACTGCTATCCACATCTGATCAAGCATTTCCATAACCTGCCACAGTGTTGGCCTCTATCATCTCCACTGGTAGGTTATTTCACCTTGTTGTCTTCCTCTTTGATTCTTAGAAGACCAATATTTTATTTTATCCAATACCAAGTCCTCTTCCATGTCTTCTTACCAAGTTGTATAATAGTGTACATAACTATGAAAGTTAGTGAGGATGTTATCTAAATATCCAACTTACCCCTGCTCATTTAGGTTCAGGTTTTAACCAAGAGTCACCCTCTGCAAGTTACTCCCAACCTTCCTGGAAGCCTGTTGAAGCTATATCACTACTGATTAAAAAGTTCCACTAATTCCTCCTATAATTCATGTGCTGATTTGACACAAACATTAAATCCCAACAAAATAAAAATGTTTCTTTCCAGATGATAAACCAAGGGACTCGTGCCCAGCCACAAAACACACAACAGTCCATATTCAGAGGCATTGGCCATTTAACGCACAAGGTATCTAGCTAAATGCTGACTTTTGAATATTTTGGGCTCTTATCCAGCTAAATTTTAGGTAGATGTCTCATTATCTGGCTAAAATGAAGTTGGATAATATTAAGGGCATTCCAGGAATCAGCTATGTTATCTGGCCTCTGGAATGCTATAAAGCTGTCTTAAAGATAGCCAGATAAATGTATTTGTCTATATATTTAAGATAGCTGTCTATATTCAATAGCGTGGCTGCTCTATTGAATATCCCTCCAAAGTTAGGGGGATAAGTTTATCCGGCTCACTTTGCAATCTGGCCACTGATTGAATATGGACTTCACAAATTTCAAGATGAGACAGGTTCATGTTTGCTCAGAAAACTAGAGAGAAATGCAAGACCATTAAGTAAAAGTCATGAATGAATTTCCTTCCCTTCATTAAAACAGTACTCAGCTATCATAGTTTAAGAAACACTAGCAGTTATTTAGATAATATAACATTAGTTAGGACTAGGGACTTGTAAGTCAACACAAACCGTTAGAGATGTCTGGAGGATTTCAAACTAGAAGTATCACAGAAGTGTAGGCAGAGGTCCAATTTGGCAGCACCAATTTATTTTGAAGAGTTAAAATTCTGCAAGCAGCCTCCTCACAGCTGTTACTTTGAAAGTTTCCTGCAGTGATTTGATTTTTGCTGGCTTCTCCAGTTAATTGGTTAGCTTGTACCAAACTGCCCCAACTGTCAAAGGCTTTGCAAGATTTTCTTTTTTTTTTTTTTAAGTTGCAGTAAAAGAATTATGCACATAATCCCATACCCTTATTTCTACATACTGTATGTCATATATGTTGCCTGCATATATAAAATGCATTTGCACATGTGCACAGGGCTTTGATAAAATTAACCCTGAATGGAAGTAATCACTAAACTAAACATTCAAGAGTTCATACACTTAATATATAACTAATCACTAGTCAAATGTGTATTAAATTGTTCAGAATATATCCTGAAATCCTATAATTGCTATATGATTTTGGTTTATTTGTTTAATATTTTCATTTATCAAATCAAGCCTATTTAAAAAAAAGGTTTCTCATTTCTGTGCTAAAGACAAATCTGGTTTGAAACATAAAACGTGGTAGCAGATATAGACAGAAAAGATCGTTTATTTATTTATTATTTTTTTATTTTTCTATACCGAAATTCCTGTATTAGATACAAATCAGTCCGGTTTACAAAGAACGTGAACTCGCCCGGGTCTTGTTTGGCCGGGGCTTTTTACATTGTAACAGTTTTAACATTGAAAGGATTAGATAACTTTCCATTACAAAGCATTAGAACTTTTACATTTTACATTGAAACATTGAAACAGTTAAACAAAGCTTAAATAGTTAAATAGTTAAATAACAGAACAAATAAGCATTATGAGTCTGGAAACGCTTGTCTAAAGAGCCAAGTTTTTAGTTGTTTTTTAAACTCGGTTAGTCTGGGTTCAAGGCGTAGGTCTGGTGGAAGTGCGTTCCATTGGTGAGGACCTGCTGTTGATAGAGCTCTTTTTCTTAATAGTGATTTTGCTGGTGGTGCATACAGAGATCCTTTGTAAGCGCTTCTGATCGGTCTGGAAGATGTGTGGGCTCGCAGTTGTGTCTTTAATGTGATGGGCGCAATGTTGTTTATAGCTTTGTGAATGATGGTGAGAGTTTTGAACTGAATCCTGTATTTGATGGGTAGCCAGTGTAGACTGCATAGAACAGGGGTGATATGATCTCTCTTATTGGTGTTCGTGAGTATTCTGGCAGCGGCGTTCTGGACCATCTGAAGGGGTTTGATGGTGCTAGCGGGGAGTCCAAGAAGGATGGAGTTGCAGTAGTCGAGTTTTGTTAAGATGATGGATTGCAGTAATAGTCGGAAGTCGCTGAAATGAAGAAGAGGTTTTAGCTTTTTGAGGACTTGTAGTTTATAAAAGCAGTCCTTCGTAGTGTTGTTTATAAATTTTTTTAGGTTTAGTTGGTTGTCCAACCATATTCCTAGGTCTCTGACCTCTGTGGCGAAATCCATGTTTAATGTGGAAGATGGTTTATGGAATGTTGTGTTGATCATTGCGTCATGAGAGATAATTAGCATTTCTGTTTTGTTGGCATTCAGGACTAGGTTTAGGCTGGAGAGTAGGTTTTTGATTGATTGTAGGCAGTCTTTCCAATGGGTGATGGTTCTTTGAAGGGATTCGGTGATAGGGATAAGTATCTGAATGTCATCCGCAAAGAGGTAGTAGGTGAGATTGAGTTTTGAGAGTAAATGGCAAAGGGGGAGGAGGTATACAGTGAAGAGTGTTGGTGAGAGAGATGAGCCTTGAGGTACCCCTTGGTCTGACAGGATTGGCTGAGATTCTTTGTTGTTTATCCTGACTTTGTAGAATCTGTTACACAACAAGGACTTAAACCAGTTGAGAGCTGTACCTCCGATACCTATGTTTGCTAATTGGTTTATGAGTATTGTGTGGTTTACCGTATCGAAAGCTGAGGATAGGTCTAGAAGTATCAGTAGGTGTGATTGTTTTTTCTCAAGGTTTAGTAGGAGGGAGTCTGTGAGAGAGAGCAGAGCATTATTTATGTATTTATTTTTAAAGAAAGCATGATATAAATAGAAGGGATCCTTAGATCTGGGATAGCAAGGGTAAAATCTGAGATCTCATGAGGGTCTGTGAATTTGTGAGCCTTGGTTTTATCTCATCTGGACCAAATAGATTTCATCCTCCAACAAAAAGAATGCCAAAAGTGACAGAAATGAAAATCTCATAATCCAATGAAACAAACCTCAAAATAAAAACAAAAACAAAGAGCAGAAGCGTAGTGGAGGCATATCCATGTAGTTAGAACAGCAGGGCTATGAACCAGGGAAACAAGGCTTCAAATCCTATTGCTGTTTCTGGTGAACTGGGCAAGTCACTTCACCCTCAGATACAAATTTAGGGCCTGATTTACAAATCTTTTTTCTCATAGATACAAAATGGCAGAAAAGCCTTAGTAAATTAAGGTTTTGGATTGTAAACTCTCTGGGGATAGGGAAATACCCAGAGTGCCCGGGTGTAATCTGCTTTGAAGTGCAGAAAATCAGAATATAAAATAATTAAATAAGTAGGGCCGCAAAGCGCCAACAGCATCTATAAAAAAAACCAGACCATCAACTATTTACATTAAGCCTAGGTTGGAAATTACCAGGATTTTACCTGCTTGCAGTAAACCAAACAATTGGTTTCTAAGCTCACATGAAGTTCATTCCAGAGTACAGGATCGGCTTCAGAAAACATTGTTGCACACAGTAGAGGCCTTTTAATAACCTTCTCTGTAGAAACTAAAGCTAAAGTAGATTAAGAGAACCCAACTGCAGATCAAAGTGAAGACATATCAGTGAAACTTGTTTCTCAAATAAAGGGGGAGAGGGGGGGCCTCAGTGCCCCACAGGATTCTAAAATCTAAGATCAGAATTTTAAAACAAACCAATGAAGATATCACAATAAAGAGGAAGCAGAGCTCCCACTTCGACAGCCACAAATGAGCCTAGCAGCCACATTCTAGCCTACCAGAAGCCCGCACAAGGAGGACAACGAGTAGACCTTAGTAGAAACCCGATGGGATAAAACCAAGGCTCGCAATACCACAGACCCCCACGTGATCTCTGATTTTACCTTATCCCAGAGCTAAGGATCCCTTCTGTTTATATCACGTTTTCTTAAATTCTGATGCTGATTTTGCCTCTACCATTTCTACTGTGAGGCCATTCCCCTGCATCTGCCACACTTTCTGAGAAAAAAAAAAAAGGCCTTATGTTGCTTCTGAGTCTGCTCCCTTTGAGACTGAAAAATGTTAGCTTCTTGTACATTTTTCATATTTTTGAGGTACCTGAATTTCTAAATAGTGCCTGAAATGATTTCTATATATTGTTTTCCAAACTCATAAATATAAAAGTATAGTTTAGTATGTTCAACCTTAAATTTCATTAGAGATGTTTCTATTGAATAACAACATGCTCTATTTGTAAAAATTGGCAGATGTATAAGTCAAGCATCTATCTCTATGGGAAAGCTGGGTAGGATAAAATTCCTAGATCTTCCAGCCTGCCATGTTAATAGTTGGATCAGACCCTTCTAGGTTTTGGGCTCGCACCATGTTTCTAGCTAGGATGGTCTCCTCCAGTCATAGGTATACCCAGCTCACATCCTACGGCTTCCAGATGCAAAATGATTGTTTTTCCAGTCTGCCAGTCTTTCAGCCCGATGTACCACCACCACCTTCGTTGCAAACTAGAATGGCCCATTCCAGCATGGCCGCATCAATTTCCACTTTGCAGTTTCCCGAGGAACACTAGGTGCTCCCCTGCCAGCCCAATAGGGAATCACCTTGAATGTAACCTATGTGACCCAATATTCAATACCTGTTAGAAGGTTCCCCATTCCTCAAAGGAAAGGGACCATATCCCGGGAAAAGGTGCTATGCATCACAATTCTGGATTCTAATTCTGGATTCTAATTCTTGGCCTGCCTGCCATTGATGCAGCAAAATACATATGAATAACAGGATTGGATGAGTAATCATTTATTTATTTAGATTATTTTATATTCTGCTTTCTGGCACTTCAAAGTGTACATCAGAGCAGATTACATTCAGGTACTATAGGTATTTCTCTATCACCTCAGGGCTTACAATCTAAATTTGTAATCATGTATGTATGAAGGGCTGACTGGGTCCCAATGTGTTATTATTGGGAATGCTCCAGCAATGGGAGGAGGTTCCTAAGGAAAGCAGTGGAGTCGGAGTGGCAGGAAGGTCCAGCCCTCAAAAGGTGGTTCAGGAAGAAGTATAAATGCTGACTCCACAAATCACAAGGGAGGAATCTGAGGAGTCTGGTCAGAGGCTGCATTGAGTGAGATGTCAGGGAAGGCAGCCAAAAGGCTAGGCTCTGATCTAGGGTGTCTTGGTTTCACAGGAAAAGCTGTTCATCTATATGGCTAGTAAAGGGTGGGAGAAGGAACAATCTGGCCAAAGAATCCGAAAGTGGGAGAATAAAGGAATTCTAAAAATGTCGTTTTGGGGATAGAGATAAACGCCTTTTCAGAAAGACAGTGGGACCTTAGTGTTTGGAATGAGAAGCATCCAGAACTGTGTTCACCTTTTGGAGACTTTTGAAACTTAAGAATCTGTTCCCTGTCTTCTTGATTGTGTATTCTGAACCATCTCCATTTTTTTTTTTTTTTGCTCTCAATAAAATCCATTTTTGTTTAGAACACAACACTTTGAGTATGGACCGTTTGAGTTTTAGAGCTCTACAGGTATATCCTGTCCCTTTCACAGAATCTGTGTCCCCAGCCTTGCAACAGTGGATCAGTGCTCAATCTCAATGGGGCTTAGAAGTGTGACCCCCCTTGTTAAGGAGTGGTTACACAACAAAGAACAATTATTGCATACATCCAATTATTGCAATCAGGATTGAAAAGTAGATTATTGTGACAAGAGTTATAAAATTTATTATGAAGGCAAGAATTACAAAAAAAGAATCATTACCATGAACCTTATATAAAGTGGATTATTACTACAGTCCTTACAGGGGACAATTTTCTTTAGCCTGGGTGGTATACAAAGAGTACACACAGGCTATTTTACTTCACATGCATCGCACTAATTGTGAAAGGGAAATAACCTACATTATTTTCCCTTTGAAAATGAATAGATGAAAAGCATGCACGGTAAAAGCATCCGCATACTCTGTACTTGCTTTTGTGCAAGTGACCAAGTGGGAGAAAAATAACCCAAGTACTTTTGAGAACCCTATTTATGCACGCTATTTTTTTCTAAAACACATCCACAGGAATGTCTCCTTTTCATGTGGCTAAAAGTGCATACACTTTGGAAGTGGCACATACTTTTATAACCATTTGAGGGTAATTTTCAGTCAGGTCATTTTACTTGTGTAAATGTCTTTAAAAACTGTTCTCACAAAGTTGATTATTGCTACAAGAATTAAAAAATGAATGATTACAATGAGCTTTACAAACTAGATTGCTGTACAAGCCTAACAAAGTATATAATTGTGATAAGAATTAGAAAGTAAGCTAACTGGATTAAACAATATCAGTTAAGCTGGGTGAGTCTCCCAGAGGAGAACTGCCCCTCCTGTACCACAGCCCAATAGCTGTACACCCCTCAGAAATAATTCAAGATTTTCCACCCCCAACAAGCCACCATAATGTTTACAGCTGCTGGAAACATGCTCCCTATAGCACAGACTTCCAGGGGTGCCTCGGAGAGCAGAGATTAGGCACCAGTGACCCCCAGCACTGCACAGTGACCCCACCATCATTTCCACAGTAGCAATAAGATTTGTGGAGGAGGAGAAGTGAAGCAGCAGTCATCCATGCACACCCATGCATCATTGCCAACTGTCTCCTTCTACTACCTTCCAGACTACACATGCCCAGGCATGGGGGGAGGACAGGCCATAGGCAACTGCATCACAGGAAGGACTGCCGCATGCCTAATCCGCCATGCATGGAACAGTACCTTGCTCCAACCATTAACAAGGCAAAATCCAATGGTGACAACCAGGAGCCTTGGCTCGGCGGGGTGCCCTATTGCTGAGCAGATGAGGCCAACTACATCCCAGCATTGTTATCAAGAGTGCCCATGTATGTGTCTCATGAAGAAATCTTTGAGTCAGGTGCTCTGGACCTCTTGGCCTTCCCCACTACCCTCCAGGCTGGCTGTGTAGAAATCTCCCCCCCCCCCCTCCACTATCCCCTGGAGGAATCCACAGAGCAATGTGCCAGTAGCACCACAGCAGGAACAGGCTCATGCTTGTACTCACCAGGCTTAAACTCCCGCTTCTTCATAGCCCCCTCCCCATTCCCACAATTCCATTTCCTCGAGAGTCCTCAGTGGGAGTTTTTTTATTCTGTTGTCAGCAGACAAAGGAGAATGGGAAGGGCGGTCTTCAAGACACAGCATCATATTATGATTTGGCTCCATGCTTTGGAAGAACATGCCTTTGCAAACAGTCTGCATGAATATAGTCTAATCCAGACTAGACTTGTGGGATATGATCCATAAAAATAGATGGTATGGTTAATACAAAGGTTTACGGATTTTATTCCAAAACAAAAGTATAAAAATTGACATCCCTCCAAGATGTCTCACTCAACTCAGCCTCTGACTTGACTTCTCAGCTTTCTCCCTTGTGATTTGTGGAGTCAGCATTTATACTTCTTCCTCCTGAACCACCCTTTGAGGGACGGACCTTCCTGTCACTCCACTCCTTTCCCTTAGGAACCTCCCATTGCTGGAACATTCCCAATAATAACATATTGGGGCCCAATATTAATACAAAATCAAAGGAAGCCAAATAATAAGAGCACAGGAGGAAGTAATGCAACACAGAATCAAAAAGTGGCAATTTAATATTTTGAGCAAGCCAACTTTTTATATAGTTTTAAAATAGGTAAAGCATAAATATGAAAGTCAAAAACAATTACTGGTAGAGCTAGAAATAAAGAGATGTTAGTAAAGATGAACGAAAAAGAGAATTATTCTTTTCAACATTTTTGATGGGTTACACTATCCTTATAGATTTCTGAAAAACAAACTACAGGTACGTGATGGCTCTACTAATTTGGAGCTGTTGCTGGATCAGTTCAAATTTGTGTCTATGGACGAGCGTATATCAGTAATAATTTACAACAGTCAATACTGTGGATAATCTCACATTGTTCACAGGAATGTCTCAAGGATACTGTTGTAATGAGAAATCGATATCCTTGAGACACTCCTCAGTGCAGTGATTTTGTCTTGCACTGCATCATGTACGATGCACTGTGAACAAGACTGAATTTTCAGTGCTGAAAGATAAGCAGAGTACACCTGACTGCAAAAATGAATAAGACAGTAGGAAATGAAATGGATCTTTGGTCATTTTTTTGTTTTTTAAAGGCATACTACAAAATTGAGAGCTGCTCGGAAGGGTAAACTAATCAGTACACAACCCATGACTTCCGTAAGCTAGTTTTTCTGATTCATAAAAAATTGATATCACTTAAAATGTTATATTAATATGTAGGCACATGCAAACTGATGCCCAAACTCCCAAAACACAAATACAGGAGAAGAATGTTAATGCAGTTATTTCTTTCTCATTGTTCATTAGCTTTTTTTTTTTTTTATAAAATGCAGAATCTTCCTTAAAGTGGCTGAAATACAGCACATTTGCATTTGAGATTAGCAATCTGTGCATGAGGTAGAGGCAGTGACAACGTTGCCTCCCTCCATAAATATTTTGAATAAACGACACAGAGCGGTAGAAGAAAGGGTGCAGTGGATGTTGCTTAATATTGTGCAGTCCCATGATCACCCCTTAACAACCAGAGCTTGGGGTTTTCAAGGCAATTTTGTGTTTTCTGAATAAGAATATTGACAATAAAACATGTCCTGGGAATGGGGCCATGGAGAGCCAGTGTAGACTTGCCAAGTTGCCTCAGCTGAGGATGATCCTGCTTTCCTGCAGTACAGTGAGATGGACGTTGGTGGAAATGCTTCAGTAAATCAATGCATGTATGTTCTACCCAAGGCTTTACTAAACCTTCAGTTATCACCTCCTGTGAAATCTTGGAAAGCCATCTTTGCTGTTTTGTTTCCCATGTGTCTCTTCTCTCTGAGTAGAGTTATGTTAAAAAGCTATGGCTCCTGAGGAGTAAAAGAGTCAATTTATTTCAAGGCACAGATCAAATGTCGTTTGTGTTTTCACCAGTAAACTGGATATTCATCAGGCTCGAAACAGATAGAAGAAATCTATCTTTACTAGAGAAACCGTTGATAAACTACAGATGACAGCAGCTCTAAGGAGACTGCATTTAGGTGATTCTATGATGTTTATACTTCATTACTTTACACTGACTTGACAGTCTCTCTGTAGTTTCTTTCCAACCAATATGCTTCAAATCAGCAAACAGGGATTAATAGAATGCAGGGCCCAAAGCCAGTGGAATATTGAATGAGGGTTGTTTTATTCAAATTCTACACCATACCTGGGCAATACTCCTGACTAAGGAGTAGATCAGGCTTGATGAAACCTCCTTTGAGAATAATTGACTTGGTACTGTATTTCTGACCTTGAAATGCTAATGTTGACAGAAAGCCTTGCAGTGCGTTATTCTGCGAGAGGCTGTTTTAATGTTTTATTTTCAAAAGACCTGCTAGTCCATTTATAGATAAATGAATTGATTCAACTGAAAACCAAAAGGCTATTACATTAGTGCTATGAATATTTTAACAGAAATTAAAACATTATCACATTAGCTCACATATTCATAAAACCTTCAGTATCTTACATTGTATTTCACCACTGATGACTGAACATTTATCAGTTATCCTACTTAAATGATGCCCGTACACTGAATAAACACATTAACTGCATGGCACAGAGATGGGAATTTGCAACCCTTCCAACAAGGAGAGTCACAATGTTTACTAATCAATACTAATGTACAAGCTTTACATATTAAGTACTTTCTAGAACTTTTCGATAAATGTATACTTTGATTTTTCTGTCTTTAACCACTAGAGACAGGCGCAGTTTAAAATATGTATTGCAGCCCCTCTGATCTAAGAGGCTGGAAAGATAAAAAGAGAGGAATTGCCATACATTTTTTAAATTGCGTCTATCTCTAGAGGTTAAAGACAGCAAAATCAAAGTATATATTTCTTGAAAAGTTCCAGAATGTACTTACACACCTAGGACAACCCCATCCTTATCTTATAATGAGATCCCAATGTATCATCGGAAGCATGCATAATAAGTTTAAGGCTATGTTGAAAGTGCCTAGGATTCATTATGCAATCATATATACAAATATATATAATCTAGCTATCAGCTATAGATGGATAGCAAGATAATGCACAGAGCCTACTTTATGAGTTAAGTAGGAAACCAATCATCACAAATATCTTGCTCTAATATTCTCCCTGTCTATGAATCTTGGTAGTGATTGCAATCCAGACATCATTATGGACCAAAAACACACATTGGTCCATTTCTATTCATCATGGTTCCTCGTATGTGTGTTTTTAATCTAGGTGGATCAACACAGAGTATGATGAATAATGGGGCCCATATTCAGCCACTGCATGGCTCAGCTAGTTAGCTGGATAACTATTATTGGCTAGCTAGCAGGGTATATTCAGTGGCACGGAACCCAGAGTGAAATTTATCAAACAAACAAATAATGGATAAATTATCCATTATTTGTTTGTCCTCCAATTGAGTCAGAACTATCTTCTCAAGTACCTTGCTAATAAAAGATAAATTGGAGACAAGTAGAAAATTAGTTTTGTCAATTGTGACAAGACGATTCTTTTTTCACAGGTTTAACCACTGACGTTTTGAAGGAGTCTGGATAAATCCTTGCCTTTAATGAAGCACTAGAAATGATTTTCAATATTTCTAATAAAAATTCAGTAGCTCTCTTCAAATAATAAGAAACACAAATCTAAATCAGAACATGTAACCCTCATTATGCCATTACTTTTATTAATATTATCGTTATTACAATTTATAACTCGTTCAACATATACAGTATTTACTATCATAAGGCAAAATACCGATAAACTGTCTGAAATTACATAAATGAAATATGTTCTAATTAGTTGCACTGAGATTAATCACTTAAAGGCAAATTTTAAAAGCATTGCACATGCCAAAACTAGGAGAAATGTGCACAAGTTGGGACTGCACACGCCAAGCAGGTTTTATAAGCCATCCATGGATGCTCATATTTCCCAGTGTGCGCACAAAGAAATAGTTAGCAAAAATGGGCAGGAAGTAGGTTTGGTCTGGGCAGGGAATGGACTTGTGGGGGAAGGTCAAGAGATGTGTGCATAAATACTTACATGCACAGGCGCACATTGGGGCAAGTCAGCGGGGTTTTAAGGGTTGGGGCTAACAGGGTGAAAGGGAGGCTATTAAATTAGGGGGCTCTGCAAGTCCTATCCCTAAACTGGTTGAACTGGAAATGAACTGGGAAAATGGCAAATAGCATTGGTGCACATCCCTTATAAAATTCCCCCACTTACGTGGTAGATGTGGCATTTACATGCATGTGTTATAAAATGGACACATCTCTGGATGCAAGCCGGCAAACACGTGCAGATGTGCGCCATGTGCCAGTATTAAAGTTACCATCCCTACCTGTAAGTTTAATGGGTGATCCTATTAATAAATGCTGTAAATGTGAACTTTTTTTGCCAGCTGCACCACAGTTTTGAAAGATAATAATAAATATTTTATTCCAGTCAATATGTATGATGGTTGTAGAAGGTGGCAAGGATTAGTTTTGAAGGAAATATGCAGAATAAGGATTGCATAGATGGGGAAAAGTCTTTTCATTTAGACATATGCTGGCCTTGAATGCCTCATATCCTGCAGTTTGCTAAAGCATTGCATTTTCTGACTGTAAGTATTTTTTTCTATGTGTGAATGCTGGAGATTTCCCCATTGAATACTATGGAGCCAAGGAAAATAAGTGTTTCATGGCTTATGCAAATGAGACAATACAGAAACTGCAATGTGGACAGGCACTTTTTGGTTTTTGCCCTTGAATTGCATTGATATCATGGCCCAGTTTTCCTGTCTTTTTCTGTGCAGGACCAATGTCACCTGAGCAACTTTGCATGTTCAAAAAGGGATGAAGCAGCTCATGAATACTGAAATGATGCAACTATTTAATTCTATGGACTAGAGCAGGGTGAGCTGAAATGCCTCATTAGGGCCTGATTCACAAAGGCTTCTCTCCCATTCTGAGCCTGATATTCAAATGTCAGATAGCCAGATAATTCAGACTTATCCAGCTATCTAGCGGCCACTGAATATCTGGTTACATTCAGCGGTTGCTAGATAGATGGATAAGCCACTTATCCTGCTATCTAGCTAGCAAGCTAACTTGTGGGTGGGCACTGAGCAGATTGGGGTGGCGCTACTTAGCTGGATAACATATGTGGCTAAGTAGCAATATTGAAACTTAGCTGGATAAGTTAAGTGGTTAAGCTAGATATGCTCAATAGCAGCCATGCCACTGAATATCCTTCTAACTTAGGGGGTTATTTTCTAAATGTTTATCATGTGCGTTAGGGCCTTCTCGCATGCAAAAAGGCCCTAACGCACATGATAAACCCATATCGCATGCGAAAAGGGGCTTTTCGCGTGTGATAGGATGTTAATTGGCTGGAGGGGAGGAGTCGGGGAGGGGAGGAGTCAGGGCAGGGAGGGGGAGGAGTCAGCCACAGCACCGCTTCCGGTGATAATGTGAGGAACAGTAACGCCGGCAGTAGCGCGGCGAATAGCACCACCTTTTAAGATGGCGCTATTTCCATGAAAGGCTACAGCTGGTCGCACCGTGGCCAGTGAAATCGCACCGCTGTGGTGCAAACTGCTGCGACCTTTTGCAGGCCCACCCCCCTTCACCCCCCACCCCCTTTTTCACTGGATTCATTATTCTGCGAGGAATGATGAATCTAGCCCTTAGCAGGATAAGCTATGGTATATCCGGCTAAGCTAATTAACTGGCCAGGTTTTCAATATCTACCTGTCCGTGTCTATGGGGAAATAAAAGCTTCGTAAATCAGACCCTAAACATTAATTTCACCTTATTTGTCTCATTTGTTTCCCACTCAGTTTTTGTTCTAACTTTAAATAGCAAATATTTTTTATTAGAACCCTTCCTGTAGAGCTATTCACTTCATTCTCCTTTCCCGATTCAAAATGGATGTATTGACCCTGTATGCAATATATTACCAAAAATCCTTTGCTGCAGACATAAGAATAATGGAGTAAAAACTGAGTCATTTGAAAAACTGCTGCTAAACAAGCAGCAATTGCACAGAGGTAGGTGAAAGGCAGTATGCTGAATATTGTAGGTTGGCATTCCTGTTCAAGTGAACATTATTTTCTGTGTTCCACAGAGAGAATTCAACTTTAAGAGACTTCGGGGTGAATTTTTTAAATGTTCCATGCATAAAAATTAGTATACATGCGAATAAATATCCTCTACTCGCATATTCCATATTTTATAAAAGAAATAAATATGCATGTATTTTCACATTCACGTGCACATATCCGCATGTAAAAAAGGGGGTAGTACTAGTCAAGGGGCTTTCCAGGGCAGGGACAACATTTACGTGCGTAAATTGCTATTTTATAAGACGCACGTAGAATTGCCAACTTAGTTGCACAATTTTACTCCTGCTAATTCTCTGGCATGATAATAAACATATACATTGAATAATACAGACTGGGTGGGAAGTCTGGATAAACCAGGAGAGTTCAGGCTGAAGAACCAGGAGAGTCTCATTGACCTAGAGAAGGACTGGGTGAACTGGTGGACTACTTGGTAAAACAGGAAATTTCCTTGATGGGCGCATGTTTTATAATACACCGACTTGGGCACGTAAACTTGACGTGCATATTTTTTAAATAAGTAGGAAGTGAATGTGCATTCAATGCACTGAAATAATGACTTTCAATGCATTGCTAGTATTTGTGCATAATCCTATGTACGTGCGCATGTTGCAGGGTACAGACATGCGTAATTCATAAAGGGCCAGATTTTAAAACGTATGCGTGGCGTAGATTTGTGCGTGCAACCCGTCATGCACAAATCTATGCCCAGTTTTATAACATGCACGTGGTACCGCATGCATGTTATAAAATCCGGGGTCAGTGTGTGCAAGGGGGTGCACACTTGTGCACCTTGCGCATGCGGAGCCCAAGGGGAGCCCCGATAGCTTTCCCCATTCCCTCCAAGGCCGCTCCGAAATCGGAGCGGCCTTGGAGGGAACTTTTTATTTGCTCCCCCCCACCTTTTCCTCCTTTCCCCTATCTAACCCACCCCCCAGCCCTACCTAAATCCCCCCTCCACCTTATCTTGTTGAGTTACGCCTGCCGCTGTGCCGGAAGATTCGGCCCCGCCCCGGACCGCCCCGAACCTCCGCCACGCCCCCGGCACCGCCCTGGCCCACCCCCGAACTGCCATCATGCCCCCAGCCCTGGCCCCGGACCTCCCATTTTTGAAAGCCCCGGGGCTTGTGCGCGTGCTGAGCCTATGCAAAATAGGCTCTGCACGCGCAGGGGTAGGTTTTCGGGGGTTACGTGCGTATCTTATGCGTGTAACCCTTTTAAAATCTACCACAAACTGCGCACATTTCATATGCATGGATTATAAAATACTAGCACAGATCTGCTTGCAGCTATGCAGGTATATGGCAGCACATGTATTTGTTTGAAAGATATTCTCATATTCATTAATATCCCATTTACTATTACTAACTGTCCCTTAAATTTATTATATATACAATTAAATGATGGTAATACAAATAAAATGTTTCATATAATATAGTGCATTGATCCCAGCTGGCAGAATCACAGCCTTAATATCCTGACCATAAATTTTGGTAAAATAAATTTAGATTATATACACAATTTATGCTCAAAGAAATGGTTTTGCTTCTCTGTTATTAAAAAAAAAAAAAAAAAATGATTTTCTAATGTCTGATGTACAGCACACTGAAAATAGTTGGAAGTTGTAAGTAGAGCAAAAATAAAAGCACCCCTGATTCTATAAATTTAGCTTCCATCATTCTCCATAACTTTAGAGTATTTTCCAAAAGACTTCAAATATTTAAGCTGCCATGATGGAAAGCAATATCCTGCCATCAGTACTGCTGCTATATGCTATCATGGTACATGAATGAATAGACTCCCATATATGTGCTCAGCATCAGAAACTACCTGTCAGTTTACTTACAAATAAAGCATTTCAAGAACCTGCTTCAATAACTTTTCTCCATGAAACGTGATGAAGATGTCATGACAGATTAACTATAAAGCTGATTTCATAAGTCACCAAGGGCCTCATTTTCTAAAGTATCGCAGGCCTGAGATACTTTAGGGAATGAGGGGCGGGGGGCCGAAATGGGGGGTGGGTCTGTGCTAGCCGGCAGCGATCGCACCGCGACGGTGCGATCGCTGCCGGTTTCGCACCCAATAGCGCCACCATAGAAGGTGTAGCTATTGGGCGCGAACTCGGACGCAAAAAGGGCCTTACCTTTTCGTCGTCCGTGGCATCTTTGCGGAGTCGGCCCCGGTGACGCCCCGACTCCTCCTCTTCCGGGGCTGACTCCGCCCCCATTTTGGTATCGCACACGATAAGGGACTTTTCGCATGCGAAACGTCTCTTATCATGTGCGATCCAGATGGAAAATGAGGCCCCAAGAGGCCAATGTAGCAAGCTGTAAAGGTTATTTCATGAATAGGGGCAGATTTTAAAAGGCTTATGCACGTAAATCCAGGTGGATTTACGAGCATATTGGGTTACGCACGCTGGGCCTATTTTCAAAAGGCCTGGCGACGCGCATAAAGCCCTGGGACGCGTGTAAGTCCCAGGGCTTGCAAAAAGGGGTGGGGTGGAGGGCGGGGCGTGGGCAGGGGTGTGGCCAGAGGCAGGCATAACATCTGAGATAAAGGAATGGATTTTTTTTTTGGGCTGGGGAGCGGGACAGGTAGGGGAAGGAGGGGAAGGTGGAGGGAGGGGGGAAGGAAAGTTCCCTCCTAGGCCGCTCCGATTTCAGAGCAGCCTCGGAGGGAGCAGGGAAAGCCAGCTGGTCTCCCCGAGGGCTCGGCGAGTGCAAGGTGCACTGGTGTGCACCCCCTTGCGCGCGCCGACACCTGATTTTATAACATGCGCGCGACTGCATGTGCATGTTATAAAATCGGGCGTACATTTTAAAATCTGCCCCATAATGCACACAAAACTCCAGAGTTTGGGGTTTTTACACATGAAGGGCTTGTTTGTGAATAGATTCACAAAATGGCCCCTTTTTACATACGTAGTAGACTTACATGCAGGGAGGAAAACCTTCAGTCAACTACACATGACCACATATACATGCGTACCTGGCAATCTACCTTATAAATGGGCTCTGACCGACGGCCCGCAAATGCGCAGTAGAGAGCAGCTCTACCGCGCATGTGCGGGCGAGCACGTCGGTCAGAGCCGTGCGTGCCCAAAAAAAAAAATGGCGGTGGGGCCGCAGGAGCGGCGGCGGCCGCGAAGCAGGAGTGGGGAGGAGAAGCAGCGGCGCCGCGCGCGCGGGAGTGACCCCCCGAGACCTGCCGGCAGGAGCGGGAGGAGAAGTAGCGGCGCCGCGCGCGCGGGAGTGACACCCCCCCCTGAGATCTGCCGGCAGGAGCGGGAGGAGAAGGAGCGGCGCCGCGCGCGCGGGAGTGACACCCCCCCCTGAGATCTGCCGGCAGGAGCGGGAGGAGAAGGAGCGGCGCCGCGCGCGCGGGGAGTGACACCCCCCCCCCCCGAGATCTGCCGGCAGGAGCGGGAGGAGAAGTAGCGGTGCCGTGCGCGCGGGAGTAACACCCCCCCCCCCCCGAGATCTGCCAGCAGGAGTGGGAGGAGAAGTAGCGGCGCCGCGCGGGAGGGAGGGAAGGACACCCCCCGAGATCTGCCGGTTGTGGATGGGGAGGGGATTGAGAGAGGGGGAGTGACTGGTGAGAGAGAGGGAGAGGGAGAGGGAGGGGGAAGGTGAGAGAGAGGGAGGGGGGGGAGAGAGTGAAGGGGGAGGGAGTGGGAAGGAAACGGACCGAGCCCGTTGTTACGGGCTTAACGGCTAGTAGTATTTTATAATCTGCACATATCAGATATAAGCGTCTTATAAAATATGTGTATGTCTACCCCCCCCACAACATAGGCAAGTATGTATGCTTACACTTGAATGCATGCAATACGTTGAAAGCAAGTATTTCAGTGTATTGAATATGCATACATTTCCTACCAATTTTCAAAATACATAAATATATTTTACGCGTGAAAAAAGGTAGGAATTGCTGGAATAAAACCCAATTTATGCATGAAAGTTGGTATATCTTAAAACAGGCATGTAATTGAAAGTACCAGTTTTCTGATTCCTTCACCAGTTTGCCCAGTCCTTCTCCAGGTCATCAAAACCCTCCTGGCTCTTTAACCTCAAATCCTGCCCACCCCAGGTCACCAGACCTCTCACCCAGCCAACAGTATGCCATAAAGTCTGATCTCAATTATACAAGATAATTAACAGGTGTAAAATTACTTGAGTGCCAACTGTACATGCATGAGTGTCTTTTAAAATAGCAACTTACATGTGTAACTGTTGGCCTTGACCTGGGATACCCTAGACCACCTCTTTTTTTGTACGTATAAGTACGTGCAAAATATGAAGTATTTATGTACTTTTGATGTTTATAAAATAGCAATTACATGAGGTCAAGCTATTTATGCACAAATATGCTCATTTTTCCACTCATAACTCTTTGAAAATCCATCCCATAGTCCATTTCATGTGTAAGTTTACAAAAACTCTGTATTAATGAATTGCTGAAATGCAGTATCATTGAAAGAAGCTCATTAACCCCTAAGTCAGCATTAAACAGTGTACAAAAAGCCATCTGCACGTGCCAGTTTTCAGAAAAAAGTTAACTATACCTCAATGATGTGTAATTATCTTTTTTATAAAGTTACCAAAGGAAATAAGTGTAGACATTTTCTACCAGGCTTATTTGCATGCTACTATCAGTAGAACACGTTTCTACATAAAATCCTGGTTTCTGCATGAATTTTCAGTGCTGCTTAGTACATCAGCCTCCAAGTTAACAAATATATTTAACATTTCAATTTTTCAGAAAGTTATACTTTAAACCTTGGATATTCAATTCTAGTCCTCCAGGTCTTTAAACAGGTCTAGCTGTCAGAGTAACCAAAAGATGGAAACTGAATCCGGTCATTACACGAAATGCATGCATATATATATATATATATATATATATATATATATATATATATCTCATGGACACTCATGGAACATACTCTGAAATCCAGATCTACTTGTGGGCCTTAAGGACTGGAAATGAGTACCCTTAAATTTTGATAGGCAGTTTTAAGGATACTTTCTTTTTCAGAAGAGATAAACCTGTTCTGCATTTATGATGGTCGTTTAGAAACAGAAAATTAGAATTTTGAAGACAAAATACTTATATATTTATTATAATTTATTAACTGCCTTCTTGAAAGAGATTCACTCAAGGCAATGTAAAGCAAATTAAGCTGATGGTAAGGGGGTCCTATCAGTCTCATACTGGAACATCAATCGCTCTAATCATGGTACAAGCAAAGCATACAAGTTAGTAAGGTGCAACAGATAATAAAGAAAAGAATGTGTGTGTGTGTGTGTGTGTGTGTGTGTGTATATATATATACACACACAGTATATATATACTGAAATAGAAACCAGCAAAGAAATAGGTAAAGTTAAGATAGGGCATAGATGATATGTAACATGGACATCGGTACAAGTAAAGCAATGTTAACAAATAGCAATATCTCGCGCCATTGTAATCCATATAGGCCATGCATGAAGGATAGGCAGAGTATGACATAGCAGAGATGGAAAAATCTCAATAAAGTGACATTTTTCAAATAATTCCCAAAAGGTTTCATAATACTAAAGGTCTAAATAATACTAGAATCCTGCATACCCTAAGAAGAACAGATAACTGTCATTCACCAACAGGAAATAGCAGGTGTTTGCACGATGGGTCTAAGTAACCTTCCACATATAGGGCTAGACAGTCAAATCAACTGCAGTCTGGCAAACCCTGTGGATAGTTTTTACCAACAGGGTTTGCCATGATACTCAAGGGCAAACTATGCAACAGTTTTGTTTTGTTTATTGTCCCCTCAAAAGATCTGCACAAATTTGCACCTTGTCTCTGCACCAGCATTTTTTTTAAGCAAAATCAAGAACATAGAGTAGTTGCCTCCCTCAACCTAACCTTGTAGTGATCTTTTAGCTATGCTGTCTTTTTGTTGTGTTTCTTCTGATCTGTACCAACTCAGGTTCTAGTCTTGAATACCTCTTGATTGCTAAGCAAGTAAAAAATACCTTATCTCTTTATCTCTGCATTGTCTATATATACTGTACATGAAACAGCACATCATTTTCCTGTGACTAGACACTTCTACTGAACCATTCCCACCAGGCAAGCCATACCATTAGTTAATCTGTTGTGTTCAGAATATATTCATTGGTTGTAAGTCAGCTTAGCTGAGACCCAGCGGCCTTGCAATAGATAAGATATATATATATATAGGGGCGGCTCATGGCAATATGCCACCTGAGGCGGGAACCACATGCCGCCATCCCCCCAAATTTAAGACTCACAAAAACCCCTGGTAGTCCAGCGGGGGGGGGGGCCCAGGAAGTGATCTGCTGCTCCTGGATCGTCGGCTGCCACTAATCAAAATGGCGCCGGTGACCTTTAGCACCTACCATGTGACAGGGACTACTGATGCCATTGGCCGGCCCCTGTCACATGGTAGGAAAAATAGATGGCTCGTGTCATTTTGGTTAGTGGAAGCCGATGGCCCAGGAGTGGCATATTGCTCCCAGGCCCTCCGCTGGACCACCAGGGGTTTTCATGAGTCTTGGTGGGGTCAAGAGGATGGTGCGATGGGGGGAGGCAAGGTGAAGTGGGGGCTATGCAGAATTTTAAAGGGGCACTTTTTGCCGCTTCAAAATTCTGCCACCTGAAGCGGCTGACTCACCCTGCCTCATTATAGAACCGCCCCATATACATAGACAATCTGCCCACTAATTGCTTCATGTAATTTAAGTCTTTTATTAAACAAAATCATGTTCTTCTCAGCAACCTTTTTCTCTTTCTTCATTCCCCCAAATCCATCTTGTCTGGACCCTTAAGATGAAATCTACATGTATTTATTTATATATAAAATATATACACTGCAAAATCAAAAAAGAACTACAGAAATAGTTTACACTTTTACATTCACAATTTTCAAAACACAACAATAAAAACAAAACCAAGAGAAATGTTGCTACCATTGCTGCTGTTCATTCATACCCCACATAGATGAATTCTCTGATATCTAACTTTGTAATTATTCTCAAACTCTCCATGAGTGACTTCACTTTAACTGACTTCTGCCTACAAAACGCTGTACCAAATCATACTAGGAAATAAATAAGCCTTTATCTGTTTTAGAAATTTTCAATAATTCAGCTCTGTTCTAACTGATTCCAGAACTGTGATCATACAATTGGGAAGGCCCATTTAACATATTGCTGCAACCAAAACTTTTTTTTTTGCTTTAGGTGCTGTGAACTGAGAGCCCTGTGATGACTGAGGGGCCCACTAGTATTATACCATTCAATTTTATCAAAATGATGTTTTGGCCCATTGCCTCTCATATATTGAAAAACCACAGACAGCAGTTTCAATTTTGCTCTCCCTGTTAAAATACAACTGAACAACTTATGTAATAAGATTTAGTATAGTAATAAATACCCTTGATAGTGTGGTTATACTATTATTGTGCATAAAAAAAAAAACAAAAATCCATTAGCTAATTATTGTGAACATGTTACTTGCAGAGGGGAAGCTAAAAAGCATAATATGCTAAACAGAGCATGGTCACCTCATTTCTTTTTGGCTCCTCCTGCTGGCTTCCAAAAAGTATCTATATAAGTGAAAGATGGGGGTGTTTGTCAGCACTGAAGAAAATAGTGGGAAAGCTACTAGACTCCAGGAGAAGAGACAAAAGGAATGAAAAATTCCAGGAAAGCAGAAAACTGACATGAATGCATGTGTATAACCATCTGTCTTTTGTGTCAATAAAGGTCTTCAAAGAGTAGTGAGAGAGGATATGGTTAGGGACAGAAGGGCTAACACAAGGGCATGACCCAGGGTGGAATCTGGCTGCCCTGATTCAGAAGAGCAAGATATATTGTCATTTCCCCCCCTATGATCACCCTGTATTATAAGCTCTGCAATGGCTGGACCATACAGTCTGCTAGGGCCTCAAAGCTACACTCCAACCAAAACAACTGTAACATAGTAAATGATATCAGATAAACACGAAAATGGCCCATCCAGTTTGCCCTGTTGAGATTCCTCCTTTGATAGATGTGCCTATAAAATTCCCAAAATGTAACCCCAGCATCATCTTTACTTTGGAATTTCTACCCAATCTCTCAATCCTCCTCTCATATCTGGTCCAAGCATAGCCAAAGTATTGGCCTCCTCATGCTTTCTTGGAACCATGATGCAGTCATTTTGCTAGAGTTTAGGGTTGTAACTGATGCTTTGTGCAGGTTGCCTTCATGCAATAGCAACACTGCTATTTGGGATTGTAGCTGTTTCTCATGCATTTTACTCCCATGTTTTCTTTAAGCCCTGATGCAATCTTACCACTGCTGTTTTGCGTTTTAATGGATGCTCCAGGCAGGTTATCCTCATGGTCAGCTCATATAAGTTTTTGAGGCTCACACTGCTATTCAGCCTTAAGCCTCTGTATACTTACAGTGATTGTTGGCCACACTAACAATGTCAATGTCAGCAAATATCTTTGTCCTCAGGTAGCCTAATATTTGCCTTATGTAAATAAAATCAGATTTATTTTTTATCTGCTCAAGCGTATGTCAGTGTGTCTCTGCCTTCTCACTTTCTTCACTGTCTCCTCTTTCATCTCTCCCCCGTCCTGCTGGTACCCTGTGAAAACTTTATTTGCATTTTGAGAAAAGGGATGCGAACTGTGGAGAGGGGATGGGGGGGGGGGGGGGAGGACATTGGTGAGTTACTTGGACCTGGATGGAGCCTAGCTAGAAGCACACTCCCATGGTTTTGTGACTACCTAGGTGGCAGGACTGCGACTTCCACTGCTGCTGAAAGTAAATCCTCAGAATTTACTGGACTGGGCAGATCACCAGGGACAGCAACGAACCAGGCAATTATGCCAAAACCTTGCAACCTGGCCATTTACATACCAGTATGAAACCTCTGTGCTTTATATGTTTTGAGATGTGGGGCAATGCTTGAAGAGCCTCTGTGATGTGTAACTGATATGTCTGAGAAGATATGTTTGAGGTGTGAATACATGTGTCTGTTGTGGGAGTTTCCTCAAAATGTGCATGTTGGGTGTGTTTTGTTTTGGCAAAGTAAAATGTAGTCAAATGTATTCAGCCTCAAAGGGCAAATGGATGCAGTTTTATAGCCCTCCCGGGTTTTTTTTTTAAATCTCATTTACCTTGGAAAGCTTTACAGTGCAATCTCTACATAGCTGGCTATGTTAACTTGAGAATGCTAAAGATCAGTGTTTATCTGGCTAACTTAACTCTACAGGGCCTTCATTTTTCATGGCCCTCGTTTGCAGTTACCTGAGTCCTCTCAATAGCATGCACATTAACAAGTTATCGACTGGTCCAAGAAAGGTATTTTACGATTTGTTTGTATGATCTATCCTGTTAATTGATTGTAAACCAGTAATGAATAAATACATAAATAAATAAAAAATAAATAAACAGCTTCCTATCTGCTATCACTTGATAAACAGTGTAGAGGGTAAGCATGCCACCATTTACTTTCTACATGCTAACCCCTCATTTTCAAATTATGCTTCCTCATTTGTATGTATGAACACAGTAATTTTAGTGTACTCATGTGAATGGCTTTCCAGATCACTTTAATGTATACATTATGGCTTTCTTGCATAGCACGCTATTTTTAGTGTACACAGGAAGACCTTAATGTATGCATTCAAATTCAATGCCTAGACCCCACTCCACTGTAAACATTTTCATTGGATTTATTAATATTAGTTTTCCAAAAGACATAGGAATAGTTGTACTGGGTTCTGTACCATTCTACAATCTGACCCTCATTCCTATATACTGTAGGATGCCTTATAGGGCAAGCTCATAACTCACATTTATTCCATGAACTATCAGAATTCCTACCATATTGCCCTATACCAAACTTAAATGAATATAACTTCATGCTTTCCTATTCCTTGAACTTTGTCTGTCAATCATTACATGTTTCCTTACCAAAATGAAATAAAGTGACCATTTAAAAGAGTGATAATCTTATCTGTAAAAGGTATGCCAAAATAGAGTAGTTTGGAGAACACAAACACAGTTCACATTGCTTATGTTGACCCCTTACTTCTACATATCTAAGAGGACTAGCATGGCAACCACAATTATTTTGTGTGGTTCACATTCAGCTGCTGATCAGCTAGAAATGTTAGTGGTATAAACTTACCTGACTAACATAACTGGGATATTCAGTGGGGCAGGCGCACTGCTGAATAATATACAGGCTATCCTAAAGTTATCAGGGTAAGTTTATCCTGCTAACTTCAGGACGGGTCTTCAATTGTCCCAGAGTTATCTGGTTACACTGATCTTTAGCTTGAGAATGCTAAAGATCAGTGTTTATCTGGCTAACTTAACCAAGTAACTAACAGCACTTTAGAGCACTCCCCAATCCACTCCTGAGCTAGCCAGATAATTTATTAGTGAGCTACCTTGGGACTGATCAGATAGATGTCATTTTTCAATTTCCTTCCTTTATGTCCAAACTTAGCGGGTCATTCATCAAATTGCATTATGGTGTAATCCCAGGCATTAGGGCCTTAACGCCCATGATATCACTATAATGCATGCAATAAATAATGCATCACAAGATGTGCATGCAAATTTTAAAAATTTAGTCAAAAGGAAGGAGTTTATGAAAATGAGAGGAGCTTAACATTGCATGCAATTGTGTAACACACACTAACACTGGAAACAACTACACCTATTTTCCTGGTGTTATGCTGTGCATTGTGCCCACAAATCCCATTTTTGGGAGGGGAGAGAGAGAGAGAGAGAGAGCGCCTCTGGGGAGATACACATATTAGGTAACTTTTTATACCACTGTACGAGAGGCCATTCTGAACAGGGTGAGGTTTTGGTGGTGGCCTAGGTTTTGGGGAGCAGTTTTACATGCACAGAGGTATGAATGGCACAATGAAGACAGTGAAGACAGTGAAGATTTTATATGATTTCGAGTGACAAAATGTACAAAAAGATGAGATTTGCACAATATACTCTCGACCTAGCTTTGATGCACTCTCTACCTAGCTGCTATCAAGCTAGGTTGAGAGTACAATATACAAATCTCATCTTTGTGTACCTTTCATCACTCCAAATCACATAAAATCTTCACTGATGTCCACTGTGCTGTTCGTACCTCTGACTGTGCATGTAAAACTGCCCCCAAAACCTAGGCCACCACCAAAACCTGACCTCAAGTTACTAGTTGCCCTCTTACAGTGGTATAAATTGTTTACTTATAAGAGGCTCTCTCTCGCTCTCTTTCTCTCTCTCACTCACCAGCAGCAGCAGTCCAAAATGTCATAAAAGCCTATCTGGGCACTTCTCAACTTGCGATATGAAAATATTGCGGGTGCGATAAATTTAACGTGCATTGTGGTAAAATAGCTATGCAATGTGTTATCTGGGAAATTGCCCTGACCACACCCCTTTTTTCGTGGGTGCTATTCTCGCAAAATGTATAGCAAAATGATGAATCTAGCTCTTAGCTAGATAAATGGTGCTGAATATTGACATCTGTATGTTGTGTCTGTGAATATGGTGGTGGAAGAGAGAGGTGGGGAATGGGAGGCTGCTCCTTGCATTAAATTATAGTAATATAATTGTTATATGTCTTCTATTTCTGAACACAGCAGGGGCAATTTTCAAATAGCCTGCATTACTATAAATTTTGGAGATGCTTTTAATACACATAATTTACACTAATTTTCAAAGAATAATAATAATAATAAAGGCTATTTCTCTTTGAAAATTAGCATAAAAGACATACATTATACGTGACCTTATTATTTGCAACTGCTCTTTTATGGGAGCAGCCTAGAGGGGGGAAATAGTGTGCTTGTGAAAATGCTATGTACATGCACTATTTTCTTCCCCTGAATTAACCACATGTCTGAGAAAGTCTCTCTGCAGCCCAGCCTACAGTGTGCATACTGGGGGTATTTCTGTAACAGTCCTCGTAAATTAGATGGCAAATACGTGGATATATTATACCAGCTTTTAAAGGGAAAGAACATATGCAAATGCATATGTATGTGTATGACATGCACATACGTTTATTTGCATATCAGGTGGGCAATTTTGTTACAGCCATTTACCCACAGCAGTCCCTTTGAAAATGACCCTCCCTCTAGCAAACCATGAATGCTTTTTAGCAGGTCAATGGAGGGCAATTTTTAGATAAGCCATTATACTCAGGAATATTGCTTTAAAACTTATTCCCACATTTTGCTGCTGTAATGGGCATATTAAGACGACAACATTAGAACAGGTGTAAGGGCACACATGTGCGTGCATTTGCCAATTCACATCCAGAGATGCGGCCATTTTATAATCTTTAATTTAATGCTGCTTCTACCACGTAAGTGGGGAAATTTTTAAAATACGCATGCCAACGCCATAGGTAGTTTTCCCAGTTCATTCCCAGTTTCCCAGTTAAGATATAGGCCTTCCCAATCCCCTCTAGTTTAATAGTCTCCCTTTTCCCCTGTTAGTACCAACCCTTAAAACCCTTCTGACTAGCCTAGATTTTTTTTATTTTATTACTTATACGCCATCCATGGCAGTAGTAAGGTTATGCAGCAGGAGACCCTGGTGGGCCTGTGCGCATAAGTATTTACGCGCACATCACTCGGTCTTCCCCCACACTCCCACATCCTGCCTAGACTACGGCCAACTTCCTTTTTTTCAAAACCTTTTACTTGTGCATGCAACGGGAGCTACATGCATCGTCAGATGGCTTATGAAATCTGCTTGGCACGCACTGGCCCGACTTGTGCACATATCTCCTGGTTTTGGCACGCACAGGGCTTTTAAAATTCACCTGTAAGAAAGTGTAATTATTCCACTACCCAAGTTGGCCGGAGTTAGGATGTTGCACAGGTAGTGTTCACAGTTTTAGAGTGGGGGAAGAAAACAGACTGAGCGTCATTATGCATTGGCGACACCTATTGGCCGGATTAAGGGCCCGTGGCACAGGGTTCTGAAAGAACATAAGTCTTGCCATACTGGTCCATCAAGTCCAGTATCCTGTTTCCAATAGTAACCAATCCAGGTCACAAGTATCTGGCAGGATCCCAAGGGGTAGATAGATTACATATTGCTTATCCCAAGACTAAGAAGGAACCCTTCTGAACTGCCCCCATTCATGGACTGCGGATGTAATGACTGGACTAAGGTAAACTGGGATGGGATACACAATAGGAGAAAAATCCTAGGGTTCATGTTACAAGATCCAGGCCTTGGTTCCTCTTGAGCTGGAAGCCAATAGTGGCAGGAGGAAACTGCTGGATGGTAAGAAAGCACATTAAATAAAGATTTGTTTTTAATTCTTTTGTACTATAACATCTTTTCGCAATTAGTCTACATCAAGAATAATTCAGATGCAAGTCAGTGATTTCTAATGCTCCTCTTTACTCTTTATTTTTTTGTATGATTGGGATTGGATGGTCTTCAAGCATTCTGGATAATATACAGGTATACAAATGGAACTTGAATGCCTCCAGATCAAGAAGATATCACAGTACGGAACGTAGAAAGGAGAGCTTCCCAATCCTATATGACAACAGAACCGGCTTCTAAAGAAAATACAATACTTTTGCAGTTAGACAGTGGCCCTTTGCCTTTGGTTTTGTACTCTAACTGCTTATTCCATTTGCAGCCGGGGTGGGGTCGTACTGTTTAACACAGAGGGCACCTTTCTATTAATCTAGAAGAACATCTTTTTATGACACCATGGTTTAGTTTTATCAGTATAGAAAAAATCCAGCAATGCATAGGTTCTTGAATTAAAGTAAGAGATGCCATCTCTCCGCCTCATAAATTTACTATATTTTAAAGTAATAAAATTGCTTTGTCTTCTAATAAATAAGCAATTTCCTATTCGTCTAGGAGTGTGCATTAAAAAAAAATGTTCATTATAACTTTAAATTAATTTCACTACCTTTGCAAAATTTGTTTCTTGGAGAAGATTTGAAAAATTCAAATGTGGTTATGACCACATTTTTTAAATATTCAGATTTAGGTTGAATAAAATAGTTTAAAAAAATGTACTTCTATGGAATCTCACAGTAAACTCCTCCCTGTGGAACTGTTTTAAATGATAAACAATGTAGGTAGGATTCTAAAAGAACCCCAAAAAATCTCATTTGCTCATTGAATTGGGAAAATAAACCCTTATACAGGGCAAGGGAGCTCAGGATTATTGCAACATGGCAATATTCTGGTCAGAATAGCCAAGGAACACGGCGCTCATTCTAGAGTAGCTGAAGCTTGATGAATTGTGATCCGTCTGCAGAACATTAACATTTCTATAAAGATCTCTTTCTTTGGAACCAGTAAGGATTTTTCATTTTGCTATTGTCCGATAAATAAAGCGGAGCCCCTTTCTTCAGCAGAAACATCTACCACATGGATGCCTCACAGGAAAACAACAAATAAAGTGGAATACAAGGAGACAAAATGAAAGCATTAGGAAAATAAAATATTCTCCTTGTGTATTCAAACTTTCTACGGCACTATTTAACAATTGGTGAGCTTTGTTGTCCTGAGTAAGATGCCATGAGGCCAGTATGCATCTTTTCATAATACTTATTCTGACAGCGCACCAACGAGACATCTCTCCAGCCCCCTCCTGCTCAACTTCCTATGAGAGGAGAAAACGAGGAATAGAAATCACATACTTTGCCATGGCAGGAAGAACTATTTTTTTTGTGGCCAAGGGATGATTTTGGTTTGTGTGTCCTAAATGCAAGTGATGACCCGGGGCTATTCCGATGAACAATTAAGGCAGCAAAAGTATTTTCAATAAGTGGAAGCAAGCACAGGAATGGAAATGACATCGCAGGGGCTCAGCTCCATCACCTTGTAGGCAGTGCATATAAAAACAAAACGATGCAAACCGCTGCGCTCCTGTCATGTGTGACTGGCTCATACATTTGTTTTCACTGACTGTGTGACAGGTGCAGAATAAGACAGGCTATGTCACCACTTCTCTGAGCTTATCACTTAACGCTAATGATATCCTTCGCAGCTTTATCAGTGAAAGTTTCCACTTCTAATAAAGGGCACCACACTGACATAACAGAGCGCATTTTAAGAACCTGCTCTTATAAACAAAAGTCTCTGAAGGTTATCAATTGATCAGCTCTTCATGGTGGATACCTAACCTTTTTTTTTTTTTTGCTCATAGAACATATAATTAGGGTAAGGTTTTTCCAAAGTCGGTCTGAAACTGAATTTCAATTTAATAATTTCATTCACAGCTGTAGAATACTTGCCAACCCTCCTTTCAACTTCTAAGAGACAATCCAGAGGGCCATTTCATCAGTTAAAAAGAATAAACAGGTTGTAGAACCAAACACACTGTTCTGTATAATTATTGATTAAAGCATATATCTGGTAATAAAAGAGCAAAGCCCCAGAGGCAGACCACAGAGCACAGCTGTACAGCTGTTCTTACAGCGTCTATTGCTTTGCTGTGACTCAGGTGCTAAATCAGTAGCATGCACTGTACATGGTCAGACGAGAATGGTTTCAGGGTAAGAAAAATGGACAAAAAGCATTACCTGCTCTTGCTGTTGGGCTGATTTTCCTGAAGCGTTTTGTTCCTTAGCGGTTGTCATGCTCTCAGCTACTTGTGTCCACTGCAGAGGTGAAGAAATTTCTACCCGGTGTGTGTGGATGTACAAGAGCCGGGGAGGTCTGGGCAACTAGTCCATCCCCAATTAAGCTGCCATCAGTTTCCCTTGCTTTCTTTTCTTTTGTAAATCAATAATAATAATAATAATAATAATAATAATAATAAAAACCCTTTGGTCTGTAAAAATGCAAAGCAGGATGCTGGTCTTCTCAATTAGCAACAGTCCTCTGCAATCGTCACAGAAGCAATGATAAACTGCTTGGCAACCAGCTACTGGCAGCTTAGCTTGGAAACAACCTAGTGATGTGCTCCCCACACTCCCTCCTTCTTCTCCCTCACACCCCCCCTCCTCCTCCTACTCTTTCCCAAATTAGATGAACTGAGCATGCTCTAGCTATCAAGCTCTGCTTCAGCGGCTGACAGCACAGCTCCCAGGGAAGTAGCACCACATTTCCTCACAGCGATTTTTTTTTTTCCGACCAGCAGAACTCAAGATGAAAAGCTGCCATTGATTGATTAGTCCGGACAGCCCTGTACTGCTACAGATAAAGTTTAGATCCCTTTCCGATTAGCAAAAGTAGATTTCTTGGGCTCTGTGCTTTCTATCACGCAAGGAATTATCTTCTAGGTGGGGATTTGATATCCCTCAAAATTTTGGATTTTAAAAAAAAATTCATAAGCATCAAATAATCTGAAGACTGTAAAATAGAATAATAATAATTTGGATTCATAAAGCATCGTTCCTCTGATGTTGATCACAACACACATTTATAATTTATTTTGATTTGTTTCTTAAGAGCATAAGGACTTAAGAAATGCCAGGCTGGGTCAGACAAAGGTCCATCGAGCCCAGCATCCTGTCTCTGATGGTAACCAATCCAGGTTGCAAGTACCTGGCAGATCGCAAAAAGTACATCTAATTCCTGTTACTCAAACCCAGGGATAGCAATAGCTTTCTTTATTCCACCTGGTTAATATTTTAGTATGGATTTTTCCTCTAGAAACTTGTCCAAACCTCTTTTAAAACTCTTCTGTGCTCCACCTTGAATACATCCTCTGGCAACTGATTCTACAGCTTGATTGTACGCTGAGTGAAAAAGTACTTTCTACGATGGGTTTTGAATCTGCTAGTTCTCAGTTTCATGGAATGACCCCTTGTTTTAGTATTTGTGAAAGGGAAAATAATCATTCTTTATTCCATCCCACTCAGCCATCTCTTCCAAGTTGAAGAGCTCTGGCCTGATGTCATAGGAGAATCGTTCCATCCCCTTTATCATTTTTTTCGCCCTGATTTTCATATTTTCTATTTCTGTCATTTCTTTTTTGAAATGAGACCAGAACTGCTAGGGATGTGCAGAAGGAAAAAATCAGTTGCTATTTGGTATTCATTTCGCCGGGACCCATATCCATTGCGTAGGGGGGACACTCTATTCATTGATACGTTTTATTCGTTTTCCGATTTCCCATTAAAGTCAATGGGGGAAATATTTGAAGCCTATTTTTGGCTGCAGAATTGGAGTTTTCTTATCAATTCTGATGAAACTTCTGGGGAGCTATCATCAGAATGAGAAAAGAGCTCCAAGGTACTTAGACTGTGGCAAAGTGGCACCAAAGTGGCCTTGAATAGCCTAAGGCACTTTAAAAGGGCAAAGGGGTACCAGGAGTGGCAAAAGTGCTTTAACAGAGGCACAAAGCAGCAGCAGCAGTGTCAAAAACACCCACATCTTCAAAAGAGAGCACCGATAACAGATGCATGAACCCTCGGAGACAGCACGACAGGCAAAGTGGCAAGACAAGTGGCATCAACATCCTACAGCACAATGAAGGGGGAACATAGCAAGCAGAAAGACTAGCACCAACATACTGAGGAACCATGATAGTTGCAAGAACACCACAAGGAGTTGAGTGAGCCATCTGGTGTATGGCAGCAAGGCAGAGTGGCAGAAATTTGATAGGGGCAAGACAGGCTGGCAGAGCGGAGGTAGTCTGGTCCCTGTGGTTTTGATAGAGGCAAGACAGGCTGGCCCTGGGGAGAGTTCCCTTTCTTTTGTGCAGGAAAGGGCTACCTAAAATGGGTTCGCCCCTAGAGTGGTGCACGAGCCTTCAAAGTGTGGCGAGTTGACGTGGAGGAGGCTTCCATGTGAACAGCGGACTGGTTAATCATGAGTCAACGGGTACTAAGAGATAGGCTGGCCGGCTACCCCGAGGAGAGTTCCCTTTCCTTTGAGCAGGAAAGGGCTCCAGGATGCAGGCACAGCATTCGAGGTCAAGCCCACATAGGGACATAAGGCCTGGATGGACAGGCACAGCATTCGAGGATAGATGTCAAGCCCACGTAGGGACTTAAGGCCTGGACGGACAGGCACAGCAATTGAGGATAGAGGTCAAGCCCACGTAGGGACATAAGGCCTGGATGGACAGGCACAGCTTTCGAGGTCAAGCCTACGTAGGGACATAAGGCCTGGATGGACAGGCACAGCATTTGAGGATAGATGTCAAGCCCACGTAGGGACTTAAGGCCTGGACGGACAGGCACAGCAATTGAGGATAGAGGTCAAGCCCACGTAGGGACATAAGGCCTGGATGGACAGGCACAGCTTTCGAGGTCAAGCCTACGTAGGGACATAAGGCCTGAATGGACAGGCACAGCATTAGAGAATTTCCTTTGTGCAGGTATGTTGTGGTTTGATCTGTCACTTCTTCTTGAACTGGTTCACTGCCAGAAGAAAATGGCATCTTTTTCATTTCTGAAAGATAATTCAACAAAAGATGCTTTTAGAGCAATAGAGACTGCCATTTGTGAAGCAAGAACTGAACTGGAGATTATTTGTGAAAACCCAGAAGCTGTTAACTGTACTTATGCACTTTAGCTGACGACAAAGGAACATGAAGAGCTCTCAGAAATAAGAAAACCGCTATTCAAGTGCCTCTGTAAAGTATGGGAAGACAGAGGATGAATTAGAGTGCAACTACCACCAGTTTTCTATTGTACTAGAAACATTACTGGTGCCATCTTGGGCTCCTACCATGTGACAGCGGCCGACCAATGGCACCGGTAACCCCTGTGACATAGTAAGGTCAAAGGCTATCGGCGCCATTTTGAATACCGGCAGCCAACGGCGTGAGTGCAATAGAATGCTCCCGGACCTTCGCTGGACCACCAGGGAGTTTTGGCAAGTCTTGGAGGGGTCAGGAGGATTGGGGGGGGGTTGTAGTTAATTCCATTTTAGCTGGGAAATGAATAACAATGGAACACATGAACGGATCAGGGCCCCCTCTTGCCGAATGCAACATATCTGCCCCCCCACGAATACAAATACTGAATGTGCAGAGGTCCCTCTGCACATCCCTAGCATTTTATTCATCTTGCCATTCACAGGGAAAATTTGGAAATCCAAGCAAAGGCAGGTTTATTTTCAAAAACACAAGCATTTCCATCAACTCTGGTGCCAGCCTTGAGCAGTGAGGGCTCATGATATCCCCTGTCATTGAAAATACACATTCACTGGGCACACTGGTTGGTGGACATGACAGATATCGCTGAGCCACTTTGGCTAGATGTGGCCAGAGGGTGGACTTGTGTGCCCAATATGCCAGTGGATCTGTCTGCATGTCCTCTGTGGGATCTTAGAGATACAGTGTCACTGACAGTTGTGCTGGTGTCTCCTTTGCTTGGGTGGGCTGAGAGTCACTCATGTCAGCTGCTTTCTCTCTAGCCCATAGCACAAAAGATGAATCTTTATTGGCAACATGCCTTTGGCATACTGAAGAGGAGGAGGAGGAGGTACTAGCTGTCGCTGACAGAGTGCTGCTCATGCTTGGGCTAGCACAACTCTCTGAAGTGCCCGCCACTGTTTCCTCCTCTGCTTCATGCCTAATCTGTCTCTGCCTATGGCATTCCTGATCACGGACTTTTGCTAACAGCAGGTCGAGTTTCCCTTTCACACGGAGATCACAGACTGTGGCATGTATGTGTGCTCTTCTGTTAAAGGCCTTAATCTCTCTTGCACCTGCTGCTGCAAAACATCCAGACAACGCAGCACCTCAGCTGTCATTCCCTCTTCCTGTTTAAAGCCCCCCAAATTTTCATCCAGGAAATTAACTATAGGGATGATGTCAGCCAAGGTGGCACATCTGGAACCCAGCTCTTCTGTGACATCCTTGAAGGGCTGCTGGATTTTTACCAGCTGACTCGTGACTAACCAATCATGATGCCCAAGGGGGTTCTGCACACCTATGTCCATTGAACCAGAAAGTTCATGAAGGGGTGTCTGCAGCTCCACTAACCTCTGCAGCATCATATAGGTGGAATTCCATCGGGTGGCAATGTCTTGAATGAGACGCTTGTGAGGCATGTCCAAATTAGTCTGCTTTTGCCAGAAAACCTGCCCCTCCTTCACACTTCTGTGGAAATGCCCTATGTCCCTGCACTTGTGTATTAAGGCCTGCAGGTATTCATTCTCTTGGTGCTTGGACTCCAACCTCACAGCTGATTTCACTACCAGGTGCAAAGTGTGTGCAAAACATCGGATGTTCTGAAAGAGCCCCTCGGTTATTGTCTTTACCATGTTTGCACCATTGTCTGTGACAAAGAACTCTGCCTAAGGATTCCTGACTCCCTGGTGTAGTTTCCAGCCCTCCAGCATCTGTCTGATGCATGCTAGAATATTGGTGGCAGTATGGGCCTGGTCCATCAGGTGGGTGTGCAGTAAAGCCTACCTCCACCCTGATACTTGTTCACTAATAGAGCTGCTGCCTGCCCCTGCCTCAGCCAGGTCCCACCAGTGTGCTGTCAGGGAGAGGTAAGAGTGTGCAGCATTCATGGTATGTACACTCCACTCTGCCTTAGCTAGCAGCGCTTGACTGCGACTGCAACACTGCTTGTACAGACTGGGGTTGACCTTTCTGCTAAATGTGGTTCTGGAGGGGACTTTGTAATTTGGAACTACGACCTTCAGAAAATGCTTGAAACCCATATTCTCCACTATCTGCAAGGGCTGGTCATCAAGGGCAATCATTTCCCCAATGCTCCTGGTTACAACGTTTGAGGCTGCCTGCCTCCTATCCTGGGATAGCGTTACCACACTCCACCCCATTTCCTCCATGGTGGGTTGTGTCTTCTACCACATGGCAGGGGGCTCCTGGCCTGCCACCTGACTGCTAGAAGGGGCTGAGGCTGTGGGGTGACTCTGCTCCTTTTCAACCACTTTATGCTGCCTGGAAAAAGGAGTCCCCTGACTGGTACTGCCACCATCCCCAGATGGCAGTACTGTTGTTGGGTATTGCCTCTTCTTATGATGCATCATGCCAAAATTAGACAGATGTTCCATTTGCTTGCCTCTGCTAATAGCCTTGCCACAGTGAT
Organism: Rhinatrema bivittatum; assembly: GCF_901001135.1. Lineage (NCBI taxonomy): Eukaryota > Metazoa > Chordata > Amphibia > Gymnophiona > Rhinatrematidae > Rhinatrema > Rhinatrema bivittatum. Next base: position 94,018,594 of record NC_042616.1, on the reverse strand, counting down.
TACATCGAGCAAAATGTGGGTCCTCCATCACTTTATAGTGGCTCCAGATCGCAGATGTCTTTCGAGATCCCTTCGGGGTGGATACTGGCACTGGAGCTGAAGTAGTGGGTGCACCCTGAGAAGCAATGCCAGGGATATCAGTCACACTCTGTGCCTGCACAGACTGCTCTTCCTCCTCATCATCATCAGTTTCATCTCCCCCCTGCAGCACTGAAGTGGAGGCTAAGACAGGACTAACTGATCCTCCAAAACCTTCGTTAGCTATTACTTCTTCCATTTCTGATGAGAATCCCACACAAGATGATTCTTCATCAGAATCAGAAGCAAACAGTGCCTGCGCTACATTGTCCACACTAAGTCAAGACTGCTGTCGCACTGCTGCTTTTGGGTGTTGCCATTTTGTCTTGCATGACTCAGCCTCCCCTTCTCTCACCTCCAAAACTACAGGGTCACAAACAGGTGGTGACGATGCATCATCTTTAGATTTCATTTTTTTCCAGATGGAACTGCCTGCCCTTCCAGAGATTTTAGATTGGAACAGATCCCTTTTTAACTTTAATGAGGGACTGGAACTCCCTTTTCAGGTGTCTCGTCTCCTAGTCCCAATCAATCGACCATGTATAGCTTTCCCTGACATTATGGATTTAATGTCACTGCCTACTAGGGATTTCAATTAGAAGAATTATTTCCAAAAGAGGCCCACAGGGGATTTGGCTTCACAGACCAACACTGTCCCAATATAGGTGAGTCTGCTAAACAGCCTGCCCACAGAATCCAGCATTGTGTACCTGTATTTGGGATTATTTTTCTTATGTGTATCACGTTGCACTTTTTCACATTAAATTTCATCTGACATTCAACTGTCTAGTTTCCTAGTCCCTGAAGAATCATCTGCAAATCCTCGTAATCTGTTATTGTTTTAAAAACTGAGAAATGTTATGTCATCTACAAATTTGACCACCTCACTCATCATTCCCTTTTCCAGATCATTTATAAATATGTTAAACAGCACACATCCCACTATCCTTGTGGTATTCCACTAATGACCATTCTCCATTTGACCATTTAGTCCTATTCTCTGTTTCCTATCTTTTAACTAGTTACCAACCTACAATAGGACATATATATATATATATATATATATATATATATATATATATATATATATATATATATATATATATATATATAATATTTTTTTTAATATTCCACTTTTTGGCACTTCAAAGCAGATTATATGCATTTACTCTATGTATTGTGCTCAATCCCATGACTTTTTTAATTTCCTGAGGAGTCTCTCTTGGGGAACTTTTTCAAATGCCTTTTGAAAAGCCAAATGCACTATATTAATCTGCTCCCTTAACATAGAAACATAGAAATGACAGCAGAAAAAGACCAATTGGCTCATCCAGTCTGCCCAGCAAGCTTCCACACTTATTTTCCCATACTTATCTGATTCACTGACTACCAAGTTACCTTGTTGGTAACTGTTTGATTCAAATTTTCTGCCACCCCCTGCCATTGATGCAGAGAATAATGTTGGAGTTGCATCAAAGGTGAGCCTAAGGATTAATGGTTACGGGTAGTAATCGCCGCTTCAAGCAAGTAACCCTGATGCTTGCTTACCCAGACTGCACAGATCCATGTCTTGTTGGACGTTTACCTACATGTTTATTTATATTTTCAAAAATATCTAAAAATTGGTAAGACAAGACTTCTATTTGCTATTTGCTGTATATAGAGAAGAGTTTTTTAAAATCATTTATTTCTTCAACACTTAGGGGTAGAATTTCAAACCGCGCGAATTGGCGTACTTTTGCTGGCGCATCAGGCGCAAGCAAAAGTACGCGGGATTTTAGTAGATACGCGCGTAGCCGCGCGTATCCGCTAAAATTCTGGATCGGCGCGCGCAAGGCTATCGATTCTGTATAGCCGGCGCGCGCCGAGCCGCGCAGCCTACCCCCGTTCCCTCCAAGGCCGCTCCGAAATTGGAGCGGCCTAGGAGGGAACTTTCTTTTGCCCTCCCCTCACCTTCCCCTCCCTTCCCCTACCTAACCCACCCACCCGGCCCTGTCTAAACCCCCCCCCCCTTACCTTTGTCGGGGGATTTACGCCTCCCGGAGGGAGACGTAAATCCCCGCGCGCCAGCGGGCCGCTAGCGCGCCGGGACGCGACCTGGGGGTGGGTACGGGGGGCACGGCCACGCCCCCGGGCTGCCCTAGGCCGTAACCACGCCCCCGGGGCCCGCCCCCAAAACACTGCCGACATGCCCCCAAAATGCCGCGCCGACCGGGCCCGCCCCCCGACACGCCCCCCTCGCCAAACCCCGGGACTTACGCGAGTCCCGGGGTCTGCGTGCGCCGGTCGGCCTATTGAACATAGGCTGACCGGCGCACAGGGCCCTGCTCGCCTAAATCCGCTCGGATTTAGGCGGATTTAGGCGAGCAGGGCTCTGAAAATCCGCCCCTTAGTGCGGCACTCATCTTCTATAGATAATTATTTTAAAAACTCTTTCTCTATAAATCTGTTGACACATGGACTGTACCTATTGTTGCATCTCCTTTTATGTGTGGACGCTTCCTATTAAGCCATGTCTATCTATATGGCTAGTGATTTTGTTTTTAAGAATGGTTTCTACCATTTTACCTGGCATCAATGGCAGCCATATTGTTCAGTAGTTTCCCAGATCATACTGGAGCCCTTTTCAAAAATCATTGTCACATTGGCCATCTTCCAGTCTTCGGGTATTGTGGCTCTTCTGAATGATAGGTTACATATTACTAATACCAGTTTAGCAATTTCATGTTTTAGATGTTTTAGAACTCTGGGGTGGATACCATCCAGTCCTGGTGATTTATTACTCTTTAGTTTGTCAATCTGTTCTATTATATCCTCCATTGTCACCAATATTTGTTTTAGTTGCTCTGAATCTTCATCATTAACAAATATTTCAGTTATATGTTCCCATCCTCCTCCTCAGTAAAGACCAATGAAAATAATTAATTTAATTTTTGTACTATTTCTTGAACACTTCTTTCCCCTTCAGTCATCTATCAGCTCAACTGACTCTATCGTAGGCTTTTTCCTTCAAATGTAGTTGAAAATGTTTTTATTATTAATTTTCACCTCACTGACAAGCTTCTTCTCAAATACTTTCTTGGTCTGTCTTGCTTGTCAGAAAGTTCTTATGCTCTTGAAGATGCTTATACTCTTGTCTATTTTAATTATTTAGGTCTGATTTCCATTTTTGAATTGTACCCTTTTAGCTTTAATTGCCTCCTTTTCCTCCCCAGTCATTTGGTCTTCCTTTGACTATTTTATTGCATGGAATATATTTGATGTGGGCTTCCAAAAAATATTTTTAAACAATGTTCATGCCTTATGCAATATTTTGCTTTTGCAACCAACCCTTTAATTTTTTCTAATTTCCTCATTCTATCATAGTCTTCTTTTTTAAAGTACTATGCTACAGCAGTAGTTTTACTTAATGTCCTCCCTCCAGTGGGTATGTCAAATTTGATTGCTTAGTGACCCCACCACAGTAGCCTCTTGCACCAGGTTATGCATTCCACTTAGAACTAGATCTAAATACCCTACTCATTGGATCTAGGACCAGATACTCCATGAAGCAGTCATTTATAGCACTAGAAACTTAATCTATCTAGCATTAGCCAATGAGTCATTGACTCATTCAATACTGTAAAAATTAAAATCTCCCATTATTATTGTGTTTCAAAATGTATTTGCTTTTTTAATTTCAGCTAGCATTCCACAGTCCGCTTCTTCATCTTGACCAGGTGATACCCACATGGGATTTCTATCTATAAGGATTCCACAGTGCACTTTGTTTCTTATAGTATTTTTATCAAGCCTGACTCTATGCCATCTTTTACATATAGTGTCACCCCCCCACCCATCAATTCAATCTGCCCTATCATATTGATATCCTGGTATAATCAGTTATCGTCTTTCTATCCTCTTGGTTGGCCACTGTTGAATACAGGATTCTGGGCTTGATGGACCCTTGGTCTGACCCAGTATGACATATTTTATGTTCATATGTTCTTAGAATGCCTCGGAAATGCTTATAACATCTATATCCTCATATAATGCCATACATTCTAACTCGTCTTACCATTCAGACTTCTAGTATTCACATAAAGACATTTTTAAGTCTGTTTTTTATTTGTACTTTCATTTCATTTTGTATTCACAACCTGCTTATTAACAAATGATTAGGGATGTGCAGCAGGGACAGATTCGTCTGATTCGGTATTCATATTCGTTGGGAACCAAATCCGTTGCATCCGTTTTCGGGGGACCCCAATTCATCCATTAGTTACATATGGTATTCGTTTCCCATTAAAGTTGAAAAACCCCCCATCCCAACCCTTTAAATTTAATTAACTATGACCCCCACCCTCTTGACACCTCCCCCCCCCAAGACTTGCCAAAAGTCCCTGGTGGTCCAGTGGGGGTCCTGGAGCAATATCATGAACTCGGGCCGTCGGCTGCTGGTATTCAAAATGGCGCCGATAGCCTTTGCCCTTACTATGTCACATGGGCTACCAGTGCCATTGGTTGGCCCCTGTCACATGGTAGGAACACAAGATGGCGCCGGCCATCCATTGCTCCTACCATGTGACAGGGGCCGACCAATGGCACTGGTAGCCTCTGTGACACAGTAAGGGCAAAGGCTATCTGCGCCATTTTGAATACCAGCAGCTGATGGCCCGAGTGCAGGAGATCGATCCAGGACCCCCGCTGGACCACCAGGGTCTTTTGGCAAGTCTTGGGAGGGTCAGGAGGGTGGAGGTGTTTTTTGTTAATGATATGTTCCATTTGTGGGGGTTCACCATACATTTTGGAACCCCATGAATGCAACGGATAGGGACCTATACGTTGTGGATTACGCATTCTCTCAAAACGAATGCACATCCCTACAAATGATACAGGCAGTACAGAGTCATTCAAATCTGTGTGCTCTTTGTCTACAACCATCTGGTCTACTTCAGCTTTAACCACAAACATAACCTTGTTATGCAAGTATCCTTGGAGGATAACTTATTTTGAACCATGTACTTCTGAGTGACTGTTATCTTTTCCCCATGGCCTAGTTTAAAAGCTGCTCTATCTCCCTTTTAAAAGTTAGCACTATCAGACTGATTCCATTCTGGTTAAGGTAGACTCCCCCTTCCTCAGAATGTTCCCCAGTCCCTAACAAATCTAAAGCCCTCTTCTCTGCAACATCATCTCATACATGCACTGAAACTCTGAAGCTCAGCCTGTCTCTGGAGACCTGCATGTGTAACATGAAACATTTCTGAGATTGCAACCCTGGAGGTTCTGGGTTTCAATTTCTAGAGCCTAAATTAAGCCTCCAATACCTCTCTCCTGCACCTTTTTATATCATTGGTACCCACATGTACCATGATAGCCAACTCCTAGCCAGCACTCTTTAAAATCCTATGTAGGTGACACATGAGGTCTACTACACACAGGCAGACAAATTATTAAGCAATTCTTATGCCCACCAGCCACCCAGCTATCTACATTTATAATGATTGAATCACCAACTACAACAACTATCCTAATCTTTCCCTTCTGGAGACATATCCTTGGTGCAAGAGGATAAGCATCACCTAGAGGGCAAGTCCTATATATAGGATAACTTCTTGCCAGACCAAGATATTAGTCTCCTACCAAGTGACAGGGGAGTTGGATTGCTCTACATCATCGCTGAAGGTCTTCTCTATCTATATATCTGTCTGCCTCAGCTCCTTCAGATTTGCTACTCTGGCCTTGAGATCAATCTATTTCTCTGAGTGCTAGGAGATCTTTGCACTGGAGGTACACATACTTCCTTAGCAAAAGGTGTAAAATCATATAAGTAGCACTTGATGGAAAAGAGACTGAATTGCACAATCGTAATGCTGGACTTCTTTCTGCATCTTAATATTATCAAATTGTTAAAGTTTTAAAAGCTGATTAAGGAATCAGTATGCCTTTTATTTTAAAGGTTTTACATTTGACTAGGATTTTTAAATATATTTATTAGATGTCTTTTAAATTTAAGATTTAAATGTGATTACTGGGGTTAGCTTGAGAATGACCGGAAAAAAGACTCAAAATAGTCAATCACTAAAATCAGGGTTAACTATTTGTTCTTCAGAATCATTAATTTTTCATTTTGAAGATTTTCCCTCCTAATGAGAACAATAATCTATATAGCAACAATGTCACAGGGATAGATGGAAATCAAACCACCAGAACTCTTACTTTCTCAGATCAAGTAAGCAAATGTTCATACTCACAATTCTAACGCAAACAAATGCTAAACTTCCCTAGTTCACAGAATTACCCAAATGTATACTTTCCCAGAATACATAGCTATTAACACTTACAAATGAATATTAACTTTTTTATAGCTCATAAAATTTCTCCAAAGTCTATTTCCAAGAACACATACAATTACTATATTAAAACTTACATACAAATAAAAGCCTTTTCTAGCTCACAGAATTACTCCAAAGTCTATTTTTCCAGACCACACACAATTATTAACACTTGTAAACAAATAGTAATCTTTCCTAGCTCACAGAATTACTCCAAATTCTATTTCCCAGAACACACACTATTATTGTTTATTTAAAATTACTTTTATCACATGCCCTCCAAGGTTTGGGGCAGGTTACATAAGAACACACATAGGGCCTGATTTTCAAAAGCATTTACACATGTAAAACTGGGATTTACATGTGTAAATGGACTTTACCCATGTAACTGGGTTTTTGAAAATTGCTACCATATATGCCATTGAATTATCCATAGGATTTTCATGCATAAGTACACTTTACATGTGTAAATGACTTTTGCAAATTGTTACAATAGTATGCTACATTTTTACATGTAAAACTCCTTTGAATATTCACTTGATAGTATATACAATAAAACAACACCAAATAGTAAATAACTAAAAAAAAACAACTGAAAAACATAATACAGCTGATATCAATTAAAACTTAAAATATAACAGAAACAATGCAAGATATAATTAATTTTCCTGGCATATTTCAAGGTTGACTTTCTTGGTCTAAAAGATCTTTAAATGAAAACTTAAAAAGGAAGGTGTTAAGAGATTTTCCAAATTCCCTGTTGTTTGTGAGATTTCAAAGTTGCAATGGAAGTGTGTTCCAAAAGGCAAGACCCACTATAGAGAAAGCTCTCTCTCTCTGGTACTTTTGCCACCATCTTGGCGAGGAGATTGTATGTCTAGGAAATGCTGTTTAGAAGATCTTAGGATATGGTTAGGGATATGTATTTTTAAGATTGCTTTTATCAAGGGAAAGTTTATATTGTAGATATGGTTGTGCACTAATGACACTGGTTTATATTGAATACGACATTGAACAGGCAAAAGTTCAATGAGAAAAGAATGGGTGTGATATGTTCTTTTTTTCCGATTCATGTGGCTGAATTTTGTATGAACTGCAGAGCATGTAGAGTATTTTGTGCTAATCTGGTAAACAGAGAGTTACCTTAATAAATGGATGGAAACATAAGAGCCTGTAGCACTGTTCTGAAAGCTGGTGTATCAAGGAAGGGTTTGATATGTCTTAATAATTTTAGTTTGACAAATGAAGCTTGAATAATTGAAGAGATTTGGGGTTTCATTGATAATTGAGTCTAGAGTGACACCTAGGTTGCGCACTTGATTGGATATTTGAATGGTCTGATTGTAAAAGATAATATTATCGGGGTTAGTGTATCTGACAGAGCGGCCGATGATTATGATTTCAGTTTTTTTAGATTAAGTGCAAGTTTGTTGTATGCTAGCCAAATTTTAATACTTGAAAGACATAGAATTAGAAAATTTAAAGTAGGCGACCATGAATATTTGAAAGGGGAAAAAACCTTTATATCATCTTCATATAGTTTATATGAAAGGCCTAGTGTGGAAAGAAGGTGACGGGGGTGGGGGGTTGTCAAATAGATATTGATGAAAACCATGTAATGTTGAATTTGCTATCTTGCTATTAACACTTGCATACAATTAATAACCTTTCCTAGCTCACAGAATTACTCCAAAGTCTATTTTCCAAGAACACACACACTTATTAATACTTGAACATTTCAGAATAAGCGTACATGCATCTGTGATTTGGATGACCTGGCAGTCCATTTTTATATTGTCTGACCTACATGTATATTTCTAATGAGGGGTATGTAAACATTGCAATACTGTTATGACTACCAATTACAGCACAAGAAGATAAAATGATTTGATTTGCTTAATTACGAAGGTGAATCCAATGATGTAACTACTGGATTACTGCTGTCCTAGACAGACTGATCTAAATGTTTAAAAGATTACTATATATAGTTATATATTTACATACTGAAATTAAATGACCATTTATAATAGATGCCTAACAAATGTTTTGACATACGTAGTTGTGTAACTAGGGGGCAATTTTAAAACTGGCTACATTGAGACAAAGATAGCATATTTAGTACTCACAGACGTGCAGATTTTCAAAGCAAAATTATGTGCTTCTTTTTACTTTGAAACTTGCCAGAGGTGAGTACACAATATGCATGATCACTTGCACCTGCTTATCCTGGGGGTAGATTTTTACAGAAAAAATGCATGCAAAAATTGGAAAATGCAATCTACATGTTTAATTTTCCTCCTTTGACCTAAACACATTCCCAGGAACCCCCCTCTCAAAATGGCTAAAAATATGTGCATTGTGTAAAGGCTGATGGGGGAGCAATTTTCAAACAGCTGATTAACATAGATGAAATGTTTTTGGCCTGTGTAAATCACTTTCAAATTTTTCCTTACCAATATCTATGTGGGCAGTTGAGACATAAGATTCACCTATAGACAAGCAGGAATAATTTTTGATGCAGGTAACACATTAAGGGGTGTTTCCCATGCAAATGAGGGGGAGAGGGAGGGAGAGAGAGAGAGAGAGAGAGAGAGAGAGAGAGAGAGAGACACTATAATGTCTACTCCCTAGACAGGTATTTGTATTCCTATGGGAGGCCCACCTAGTAACTCGAGGTGGGGATTAGGTATGAGTGTAGGGGGTTGGGGCCACTTTCACATTCAACATGAGACGTACGAACAGGTGGTCTCTTGTGAAGATTTGATGGCCTTCGGAGTAAGGAAACTCACGCCAAGATGAGATTTGGGCAATGTTCTCTCAACCTAGCTTGATGGACACTCTACCTGGGCAACAACAAGCTAGTTTGAGAGAACATTGCCCAAATCTCATCTTGGCGTGAGTTTCCTTACTCCGAAGGCCATCAAATCTTCACAAGAGACCACTGTTCTGTTCGTATGTCTCATGTTGAATGTGAAAGTGGCCCCAACCCCCTACACTCATACCTAATCCCCACCTCGAGTTACTAGGTGGGCCTCCCATAGGGATACAAATACCTCTAGGGAGTAGACATTATAGCAAGTCTCTCTCTCTCTCTCTCTCTCTCTCTCTCTCTCTCTCTCTCTCTCTCTCTCTCTCTCTCTCTCTCTCTCTCTCTCTCTCTCTCTCTCTCTCTCAAAACAGGCTGTCTGGAAATGTTGTGAACCATGATAAACCTTTACTGGCCTCAAGTGCACAATGTATTGCAAATGAAAGGGTTGTAGCTATTGGCCATGCTAACACTGCAGCTGTTTTGCTGCACACGATTACAAAATTTGCATTTGCAAATCGCGTTAACGGCTGTTAGTGTGATTTGCGAACTTATCTCCTGCGGTAACTCCTTGGAAAATGACCCCCATAGTCCTAGCCACCAGAAAAAGAGGCATTTCTGGACAGGGGAGGAAAAGAGCAGGTGTGCATTTGATTTTCAAATATATGCATACTCACACAAATAATAGGCACAAAGTCTGCAGACACTTCTAATGCATGTACTTAATCCTATAATCAAAGGATTGATTCACTCAGCCTCGAAATTTCAAATAGTTCATTTCTGGAAGTTATTCAGTAGGGATGTGCATTCGTTTTGGTTTGGAGGACCCGAAAAACGAATGCAGAAAAAAAAAAGCCCGAACCGCGGGAAAAAAAGAATTTCCCACAGTGGGCCGAAAACAAAGCCTGAACTGAACAGTTTTACCACTGCACATCTCTATTATTCACTGACTTTCTCAAAAACAAATATTTAAATCCTGTATTTAAAAAAAATAATCACATCTCAAAGAAAGGCCCTGCATGTCGTAGAGCAACTAAATAAATACTTCTCTGACCTGTCCCAATCCATGGCTCTGCCTACTTATTGGCTCCTAAAGGACAGATGTAAAAAAAGGTACACGGATGTTAGGGCAGGTTTTTACTCCTGTTATAGTGTGCATTTTTCCTCATTTTTCCACAGTAAGTTAACCCTGGTATTTAATAGGCTTGGGAGGAAGAAAACATTTTGTTTTGCTTTTCGTTTTGTTTTGGTTTTTTTTGTGTGTGTGTGTGTGTGTGTGGGGGGGGGGGGGGGTTGGTATTCCATGAATTTCATTTTGTCTAATGTTTATTTCATTTATTTAGTTAAAATAAATGAAAGAAACTTAAAAAAAAAAAAACTAACATGAAAAGAAAAAAAAGAAACGAGACTTCCCAAGGCTTCCCATGACCCCCACCCAACCTTCTCAACTGAACAAATGCAGCGGCCAGGATCCTCCCTGGCCCCCACCTACCCGGATTGGTTGGTATCTGACAACAAGGCCTAGGCCCAGGCCGAAGCATCAGCTTTGTGTAGACCTAGACCATGGTAGGTCACTGTCCTCGGCCTAGGACAGGTCCCAGGTCCAATCCCAACACTGGAGCCTGGTCAGGAGACAAAGAACTAACACCAGGGTCTTGGCCCGGATCCAGGCCCGACATCGGAGCCCCACCTAGAGGCTTGGTTCTGACACCTGGGCTCAGCCTAGCCAAGGCCCAGCAGTGGCCCAGTCTGGAGACTGGGTTCTGATGCCAGGACCTTGCCCAGACTCATGCTCGACACCAGGGTCTGGCCAGGAGGCAGGGTCCTAATGCCAGGGGCTCAGCCAAGGCCCAGGCCTGGCACCCAGACCTCAGAGATCTTTGGTCCCATCTTCTTTCTTCTTAGATGAAATGATGCCATCTACTTGGAAGGTGCCAGAGTTAATTACCTCTGACACATCTTCCCCTGCAGAGGGCTCCATTTTCATTGCCGTACATCAAAATTAACTCCAGCACATCCTAAGCAGAGATTGCTTCATTTCATCTAAGAAGGAAGAATGCATGACCAAAGATCTCTGAGGTCTGGGCACCGATGGTGTTGAGTCAGGGCCCATGCCCTGACCTAGGCCAAAGCGCAGATGTTGGGACCCGGACTCTGAATAAGGCCCCGGGTTGTACTGGTTGAGGTCCTGGCATCGAAACCTTGGCACAGACCCAAGCCCAATGCCAGAGCCTGGTCCTAACCCCAGGGACTCTGCACAAAGTCAGGCCCAGGCCCAGTGCCCGGACCTCAGAGATCTTTGTTCTTGAATAAGAAGAAAGAAGATGGGCCGGGACCTGGCATCGGGCCTGGGTTCGGACCTCATGGCCCCGGCATCAGAACCCAGTCTCCAGACCAGACTACAGCATCAGGGCTGGGCCCACTTCCTGGCCTAGACTGAGGTCCAGACATCAGAACACAGCCTCCAGGCTGGATCCCAGTGTTGGCCCTGGGTCTAGACACTAGATCTCTGATAGGGCAGGTAATTTTTTTCGATTTTTGGGGGTCTCAGCTGAGGCCTCGACATTGGGCCAGACTTTGGCCAAGACCCTAGCATCATGTTCAGGCCTAGGCTGAGGCTCCTGCATAGGGCCACGGCCTATGCCTAGGCAAAGCCCTGGCCTAGGGTTTAGGCCCAGGCTCTGGTCCTGGCGTAGTGTTAGAGCATAGGTCAAGGCTCCTGATTTGGCCTTTGGCCTATTCCCGGCTTCGGAACTGGGCCTAGGCCCGATGGATCAATTTTTTTGTTTTCAGAATGAAATGTGAAAACCAACCAAATTTCATTGGATTTTCTATCATTTTGAAATGAGAATGAAATGATAGGAAATAGGAAATTTCATCTCAATATTCTATTTTGTTTCTTCCGATTACCCATCGCTGGAATTTAATAGGTTTTTTAACACTGAAAAAACCTGCGATAAAACAAAAAGTAAAAACCAGTGCTAAAATTAGCACATGTGAATACAAATCCCATTTTAAAGAAGGGATTAGTTATTCCCCAGGAATGCAGGGAAGTACATTAAAGGGCAGACAGTTTAAAGTACATTTTCTTAATGCTGGAAATTTAACTCCTGGATCAGAGCAAACATAATCTCACATTTCTGGTTGCCATTCTGTTTTATTGCTGTGCTCATATGGTAGTGCTTAGCTGCTTCTAACACACTGGGCACAGCAACAGAATAATTTCAGCCACCAGATAAGTAAGTTTATTCTACCTCACACCCAGGATTTTAATTTCTAGTGCAAGGTCTCGGGGTGGGGCACCTTCAGCTGAACGATAGGCTGGCACTGTGCATCCTGACATTGGTGCACTGTTTAACTATAGATGCTCATCCCAGAGAGCTTGCACTTTGTTCTGCCAGCTGTAGGTGCCATCCCTAGGGCACTTATGCTTTGATTTTCCTTGCCATGCCAAAATGGCACTGCATGTGAGACTGGTGCAATGCATCCCAACTAGTGGGTAACATTTTTGCATCCAAGGCCATTTTGGAAAGGCATGGCAGGTAAAATCAAAGCATGAACTCTCTGGCATGGACACATAGTTAGATGAACAAAGTATAAACTCTTTGGACAGGCACCAACAGCTGAATAGTAAGCACATTAGCACATCTCACCCTTGCTGCACCCTCTCTACCTTTGTGGCGACTCCCTTCAGCTCTGACGGACAGATGCTGCCGCGGCTTCTCCCTGCGTCTTTGCCCCGGAGTCCCCGGACTGGCTTGACTCTACGGATCCACCATGTTCCTGATGACAAAAGGGCGTGCGCGCTCCAGACTTTGTACCAGCAAGGGTGCGAACCTCGGGGGCGTTCCCCTGTAGTGACATCATCCGCTTCCAATTTAAAAGGTCTTTGTTTTGCAACTCCAAACTGAGTTAGCAAGGAACTCCAATGGGACTTGCTTCGGCGGTCCACACTACTTACAACTATGATCAGAGTGAGCAAGGGGAAACCTTTCTCCGCTGCTCGACCTCTACGAACTTACCTAGAGCTTACCGCTCCTCAGGGGCCCCGCTCTCTTTCTTCTTGATTTCAGATTGCTAAGACGGGATCCGGTACTCGCTCATTGAGGGCCTACATCCCTGAATACTCAGAAGACTCCTCACTGCCTGGAAGCGATCGCAGACATGAACACTGTGAGTTCTATTGCAGATAGGAATCGGTACTCGCTCCACGAGGGTCTATGTTCCTAATCTCTGAAGACTCCCTTCTGTCTAAGACATTATCACAGGTACGGAGATCATGAGTTATTGTTGCAGATTGCAGATAGGAACCGGTACCCGCTCCACAAGGGCCCATGTTCCTAAACCCTTTAAAGACTCTCTTCTATTCCAGAAGCCACCCCATACACAGCTATTGTGAGTTTTTATTACAGATTGCCTATAGGAACCAGTGCTCGCCTACGGCTCCTGTTCCTGAATGTACTGAAGACTCTCTGTTGCATAAGAGGCCATTACAGATATCTACAATTGTGAGTGCACCATCTTCTATTTGTTATGTATCCAGCATACCCTGTCTACTCACTACCTATAGTCTCTCTCTACAGCTCAGCAACCCAGAGATCATAATTCCAGTATCTGAGAGACTTCAGCCCTGCCGGGCACATCAACTCACTACTGCCACCTCTGGTGGTTCAACTTCCAGTCTAATAAAGAACTATCTGTGTTTGTCTTATACTCCAGCCTAGCCGGTGGGTCCTCTCAGGATCTCTTCCTGGGGGTGCTGTCATCTACCATCAGCCCAGGGATTCACCATTTCTACTAAGTGTTTATTCTTACACTACTAGAGCATGTATCGTACTGACTGCCACTCTGTGGGAGCCAACTCCACATCAGATCACTAACTACGCCTACGGAGTATTACATATCACTAGCTCCTCTCCTTGGGGAAACATCATTCTACAGAAGACTAACTCCACCTCCCTGGCGGTCATATCACTAACAGATTGTAATGGACGGCCGGTGCCATCTTTAAAAATGGTGCAGGCCATCCAGTGCTCCTACCATGTGACAGGGGCCGGCCAATGGCACGGATACCCTGTCACATGGTAAGGGCAAAGGGCCATCTGCACCATTTTTATTAGTGGCAGCCGACGGCCTGAGAGCGAGAGATCGCTCCTGGCACTTCCACTGGACCACCAGGTAAAAAGTTTTGGGGGGGGAGGGGGTTTGGGAGGGTGGGGGAAGCTAATGGATCAGTTTTAAAGGGTCGGGGTGGGTTTTTTGTTTATCGGCTCGGGCGCAGCCGATAAACAAAACCGCGATCGGGCCGCACGAAAAAAAATTAACGATGTGAATCGGAAATGGAATCGGAACCGATTCCGGTTCCGATTCACATCTCTATAGATTACTACTCCTCCCATCTCGAGGAGAGATTGGTAACAGATTGCTACTCCCTAGCAGATTGGTAACAGATTGCTAACTCCTTAGCAGATTGCTAACACCCACAATGCTCACAGGTCTTTCCAAGTTAGCTTACCTCTTTGTGGTTGCATGTAACCATACACAGATGCACCCTGCAACACCTAGCTAGGCAAAATGTCAACTATCATGTACAGATGGTGAAGGCCTTGGCCATTAGGGTGTCATGTTGGTTAGCTTACCTTCTCAGAGAAGCTACACAAGGATGCTGGTCAGACTGTGTGAAGGCAGGATTGGGAATCAGATGTTGTCATTCCTTCACTTGTATTTGCAAGTCACCTTAGAAATGTAATGTCACAGTATAGTTTTTAATGACTCTAAGAGTACCCACAATTCTCCTAAGAAAAAGTTCACATCATTGAACCCAACACAAAGGTGTGTTAGAAGCTATTTGTCTCACCTCATCCATTACAGGTAGCCTTTGTTAAATATGGACTTGTCACAGTGCTGCAAGATCATTGGGTGGTCTAGTTCAGGGCTAGTCATGTGGTACTGCTGTATGTATGTACCTAGAAAATATACAGAGTAGTTTGCTTGTTGCGATAGCTAGTATCAGTTACATTCCTTATTCTATCTGTGGCCACCCTTAAATCACATAGGCTGAGGACTCCTGGGGTGAACAGCTTGCAGAATGATCCATTACCAAGGTTAGTCACCACCTTTTAGGGTTTTTATAGATGGAGGCCCTTGCTGATCCACATGCCTGCCAAGCTGGAAGAGTTGCTGTCCTATAGTCTGTTGCTCATGTGGTGTTTGTTACTTTTAAAGTTAGTGGTAAGCAGGGCAGGTGTGCTGATAGACTCTCAATCATCAGCTCTGTGTATAGCATAAAGGCTAGAGAAGCTGTTGTCAGCTGATGACCTCAGGAGCTTAGAACCTGCCTCATTCGCAAACCTATCACTGTGCTGAGTGTATGGGGCAACTGCTCCCAGAGGTGTCATGTGGTTGGCATGATGGCTTATCACTTTCTGTGTTGGTCTCTTGCAAGACAAGCATTTCCTGACATCTGAGGGCTTGAGGGGCCCATGTCAGTACCTCTGACAAAGTGCTTATCATATATGCTTCTCACAGATATCTGTCATGTTGACAGGTGTGCCTAATCTTCTGGGCATACTTCGGACTCTGACTCCCTTATTATCAGTTAGGGACCAGGCAGCCAAAGACATCAATGATGGAGGATTATACTTATTGCCCATGTGTAGGTGCACAAACTGCTGGAGGTAGTCTGTCCTCAAAAAAGGACAGACTACCTCTGGCCTTGTTGTTTCCACCATTATCACACTTATGCATACCCCAGAGCAGGCAGTGTGTCTGCATCCATTTTGCACAGACTGGCTTTCAACACAAATGATCCTCTGCCTCCGCAGTTTACAATGGGTGCCTCAGAGACAGGATTGTATCGTATGGGGAGAAAATGGCCTCATGCTTACTCAAAGAACACTCCACCTATGGCTCACACTGTTTATTCCTTGTGCTGAGAGGGGGGTGATGTTAAACTTGACAGCATCAGACCTCAGATATGGTATGTCACATTTCTGGATGAGTAGATGCCTGCCTGTAGTCTACCTCCCCACCCCAATGCTCTTTTACCTAGTACTTGGAGTGGGCCTAATTGTCCTGTTATGTGAGGGTTTGATTGGTTCCAAGAGCTTCAGCTGCCATGAAGGGTTTGCCATTTTTTTTTTTGGGGGGGGGGGGGGTGGTGTCTTGAGGCCTATTAGAGGCTAAATGGCTATCACCTGTGGAACTTCTGCACAAATATTTTGTGAATGTATTGCAGTTTTCTTCTCAGGAAGTGTTTAATTTTTCAAAATGTTTTCATCTTCTTGATAAAAAAAAGTGGCTGTTGATCCAGTTGAGGGGATTTATGGATATGTTAGTTCCTATTGATAATTTATCATTGTTTCTACAAGAGTTTCATGATGTCATTTGAACTAGTGACATTATTGGTCTCATTTATCTTTGAGTCTTGTATTTTAAAATACAAGAATGAGAATTTTTGTGGTAGCAGGATACAAACGTTTTCCTGATGTGGCCAAAGAAACCCAAGTCAGAAGGAAGACCTTTCTGCAATTAAAATAATGTGCAACAAACTTGTGAGCCACTAAAGTTCCCATGTAAGCGTCTAATAGATTCCCAAGGGAACGGGTTTATTTTTTCAGATGCTGCACATTTGCAAACTTTTCTTGCTGATAAATCTGGGTGACTAATTTGTGGGTAAGGGAGGAATAGTATATAGTATTTAAGTTGAGTATACCAGCACCCTTTAGCGCTACATGCATTTTGGAAATTTCCATTTAAATTTATTTATTTTCCTTTTTTTCTCTCCTTCATGTGGACTAATGGTGCTTCTGGATAATTTGAGAAATATTTCATATGTTTTGCCTTCACCAATCACTATTCTTTTAAATTTTGTATTGGTTTAAATATATAATAAAGAGCTAATAAAAAAAAAAAAATCCATGTACTTTTTTCCTCCTCTCTGCTCAGTTACCTCCTTCCAGACCATAGAGTACTGAACAAAGAAAAATGCCTTTTCTCTAGAACCAGGCTGGGTGCCCAGAATTAGGAAAATTACCTTTGCCTCTCCACACTCCAAACAAAAATCTAATACTTCATTGTTACTTCCCCTGGTGTCAGGCTGAATGCGCAACAACGGGGAGCACTCCAAAATCCGTCGTGCAACTAAAAGAAACAGAAACCAAACACCTCAAGTCAACCTAGCCCATCTGCAGAGCTGCCTTTTATAGGAACCTGCTGACCAATCCAAACAAGCCTCTGTGAAGATGCTTGCAGGGATGGTCTGCAAACTCTGTCTCTAAATTCCAACTAGGGAATAAGCTAGGGGCAATTTAGCTCCTGGAGACCTAGGGGGTCTCTGCACCCTGAATAGACATTAATATGGCAGCATATCAGTCAGCTGCAGGACCAATTTATTGACTGGTACTGGTACCATTTTTAAGAAAGGACCTAGTAGGGTAGGTGCATCTGGAGATCACTCTTTCCCCATTTAGATTTCTAAAAACCCATGGATGGGATAAGAGGGTCTGAGGGAAGATGTCTTATGGGGATGGGGCAGGGGACTTTTTTAAAATTTGTGTTGCTTGTATAAAAACTCTATTTATACTGGACTGCCTACAACCACGCTAAGGACACTGTTGTGACCGTCGGTCTGTAACAGCTTCGCCCCACCTACCTTACTCTTCTTGTGGCTCCTCCCGCTCACCTCGGACTACTGGCTGCCGCGGCGTTTGTCTGCCGACCTCTCCGGCGTCCCTGGACCGGCTTTGGTGCTGCTTCCCGCCATGCTCCTCCAAGATACCATAGGGTGCGTGCACACACGCTGCATTCATCTTTATTTCCTCATTGGCGTGAACCTCAGGGGCGTCCCCCTGAGATGACGTCACGCTGCCCGGATATTTAAGCCTACCACTTTTGCTAGCTAATCGAGTTAGCAACAACTCGGATTACTACGGATAGGATTTGCTCTTCGTACTGACGCTACTCTGCCACTCCAGCATTCTCTGGAACTCTTACTGCTAACAGGGTACCCGCTCCTTGGGGGCTTCTTCTGCTTCATCAGGAACCGGTACTTGCTCCTCGAGGGCCCATGTTCCCTGAGTTGCTGCCTGCATCTACAACCTTCTCTACTTGGAAGACTTCACTAACAGTTTCCATCTGTGAGTACAACTACCATCTGTTCCACAGTACTGCTTCTCTGGAACCAGGTACTCACTCCACAAGGTCCTGCCCTCTGTTCCAGTGCCAGACCTCTCGTCTAGTGGAATTGCTGTGTGAGTACTATTGTACTCACACAGACCGACTAAGGGATCAGGTACTCGTTCCTCGAGGGCCTGCTCTCCATGTCTCAGAGCTTCACCTATTCTACCTGGGACTCTGTATATTTCTCACTGTGAACTCATAACTCTCAGTCTCTTTCCACTACAGCACAGCCAAGCAGAGGAGCCGCTGTTCCAGTGTCCTGTGGGATACTCGCCCAGCCGGGCTCAACATCTAGTACTCACTACTGCCACCTCTGGTGGTTTCCAAAACTGTTTAAATAAAGATTCAATCTGTTTTTGTGTGTCCAGAGTCTAGCCTGACACCATGGTCCCTCACGGGACTGCCCCCCATGGGTGTGGTCAGCTGCCACAGTGTCCAAGGATCCACCCAAACACCAATAATCATAACAGGCACCAAGTCTTGCAGAACTCTGCTGCACAGATTCAGAAAGAGGCCAAGTTGAGAGCCCATATTACACTGGTTTTGTAGTCCTACTGCTGGCTGCCAATATATTGGAGAATACAATTCAAGCTGGCTAATTCACTCACAAAGACAGTAGTAATATTATTGTTTCTTGTTCTTGCGAGTATATTGATTTTGTTTATTATTTATGTAACTTTTATGACTGTTCTTATGAACTTTACATTGAACTATGGATAAGGCAGCTTAAACATTTTTAAATAAATAAATAAATAGAGATGCTTGTTTGGGGTGGAGGGGAGGAGGAGGACCTAACTACTGCATTTTGCTTTGTTTTCCATTTCTTTTTACAAGTTCATGTATTATAGCTTGTTTTATTTGTTGTTTTAATTGTTTTTTTGTACTTGTATTTGTTTTTCTTTTAAATATGTTTTAATTGATGGAATATTATGTATGTTTTTATTGTACATTGCCTAGTCCCATGTGTGTTAGGCGATTCATAAATTACTAAAATCTAAATCTAAATCTGGTTTACTTCATTTCAAATAAAACACAAATAAACTAGAAATGAAACAACAAAAACAAAATAATTGAAATAACAAAATGAAATGAAAAAATTTGAAATGTATTCCCCTAGTATGATCATCTCCTATGAATGTCTGATGTGAGTTTAAGTAAATGGGAGACTGAAATATATATAAATACTTATATGCAGGGTAATTAATAATCATAGTGTTATTGTGTGAGGACTGAGAGAAAGAGGGTATATGGGGGGGGGGGGTGTATAAGAAAGAGGAATTCAATAGGGATTTAATGTATGCTTAGGCGAGGATATTTAGGTGTCAGGGTAAACCTATGTATGTTTCCAAAAAATGGTGAATTACAAAATCCATGGAAAGAAAAGTGATAATGTCCCTTTAAAGACACGAGAAAATGTAACCACTGTTTCAAAATAGGGTAAAGTAGTTAAAATGTTTCCAAGGGTGTTACATAATGTTTTTAACAAAACTAGTTTGTTGCAGTTAACATGGCATTTTTTTCCACAAGCAAGAAAGCATATTAAAGTGTCAAAATAGCATCCTTAGAAGATAATGTGAATGGCTGAGTTGTGGCAGTGATCTGGCCTGGGCTTATGCTAGGCTTGAATAGGAGTGAATCACATTGGGCTTTAGAAAGTGAATAAGCTAGATCTGTAGACAGGTGGAGGGTATGAATGGGGTGTCTATGGGGTCTCCTTCTCTTGTGTGCTCAAATAGCTTTTTGAACTGTGCCAAATATCTTGGCATCAATGCTGATTATGTTTTAATTGTATTACTGTTGCCATTTGTGAAAACCCAAAAATCTGCTGATATTCACCATCCAGAAGCCAAAATTAGGTTGGGTGAATTGACTACCAATTATATCAACACAAGCCGTTAAGCCCGTTAAAACGGGCTACATCCCTCTGTCTCTCACCTCCCCCTCATTCTCTCTCCCCTCACTCTTCACCACTCCCTACCTCCCTCCCTCCCTCACACTCACCCACTCCTCCCCACCCTCCCTCTCCTCTCACTCAGTCCCTCCCTCCCACTCAGTCTCACTCACTCCCTCCCCCCTCTCTCCCTCCCTCTCACTCACACTCAGTCCCACTCAGTCCCACTCCCTCCCTCCTCTCCCTCAGTCCCACTCCCTCCCTCCCTCTCTCTCAGTCCCACTCCCTCCCTCAGTCCTACTCACTCCCTCCCCCCTCACTCAGTCCCACTCACTCCCTCCCCCCTCACTCAGTCCCCCCTCTCCCTCTCACTCAGTCCCACTCCCTCCCTCCCTCTCACTCAGTCCCACTCCCTCTCTCTCCTCCCCTCTCACTCAGTCCCTCCCTCTCTCTCTCCTCCCTCACTGCTGCTGCCCGTCTTCGCCGCCGCCGCCGCTGCGGTCCCTGTCTCTCACCTCTCCCTCATTCTCCCTCTCCCCTTCCACTTATTCACATCCCTGACTCTCACCTCTCTCTCATTCTCACTCTCCCCTCACTCTTCCCCACCCCTACCTCTCTCCCACACCCCCTACCTCTCTCCCACACACTCACCCACTCCTCCCTCCCTCTCACTCAGTCCCTCCCTCCCAGTCCCTCCCCCTCACTCAATCCCTCCCTCCCACTCAGTCACTCCCTCCCACTCTCTCTCTCCGTCCCTCCCACTCAGTCCGTCCCTCCCTCTCTCTCTCGCCTCCCTCCCTCGCTACTGGCCGCTGCCGCCGCCCGCTACCGCTGCCACTACCGCCGCTGCCGCCGCCCGCTGCCGGTACCGCCGCCACCGCCCGCTGCCGGTACCGCCGCCGCCGCCGCTGCCGGTACCGCTACCGCCATGTTTGTTTTTTTTTTACGCTGCCTAAGACCGACATGCTCGCCCGCACATGCGCAGTAGAGCTGCTCTCTACTGCGCATTTGCGGCACATCGGTCAAGCGTCGTTTATTAGGTAGGATATATGTAGGAAGTTGTTTTGGCAGGAAGTATTTTTATAGTTTTAAAACAAAAAAAATTGTATTGACAGTTTTCATTCACTTTGTGCTGTAGGTGGATAAGACTGACAGTGGAGCCATTTTGATTTTGGTGCTACAGTCGGTAGATGGCAAACTGGCTCCTTCCTGCCAGCAAGATTTTGAAGGCTTGGGGATGGGAGAGGATGTAAGCTGGAAGTACATGGGAATAAAAGTCCTTATGTGTCTTTGGAAGGGGAAGGGGAATTGGGCTTGACTGGATGCAGAGGCCTTTAAATGCCTGGAGGAATTGGGGTCTTCACTATTCTGAAGGCCTGATCAGGGCCAGTGCAAGGGTATTAGGCACCCTAGGCGAAACTTCAGCTTTGCGTCTGCCCCCCGGTCCAGGCTCTGGCTGTGGCTCCCACCTTATTCACTACAACAGGCCCTCTCCCTTACACACACTTAGGGGTAGATTTTCAAACCAGCGCGTGGGCGTACATGTGCGCGCACTACCTGGCGGGCACACATGTACACCCGATTTTATAACTTGCGTGTGCAAGCGCGCACAAGTTATAAAATCGGGGGTCGGCACCCGCAAGGGGGTGAACAATTGTGCCCACCGAGCCACACTGCCTTCCCCCGTTCCCTCCCAGGCCACTCCAAAATAGGAGCGGCCTGGGAGGGAACTTCCCTTTCCCACCACCCCACCTTCCCTTCCCTTCCCCTACCTCCCACGCCCTTTCCCCCTACCTTTTTCTTATTGTTTTTTTTGTTTTAAAACTTACCTCAGCCCCGGGGATGAAGTAAGTTGCGTGCATCGGCCAACTGCCGGTGCGCAATCCCCGGCACAGTGGCAAATGGCCGCTGTGCCAGGAGCCTCTGACCTCGCCCCGCCCCCTCCCCGCCCGTTTTTGCAAGCCCCGGGACTTACACATGTCCCGGGTGCTTTAAGCACGGCGCTGGGCCTTTTGAAAATAGGCCCGACGCACATAACCTTTTGAAAATCCGGCCCTTAAGTTCCTTATCTCATTCACACATCCACCCTTACACAGGCTCCCTCCCTCTCTCTCAATAACACCATTGCTCTCTAGTATACCCATTATCCCTGTCACTGACACACACACACAAACAGAGGTTCTCCTCGTGGCCCGGCTTCTCTCAGTCACGAGCAGGGTGGGTACTGCTCGTGGCTCACCAAGTCTCTACTATGCTTGGCCATGAGTGGGATGGGCAAGACTTGCGGCCCTACATGGCTGCTCTTTGCAGCCCCCTAGTGGCTGGTTCTCTAGTTTGCCTTTTGGGACATGCCAGCCCTGGGTCTGATTGTGTTTTTTTGTGTGGGGTGGGGGGTGAGGGATGATGTTGGGAGGACTACAGAGGTCTATTTTTGAATCTAAGGGGAAGGTAGGGGATGTTTCTCATGCTAACTGGCCCATTTAGAGTTACAATTCTGCTCGCAGCTAGGGCCGCGAGGAGCCTCTCACCTCTCCACCACCCTTCCCCCGCGGCCCGGAGGCCGCCGACATCCTGCTTCGCGGTGGGTTAGCCGCTGCTGCCATACCTAATGCGATCCAGTGGCTGCCAACACTGTCTCTACGCGGCCCGGAGGCTGCCGACATTCTCCTTGCCATACTGCAGCAGGGAGCCACTGTTGTGCCTCCTTTCTGTGGCCTGGAAGCCCATATGCTTATAAGTCTATGGGGAGATTCATTAAGCCACATTACGACTATAACATGCATTAAACAGTATATATCGTGCAATAAACTGTATAAATCACACGATATAGCCCTATCATTGTGATATCACATGATATTCATGATATTTTGAAAAGATTGCCTACTCCCCTACTACAATGAGCTGCTTTGCATGGCAATTGCGGTGCATGAATTTTGCAAATCAATGCAAAGCTGCTCATGCATAGTTAATCCTATGTAAATAAAATAACAACATGAGACGTCATACTGGGTCAGACCAAGGTCCATGAAGCCCAGTACCCTGTTTCCAAGATGGCCAATCCAGGAGACAAGTTCCTGACAGAATCCCAAGGGGTAAATAGATTCCAAGCTGCTTATCCAAGAATAAGCAGTGGATTTCTCCAACTCCACCTTAATAATGGTTTTATGGACTTTTCCTCCAGGAACTTGTCCAAACAGTTTTTAAATGCAGCTACACTATAATAGCTTTCACCACATCCTCTGGCAACGAATTACAGAGCTTAATTATGCATTCAATAAAAAAATATTTTCTCTTATTAGTTTTAAATGTATTACCCAGTAACTTCATTGTGTCTTCTAATCTTTGTACTTTTTGAAAGAGTAAACAACTGATTAATGTTCCACTCCACTCATTATTTTATAAACCTATGTCATATCTCCCCTCAGCCTTATCTTCTCCAAGATGAAGAACCTAACCTCTATTCTTTCCTCATTGCATCCCTTTTATCATTTTGGTCACCCTTCTCTGTACCTTTTCTAATTCTGCAATATCTTTTTTCAGATGTGATGGCCAGAACTGTACATGATATTCAAAATGAGGTCACATCATGGAGCAACATAGAAGCATTATGATATTCTCTGTTTAAATCCATAGCATTCTATTTGCCTCCTTGGCTCTTGCTGCACACTGAGCAGAACAACATTTCAATGCATTGTCAATGATGACGCCCAGATTATTTTCCTAATGTGGAACCTTGCATTATGTAGCTATAATTTGGGTTGCTCTTCCCTAAAGAGCTCATTTTAAAACCCCTGCTCATGTGAAATCTGGGAGATGCGCACGTGGCCCAGCCACTCACAGATCTTCATAGGCCTGCAGACACGCGCATATCTCCCGGTATGTGCAGAAGAATGGGTTTGGGAAAAAGGGCAGGCCGGAGGCAGGATCGGAGCAGGGTCTGGGCGGGGCGTGGATGGGCCGGGACAGTGCCATTAGGCACTGTCCCGCTGAAGCACGCGCCGGAACCTGACTGCCCTGTGCAACCTGCTGCTGCTCCGGAGAGCGGGTAAGTTGTAAAACAAAAGAAAGAAGGGTAGTTAGCAGGGTTTTTATGGGATCTGTGCTAGTAAGGGGAAAATGGAGGCCAGTTAGGTGGGGGGGGGTTAGGAAGTTGTCTCCCAGTCCACTCCTTTACTGCAGCGGACTGGGAAGGAATAGGGAATAGGGCCTATTGTGTCGCCGTGCGCATCTACTGAAATCCCCCCACGTGATTGGGCACTCGTGCGCACATGCGCATACCGATATAAAAATCATGTGTGCATGTGCACAGGGGTAGCGGATTTTATAACATGCATGCGCCATGGGCCATGCTTCGACTATTACAGTCTTCTTCAGGGGAAACAGTTATTATTAGTGGTTATTAGTTATTATTATTATTTATTATTATAACCACTAATAATTATTAGTGGTTAGAGCAGTGGACTATGAACCAGGAGACCGGGGTTCAAGTCCTGCTGTCGCTCCTTGTGACCTTGGGCAAGTTACTTTACCCTCATTTGCCTCAGGTACAAAAACTTAGATTGTAAGCCCTCTGGGGATAGAGAAATACCTACAGTACCTGAATGTAAACCGATGTGATATCTCCATTGAGATCGAATGTCGGTATTTAAAAATAATAAATAAATAAATAAATAAATAAATAAATAAATAAATTATCCAACATCGGCACAATATTCTCTTAACCCAGACACTTAACTAACATCTCTTCAAAGTCAATGCTGCATCATGGCGTCTTCTTCCCCTGAAGAAGACTGTAATAGTCGAAACATGGCCCATGTCAAGAGAAAATTCAAGAATTCGTTTCAGTCAAAAATTGGTGGCTGATGAGCGGCTGAATTGGCTAAGTATTCCAGTTTCAAGACAGAGACATTAGGTCTATACTATTTTAATAGATGCGTTAGTAGAGTATTGTTAAACAATTGAATAATATCTTTTTTAGTAGCAGTACAAGAGACAATAAATGATTACAAAAGAACTGCTCAGAAGGCTGACGACTGCCTGAGGCCCATTGCGGGCGAGAGACAGTAGATTACAATTCTTGAGCATTTGCCTATGATATTGTCTCTTGTTTGAATTGGTTTGTGGTAAGAGGATTGCATTCTATTTCCCTCTCTTTGGTGCTTGTTGGACTATTAACATTGAGAGGAGTTGGCTTCTGTTTTTGATAAAATGATCATGTCCATGTGCACGCACTGGCACACATGAGCACATGGACGCCTACACGCGGGTTTGAAAGTTACCGTCTAAAGGGTACATTTTTAAACCTCAGCATGCGCACTGGGCCGATTTTCAAATGGGTCCAGCCATGCGCATAAACCCTGGTACGTGATTAAGTGCCGGGACCTGAAAAAGGGGCAGTCTGGGGGGTAGAGGGGGGGTGGGGAGGGGCAGGGCTGGTGGTGCCAGTACAGCGGCTCTCTGCTGCTGTGCCGGGCAAGCACACGCTGGCAGTCAGCTGGAGCGTGCAAGTTGCTTCTGCTCCAGAGGAGCAACAACTTAAAAAATAAAAAAAAATAGTTTAGATTTAAGGGGTGGAGAGGAGAGGGGAAGGGGAAGGGAGGCTAGGGTGGGGAGTAGGGAAGTTACCTCCCAGTTCGCGCCTTAATTGGAGCAGACTGGGAGGGAACTGGGGAAAGCCCCGATGCGTCACCGCGCGAAACTAGCTTAAATCTACCCCCCTTCCATGCGCTACGCGCAGATGGCCCACCAATTTTATAACATGCACGTGCCAGCGCGCGCATGTTATAAAAGTTTGCGTCCATGTGTGCGCACCCGCTAGCTCACACACATGGAGGCGTGCACATATTTTTTAATAATCTACCCTTACATGCATTGCTTTGCACTTGTCCACTTTAAATTTCATTTTCCATTTGCATGCCCATTCTCCCAATTTTGCCACATGGCTGGCTTAGAAATTTGTCAGTCACATTATTTTTTCATTACCTTTCAGAAAAACGCTATTCTATTGCAGGAGCATCAAGTCCCTAATGTGGGTCCCAATACTCCCATGGTCCTCACCTGACCTCCAAGTCCAAAAATATTATTGTTGGTTCTATAGTGGCTCCCTCGAGGGCACCTTCCACAACTTATTACTTCACATAATGGCTGTCTGGTAATCAGAAGGGCCTGGGCTGTCCCTTACTCCCAGGCCCAGTCTGTGCCATTTTTCAAAGTAGCTTCGACCAGGCCTTGCCTCCGTAACATGGCAGGAGTGAGGTCTGGGCACCGGACCACAGCCATTTTTGGAAAATGGCACTCATCAGGCCCAGGGCTAGGGGGTGCATCGTTGGCTTTTCCAGTTATCATCCATTATTTGAGGTAATGGATTGTGGAAGGGGCATGGGGGGTTAGGGGGCCACTACAGCACCAACAATTGTTTTTTTGGACAGGAGTCCAGGGGGGAGGAAGGAGGTCCTACTATATCACCAATGGACTTTTACAAAACTTGTTGGGGTGTTTCATGATAGGTGAAGAGGTATGGGTTGGGGCCCCATCTTTGACGTGTTTTTATTGAAAGAGGCATGGGGGGGGGGGGGGGCTACTCTTTAGGAATGATTTATTCTCTATGGATGGGATTAAATCTAATTTTATACTTGTTTTGACAGGGCTGCCTTGATTGGAAGCCCTGAGATAAGTTAGACCCTGTTCACATTTGTCACTTTTTGCAGCTATTGCTTTTTCAGTTGTTGGGCCCTTTAAATTTACTGTGTGAGCATTTGGACCTGCATTATGGTCTCGATACTCCCATGGTAGATTAGAATTTGTTTTGTCAGTCACTGGGCCCTTTTATGGCAATGGTGGCCCAGAGAGGATGGGGCCACTATTCCACGGTACAGGTATCTGCCACATTGTTTTGACTCAGAGACTTTTACCACAAGACAAAACAGCACAGCAATATAGCCATGATACTCTTCAGGGAAGGGCCACAATATCATGGGAACATCCCCTATCCCCATTGTTTTGCACCTCCACAATAAAATATCATTGTTTAGTGAATCCCCTATGTTTGCCATAGAGATGTGCTACTGACTTTTTATTATCCATAAATACTTTATGATGACCTTTTTACCTATATATTTCTGGAAGCCTTGCTCTGGACATAACGCTATATTAGATATCAACAAGTAGTTTTTAATCAAAGGATTTTTTTCTTTATATGGAACTGTTATATTGGAAGTCCTTGGGGTGAATTTATGAATCCTGCTATTGTTTGAAATCTAAATGCACCACAACTAATATTTTTCTCTGCTCTAATTTCTTAATAACACAACAAAGAAAGCAAGCAGTAAGATGTGTTGACATGACCACTCTCTAGTGATCTCATTCTGAACTGGATTCTGTAATCTGTTCCATTCAAGATAGTCCACTATTTTGTATTTTTTCCTTTAGTAGTGACTAAATTCTCAACAGTAATTAATCATGAGATGTACTGTCCTGAAATTATCAGCTTCTTCCTTGATCCCAAATTTATGAAAAAAAAAAAACCAAACCAAAAAAACCAAACATAATCTGCCCATCCACAGTCTTTTGGAATCACTCCTGTCTAGGGTTGCAAACCGGCTCCAGATTTTCAGGACAAGTTGACCCAGTCCTGGTTTTTCTCCCCTTCATGCAGGTACTTATTTTCTTGCTTTTGTTAAGGAATGCAATAGGGAAATCAGAATAAGTTCCCGCATGCAATGGGGTAAAACCAGGACTGGATCAACCTGTACTGAAAATCTGGAGCTGGTTGGCAACCCTATCCCGTCTTCAAAAAATCATTGACTAGAACTGTCAGAGAAACTGCCGGAATCATTTACATTAATATTTTAAGATGTATCTTAATAGGATCCATTGCCTTGTCCACTTTCAGATTTACTAGCTTCATGTGGACACTTCCATACATAGATGAAAATCTGCCTCTCTTCACTTTGCATTCCTTGACACTTATTTGTGGTCAATCAACTCCTTCTTCAGTGAATAATGCATACAATTATGTGCACACCTGTTTTTTACTTCCCACATATTCCTTAGTTTCCTTTTTCAGTTTTATAAGTCCACCACTGTGGAGTCTTTTCATCTTAATTACCCAGGCTATTTTTACTTTGTTTGTGCCTTTACTCTTGTGACAGCCTTTGTGCCTTCTACCCTCTGCTGTTTCAGATGATTTTGTTCTGTCCTCCTTCTTCTATGATCCCGTATACTTTCTTAGTGTGCTATTCTTCTTGCTCTTAATTTTCAGATACTTTAGAAAATTATACTGGTTATTTTTCTCTTTTGTTTTATTTATTTGCTTTCCTAATGAAAGAAATAAATGCGACTTTGAAATGCTCCTTTTAGCTTTGCTTATTCTTTCTCTTGCCCTGTCACTGCCACCATGAGGTATTTGTACATCATAACAAAAATGACTTTCTTGAATTCCAGGACCCTTATTTTTCTGTAGCCCATCTCTGCCAGCAATACCAGTGATATGGTGCCTTAACCCTTATATATTTTGCAGCACAAGTCAAAGTAGGGTAAATTTAACCTTTCTCGTGTGAAATAGCATCTGTGAATCATTTTGTAAACAATTCCCCAAATTAGTGTATATCTTGATGAGTTTGCAATCTTCTCTCATTTAGGGGCGGATTTTAAAAGGGTTATGAGTGTAAGTTACGCATGTAACCCTTAAACCCCTCCCTGCGCGCGCCGAGCCTATTTTGCATAGGCTCGGCGGCGCGTGCAAACCCCAGGACGCGCGTATGTCCCGGGGCTTGCAAAAATGGGTATGGGCGGGACCGCAGCCGGAGGCATGTCCGGGGGCATGGCGGCGGTCCGGGGGCAGTCCGGGGGCATGGCCGAGTGCCCCGACACAGCAAAATAAGGTAGGGTGGGAATTTAGGTAGGGCTGGGGGGTGGGTTAGATAGGGGAAGGGAGGGAAAGGTGGGGGGGGGGGGGAACAAAAAAAAGTTCCCTCCAAGGCTGCTCCGATTTCGGAGCGGCCTTGGAGGGAATGGGGAAAGCCATCGGGCCTCCCCTAGGGCTCGACGCGCACAAGGTGCACATCTTATAAAATCAGGTGTACGTTTGTGCGTGCCGGGTAGCGCACACAAATGTACCCCCCCCCCCCCACCCGCGCGTAATTTTAAAAATCTGCCCCATACTGTGCCTTGGTTCACTATAATTCTATATAAATTCCCAGGTCCACTTTTTCACATAAGAGTTATTGGACCCAATATTCAAAGATATCCAGTTATCTAAGTTATTATCCAGTTCACTTAGAATGGATATTCAGAAGCATGGCTATGCTGTTGAATTGAATTGGATAAGTGCTAGTTAACTGGCTAAGTTATATGCAGATAACATTAGACCTGCTATTGAGTTGGTATAACTTATTCAGTTAACTTAACAGGATAAGGCTGAATATAGGCACTTATCCAGTTATGATGATCGGATAAGTTGCCTTGCATCGATTCACCCATTGCCCATTCCCAAGATATCTGGTTTGGGTAATATTTTGAAAATTAACCCCATAGTGTTCTGTGGCTCACTCTTAGAAGCAATGGGATAAATTTTCCAACACTACATAGCCGAATAAGTAGGACTCATCCAACTAAGTGGCAGTCGCTGAATATCCGGCTATGTTCAGCGGCCACCATGTAGCCAGATAAGTACTTATGCGGTTAAATAGATAACCAGATATTTTGGGGGCGGGCAATAGGTAAAGCCTGTCAAATGAGTTTTAAAAGCCTATATATTCTGAAACAAAGTTAACAAATCATGCTGAAAAGCAATTTTTATTGTGGTTGTTTACTTGTACAAATGATAATGCAAAATAATTTAAAGCACTGGCATTTCTTTGTGCTTATACAGCTGACAGGACCTATTGTAAAGTAGACGCAGCTTCTCCCCAGAGAATGTACTGATTATCAGAGAGATGGGAGATATAGCAGCTAAAGGTGGAGGCTCCCTGAAGATCCTTGGGCTGTCTGCAATGATATGTTATCATTAAAGATCACTGGAAAATTAGGCTCTACTGGCATTATCCAAAGTTCAAGCATAATTACTTTTTACAATCCAGACAATATTTTGAATTCTGTAGCTTTATAATAAGTTTTAGAAGCAGGGCAATGTCCTTAGGTGTTCAGAGAATCCTTTGACAATTCTGAGTAGAAGAAGCCACTAAACATATTTTGAAACCCATGTCTGCATTTCTCTCAAAAATGTTAATAGTGACTAGGGATGTGCATATGTTTTCAACAAATGTGCAATCCGCAACCTATAAGTCCCTGTTCGTTTGATTCATGGGTTTGTGAAACGCATGGCAATCCCCATGAATAAAACATATTGGGGTAGATTTTAAGAGGCGCGCGAACAGCCTACTTTTGCTTGCGCATCAGACTCAAGCAAAAGTACGCTGGATTTTAGTAGATACGCGCGGAGTCGCGCGTATCCACTAAAATCCTGGATCGGCGCGCGCAAGGCTATCGATTTTGTATAGCCTGCGCGCGCCGAGCCGCGCTGCCTCCCCCCGTTCCCTCCAAGGCCGCTCCGAAATCGGAGCGGCCTCGGAGGGAACTTTCCTTTGCCCTCCCCTCACCTTACCCTCCCTTCCCCTACCTAACCCACCCGCCCGGCCCTGTCTAAACCTCCCCCTCACCTTTGTCGGGGGATTTACGCCTCCCAGAGGGAGGCGTAAATCCCCGCGCGCCAGCGGGCCTCCTGCGCGCCGGGCCGCGACCTGGGGGCGGGTACGGAGGGCGCGGCCACGCCCCCGGGCCGTAGCCACGCCCCCGTACCCGCCCCCAAAACGCTGCCGACACGCCCCCCAAACGCCGCGACGACCGGGCCCGCCCCCCGACACGCCCCCCTCCGAGAACCCCGGGACTTACGCGAGTCCCGGGGCTCTGCGCGCGCCGGGAGGCCTATGTAAAATAGGCTTCCCGGCGCGCAGGGCCCTGCTCGCGTAAATCCGCCCGGTTTTGGGCGGATTTACGCGAGCAGGGCTCTGAAAATCCGCCCCATTATATTAGTTTCATTCTTTTGGTTCGCAGTGATTTCTTAGCGGCTGTTTGAAATAGGAGAAGGCCATGTGGAAGTATCCATAGCAAAAACCAGCCCTTTCCTGTGAGTCATAAGTGACCTCACAGCCCTGTCATACAGCGGGTCAGACAGGTTGGCAAGGAGATGAGAATGCAACCTATCAGAGCTAATCATTTTTCTAATGCAGGCAATCGCTGCTCTCACTCAGTGCTCTGTGATGCTGTTCCTGATGATGCTGTACTATTTATACCTTAAGCACGTGGCGTGCCACACTCTTTCTTTGCGGGTGTTGTCCGGGGAGGTGGCTTTACTCAGAGCTAGTCTGAGGGGGTCATTTATCAAAATGCGATCAGGCGTTTTCGCATGCGTTAAGGGCTTATTGCATGCGAAAAGCCCCGTTAACGCATGCGATAGGCCCTTACCGCATGCGAAAACATGTTTAACGCATGCGATAGCACCATATCGTATGGTACAATGCAAATTCCAAAAATAGGAGGAGTTAGGGGTGGAGAGTGGGCTGGGTTAGCCTGTCTGCGAAGAGCTATTGCACAGCCATAATGCTGATTTTAACTACACCTCTTTGGATTGTGTTAGGCTGTGCGATAGCTGCCGTGCTGTGTGGTAAGGTTTCATTGCCCTTTGTGATGTCTCCTGTATGTCCTATTTGAGGTGAATTGATGAGAGAGAGAGAGAGCCTGGCCATAATATCATGACCCATAGGTAGGTATTTGTATCCCTATGGTAGGCCCACCTAGTAACTCGAGGTGGGGTTTAGGTAAGAGTGTAGGGGGTTAGGGGCCACTTTGACATTCTACGTGACACCTACAAACAGAACAGTGGTCTCATGAAGATTTGATGACCTTTGGAGTGAGGAAACTCACTCCAAGATGAGATTTGGGCAAGGTTCTCTCAACCTAGCTTGATGGACTCTCTACCTGGCTAACATCAAGCTAGGTTGAGAGAACCTTGCCCAAATCTCATCTTGGAGTGAGTTTCCTCACTCCGAAAACCATCAAATCTTCACAAGAGACCACTGTTCTGTTCGTAGGTGTCCTCTCTCTCTCTCTCTCTCTCTCTCACACCAATGGTCCTCCAGTGGTTGAATGTAGGAAATACAACAGATCTGGCACTTATCGCAGAATCTGAAAATGGTATCACAATTTGCGCTAACTTAGCTCTTCGCACAGGTAATTAGCGCAATTGCGATAAATGCTATATTAGCATAAAACACGCCCCTTTTGCTATCGCATGCGGTACTTACCGCATTTTGATAAATCCAGGCCTGAGTGTCTCAAATCTGTATTCAATTGCTAGCTACTTTGATAGAATTTTCCATTGAAAAATATATTTGTTCATTTTTGCTGCAGTGCCAGCCAGACTTATTTTGACCGCACTTTTTTTTTTTTATTAAACTCAGATGGTCTCTCTGTCTCTCCCACAGAGACAAGCTGCCAGCAGTGGCATTTTGCTGCTTCTTTTACCCCCTGGGGTAGGTTGGTGCAGGCACAGGCAGGGTGTGGGTCGGAGATAGTGTGAGTTGGTATTTTCAAACAAGAAGCAGCATCACTAGGAATTGTGCTTGCTCAGGCTTCCAGTCAAGTCTTTTCTCTGCTGTTTCATTTTTTTTGTGCACAGAGAGCAGTCTCAGTTGTAGTGTATATCAAGGCACTGCACTGCACTGCATCTGTGGGCAGTTTCCAGACTCACGTATATTGATACAGCAGTGCTCTTTTAAGCCAAATCCCCAGAAGGCCTCTTTTGTAGTTAAAAGTTTGGTGTGTGCACATACAGCGGTCTCAGTTTTAGTGTACATCAAGGCACTGCACCGTGCATCTGTGGGCAGTTTTCTAGACTCACATATATTGGGACAGCAGTACTCTTTTAAGCCAAATCCCCAGTAGGCCTCATTTGTAGTTACAAGTTTGGTGTGCGCACATACAGAGGTCTCAGTAGTAGTGTACATCAAGGAACTGAACCATACGTCTGTGGGCAGTTTTCCAGACTCACATTCTTTTAATTGAAATCCCTAGTAGGCAGTGACATTAAATCCATGATGTCAGGGAAAGGTAGTCGTGGTCGAGTGATTGGGACTGGCAGAGGAGGCACTTCAAAAGGCAGTGCCAGTCCTCCATTAAAGTTAAAAAGGGAGATATTCCAATCTAAAATCTATGGAGGGGCAGGCAGTTCCATCTGGAAAAAACTGAAATTTAAAGATGATGCACCGCCACCACCTGTTTCTGATCCTGTAGTGTTGGAGGTGAGGGAAGGGGAGGCTGAGTCATGCAAGTTAAAAGGGTGACACCCAAAAGCAGCAGTGCGACAGCTGACTTAATTTAGCATTAAAAAGGTAGCACAGGCACTGTTTGCTTCTGATTCCGATGAAGAATCATCTTGTGTGGGATTCTCATAATCAGAAATGGAAGAAGTAATAGCTGAAGAAGGTTTAGGAGTTTTAGTTAGTTCTGTCTTAGCCTCCACTTCAGTGCTGCAGGGAGAGATGAAACTGATGATGATGAGGAGGAAGGGCAGTCTGTGCAGGCACAGAGTGTGACTGATGCCCCTGGCATTGCTTCTCAGGGTACACCCACTACTTCAACTCCAGTGCCAGCATCCACCCGGAAGGCTATAGAGAAGGGATCACAAAAGAAATCTGTGATCTGTAGCCACTTTAAAGTGATAGAGGACCCATGTTTTGCTCAGTGTAATTACTGTGCCAGGGCTATTAGCAGAGGCAAGCAAATGGGACATCTAACTAATTTTGGCATGATGCATCATATGCTGAAGCAACACCCAACAGTACTGCCATCTGGGGATGGTGGCAGTACCAGTCAGGGGACTCCTTTTTCCAGGCAGCATAAAGTGGTTGAAAAGGAGCAGAGTCACCCCACGCCATCAGCCCCTTCTTGCAGTCAGGTGGCAGGCCAGCAGCCCCCTGCCATGTGTCAGAAGCGACAACCCACCATGGAGGAAATGGGGTGGTGTTCAGTAATGCTATCCCGGGGAAGGAGGCAGGCAGCCTCAAAAGTTGTAACCAGGGAAATGATTGCACTTGATGATTGCCCTTGATGACCAGCCCTTGCAGGTAGTGGAAAATGTGGGTTTCAAGCATTTGCTGAAGGTCTTAGTTCCAAATTACAAAGTCCGTTCCAGAACCACATTTAACATAAAGGTCATTCCCAGCCTGTACAACCAGTGTTGCAGTCGCATCCAAGTGCGACTGCACTTGGATGCGACTGCAATCCAAGTCAGGAGCCCCCTGACTTGCACTTGGATGCGACTGCAATCCAAGTCAGGAGCCCCCCTTCTGACCCCCCCAAGGCTTGCCAATAATCTCTGGGGGTCCAGCGGGGGTCCGGGAGCCATTTCGTTGTCGGCTGCCAGTAATCAAAATGGCGCCGATAGCCTTTGCCCATATTATGTCACAGAGGCTTTCGGCGCCATTGGTCAGCTCCAGTCACATGACAGGAGCACAAGATGGCGCCGATGGCCATGTGACAGGGGCTGACCAATGGCGCCGGTAGCCCCTGTGACATGGTGTTCAGAGGCTGCGCGTCACCATTTTAAAGAGCACGGCTGCAGAAACATGGGCACGGAGGAGGGCAAATGGATCCCGGGACCCCGCTGGACTACCAGGGATCTACTTTGTAAGTCTTGGGGAGGGATCGGGATGGGGGGGGGGGGGTGGTAGTGATAGATATGTAAAAAAATAATTTTAAATGCTTGGGGTGGATTTTTTTAAAGATTCCTTTGCCGTTTCGTTTTTTGGCCCGGTTTCGGGTTTCCTCATTTCGTTTTTTCGAAAAACGAGACGAGGAAACCCGAAATTTACCACGAAGTATCCGAGTCAAAAAACGACCCGGCAGGAAAAAACGAAGCACATCTCTAGGGGTAGGCAGCAGCTCTATTAGTGAACAAGTATCAGGGTGGAGGTGGGATTTACTGCACACCCACCTGACGGACGAGGCCCATACCTCAGCCAATATTCCAGCATGCATCAGACAGATGCTGGTGGGCTGGCAGCTAAACCAGTGAGAAGGGAATATTCAGGCAGGGTGCTTTGTCACAGACAATGGTGCAAACATGGTAAAGGCAATATGCAACGGGGGCTTTCAGAACATCTGATGTTTTGCACACACTCTGCACCTGGTAGTGAAGTCAGCTCTGAGGTTGGAGTCCAAGCACCAAGAGAATGAATACCTGCAGGACTTAATACACAAGTGCAGGGACATATCAGGGCACTTCCACAGAAGTGTGAAGGCGGGGCAGGTTCTCTGACAAAAGCAGACTAATTTGGACATGCCTCACAAGCGTCTCATTCAAGACATTGCCACCCGGTGGAATTCAACCTTTATGATGCTGCAGAGGTTAGTGGAGCTGCAGACACCCCTTCATGAACTTTTTGGTTCAATGGACATAGGTGTGCAGAATCCCCTTGGGCATCATGATTGGTTAGTCATGAGTCAGCTGGTAAAAATCCAGCAGCCCTTCAAGGATGTCACAGAAGAGCTGAGTTCCAGATGTGCCACCTTGGCTGACATCATCCCTATAGTTAATTTCCTGGATGAAAATTTGTGGGGATTTAAACAGGAAGAGGGAATGACAGCTGAAGTGCTGCATTGTCTGGGCGTTTTGCAGCAGCAGGTGCAAGAGAGATTAAGGCCTTTAACAGAAGAGCACACATACATGCTCGCCACAGTCTGTGATCCCCGTGTGAAAGGGAAACTCGCCCTATAGTCTGATTGTCTCACCTGCTGTTAGTAAAAGTCCGAGAACAGGAGTGCCATAGGCAGACAGATTAGGCATGAAGCAGAGGAGGAAACAGTGGGCACTTCAGAGCGTAGTGCAAGCCCAAGCAGGAGCAGCACTCTGTCAGTGACAGCTAGTACTTCCTCCTACACTTCAGTAAGCCAAAGCCATGTTGCCCATAAACAAGCATCTGTTCTGGAATGGGCTAGAGTGAAAGCAGCTGGCAAGAAGGACTCTCAGCCCACCCAAGCAAAGAAGACACCAGCACAAATGTCAGTGACATGGTATCTCACAGAGCCCATAGAGGACATGCAGACAGATCCACTGCATATTGGGCACACAAGTCCACTGTCTGGCCACACCTAGCCAAAGAGGCTCAGCGATAACTGTTATGTCCACCAACCAGTGTGCCTAGTGAACGTGTATTTTCAATGACAGGGGATATCATGAGCCCTCACCGCTCAAGGCTAGCAGCAGATTTGATGGAAATGCTACTGTTTTTGAAAATAAACATGCCTTTGCTTGTTTATTGTTTCCAAATTTTCCCTGTGAATGGCAAGATGAATAAAAGCAATTTAAAGCCTTGCAACAGCTCCAACTGCCTCATATGCTCCAGATAATATCAGCATATGTACTTGACATCAACCACTGTGCTGTCCGTCCACTGTCCAGCCCTTACATCACTACAAGGGCCTGACCCCAAACGTTGTGCCTGTCTGTACTGTCCACTGTCCAGCCCTTACATCACTACAAGGGCCTGACCTCAAACGCTGTGCCTGTCTACAGTGTCCACTGTCCAGCCCTTACATCACCACAAGGGCCTGACCCCAAAAGCTGTGCCTGTCCATCCAGCCCTTATATCACTACAAGGGCCTGACCGCAAACACTGTGCCTGCCCATCCACTGTCCAGCCCTACATGGGCCTGATCTCAAATGCATGCCTGTCTGCAGTGTCCACTGTCCAGCCCTTACATCACTACAAGGGCCTGACCTCAAATGCTGTGCCTGTCTGAGTTTAGTTCTAGTATTTCTAATTTCAGTTGCATGTATTTGTGCATCACTTCTTTACAGAATATTCTTTTTCCTCTTTTGCAACATTTGGAATGTAAGAACATAAAAAGTTGACTTAAGATGTTTGTTTGAAGCTTGCATATTTCATATGCTCAATAGTTTTCATGACTTTCATATTATGGTCCATTTTCCCTAAATGTTTCTTAGGTGCCAACACAAATGTTTCTAGTACTATAGAAAACTGGTGGTAGTTGCACTCTAGTTCATCCTCTGTGTTCCCTTAGTTTACAGAGGCACTGTGTAGGGTACAAAGTCAACATAGGTTGATATTGTAGATCT
Source organism: Rhinatrema bivittatum (assembly GCF_901001135.1). NCBI lineage: Eukaryota > Metazoa > Chordata > Amphibia > Gymnophiona > Rhinatrematidae > Rhinatrema > Rhinatrema bivittatum. The sequence goes on along the minus strand of NC_042616.1, from coordinate 93,981,185 downwards.
GGACTTGAGTAGCAGTTTCCTTATTTCTGAGAGCTCTTCAAGTTCCTTTGTAATCAGCTGAAATGCATAAGCAGTTAACAGCTTCTGGGTATTCACTAGATGCCAATGGAACCACCACACGTTCGGGGCCAACCCATTTCAGGGAGCCCTTTCCTGTGCAAAGGAAAGGGAACTCTCCCCAGGTGTAGCCAGCCTATCTCATAGTACCCGTTGACCCATGAACCAGAACTGCTGTTCACATGGAAACCTCCTCCATGTCAACTCACCACGCTTTGAAGGCTCATGCCCCACTCTAGGGGCCAACCCATTCTAGGGAGCCCTTTATTGCGCAAAGGAAAGGGAACTCTCCCCAGGTATAGCCAGCCTTAGTACCCATTGACCCATGTTGAACCAGATGCTGTTCAAATGGAAACCTCCTCCACTTTGACTCACCACGCTTTGAAGGCTCATGCTCCACTCTAGGGGCCAACCCATTCTAGGGAGCTCTTTTCTGCGCAAAGGAAAGCGAACTCCCCCGGGTATAGCCAACCTATCTCTTAGTACCCGTTGACCCATGTTGAAGCAGAACTGCTGATCACATGGAAACCTCATCCACATCGACTCGCCATGCTTTGAAGGCTCGTGCTCCACTCTAGGGGCCAACCTATTCTAGGGAGCCTTTTCCTGTGCAAAGGAAAGGGAACTCTCCCCGGGTGTAGCCAGCCTATCTCTTAACTCCCGCCGACCCATGTTGAACTGCTGTTCACATGGAAACCTCCTCCATGTCGTCTCGCCACACTTTGAAGGCTTGTGCTTCACTCTAGGGAACAAAAACCCATTCTAGGGAGCCCTTTCCTGTGCAAAGGAAAGGGAACTCTCTCCAGGTGTAGCCCGCCTGTCTCCTAACACCCGCTGACCCATGTTGAACCGCTGTTCACATGGAAACCTCTTCCGCTTCAGCCTTCAAAATTCTTATTTGTATATTGGCTACATCCACCAGATTTTAAAAGACCAGTGAGAGCTAGATGCCAACAGAACCATCCCACTCTAGGGGCAAACCCATTCTAGGGAGCCCTTTCCTGCACAAAGGAAATGGAACTCTCCCCAGGGCCAGCTTGTCTTGCCCCTATCAAAACCACTGGGACCAGACTACCTCCACTCTGCCAGCCTGTCCTGCCCCTATCAACTTTCTGCCACTCTGCCTTGCTGCCATACACCAGATGACTCACTCTACTCCTTGTGGTGTTCTTGTCACTATCATGGTTCCTCAGTATGTTGGTGCTAGTCTTTCTGCTGCGTTGTCCCTTTATTGGTGCCTTGTGTTTTTTTCTGACACTCTTTCTGCTTGCTATGTTCCCCCTTCATTGTGCTATAGGATGTTGATGCCACTTGCCTTGCCACTTTGCCTGTCATGCTGCCTTCGAGGGTTCATGCAACTGTTATCAGACTATCGGTGCTCTTTTTTGAAGCTGTGCTGTATTTTTGACACCCTTGCTGCTGCTATGCACCTCTGTTAAATCACTCTTGCCACCCCTGGTACCCCTTGGCCCCTTTACAGTGCCTTAGGCTATTCATGCCACTTTGGTGCCACTTTGCCACAGTCTAAGTACCTTGGAGCTCTTTTCTCATTCTGATGATTGCTCCCCAGAAGTTTCATCAGAATTGATAAGCAAACCCCAATTCTGCAGCCAAAATTAGGCTGCAAATACTTCCCCCATTGACTTTAATGGCAAACGGAAAATGAATAAAACTAATCAACGAATTGGTTTTTCCTCCTATGATAATGCAACGAATTTGGGTCCCGGTGAAATGAAAAACGAATCGAAACAAATTTTTTCCTTCTGCACATCCCTAATAGTGACTGATAAGATCTGGAAAATATACAGCATTTGTCAAAAGTCCTAGAATTCTTCAAAAATATAATGAGGGTTTCCTATTACATTTCAAATGAATACACATCCCTAATGAATATTACATTTGACCTTAACCACTACAGACAGATGCAAGGTTGGTGGAAGAGCACCTGCTGGGCCTATGCAGACAAAGAGGAGCAGGTGCAGTCATTGGGCCCATGTGGTCAAAAAGAAGAGAAAAGGTCAGGTCCCACCACGGAAGATAAGCAAGAGTAGCCACCAAGTCACATAGCCAAAAAGCTGGCGCTGTATCTGAGCCCACATGACCAAAGAGAAAGGCAGAGTCAGCCCCGCAAAAAGGAAAGAGAAGGCATCCTGATGCCATGGGAAACCAAAAAGGATGCTGCTGCTGCCCGCACATTCCAAGGGGACAGTTAGTGTGTGTGCATGTGTGACAGCATATGCAAGAGTGCATATGTGTGAGTGCATTTATAAGAATGCGTGTATATGAGTGAATGCAAGCATGTGCATATGACAGTGTGTGTGAGATTGTATATGAGAGCAAATATATGTGACACAGATCAAATGAGAGAGCTAGTGTATGTGAGAGCAAGAGAGTGTGTGTGTGTGTGTGTGTGTGTGTGAGAGGGAGAGCATTTGAGAACAATTGTGTATGAAGTCAAGCTAGAATGTTTGTATGTGTGAGAGAGACCATGTGAGAGATCAAGTATGTGTAAGAGCAAGAGTGAATGTGTTTATGCATGTGTGAGAAAGATCATGCAAGAAAGCAAGTGTGTATAAGAGCAAGACAGAGTGTGTGTATGTGTTTGTGAGAGAGCATGTATGTATGAGAACAAGAGTGTGTATATGTGTATATGAAAGAGAGCATGTGAGAGGGCAAGTATGTGTGAGAGCAAGAGAGAGAGAATGTGTGTGTGTGTGTGTGTGTGAAAATGATCATATAAGAGAAAGTGTGTATGAAAGGAAGAAAGAATTGTGTGTGTGTGTGTGTGTGTGTGAGTGAGACAGAGAGATATAGAGAAAGAGAGTTTATGGAATCTCAGATAGACATTAATGATTAGTTCAAGGAGCTTGCACACTAAGAGTGAGTTGCTATGCAACACTCTGTAAACCAGGAGGATCTCTACAGCATTCTTATGTCCTAGTTATGCTAATAGATATTCTACTTCAGCTGTCTGGGACAGAGGTACTCAACATAGTTTGACTGAATCTCGAAAGAGGATTACCAGCCCTCCACCACATATTTATGCCTTGGGATGATATTCTATAATTTTTTCCTTATTATGCTTATTTATATTTATTGTAATGAAAATGGGAGAGCGAGAGAGTGTTATTTTATAGTTGTGTGATGTGCCCCATCCCTTCTCTAGTGAGAGTGAGGGTGGGGAAAATCAACATTTGGGAATGTTTACATTATATACTATGTGTTATAGAATGCTTTATTGATGTATTTTATTTCATATGAAATAGACCACTTTGAATCCTTTTGTAGGGGAATAAGGTGATATATAAGCCTAAAAATAGAACAGAATAGGAAAGTAGGGGTGTGCATTCGGTCCCTACGTATTGGCAATCTGCAACAGATGTGGCCATATTTGTTATATTCGTGGGGAAGCGAAACGTATCACGATTCCCCACGAATACACGAATCTTTGCCGAATTATTCGGCAACCTAAAGAAACCAATTTAAACAAACCCCCCACCCTCCTGACCCCCCCCCCCCCCAAGACTTACCAAAACTCCCTGGTGGTCCCGCAGGGGGTCTGGGAGCCATCCCCTGCACTCACACCCTCAGTCCCGGTTTCAAAATGGCGTTGATAGCCTTTGACCTACTATGTCACAGGGGCTACCGGTGCCATTGGCCAGCCCCTGTCACATGGCCATCGGTACCATCTTGTGCTCCTACCATGTGACAGGGGCTGACCAATGGCACCGTTAACCCCTGCGACATAGTATGGGCAAAGGCTATCGGCGCCATTTTGATTACTGGCAGCCGACGGTCTGAGTGCAGGAGTTTGCTCCTGGACCCCCGCTGGACCACCAGGGACTTTTGGCAAGTCTTGGGGAACCCTCCTGACCCCCTCAAGACTTGCCAAAAGTCCAGCGGGGGTCCGGGAGTGACCTCCTGCACTCCTGCCTCATTGACTACTCCTTGGAATGATCCTCGGATTCTGACCTCGGCTGCCATTGACCACGTCTCCTGATTCTGTCTCTGTTCCTTGCCTTGTCATCGCCTATGCTGTTCTGCTCTTCCTTGCTCCATCAGACCTACAGCCTAGAGTCCGTCCACGCTCCCTTGTTGTTTGTGGGCACGCTTCTCTGTTACTTCTCCAGGAAACCCTGCGAGGCCCACCTAAGTCCAAGCGATCCGGGTCCCTACGAGCTTCACCCGGGGGGACCGCGGGCTTCCAGTGGTGAAGCTCATCCTAGCCTCTGTCTCCTCCTGTGCTCCACCTCCTGGGGGCAGGTGCTTCCTGGTCCCTACCAGGGAGCCATTCTCCACTGCTCCAGGACATGGGTCCACCTCCAAGCGCAACACTATGGGGACGGATCCAAAATTGTTGCTTGTTATTTTCTGTTGTTCTTTTCTCTGTATCTTAAGCTTTAGTACGGTCTCTTAGAATAGGGAGTTTGGATTTGAGATTATATCATCTTTTTCCATCAGGCATGCTTAGTGCTTATATTGTATCATATATGTTTTTATTATGATAGTATAATATGCATGTAGTTGTTTTTATACTTTATTTCATGATGCAATGCTTGTCTTTCTTTTTTCTTGTCTATTCTATTTCAAGGAAATGCGTAATTATCTCACTAACATTTTTTGATATAAAACAGAACAAATTAAAACATCTCAACACACAATTAAGATGGGAAAATATATTAGAGATGTGAATCGTGTCCTCGATCGTCTTAACGATCGATTTCGGCTGGGAGGGGGAGGGAATCGTATCGTCGCCGTTTGGATGTTTAGAGTATCGTTAAAATCGTTAAAATCGTGAACCGGCACACTAAAACCCCCTAAAACCCACCCCCGACCGTTTAAATTAAATCCCCCACCCTCCCGAATGCCTTAAACGGAAAATGGCGCCGGCCATACGCGTATGGCCGGCGCCATTTTCCGTACGGAAACGATTCGCGGCAGGAGATCGCTCCAGGGCCCCCGCTGGACCCCCAGGAACTTTTGGCCAGCTTGGGGGGGGGGCCTCCTGACCCCCACAAGACTTGCCAAAAGTCCAGCGGGGGTCCGGAACGACCTCCTGCGCTGAATCGTATTGGTCTATGGCCGCCGCCATTTTGCGGCGGCCATTTTGCAAAATGGCGCCGGCTGAAGACACCACGATTCAGTGTGCCGGATTTCCTGCACTCGCCCTTCCCTCGATTTAGCTATGGACCCGGAGGTAATTTAAGCTACGGACCGCCGCTACGGACCCCCAGGTAATTTAAGGCATTTGGGGTGGGGGATTTAATTTAAAGGGTCGGGGTGGGTTTTAGGGGGTTTTAGTGTGCCGGGGGTGGGTTTTAGGGGGTTTTAGTGTGCCGCTGGACCCCCAGGTCATTTAAGGCATTTGGGAGGGTGGGGGATTTAATTTAAAGGGTCGGGGGTGGGTTTTAGGGGGTTTTAGTGTGCCGGTTTTCCTGCCCTCCCCCTTCCCCCGATTTACGATTTTTTGACGATAAATCGGGGGAATTGGTATTGTATCGTGGCCCTAACGATTTTTGACGATTTAAAATATATCGGACGATATTTTAAATCGTCAAAAAACGATTCACATCCCTAAAATATATATTGTTGCTTTTGAGACCACATGAGTTGCTTCTTCGGATGTGACTGAAAGGATTATCTCCTTCATCTTTGCAGTCACAGTTAAAGAAGGAACCTATGTGGTCTTGACAACGTATGTATTGCAACCTTTTTTGCTAGTTAAATAAAAGGTATTGAAACGAACAAAGATTATAATTCAATAGAGTTGCTTTTTATATGTACTTTTGAAAAGATACGGTCTAAAAAACACAATCAAATTTTATGCTTTCAGAAGATTTCATTCGTCTCTTAGCATGAACTATATAGTTAATTGTCTGCATTTTACAACAGTGAACGTAAAAAATGTATGGTTTTTGTATTGAATGTCATAGTAGGTTACTGAATGTTTGCATTATGATTAGCTTTTCTTAAATACAACTGACACTTTGAAATGCATCATTACAATTCTAAGAGTATTTTGGCACATGGCACATGCACTTTGTCTATCTGCTTCTAGAAATGCAAACTTTCCTGCTATTCTTCTTCCTTCTGTGTCTACTCCAGCTGGTGTGACATTGGCAGCCACAATGCAACAGATGCCTTGTTCTTAACTATTTATTTCCAGCAATGACTTCTGGGGCAGCATATCCACCCTGACTTTGGTGCCAGCTGTGAAACTGCCTCAAAGGTTGCTTTTCAGAGTTACAGAAATCAGGAAGGCATAGGATAAGCAAAGAGGATCCTTAGTTATGAAGGAATGCAGGAGAGGACAGATATCAACTGGGTTCTAATGTAAAGCTAAGGAATTAAATTGGACTGATTAATGATTAGACAGTCCTTATGGCCCTTACCTGCTGACATAATGTACTGTATGTTTCCTGTTGGCCAGTGTTTATTTTTATGTTTATCAATATTTGAATCATTAAGGGGTTCTCCGCAAAGAAGTTTAGCATGCACTAAAATAGCATGAAATGCAATAAGAGGATAATTTTTAAAAGAATGTATACACTTAAAACTGGGCTTTACACATGTAAATGCACTATACGCATATACGTAGGCTTTTGAAAACTGCTCCAACATATGCCATAGACTTTTCAACAGGTTTTACACGCATATGTGCACTTTAAGCAAGTAAATTGGTTTTGAAAATTTCTCTGATAATATGTTACATTTACATGTGTAAATCTTTTGAAAATTTCCTCCTAAGGTCTTAACATGCATTTTGAGATGGTTACCGAACACATAAAAAAATTTCTTAGTGAATTAGGACCTAGGAAGGACTAAACACATTTAGAGGTCCATTTTCAGACATAATCCAGATAGCAAAGATATCCGTCTAACTTTAGAGGCATATTCAATAGTGCAGCTGCTTTAGGACAGCTCTTTGGCCCAACCAGACTTAGGCCTGGATTCACTATTCTCGTAGAATAGTGAATCGCGTGGTACCGGGGGGGGGGGGGGGGGGGGGGGGGAGGTGAAGCGGGTGGTGGGCCTGCGAAAGCCGGCAGCCATCGCACCACTGAGGTGCGCTGGCTGCCGACTTTCGCACCAAATAAAAGGTGTAGTTATTCGGCGCAAAACTGGCGGCGATAAGGGTCCTTACCTTTCGCCGCCAGTGATGTCTCCGCAGCGTTGGCCCGGTGCCGCCTCGACTCCTCCTCTTCCGGGGCCAACTCCACCCCGATCACCCTATTGCACATGAAAGCTATTGAAAATGACCCCCTTAGCCAGCTAACTGGCTAACTCTCCCAGTTATGCCCCCCCAGAACTCCCTACCATAATCGACTAAATTCTAGCCGGCTAGAATATTAGCCGGCTAGAATTTAGCCTGTTTAGTGCCCAAATATTCATTTAGAGGCACATTTTGAAAAGATGTGTAAAAAATAACACATATGCACATAAAATAGCACATACACGAGTATATGCTATTTTAAAAACTGCAACATAATCGTGAGTATACTTGTGTGTATATAAAAGGGGCGGACTAGGGGGTTCCGGGGTGGACCAGCAGTTATGCACATAAGTTGCTATTTCATAACCTGCCAAAGTGATGCATGTAAGTCTTTTACTTGAATATATTTACTCCTGCTCAGTATCTGGGCTAAGAGATCGTAAACATCTCAAAAGTGAAAAAGTGACAGAGTGGGGGCTCTGGGTGAAATGGGAGGGCTTCAGGCCGAAGAGCCACGAGGGTCTTCATGAGTTTCAGGTGGACTGGGTGAACTGGTAGACTTATTGATAAAACTGGTTACTTAATTGCTGCATACATATTAAAAAATCCCCTGACATGCATGTAGAAGCCGATTTCTGGGGATAAATATATCTAAGTAAGACGAGTAAAATCTATTTGTGTATCCCTTTAAAATTAGAAGTACACATCTCTAGGGAAAATAATTTACACACAATTATCCAGCTAAATCCTGACTAATCCTCCCTTATAATGCCTTTGCTGCAAAATTAGATGGACAAATTAAAACATAACCGGATAAATAGTGCTTTTGTTTTAGACTTATCCAGCTAGCTTATATTCCCAGATAAGTCAGAAAAGTGATAATTAGACAAATAAGTAGTACTTTTCAGATTTATCTGGATAAGTGGCACTACTTAGCAGCATAAATCAGAACTTATCCGAATAAGTGCTTCTAGTTTTCCAGATCAGTCTGAACTTGCTCGGCTCGCGGTCTTTACATATGTGAGCATGTGTGCAAGCATATGTACCCGTATTTTAAAACTTGTATATATCATTTGCCCGTAGGTTATAAAATAGAGTAGTAAATTCATGTGTGCCCATATACAAACATATATGGGCACATGTGAGCAGTTTTGAAAGTTATCTTTTTAGCCGGGTAACGTCTGAGTTGGCTAGCTAAATGCTTCTGAATTTGGACCTCCATATAATTAATAGGTCCATATTTAGACACAGTCAGGATAGCAAAGCTAGCCAGATAAGCTTATGTGGCTAATTTTGAAGGTATATTCAATGGTGCAGTTGCATTATTGATTATAGCTGGCTATCTTAAAGTTAGCCGGCTAAGTATAGCCGGCTAACTTTAGGACAGGCTTGGGACAGTTATCAGGCTAATTATGAATATTGGAGTTAACCAGCTCATTTAGCCAGCTAGCTCAGTTTCTCCCAGATACCTCCCCTGAATGCCCATAACTTAGCAGGCTAAATTCTAGCTGGCTATCTTATTAGCTGTCTTGAATGTTGCCAGATAAGTGCTTAAATATTCATTTAGGGGTAGATTTTAAAAATTTGCGCGATCACGTACTTTTATTCGCGCACCAGGCGCGAACAAAAGTACGCTGGATTTTATAAGATACGCGCATAGCCGCACGTATCTTATAAAATCCAGGGTCGGCGCGTGCAAGGGGGTGCACATTTGTGCAACCTGCGCGCGCTGAGCCCAGCGCGCGCTGCCTGTTCCCTCCGAGGCCGCTCCGATTTCGGAGCGGCCTCGGAGGGAACTTTCCTTCACCCTCCCCCCACCTTCCCCTCCCTTCCCCTCCCTAACCCACGCCCCCGGCCCTATCTAAACCCCCCCTTACCTTTGTTGGCAGATTTACGCCTGCTAAAAGCAGGCGTAAATCTGCATCACCTGACCCAGGGGCTGGTCCGGAGGCCTCGACCACGCCCACGGGCTGGCACCATGCCCACGGGCCCGCCCCCGAAACACCACGGCCCGCCCCCGAAACGCCACATCATTTCGGGAACGCCCCCGACATGCCCCCTCCCCACCCCTTTTACGAAGCCCCGGGACTTACGCGCGTCACGGGGCTCTGCGCACGCCTGCGGCCTATGCAAAATAGGCACACCGGTGCGCGAGGATTTACGCGAGCAGGGCATTTAAAATCCGCCCCTTAGCTAACTAACTTCTGAGTTAAATATACTTCCCCTTGCTTTGGCATGCTTGAGAGACTGTCTGGTGTTGAAAAAAAACCTTAATTGTTTCATTGAGATTCATGTCTATAGATGTTTCCTAGAATTTCATTTACAGCCCCTGAAGAAACAGCAGCGAAACATGATATCATGTTGGGCCTGCTTGTTGGTCTAACAACGTTGAATGAAAGAAAAAAGAAGCAAAAAAAGAAAAAAAGAAATAAAAGAAGGGATGCGAGGGGAAGTATATTTAATTCATTTCAATACATTTGTGGCATGATTCCAAGATATTATCCATCCTTCAGACTGATGATTATATGAGACCCAGTTTGATTATTTACGAACATTAATTGTTCATTTACCTTGGGTGGTATGAAGGTCCACTTACAAAATTAATCATTACTCAAAATTAATAATTCCTTTATTATACTTACTATATATTTTGATTACATTTTGCAATACGATATTTCTGAATTTTGTGAGTTTCTTTGGTTGCAACATAATTGGACTTTGCTTAGTTTTGATCTAACTTCTAAGTTAGCCAGCTAAATGCTTCTGAATATGGACCTCTTGGTGTGCATAACTGATTTGTGTGTTACCAGACAACTGGCTTTCTAAAAACTAGGTAAAACATGCGGGTGTTACTTGGGCATGAGGAAGGCTATTTTCAAAAGTCATCTATTTATGTAAAAAGACTGAAAATCCCAAACTAGCAAGCATTGGGGAATACAGCTGTTGGCTCGGGTGTCCAGCAAGCTGCCAAACATAACAGTTGTCCCCTCTTAAGCCCCCTCCTCAAGGTCCTGGGTTTGGCTTCTGGAGGAAGCCACAGTGGAACTCCTCTACCAACAAAAGTGCTTGAAGGTTAACACTGGCTCCCAGGAGTTCTCTTCTACCAGGCAATGAAATATTCCAACTTACTGCATTGTCTGTGAGAGTCCAAGATCTCTGATGAGAGGCGAAGTGACTGGGATGACTGTATGGGATTATAGTTGGGACAGAGAGGCATCCTGGTATGTGGGGGGTGTCTGGTGAGAAGGAGAGTGACTGGGGTGACTGGTGGGAGAAAGAGGCAGCCTGGGGTGTGTGTGTGTATATGGGGGGGGGGGGGGGGAGTAACTAGGGTAACTACATGGGGTGACAGATCACCTTTCACCACATACAGTCACTCCAGTCACTTCCCTTCTCACCAGTCAACCCCCTAGACACACACAGCAGACTTTCTTTCTCTCACCTGTCAATACCCAACCAGTCTCTCTTCCATCTGTCACCCTATACAGTCACCCCAGTCACTCTTTCTCTCACCAGTCACCCCCCACATGCCAGGCTGCCTCTTTCTCACCAGTCATCACCTCAATCAGTCTTTCTCCCACCTGTCACCCCATACAGTCAACCCAGTCTTACCAGTCACCCCCCCCCCCTACACACACACACCCACACACCAGCCTGCCTCTCTCTCACTTCTTATAACTCATCTCTCCAACCAGTCTCTCTTCCATCTGTCACCCTATACAGTCACCCCAGTCACTCTTTCTCTCACCAGTCACCCCCCCACATGCCAGGCTGCCTCTTTCTCACCAATCATCACCTCAATCAGTCTTTCTCCCACCTATCACCCCATACAGTCAACCCAGTCTTACCAGTCACCCCCCCCCCCCTACACACACACACCCACACACCAGCCTGCCTCTCTCTCACTTCTTATAACTCATCTCTCCAACCAGTCTCTCTCCCCCTGTCACCCCATATAGTCACCCCAGTGTCTCCCCCTCTTACCAGTCACCCCTATAGCCACCAGGGGAATTAAAAGTATGCAAATCTCAAAATGCCAGGGCCCCTTTCCTAATATACAAAAGGATTGGCAAATTCAAAATATGCATTTTAAGAACATAAGAACATAAGAAATTGCCATGCTGGGTCAGACCAAGGGTCCATCAAGCCCAGTATCCTGTTTCCAACAGAGGCCAAAACCAGGCCACAAGAACCTGGCAATTACCCAAACACTAAGAAGATCCCATGCTACTGATGCAATTAATAGCAGTGGCTATTCCCTAAGTAAAATTGATTAATAGCCATTAATGGACTTCTCCTCCAAGAACTTATCCAAACCTTTTTTGAACCCAGCTACACTAACTGCACTAACCACATCCTCTGGCAACAAATTCCAGAGCTTTATTGTGTGTTGAGTGAAAAAGAATTTTCTCCGATTAGTCTTAAATGTGCTACTTGCTAACTTCATGGAATGCCCCCTAGTCCTTCTATTATTCGAAAGTGAAAATAACCGAGTCACATCTACTCGTTCAAGACCTCTCATGATCTTAAAGACCTCTATCATATCCCCCCTCAGCCGTCTCTTCTCCAAGCTGAACAGCCCTAACCTCTTCAGCCTTTCCTCATAGGGAAGCTGTTCCATCCCCTTTATCATTTTGGTTGCCCTTCTCTGTACCTTCTCCATTGCAACTATATCTTTTTTTATTAACAACTGATGAATGATATAATACTTGATGGTAATTTTATATCACTTGGTTTTTTTTACATTTGTTACCAGGCACTGGCCATCCCCCCACAAATACCACCTTGCAACCTTGGCAACACAAACAAGTAACTAAGGAGACATCCAATCGGAATGCAGAACCATACCTCTGGCTAACAAACTGCTCCCCCAATTGACACTTTTTAACTTATTAGAAACATTTTTAGTTACTGTGCACTAACACAAAATACTCGTTTTTATGAAATTCCATCATTTTTCATTTGTAGCCCTCCTGAAACAAGAGGAAATAGACAATTTTATTTGTATTTTCTATTTCATTTAAAACAAATGCACATCTCTAATTTAAATGCCTTAAAGGTATTAATAATGCACAAAAACAAACCTGTTTCAATGGAAATTAAATTATAGAACTAGGGGTTAAATGAAGCTCCAAGGCAGTAGACACAGGATATATTTTTTTCTCAGAAAGCTTGGTGGACACCTGGAATACCCTCACATAAGAAATAGTAGAGACAAAAACAGTTTCAGAATTAAAAAAAGCATGGGCTAAACACAGAGGATCCATGCTAGCAAGAAGATGTTAATGAAGTACTGGGGTATCCTGCAAGAAAATGACAACTTAAACTCAAAACAGCAGTGGTATTATAGAGAACCCTATGTGCGCCTACTAAGAGCAGTCCCAATTTCATAGGCAGGACAGAAGAACTAGTTTGATTGGGTTTTAGCACACATACACACATACCCTTTGTGGGAGACAGGAATAGTGAGTCCCCAGAGTATATAAACCCATGCTACCATTTTAGAATGTGGAATCTTTAGTTATTCTTTTTTGGGGCAGAATGTTTTTTATGCTGGCTCCTGGTTTTTTTTGTTTTTCTAGGAAAGGACTCTTGGACCTCTAAGAATAAGACCAGAGTATAGAAAAGTATAGAACGCTACATGTTCTCTGTTCAATACCCTGTTTATTGTTTAATGTAACGCCTCACCAGCGACAGTTGAGTTATATGGAAACCGACTTGATTTGATATGTATATCGAGAATGTCGGTATATAAAAAAATCTAAATAAATAAATAAATAAATAAATAAATAAAAGTAAAAAGGATGCCTTTGCCTATCTTTTACTTTTGGAAAAGTTTAGTTCCCTTTTCCAAGGTTTAGTTTTACACCTTGCTGAATACCTCAGGACCAGGGGCTCAGTTTGGTTTAAATAAGAGGAACTCAGTGGGCTATTGTAATTCTTGGTGGAGAAATAGATCTGGGTTCATTCCTATGGAGGAGAAGGAGAAGAAGATCTGTGGCATTCATCAGTTGTTAATCAAATCTATATCAACAAGATTTTGAAAAGAAGAGTATGGAGGTACCCTCTAAGTACCAACAGGAAAGTAAGGAGAATGACTGAACAACCGGACTAAAATATAAGTTATGGAACTGAACTGTAAAATAAAATAATGCATCTAAATTGGGTTATTATCTTTTCCACCAGCTACTGGGAAGAAGCTTAAAAACTATCCCATTAATTGGAGTGGAATAGGATTAAAAGAATTAATTGACTTCCTTAACATCTTAAATTAATTGGATGCTTAAAGTAACAATAAGACTGGAAGAACTAAAGTTGTAAATGGACTATAAAGAATTAGAATGTCTAAATGCATGATTTCATCAATTTCCATCATTAATCACTAAAAGTTACATTGGAAACCAAATCAGCTTCCAGCGTAATTATTACTACTGTATTCAATAGACTGTAATACTGACTTGACTAATGAACCACAGTCAGGATCTAGAAAGTAATGTCCCCTTCCCATGGATAGGAAATCTTGGACAACAGATTGGATTAACATCAGAAAAGTGCTTTAAAAGCCTACACCCTTATTTGAGGTATGGTCTTTGGGGTCCTGTGATGGGATGCTAGCACAAGAGTTACAGTGTGTAACTTGTATGGAAGGCAGTTTGTTTGTTTATTTATTTATTTATTTATTTATTTATTTATTTAATTAACAGTTTTTCTATACCAACATTAAAATACACATCATATCTGTTTACATTATAACAGCAGGTGGAAAATACATTGAACGGGGAATGGGAGTGGACAACCAGCAAAACAAGAATGAGAACGGGCTCTAACTGAGAACCCGAGGCATAGCTAAAAAACGAGACGGGGGAGGGGGTGTAATAAAGGAAGCTATTTACAAAGGCTGGGGTGGAGGGAATGAGAGACAATTATTTACATAGCTGCAGGGTGAGTGATGTTTGCAGCAAAGTTAGTCCGGAAAGGCTTGGTGGAAAAGCCAGGTTTTTAGCATTTTTCGGAATTTGTTTGGGCATGACTCCAGTCGGAGGTTTGAGAGCAGTGCATTCCATTGGGTTGGGCCTGCAATTGAGAGGGCAGGGTTCCTGGTTGAAGTTAGTCAGGCCCTCTTAAGGGGTGGGACTTGCACTGTAAATCTGTGGCTTGCTCTGGTGGGGCGGGTGGATTGTGTGAGACGGATTGGTTCACTGAGCCAGGTGGAGTTATCTTTGTATATAGCTTTATGTATGATGGTGAGTGATTTGAAGAGGATACGTGATGGGATGGGAAGCCAATGCAGGTCCTTGAGGATAGGGGTTATGTGGTCTGTTTTTCCAGCATTGCTAATTATCCTTGCCATTGCATTTTGGAGGATCTGTAAGGGTTTAATGGTAGAGTAGGGGAGACCAAGGTACAGCGAGTTACAGTAATCTAACTTGGATGACAAGGTAGCTTGGATGACCGTTTTGAGGTCATGCATGTGGAGCAACAGCTTTAGCTTTTTTATGATGTTGAGTTTATAGAAGCCACCTTTAAGTACGGAGCTAATATGCTTTTTTAGGTTCAGTAAAGGGTCGATAAGGACGTCGAGGTTACGAACTGAGGGTTGTGAGGTGAGAGAGAGGGCCATAGGGTCATTGGTGGGAAGGGATTTGAGGATCTGATGGTTGTGGATAAGTATGAGCTCGGTTTTGGACGAGATGAGGGCAAGTTACAGGGATGTGAGGAGGGAGTTAATGGAAGTAGGGCAGTCCTCCCAGTAGCTTATAGTGGCAGCTAAAGATTTGCGTAGGGGGATGATGATCTGAACATCGTCCGCATAGATGTAAAATTTGAGGCCGAGTTCCGTGAGATGATGACAGAGGGGGAGGAGGTAAATGTTGAAGAGGGTAGAAGAAAGGGAGGAACCTTGGGGGATGCCTTGGGAGAGGGTAAAGTGTGAGGATTCGTGATTTCCGAGTTTAACAGAGAAACGTCTGTTTGTCAGGTATGATTTAAACCAGAGGAGGGCTATGCCAGAGATACCTATATCAGCTAGGGAGATGAGTAGATTGTGGTTTATCGTGTCGAAAGCCGCAGATATATCAAGAAAGGCAATGAGATAGTTATGTCCATGGTCAAGGCCAATGAGGAGGGAGTCGGTGAGTGATAGTAGAAGGGTTTCAGTGTTCAGGTTTTTACGGAAGCTAAATTGGGAGGAGTGAAGGATGTTATTGTCTTTGAGATAGTCCATCAGTTGGGTGTTTACTACTTTCTCCATGATTTTAGCAATGAAGGGGAGATTCGAGATAGGACGGTAATTTGATGGGTCTTTGGTTATAAGAGGAGCAGTTACAACCCTAAACACCAGCATAATGACTGCATTGTGCTTCCAAAAAAGGCATAGGGTAACCTGCACAGAGCAGTGTTTATAATCCTAAACAACAATAGTACAATGGCATTTGGTTTCCAAGATAGTTGAAGTGACTTGCTTCGATGGACTATGGTTATAATCCAAACTTCAATGACCATGAGGAGGCTAGATTTTGTTAAAGCAGACTTACTAACCTTGGTCGCTGTGGGGATCATTATAAAACTTTGATATAGAAGGGGGCCTGAGTGTTGACTTGTGTACAGATCTTCTGAAAAAAAAAAGTTAAAGATGACAAGGCCTGAAATGGCCTATTAGTGGAGGTGGTGAAGGCCATCATTGTAACAGATCTTGGTAATGATTTGGACAGATATAGAGGACAGTGGTAGGAAAATGATAGTGAGCACAGATAAAAGACAGAAGTGAAAAGGGAGTTGTATAAGATTGCATACATACATTTATAAGCACATAGGGGTGAACTGCTGAAAAATTTCAGTCCAGGGGATTATTTCAAAAGCAGTCTATGGAGTATCTGACTCCCTTGCAGAACCAGTCTTTGGGGTGGGCAAGCTGGGTGACTGCCCAGGGAGCCATGAGCTTAGAGGCACATGAGTGCCCTGGGCACTACAGCATCATCACCTAGCTTGCAGCAACAACAAATGAGAGGTCCAAAAGCAGTAGGCTTCAGCAGATCCATGATGTTCCCTCCTCCATCCCATAGCACGAAAATCCTCATCTCCCCCCCACACTCCTGCTACTGATTGCCTCCCTCTGTCTCCTCCTCCCCTTGTTGCACACAGATCCTGGGAAAAAGCTTTGGACTCAGACTGTGGTGTGCAGCTAAGGTTCATGAGGCACCCCGTGGATTGTATGGATCACAAAAAAATAAGCTCTGACACTGCAATCGAGACCAACTTATCCAGCCCTGTCTGCAGGAGGGGAGATGGCTAGGAGGAGCCAGGGGGCTGAAAAGTGAGTGAGAGAGGGCCCAGCTGTGACTGAGGCAGGATTTACCAGGGGCTGGGGCAGGCAGCAGCTAAGAAGTGGGGCCTCCATGGGATCACCAGATGACTACTTGGCTCCTCTTCCTGCTCTTCTTATCCCCTCTATTGCTTCTAGGTTCAAAGTCAAAGCCACTATTTTGCTCGAAGTTTGGAGAGGAAAGAATTTTAAAAAAGCAGCTAGTTCTATCCAGGCTAATATGCAACAGACTGATTGCTGAGAGAGAGAGAGAGACTGGGGAAAAGTGGTGACTGGTTAGACATGATAAAGAGCGAGAAAAACTGGTTTGGGGAAGAGGTGACTGGTGAGAGAGAAACTAGACTGGGGGAGGGGGGTCACACTGTGTATATATATGAAAGCTAGAATGTGTGTGTATGTGTATGTATGTGCACATGAGAGCTAGAAAGCCTGTGTGTGTGAGAGAGAGAAAAAGAGGGGTTATGTGATATCGTGTGAGCATGTGTGTGTGTTTGTGGAGAGATGATAAAATTTGTATGGCCTCCCCTTCTTCCAAAACATGACAATCTCAGGGTGGCTGGAAAAGAAAAAAGCCCAGATATGGAGAGCGGGAGATTTTTTAAATATTTATTAGTTTCTTTAATGGATGTTGTTTGATGCATCTATGGTGTTGAAATATTATATTGGTGTTCTGGGAAATTGATAAACATTTTTATATGGTCTTAATTATTGGATGTTTATTAATCTGCTTGTTGTGTTCGTGGACCCTTAGACTGAGGCAGGGTTGATGCAACCTGCAGGGAGGAGCCCTGCAGATCCCTACTATCAGCTTCCAAATGAAGCAGAGGCCCAAGTGGAGCTACGCCTTTACCAGCCCATGTTCCCCTTGGATTGAGCCTTTCGGCACCAGGCCTGACAGGTCTTAACTGGGTGCCTCTGCTGATGGCGGAGAGATCCATTGAGGTAGCTGTGTCAGAGTGGGCATAGATGAGGTGTATATGGTGGCAGTAAGGAGGATGGCATGGTTTGAGGCACCACTGTGGATCTCCTCCTGCTGAGGTGGATCAGCAGCTGTGATAAGAATTGCCAGGATGAATCGGGATCAGCGAAAGTGGCCAGCAGAACTAAGAATTTTAGTCCTATAGGTCACATATAGTGGATTGTTTTCAGATTGGTAGAAGCTTCATCTTCCCCCAATACCCACCCATGGGATATATCTAGACTAGAAGAAGGTACATTCGGAGTCAGAGGAATTGCTAGGTATATAAAAGACCCAGGACTCAATCCCATAGGAGGCTGCCCTGAAAATATGTTAGTGCGCATTAATCCTGTTAGTGCGCACTAAAACGAAATTCGGGTCTCCCCAAACTTTAAAGGCCTGAACCGCAGGAAATACGAAATTTCCCACAGCGGGACGAAAATGAAGCCCGAACCAATAATTTTGGGCTTCGCACATCCCTAATTTTAACCAAAAGATCTTCATTCAAAAATTGGAAGAAGGATCCATCAAAAGAAAACAGGATAAAGCATAAGCAATGGCAAGTTAAATGTAACTTCTTCCAAAAAGGAAAACCAAAAAACAATTTTTAATATTGAACAGCCACTCACACCATAACTCGTCCAATCACCAATATTTTTATAAATGTCTCTTGTCTATTCTTATTGCCGCATCATCATGCCTGACGGCATGCCTACCTGGTTTTCAAACGGAGGCCGTCCGGTCTTTTAATCATTTGTGGTCAGTCATAAGAATAGTTTTTTTTCCAAAACACGGTGCTAATGTTTTTTCATGATGATACTGTTTTTCACAAAGAAGAAAAAGGGCAAACTTAATTTAAACCCATCATTTATATTCAGCTCGACAAACGGCCAATGTTTCGCAGCACACTGCTTCATCAGGAGCTGACAATCGGGCCGATAGAGTACAGTGCGCTCCGATGGAGTGCAGTGTTAACCCGCCATTGGACGTGCATTTTTGACGCGCTAGCAATACCCCTTATTCAGTAAGGGGACGAAAACACGCGTCCAATCCCTCGAACCTAATAGCACCCGCAACATGCATAGTGAGGACAAAGGTAGCGCTGGCGCCATTTTGAAGATTGGCAATACGGCCCGCGTGCATGAGGTCGCTCCCGGACCCCCGCTGGACTTTTGGCAAGTCTTGTGGGGGTCAGGAGGCCCTCCCAAGCTGGCCAAATGTCCCTGGGGGTCCAGCGGGGGTCCGGGGGCGATCTCCTGCACGCGTGACGTCGGGAGCCAGGAACCAAAATGGCGCCGGCGCTACCTTTGCCCTGTCACATGATAAGGGCAAAGGGCCACCGGCGCCATTTCTCAACGCAGCCATGGCCAGAGAGCTGGAGATCATGTCGGGACCCCCCCCACTGGACCCCAGGTAATTTAAAACATTTTGGGGGGGTTCGGGAGGGTGGGGGATTTGTTTTAAAGGTTCGGAGTGGGTTTTAGGGTTTTTTTGGTGTGCCGGTTTTCCCACCCTCCCCCGATTTACAATTTTTAACAATTTAAAAAAAAAAACAAACACGACGATAAGATTTCACTCCCCCCCTAGCCAAAATCGATCGTTAAGACGATCGATCACACGATTCACACCCCTAGTTCCTATATTGAAACAGACAAGCATATTATAATAGTATCAACTCTAGTATTTTACTTATCTTGTGTTGGCAGTATAGTTTGATCTTTCATCAGGACAACTATTGTCTCTGTTCCTGTTGCTCAAAGCATTTTGAGACAATGGTTGTCCTGATAATTTTAATCGTTCAAAAATGATTCACATCCCTAATAAGAACATTATCAGAGTTTGAATGAAGTGGTGATTTAACTACCTATCTAATATGGAGTAACTAATATTGTCAGCTCCTGATGAAGCAGTGTGCTGCGAAACATTGGCTGTTTGTCGAGCTGAATATAAATGATGGTTTTAAATTAAGTTTACCCTTTTTCTTCTTTGTGAAAAACAGTATCATTGTGAAAATACAGTATCACCGTGTTTTGGAAAAAAACCTATTCTTATGACTGACCGTAAATGATTAAAGGACCGGACGGCCTCCGTTTGAAAACCAGGTAGGCACATCGTCAGGCTTGATGATGCGGCAATAAGAATAGACAAGAGACATTTATAAAAATATTGGTGATTGACGAGTTATGGTGTGAGTGTCTGTTCAATTTTAAAAATTGTTTTTTGGTTTTCTTTTTTGGAAGAAGTTATCCTCGAGTGGAAATCAAATTTGAGTCTTTTCTTTTTGTTTGCATGTTAAATGTAAGACATTGAGAAACTAAGAGAGAAATTGAAAAGAAGTTTGCCATAGAGGCCATAGAGGCAAAAACTCATAATAAAATCTTTGTAAAACATATCTGAAACAGAAAGCCTGCGGTTGGATTGTTAGATGATCAGGGGGTTAAAGGGGCAATTAAGGAAGGTAAGGCCTTCATGGAAAGACTAAACAAATTCTTTGCTTTGGTGTTTACTGAAGAGGATGTTGGGGAGATACCCGTTCCGGAGACAGTTTTCAAGGGTGACAATTCAGATGAACTGAACCAAATCACAGCAAACCTGGAAGATGTGGTAGGCCAGATGTTGTGCCCGTTGGTCGCAGGTGGCTGCAAGCTTTGCTGCTCACCTCAAGTCTGGGGAAAATGGCGGCCTCCACTTCCACACTCTGACCCTCATGTCGTGCCCATGACGGTGTGGGCGCTCTCAGCAACCATCTTACATCTGCGTTGACCTAGACATGTGCGCGCACCTGCCCCCTTCTTAACCACGTCATGGCGGAAACCTCGGGGGCATTGCCACCGCATGACATCATCCGTTTACCATACTTAAACTCAGCTGACCTCTTGCTATACAAGTTAGCAAGGATTCCTTCCTGCTATTTATGCCACGCTGGGACTTCGTATCACAGGGTGTCCTAGGTACACGCTCCTCGGTGGCCTTGCTGCACTCAGGGCTGTCCGCTCCTCAGCGAGCCATTCTCTTTCTCTCATTCCAGTGAGTCCTGCATTGTCCTGGAATGACTCTTGCTGTTCCCTATCCGGACCGCCTCGGTGCCTGATCTTCCATCTACGTCTACAGAACCGGTCTGAGTAGAACCTGTTCTACCTTTCTGGCATGGATTCTCGGGTTACCCCACTTGTGGGCCACTACCTTATCCCTCCTGTCTTGTGCACGCCATCGGCTTCTGGGGTACCCTGCGCTGCGGATCACTACCGGAGTTGCCAGCACAAGCTACGCCTAGAGAAGATATTCACCGGACTACTCCACGCTGTGGACTACTATCTGGATTGACTCCATTGATCCACTCCTCGGATCACCATCGGCTGTATAATAAAGTTATTCCTCTGTTGTCCATTACTTCTGAGACCATGCTGTTGTGGTAAGGGCTCAGAGGGCTCCTCCCTGTGGGCAGAGTCTCCACTCTCCACAACCCAAGGGCCCACTTCTCGTTCAAAGACACACCGAACGTAACACCAGATTAACAAAGTGAACAGGAGTAAATCACCTGGACCGGATGGTTACACTTCAGGGCTCGGAAAGAACTAAAAAATGAATTTTTTAAGACCTATTTCAATTAATTTATAACCTATCAAAATTATCTGTTGTACTTGAAGACTAGAAGGTAGCCAATGTAACCCCAATATTTTAAAAGAGCTCCAGGTGTGATTTGGGAAACTATAGACCAGTGAGACTTATTTCAGTGCCAGGAAAAATTGTTAAAACTGTTATAGAGAATAAAATCACAAAACTATTAGTTAAACATGGATTAATGGGACACAGCCAGTAAGGATGTGCAGCAGGGATGAATACGTTTGATTCGGTATTCGTATTCGTCAGGACCCAAATCCGTTACATCCATTTTCGGGGGACCCCGATTCGTCCATTAGTTACATATGGGATTCATTTCCCATTAAAGTTAAAAAAAAAACCCCATCCCAACCCTTTAAACTTAATCAACTACAACCCCCCACCCTCCTGACCCCCCCCCCCCCCCAAGACTTGCCAAAAGTCCCTGGTGGTCCAGCGGGGTCCTGGAGCGATCTCCTGCACTCGGGCCGTCGGCTGCCAGTATTCAAAATGGCACCAATAGCCTTTGCCCTTACTATGTCACAGGGGCTACCGGTGCCATTGGTCAGCCCATGTCACATGGTAGGAGCACAAGATGGCACCAGCTGTCCATTGCTCCTACCATGTGACAGGGACCAACCAATGGCACCGGTAGCCCCTGTGACATAGTAAGGGAAAAGCTATCGGCGCCATTTTGAATATCAGCAGCCAACGGCTCGAGTGCAGGAGATCGCTCCAGGACCCCTGCTAGACCACCAGGGACTTTTGGAAAGTCTTGGGGGGGGGTTAGGAGGGTGGGGGGTTTATTCATTAATGATATGTTGAATTCGTGGGGGTTCGCCATACATTTTGGAACCCCACGAATGCAACAAATAGGGACCTATATGTTGCAGATTGCGCATTTGTTCAAAACGAATGCACATCCTTAACTGCCAGTATGGATTTACCCAAGGGCAGTCTTGCCTCAGAAATCTCCTACATTTTTTGAAGGGGTGAGTAAACATCTGGACAAAGGTGAACTAGTAGATGTGGTGTATTTGGATTTTCAGAAAGCATTCAAAAAAGTCCCTTATAAGAGGCTTCTAAGAAAACTAAAAAGTCATGGGATAGGAGGCAATGTCCTTTTGTGGAATGCAAATTGGTTAATAGACAGGAAACAGAGAGTAGGATTAAATGGCCTGTTTTCACAGTACAAAAAGGTAAACATTGGATTGCCTCAGAGATTTGTACTTGGACTGGTGCTTTTTAATACATTTAAAAATGATCTGGAAAGGGGTACGACAAGTGAGGTAATCAAATTTGTGGATGACACAAAATTATGCAGAGTAGTTAAATCTCAAGCGGATTGTGATAAATTGCAGGAGGACTTTGTGAGACTGGAAGACTGGACTTCCAAATGGCAGATGAAATTTAATGTGGACAAGAGCAAGGTGATTCATATAGGAAAAAATAACTATTGCTGTAGTTACACAATGTTAGGTTCTATCTTAGGAGTTACTAGGGGTGTGCATTCGTATTGAACATAAATGTAAAACGCTACTTATTTTTTTTTTAACTTAAAAAAGTGATGAGACATAAACGATCGGATTTCCAACTTATTCAACATAGCTATGTTGAATAAGTTGGAAATCGCGATTGTTGATCCAAAATAAAAATTTAAACCCCTCACCTTCCTTAATCCCCCCCCAAAAGGCTTACCACAACTCCCTGGTGATCCAGCGAGGAGTGAGGACGCCATTTCTGAAATCCTTTCCGAGGAGCACGTGACGTCGGCGCCACGTCGGAGTGACGCAGCGTCACGTGATTCCCCGCGGATTCGCGCCGGAACGCTCGTTCGGCCCAAAAGGAACTTTTGGCCAGCTTGGGGGGGTCAGGAGGCCCCCCCAAGGATCCCGGAAGCGACCCCGCGGGGAATCACGTGATGCCGCGTCACTCCGACGTGACGCCAACGTCACGTGCTCCTTGCAAAGTTGGTCAGAAATGGCGTCCTGACCCCGCTGGACCACCAGGGAGTTGTGGTAAGTCTTGGGGGGGGGGATTAAGGAGGGTGAGGGGTTTAAATTTTTATTTGCACATATGGACATATACTCAACTCATTGAATTCTGTTTATGTCCATATTGACATATGAACTTAAACATTTGCTCTGCACATCCCTAGGAGTTACCACCCAGGAAAGAGATCTAGGTGTCATAGTGGATAATACTTTGAAATCATCGATTCAGTGTGCTGTGGCGGTCAAAAAATCAGAGTATTAGGAATTATTAAGAAGGGAATGGCAAATAAATCAGTGGATGTCATAATGCCTCTGTATCGCTCCATGGTGAGACTGCACCTAGAATACTGTGTGCAAGTCTGGTTGTCACATCTCAGAAAAGATATAGTTGCACTGGAGAAAGTGCAGAAAATGTCGAACAAAATGATAAAGGGCATGGAACGGCTGCCTTATGAGGAAAGGCTAAAGAGGTTAGGGCTGTTTAGCTTAGAGAAGAGACAACTGAGGGGAGATATGATAGAGGTCTACTGTCATGAACTGCTCTGCCCGCGGGTTCCCCCACGAGCAGACTCACCTTCCCACGCTGATCTTCACCCGACGCGAAAGGACGCCGCCGTCGGGCCTCCCGCGCGGCCGGAGCCGTGGACTGCTAACACTCCCTTGTGGCCCGGAGGCTGTCCCGGATCTCCATCGTCTCCGTGGTCAGAGCCGCGGCCTTCCTGTTTCTCCTGCGGGGCTGGGACCGCCCCCGACGCCACCTTCATCTTCGTGGCGCTAGGCCGCAAGCCCCGGTGACATCCGGTGGCTGGAGCTGCCCCCGGGGCTCCCCGCAGCAGCTGGAGCCGCTGCCGACATCAGGGCCTGCTCCTCAGGCCCTGCCTGTGTCTGATACACAGACGCTGTGCAGGCTGCAGGTCATGGTCCTGCACAGCCCCTGTTTCCTGCTCCTTAGGCGCCGGCCCACGCCTCTCTGCCAGATTTAAAGGGCCAGTCACAGGAAGTGTGCTGACCCCACCTTCAAGTGGACTTCCTGCCTTAGCCCTATAAAGGGCTGCTTCGTCAGTCTGTTTTTTGCCTTGCATCGTGGTGACTTCCCTCTGGAGGCTCCTGCTTGCCAGAGCCTTGTAAGGTCTTCTGTCCTTCGTGGAGCACCTCGTCTCGTCTGCCTTTGTACTACGTCTTCATGTCTCAATGTCCTGCCTGAGGTCCCTGACCATGTTCTGATGTTCCGCCATGATTTCCCATGTCCTGCTGTGTCTTCCTGTCCAGGATGTTCTTCCCTGCGTCTTCATCTGCAGTGCTCTTGAGCCTTCCGGTACCTGTGAGGCTGGGGGTCCCTCGGATGAGGTTGTGCCCGAGTGGACAAGCCTACAGGTGGACTGTGTGTCCTGGGCTCCTGAGCCTCCATTCCCGCCAGCCTTATAGGGAGCTTCGGGTGACACCGGCTTCGTCATTGGAGTCCTTCTCTGCCTGGACCTTTCCTGCGCTGTCCCGTTCTCCTCGTGGTCCGTGACCAGCCTACAAGGGCTGTGTAGGGCGCGTAGTGGGACAGGGTGGTCCGCGACTCAGTCCCGTGGGTGGCCTGAGTAGGGCGCCCTGAGAGACAGTGCCAATGTCCATGCCTTGTGTCTTGCCTGTTTGGATGTCAAAGTCCTCATCATGTCCGTGATGCCATCTGCATCAGCCCAAGTGTCTTTGTAAAGGATGCTGATGCATTAACCCTGCTGTTGTCAAGTTCCTCGTCCGTGATGCCGACGCATCAACCCTGCTGTTGTCAAGTTCCTTGTCCGTGATGCCGATGCATCAACCCAGCTGTTGTCAAGTGTCTTGTCTGCGATGCCGCCGCATCGACCATAGTCCTGTCTTTGTGTCAAGGCCTCCGTCTGCCCTCAACCTCAGGCCAGGCCTGCTGCTCCATGCTGCTCACAGCAGGTCCGAAAGGGCTCGGAATGGTCGGAGGACCATTCAACTTCCAACATCCTTGGATGTTGGCCTTGGGAGCTTGCAGGCCTGGCAGAGGGTCAGCCCGTTAGCCATGCGGAGCCACCGTCAACCCTCGGCTTGGCCCTGAAGGTCTGGGCCTGGGCTGAAGCCCAAGGGCACACTAAAACACCCCATTCTCAACATCTACATAATCATGAAAGGACTTGGAACAGGTTAATGTAAATCAGTTATTTACTCTCACAGATAATAAAAAGACTAGGGGTCATTTCATGAAATTAGCAATTAGTTCATTTAAAACAAATCGCATAGTTTCAGCACATAGTTAAGCTCTGAAATTCATTGCCAGAGGATGTAGTTACAGAAGTTAGTGTAACTGGGTTTAAAAAAGGTTTGGATAAGTTCCTAGAGGAAAAATCCATAAACTGCTATTAATCACTAAGGAATACTAGCCTGAGATCAATTTATTGTTTGGGGGTACATGCCAGGTATTCATGACTTGGATTGGCAACTGTTGGAAACAGGATACTGGGCTTGAAGGACCCTTGGTCTGACCCAGTATGGCATAACTTATGTTCTTATGTTCTTGGAAGGTCAATATCTCTGTAAACTGCATTCTCCCTGGAAATGGAGACTTGATGGAGGTTGTTATGAGTTCTATCTCTGATACATCCATTCTTCAACAAGTGGGGAATTCTGATTAGTCCTTGAGAGATTCCTGATAAGTGTGCACAATTATCAAATAAAGATGTTCCTTTCCCAGTTGCTTTGCTTTTCATTAAATCAATTTCCAGTTCTAGGTAAATTATGCACAGGTAGTTCTTGTATTTGGTTGGCAGCTCAATAAATTAATGAAGGTGTTTGTTCTTTGATAGGATTTGATTGATTTCTAAATCAAGCCTGTTTTGAGATTGCTTTCATGGGTGCTTTATGATACTTATCTTTCCCTTTTAAGTGCCCTTGCTGATTAGTCATTGTAAGATGCCTGATTCTGTTTCATAGCTCTGAGCACAACTGTAAAGAAAGAAAGATTTTCCTGTTCCAGTTGCCTTGCACTTCTCTAATTAAGTTTCTATTTCTTTTCAGCTCAGCAGATATAGCAGATATGATTTTGATTCATTCTGCCAATGCTGCATTCCAGGAGGTGGAGTCTAGGCATCATCCTATGAGGCACTGGCCAAAGCAGGCGAGACGTCACCAAAATGCAGCTGTGTCAGGCATTGACATGTCTGCAAATACTGAGTCGCATTATTCTAAAAAGATAAGTGACAGGTTTATAGTTTCTTGGATGCAAAGGAATATATTGTTTATTGTTTAAAGCATTACAATAGACATAATTTCATTGCTTGAAAAACTTCCTGAAAAAAATGTTTGCTTACAGTACATAGTGAGTGATGTCTCAGTGATGTATACAGATAATGTTTATATATATTGTGATGAAGCACAACCCTATGTGGGGCAGAAAAGCAGGAATAATCTGAAGAAAAACACAACTAGCACTCGAGTCAGACACCAGGGGGACTATTTCAGGCCATCCCTGTACATTCTGGGAGGGTGGCGGTAGCCTTTCCTCCTGACAAGATCCAAGATACGGCTGTGGCCCTGCATCCCGCAGAGCCACACTAATTGGCCTGAGTAGGAGTCACGTGGTGTTGTGACTGAGCTGTTCAGAGGTGTCCCGAGTTCCGAGCTCAGAATATGGGTGGGAGGGGGGAGGGGAAGGACAGGGGTTCAGACACCAAGGGGACTATTTCAGGGCATCCCTGTACACTCCGGTAGGATGGCGTTAGCTTTTCCTCCAGACAAGATCCAAGATACAACAATCCGACTGTGGCCTAGTTGGCCTGAACAAGAGTCACACAAGATGTTGTGGTTACATAGCTGTCCAGAGGTGCGTTCCCAAATTCTAAGCTTAGAATAGGGGGAGGGGGCAGGGTTTCAGACACCAGGGGGTGCTAGAGAGGGCTAGAAGGACTACAACTCCCAAGCTCTTAGAGGCTCAGTATGACCCATGGATAGGGGAGGAAACAAAGCAGCCAGCTGAGCACAATGATAATGAAGTAGACACACCGGAACCGATGGTGATCGAAGAGGAGGGTGTGCCGGAGTGGTGGAGCTGGCCTAAAAATCTGACTCTTCAGAGCAAGAGGAGAGTGACATGGACATAGGTACTCTAACTGAGGAATCCTCTTTATCCAGCATGGAGATAGAGTAAGTGACCTGGTTGGGGGATGGGGGTATTCCCTACAGGATAAAATAATGTTTTTGTTTATAAGTTTATGAAACCGTTTAGGTGTAACTTGATTTCTGGTTTGGGAAAACCGCTGACTGCAGCACAACATTAGGGTAGTAGGGGCGAGTTGGGCAATCCCCTAGCAGGGCGGCAGCGGTTGGCTAAAAGTATTACTTTGTTGTTCTGAAGAACAGGAGATATTCTACAAGACCCAGGTGCTGGACTGGGAGAAAGGTAGCAAAAAGGACTTTTCTGGAACAATATAGACTGTTTGTATAACTTATGTTTCCATGTCATTTTGGGGGGAGCTTGGCTAACTTTGTTCACTAGCCCAGCTCAAGGAGAGGCCCTAGCCAGGCTAGGGCAGCGGAGGCCTAATTTGAAGCCTGGGACTTGGAAAAGGCTGCAGGACGGTGCAAAAGGAGCTCAGAGGCCAGAGACAGAAGCGGCCTGGATCTGAAGCAGTGGCGGACCGGTACCGAGGCGGCGTGGATCTTTCACAAGATGAATATAGAATTTTAACCTGAAGGATAGTTCTTACTCGAGTTTAAGAATGCCACTTTTAATGACATATTTTACAAGTATCGAAAAAAAAAATTCTATGTGATTCTGATGTATCCAATGTGCTATTTCATTAGTCCAATTATACCTCTGCATTTATAACTTGAATGAAATGTTAGGTCTCCAAAGTAAGTGCAAAATTAGCTGCTGTGGGAATTCTTAAAGTACTGTAACTCTGTGAATGTCCAATGTATTTTTCATTTTCTCCATGGGAAATGCTTTTTCTCATGTTTCTGGAGAATAACCTTCCAATTATAGCTCATACAGTCTCATGGGGAATGCTGAGAGGAAAGCAGAGCAATGGAAGGTAGATGTTGGCAGGAAGGTGTTCAAGTGCAGTATGACAGAAGGAAGTGGACATAAAATTGAAAGAACTGCATTAATGAAAATAGAATCATAGAGCTAAATACCTTTTACCTTTCAAAAGGAATGGTTGGGTGATTTTAATTTTTTTGTTTTTTTTTCCACATCTAAATGTAGTACATTTCTTAGCTCCTGAAAATCATCATCTTGAATGCTTTTCTTGCTATCATCAAGGGCAACAGTGAAAGGTCCATGCCTTTCATCACAGACACAAATACCCAGACACAGAATTTGAGTGGAAATGAAATAAGGTTGCATTTTTATTGTGTATACCCTGACAATATATCTAAATTGCATATCCGAGCCTTGTAATAACAGATGGTACTAAACTATGCAGGGGTAGGTATGAACTGCCCATGCCACCCCACCTCATCCCCAGCAAGCAAGGTTGGGGTCATGGCAATGAGTATGTTTTCTGGGCCATCCAGACAGTTTTCTGGGCCTCCACTTGGCTGGAAGAGGAGGCACTGGTCTGCCGCAGAACCATCTTCTGTCTTCCAGGTGGCAGATGATTCCAGCCAATCTACTGAGCCTTACTGTGAAAACAGTACTCCAACCATAAATATTCTCCCCCCACTCCCACTTTCAGGCTCAGATACCCATCCCAACTGCAATAATATACAATAAATAAATGCAAACATCAAAGAAATTATAGATGTCATAGGAACATATTTGAAATTGAATCATGTCATGACATTTAGCTGATATACACAAGTCATCACCCTAATACAATGGGAGGGTGGGTAGGTGAAATGAGCAGCAACCTTGCCAGATCCCCAGGAGAAAGGAGAAGGAGGCTGGGCTGGGCTGGGCTGCCCCCTCCCCCAGGTGAGTGACCTCCAATGGGCAGTAACCCCCAGAGTGGAAGAGGAAGGGGGAAAGGAAACTCTAACCCACAATTCCAGGGGATGATGGAGGGCACATTGACTGCCATCCCGGCACCCCTGTCTGGCCCCTACTCTTGGTGGGCTGGCCATCGTGCATTGCGATGACCAAGGAAGAGAATGCCAGTGCATTTTGGCCATATGCACAGCAAGGAGACTTCCCGAGTGTTAAATAGTTACTGAACAAACAAACAATTTTCATGAAAGCCATCATTTTGCAATGTCATCCCCTATTTTAATCTAAATTCATAATGCACCAAGATCACAGCTCAAAATTACATAAAAAAAAATATGTAGCATTCAGGGCTAGTCTTATGGGTCAGGTTCACACTGTAGCATGTGAAATGCAAGTTTATAGCCTTTATTTATCTAACAGGACAATCTGGGCCTGAGCATACTATATAGTGCACACAAGCTGAGTAAGATGTGCTGAGGGCCACCTTGGAAGAAGCACTTGTGTGGTCCTTGGACTGATGTGAACTCTCTGGTCACCTACAGCATGCCACCTAGGGTAGTGAAAAATTGGGATTGATGTAACCTCCTCGAATTTTAAAGTGCCAGCCACTGGAGGCGGTTCTGGAGAAGTAATTGGAAACCTGCATGGAGATGATGTCACACCTCCGCAAAGCTGAAGTTTTGCAGAAATATGATCTGATAAGCCAAGTGGAAGTAAACAGGATAATTGCTGAATGAAATAAAACAGACAGATGGCCGAGAAAGAATCAGCGAGAGATAGGAAAAAAGGCAGAGTCCAGCTTCTGGCCAGGAGGCCCAAGAGCCCACATACTGATGGGGAGTCTCCGTTTGAGAAGTCTAGGATAACCAGCTGATAGGAAGTTCAGCAGCTTAGCAGTCTCTATGAGCAGAGATTGTTTTTTCACTGCATGGAATGCCTTGGTTATTTAGGCCATTGAACTGAGTTGTGACCTGTAAATAATGCTCTTCTGAGTAGAAATAAATAGAGAAAAACCATGCCGGCATATCACACTTTATAATAGAGAGAAAGAAAGGGGAGAAAAGGGGCTGAAAACAGTAGAAAGAAGAATGTAGGAAAGGATGAAGAAGCACTGAGGATGGGAGAGAATTGAGGCCTGATGTAACAGGAGCTCTGCAGCAGAAGAGGAGACAGCTTGTGGCCTGGAATCTATATCAGTTGGGGGAAAAGGCTGAGAGGCAGTGCCACAGGGATCGGTGTTAGCACCATCCTGTTCAATATCTTTGTGAGCGGCATTGCGGAAGACATATAAGATAAAATTTGTCTATTTGCGGATGATACTAAGATCTGCAACAGAGTGGACACGCCAGAAGGAGTAGAGAGGATGATATGTGATTTAAGTAAGCTTGAGCGGTGGGCGAAGCTATGGCAGCTGGAATTCAATGCCAAGCAGTGCAGAGTCTGCACACCATCTGGGGTGTGGGGTGAAGGGCTGTTGTGCACGGAACAAGAGAGAGACCTTGGGGTGATAGTGTTTAGTGATTTGAAGACAGCAAAGCAATGTGACAAGGCGATAGCAAAAGCCAGAAGAATGCTGAGCTGCACTGAGAGAGGTATAACCAGTAAGAAAAAGGAGGTGATAATGCCCTTGTACAGGTCTTTGGTGAGGCCTCACCTGGAGTACTGTGTTCAGTTCTGGAGACCCTATCTCCAAAGGGACAGAGACAGGATGGAGGCAGTCCAGAGACAGGTGACCAAAATGGTGGTGGGTCTCCATCAAATGACTTAGGAGAGGAGGTGCAGAGGAGATATGAATCAAACCTTCAGATACCTGAAAGGTTTTAATAATGCATAATATACAACAAACCTTTTTCGTTGGAGAGAAATCAGAAAAACTAGGGGTCACAAAATGAAATTCTAGGGAGGACGACTCAGAACCAATGTTAGGAAATATTTCTTCAGAGAAAGGATGGTGGATGCCTGGAATGCCCTTCTGGAAGATGTGGTGAAGACAAAAACAGACAAAGATTTCAAAGGGGCATGGGATAAACACTGTGGATCCCTTAAGGCTAGAGGATGTGAATGAAGAAAGGAGTGCATGAAGGTAACTTGATGATGTGGTGGTTATTACCCTTAACCAATAAACTTTATGCTGTTGAGGCAACTCTATCATTGCTCTCTGCTTCAATGGCAGGGGGAAAAGAGGAATTAGATTCAAACCGCAACCAACAAGGACATTGAATTGCACAGTCTGGGAAAACAAATATGTATTGGAGTAACTTGCTGATATGGCAGTTATTACCCTTAACCAATATGCTGTTGATGCAACTCCAACAGTACTCTCTGCTTCAATGGCAAGAGGTAATGTGGAAATAGACTCAAACAGCAACCAACAAGGGCCCTGGGAAGCTGATATTTATAAAGGTGGCTTGTGTGGCTAGTGGTTGCAACCATAAGCATGCTGGGCAGAATGGATGAACCATTTGGACCTTTTCTGCCGTCATTTCTATGTTTCTATGAGGGAGGGGGAATTGGAGGAGGCAGTGATGAGCTGGAGGAGAGGTGGGGCAATAGACTAGGAAGGAAACGGAGGAAACAATGAGCAGGAGTAGTAGACATTAGACTGGAGGAGGGATGGGTGAAAGGGAGATAAAGGTACTTGAGGAAGAGGAAGGTGGCAGTGTAGAAGTAAGTGTTGATGGAATAACGACATACTTTTAGTCATATTAAGTAAGAGTAATTTTAAGACAGCAACTTACGTGCATAAATCTATATTTATTTATGTAAATGGCTCAGAAAATTATCCTCCCTGTCTTACATTTTTAAGTTTGTCTCTTTGTTTTTGAAATAAAGGGCTTAACTTTACTGAATGTTCGGGACTCCAGTTTCTCTCCCTCCAATGTCTCCAGGCCCAAAGACGTGAATCTGGGCTCCTGCTCATCTAGGGCCTCCATTTCCACATTCCCCAGTCAGACAAGCAGCTTAGGGATCAACTCCATTACACTCAGTGATTTCTCCCAAAGGTGGCAGAATTGATGGTCTGGAGTGCAGGACCTATGAGCCAGCATGAGTGAGAGGTGGGATATTTACAAGCAGGAAGGACATCCCACCTCTCACTCATGCTGGCGACCATGATTCTTTTTTCCTGTGAAATTTCTTCCTTTTCAGAACTTGAAGGAAATTAAATCCATGGGCAAAAATTTAATCCTGGGGGAATTCCCCTCCTGCGCAGCTGCACAGATTCTGCACAGAATTTGGCAGGCCCTGGCATATCACGAGCGGAGGCTGTCCCGCTCGCAACAAAGATGGAGCCGTCCCTGGTGTGCTGCAAGCAGAGACCGTTCCACTTGTGGGAAAGATAGAACAGGCCCTGGCATGTCACGAGTGGAAGCCATTCTGCTTCTAGTGAAGATAAAGCAGGACAAGGCGTGCCACGAGCGGAGGCCATCCCACCCGTGGTGAAGATGGAGTAGGCCCTGGTGAGAATGAATCTGTGTGTATGTGTATAATACTGCGAGCCTGGGGGATGAGAAAGAGAGCATGTGTGAGGTGCATAGGTGTGGGTGCCAGAGAGAGAGAGAGAGCCTATGAGGTATTTAAAAGAGTTGCATGCAACAAAACTGGGAGATATGCGTGTGACTCATGGACGCGTGCTGCATGGATTTTAAAAGGCCTGAGTCCATGCGCGTAGCTCCTGGTACGCGGATAGAAAAGGTTTGCCGAAAAATGGGCAGGATGAAGGCATGGTCTGGGAGGGGCATGGGCAGGCTGAGACTGCACCATGCAGTAAGTTACGCATACTAGCACGCGCCAGGATCCCACAACCGTGTAACTTGCTTCTGCTATGGGCTGCGTGTAAGTAGATAAATTAAAAATAAAAGGGTAGTTAGCAGGGTTTTAAGGGTCACGGTCTTAAAAATGGCGCTGGCCATCCATTGCTCCTCCCATGTGACAGGGGCCAGCCAATGGCACCGATAGCCCCTGTCACATGGTAAGGGCAAAGGGCCATCAGCACCATTTTGTTTACTGGCAGCAGACGGCCTGAGAGCCCCCGGGACCCCCGCTGGACCACCAGGGACTTTAGGCAAGTTTTGGGGGGGTCGGGAGGGTGGGGGATTGTAAATAATTCAATCAGAAGGGTTGGGGTGGGTTTGGGGTTTTTAGACTATGTGCCCTTCCCCTCCCAAGAAAACCACACGTTCATGAGGTTTTCCTATCATTTTGGGGGGCCCCCAATTCATGATTAATTATGAAATATCATACAATATTTTAATTCGTCATAAAAAATGATGCACATCCCTACTCAGCATGATCTTTCCTGTGCAGTAAGCAGCATGATCAGTCAACATGTTTTCTCAATGGCAGGGGCATCATGAGCCCTCATTTTTCAAGGCTGGTGCCAGAGTTGATTTAAAAGTTGATATTGTAAATCAGTCTGGCTTTGCTGAACTTCCCAGAATTTCTATGCGAGTGGCAGATGAATGAAAGCACCTTAGGGGTTCTTGCTGCCAGTCTGCCTTGCTGTTTTGCCCCTTATGCTATACGTGAGGATCTTGCTTCTATTCTGCCTTGCTGCTCTGCCATTGAAACTTGTCCTTGGGGGTTTTGATGACTACTTGGATCATAACCTTGCTTCTTTCTTGTTTATACTGGGATGTCTTGTCCCCAAAATAAAAAGTTTCTCTTTCTACTTCACCTCTTTTCTGGTTCTCTACCTCACTGTTTTGTTTTACACCTCTAGGATCCCTTCCTAGTTCTCCCATTGTCTTTCTTTCTTAGTTATTCCATGGTGTTTTGTCTCCAAAATAAAACATAATAAAGAAAAAAATTATAAGTTTCTCCTCCTACCCCACTTCTTTCCTGGCTCTACACCTATCTAAGTCTGACACTGTTATTGCCCAGCCTGTTCCTGGCTCTTTCATGGTACCTTGCCACTTAATGTGCCACGAGAAATTCATGCCACTGGTAGTCCTGCCTTTCCTGCTCTTTTGGTACCTTCATTACCTTGGGCTGTTCATACAACTATTGTTGGCTCACTTTGCCCCTTTCATGATTTTTTAGCTATGATGCCATCATGCACATACTATATCTTGTGAGTTTTTTGTGTCACCATGCTGTTTGCTATATAACACATTCTATACCTTGGGAGTTTTGATACCACTGTACTGTTTGTAGTAGCCTTCATTCTATGCATTGAAAATTGTGATGCATCTGTGTTGATTGTTCTATATCACACTCTACACCTTGGTTGTTTTGATACCTCTGTTCTGTTTGTGATATTCCACATTTTAGACTTTGGGGGTTTTTATGCTTCTGTGCTGTTTATGATACACTACATTCTATGTCTTTGGAGTTTTGATGTCTCCATTTGTCATACAACACACTTTGCACCTATGGAAATTTGATGACACTCTATCTTTCTATCTCACTCTGCACGATGCAGTTTTGTCTATTAGTTTCAGAGACGGATTGCAGTGAGAAATAGCCTGGACATTGTCAGTTTCTTCTCTGTGTCAGAGTTTGTGTGTGTGTACAAGGAGTGAGCAAACATAGTGTACTGGGTATAACATTGTACAATACAATTATTCTATGTTACATAGGCATAGCTAACTGACCAGTAGACGTCATGTATCATTGCCAAGCATTCTATCTCTGCTTGCTAAGTACTACCACTCTTCTTGATGTACTGCTCTTCATCTACCATGCCAGCACCACTCCTGCTACTGCTGCTCCAAGCTAGTCTTGTTCCTTTGGGTGGTTCTGCCTCTGCTACAGCTGCCTTTGATACTCTTTATAAATTTCCTTCCCTTATGCTACTTGCCAACTATTGGTCTTTCCATTATAATTCAATGCATTGTACACTTGCTGCATTACTCATGAACCCTTGAGCTTTTCAAGCCACTCCTGATATCACTTTGTCCCTGTTGGTGCCTTGGGCTTTTGATGCTATTCCTCTTCCTTCCTCAGCTCTTTTTTTTTAGTTGAAATATTTTTATTAATAATATTCAGACAATGCCTTCAGACAGTCAAATACATGTCATCAATAGGAAACTTTGTACAACATGTCAGTAAGAAAGACACTATATACAAGACATAAAGTATATAAACAGCAGAACGGTAACCATTGAATTATTGAGGACACCTGTATAGGAACCAACAAAAAAAAAAAAAGTCATAAATAGAAAGAAAATGTAGGAGGGAGAGAAAGTAAAGAAGAAAGGGAAAGAGAACATCCATCCTTGCATTTCCATATTGACAGTGTAAAAAAGTCATTATACAGTAAAGTTAAATAGTGTAATTGTCAAGGGGTTTCCACATGAGATCCCATTTGGCTAAGCGATTGTATTTATTAGCCATTGTTCTCTCATATTTACTGTATAAGCAGACCGTGTTCCACCACAGAGATTCTGAGAGGAAGTCACTCCTTTTCCAATTAGAAGTAATGTTATGTAAAGCTACAAGGAGGAGGAAGTCAAGTAATTTTCTGTGCGGGGGTATGAGGTCAAGTGCAGGGTGGGCTCCCTTTAAGATCACTAAGTCATATGAAATCGGCCTGTGTATATCTAGTAGGGACGATACCTTAATCCAAACTTGTAGCCAAAATTCAAAAATTATCGGACAAGTAAAGAGCATGTGTTCTAGAGTAGCCTTCTCATTTTTACATGACCAGCATTGATGGGAAGGGAGGAGTTTAGCCCTATGGAGTTTCCAAGGAGTCCAGAGAGCTCTGTGCAGAATAAAGAAGGACGTCTGAGATAAACTGGTAGATAAGGAGATACGTACTGAGGAAGACCAGACACGAGTCCACGTCGCATCCAGGGGTTGAAGGCGGATGTCTAGGGACCATACTTGTTGTAGGGCCAGAGCCGGAGAAGGTGAGGAGAAACCTCTGAGCAACTTATAAAGTTTAGATGCAAGATGCCCGCTGGATCCTACCTCCGCAAAAAATGAAAGCAAGTAAGCTGGCTGATCTAAGCATAGAATTGATTGGGGGGGATTTGAAAGAGGGATTGCAAAGAGGAAAAGGGGAGCATATTACCATGGGAAACAATTGAAGATAGAAACCAAATCCCTTTGGCTTGCCATATAGGCCAGTGAATGGGGTGTCCGTCTATTCAAATTTGATTGGTATTCCAGATTGGGAGTGAGTCAGAATTCGACCAGGTGGGTTTGTCTCTAGGACATAAATTGTCGAACTCCTTCAGCGCTTTGTATAGAGAGAGCAGAATTCTGTTCTGCGTACGGTGGGAGGAGAAGAGCATTCCGGGGAATGCAAGAGTAGGAAATGGATGAATAAGGCAGCGTTCAATATGTAACCAACTGGGTGAGTCAGTATTTGTAGCTTCCGAATTGAACAAATGGTAGCTTTGTTGCAAAATAAAGGCTAGATGGTAAAGGCGAAAATCAGGAAAGTTAACTCCTCCTCTATCCTTTGTAGCCTTCAGTTTACACAAAGCAATCCTAGGAACTTTGTTATTCCAGAGAAACTTGAGCAAGGTACAATCAATGTGTCTGTAAAAGTCTTTGGAGAAAAAGATTGGGACTTCCTCAGCTCTTACTATACATCTTGGGGCCTTGCTGCTACTCTTCTTGCTGTGTTCCTCTGTATTTACCATTTGTGATTTTAATTGCCAGTGCCATAGCTGCTGCTCGAAGCTACTCTAGGTATCTTTGGGTGGTTCATCCTCTGCTATGGCTGTCTTTGAGGTTCAATCCCCAAAGTCATCATGATATTTAATCACCAGTGAATAGTGATATATACCTGAAGGAGTTAAAAACAAGTTTACCCCATAAGGAGTAATTTTGTATTAGCCTACATAAGAAAGTTGGCAAATGCACATAAGTTACTCCAATTTTCAAAGTAAATGTATGCATGTATGTTAGTTTTGAAAATTATCCCACCAAAATCACTCATATACAATTACACCTGATAATTTATATGCAGAAATCTTTGAAGGAAATTTATGTACATAACTTTGCAAATCCAAAATTATGCATGTAAGTCCAAACCCATGCCAACTCCACCCCGGGAATACCTCCATTCAGTTTGGGTAAACGTATGTGCACTGCATACATGATATACATAAATACGTTTTCCTGCACAATGGATAGACAATTTAATAGCAGACCATTTCTCTGCATAGAATACTCTTTTACCTAAAGAAGTACTTTTTAAATTTATCTCCTGGGAGAGTAATTGCCATAGCGACTTCTACAGGTAAAGTAGTGATTTATGTATGTAAAATTATGCGCCTATACACTGTATGCACATTCTTTTACATGCATAGGAGAAGGACCTTATTAGGGCTGGAGTGTAAATGGGGTGGATACGTCCTTGCATTCTTTTTTTATTTTAAAAATTGCATGCATAATTCTCTTGGCAAAATTGCATGCACCAAAAAGCAGATGGAATTGTGTAGCTGGGCCTTTAATCAAGGAGAAAGAAACAAAGAGAGAGAAATACCGACTACACTGGAGGGTCACTGTTTTCACTCTTATTTCAAGTTTCATCTATTATAAATGAAATTGAAGCAAACAAGAGAGGTTTCATCCAGTTGATTATACATACTATAACCTCAGAAATATACAAGCAAGCTTAGGAACAGGCCAGTTTACTATCGAGTAAGTAAAAACTCAGGAAGTTTCCCAGAGAGCACTGACACAAATGTTTGGCTTCAATGTTTTCTATTGATCTTTTTGAAATGTATGTTAATACCTGAAATATTCATAATGCTCTCAAACAGCACTTCAACAATGGCAGACCCCTAACACCATTGATGCTGAAATTCTTTATGCAGCACCGGATACTGCTTCCCATCCAAGGGAGATAAGAATAGCTCACTAATAGCAACCAAGATGTGTAGTCTTTACAAGTTGCTCTCTGGCAAGGTGCAACAAGTCATAGATGCCGGCAAAAAGCATCAAAAAGGGAACTTTGCCAAGATTATGGAGATAAAGAACTTTCAACGTAAAATGTATATATATACTTCCTGTGAATAATTTTATAAACTGTTTGCAGTTGACAGAGTCTCCTGACTGACTGAGAGCTCCCCTTTTTATTTATATTCTCTTCAGTTTATGGTTTCTAAAACATGGCAGTTTTCTCTAAATTATGTGATTTTATTCTGCAGCTATTTATGTGATGTCTTTAAACCAAATTTTTCTTTTAACTATTGAGGAAGATAAGTTTTATACAATTTATGTATGCAAACAGGTACTCATTCACGATAAGCAGGGCTTTACCATGTGTTGAACACCTTTATTGCACGTTAACTGCCAGGGTTTGCAGGAAAACATTTTACATCACATGGCAAAATCTTTTGCATAGGTGATGCAGGATATGACTGTCAACCATGGCTTCTCATCCCTATTGCTGAACCTGGGACACCAGCAGAGAAGAGATGATTGAGGCACACAAGTCAACTCGCTCTGTGATGTGCACTTTTGGCTTGATGAAAAGTAGATTGGGATAGCGTGGTCTTGCTGTATGACCCTTATACAGTTGGTGAGATTGTGTTTGTCTGCTGCATGCTGCACAATATTGCAATCAATCATGTACAGCATCGCAATGGAGATAGACAAAAGTTTTGGAGAGGACCCAGTGTGCCCCCCCAGTGCATCAACAGGAGAACACACTGAGTGGAAGTCAGGTTTGCTGCAAAATCATTGAACGCTTCTTTGCCTGAAACTCTTGATGTTCCAAAGGTTGCTGTCCTATTGTAATTTATATATATTTTCATTTTCCAAGACTTCATGAGGCTAATATTTAGCGCTACTTAGCTGGATAAATAGGGACATTTCTGGCTAAGTGGCAGCCGTTGAATATCCATCTATGTATAGCAGCTGCCACATAGTCAGATAGGCATTTATTTGGTTAAATAGATAGCCAGATATCTTGGGGGCGGGCAATGGATGGATTGGGGCAGGGCTACTTATCCATTTACCTTAACCAAATAAGTTCCAATATACAGACTTATTGGGCTAAGGTAACCGAATAAGTTAGGCCTGCTTGATAGCAGGTTTAAAGTTAGTCAGATATAACGTATCTGGCTAATTAGAACTTATCCAGGTAAATTCAGCAGCATAGCCGTGCCACTGAACATCCCTTCTGTGTTAGCCATATAAGTTATATCTGGCTAATATAGATAGTAGTTATAGTTTTTCTCCTTGTGCATATTGCAAAGGCTGCTGCCTGTTTTGCATGTGGGGCCAGTAGCACATGTAGCATTCTCTGGAAAGTTAGGTGGCCCACTAGTGAACAGTCTTTCATCCCCCTGTTGGTCTGTCCCCATGAGGTGATAGGCAAGAATCTAGCATTTGTCTTTTACAGGCAGGTATAGCAGGGTTATAGGTGCCACACTACAGACATTGTGCCTCTGGTGTGTTCTTAATGCATACGGTGGCAGTGTGGGTCATCCTGCAAACCAGTTAAGCATAATAAGGGTTGGGTGACCATACCAGACCCCTCAGATATAATAAGCTCTATACTATTGGGCCCAAAGCAAGGTAGTAGGCGGTGGTGCTTCAAGATTAGTTCAACATGCAGACATCTTTGTTTTGGGTGTGATGTCGAACAGTTGCTTATATTTAACAGTGATCCTCTTGCTGCTAGGTGTGTGTGGCACATCTCCAGAAGGGCCTATGATTATAATCTAAACATCTTCATATTTCATGAGCTCTCTGTCTGTAATGTATGAATGGCCATTTGTACAGATGATGCTTTCTGACGTCACCTGGTCTGTAGATCTCAGCATTCCTTGTCCTTTTTTTTTACGTCTATAAGGTGGATATCTCTGTCCTGTAAGTTAAAGTATCACTTGTGCACTGGCAGAGGGTAAGTTTGACAGTAATGGCTAATTTTTTAGGAGATATGTGGTAGAAGTCAAATAATCTGAGAGAAACCTCAGAATGTTAGTAGGAACATCCTTGACACTTTCATGTCAGGAGTGCATGGTAGTAGAGGAGATTGTTTTTACATCTTTCTCTCCAATGAAACATGACAAACATGGTGCAAGGATAGTTAGAAGATGTCATCCTGAACGTATGAGGAGGGGTGCTAATGCTAGGGACAACATGGCCCATGACTATGAAATGTTATGCTTTGGCCTTTGGCTGCATATCCTGAAGGAATACAGTGCATCTTTGCATACAAGTTTTTAGAAAAAGTTGGGTAAAATTTGGAAATATGCAAGATGCTGGACAGGTTCCTGGGCTTCTATAGCTGAAGGCTTGGTAGTATCCAACAGGCAGTGTTTCAGGGGACATATTCTGCTATCTTCTTCTCAAGGAGTGGACTAAATCTCCAGGGCAAAGTAATATCCTCCGTGAAGGTTGCAGACTGCATGGTGAAAAGGACTCAGTCACATAGAATGGACATGAGTGAGATGTGAGAAAGGGCTGACACACAAGCTGCTCTTTCACACTAAAAAATTGGACAATGAGGCACACAAGACAAACATAATAAACAAACGCATACTGTTCTTCTACTCCCAGATAAAGACTACAGACAGTGAAAAAGGTAATGACAAAAGCAAAACTAGAAAAGTTAGGAGAAAGCACTCAGGTAAGAGCATTAGAATTGCCATACTGGGTCAGACCAAGGGTCCATCAAGCCCAGCATCCTGTTTCCAACAGAGGCTAAACCAGGCCATAAGAACCTGGCAAGTATTTTATTTATTTATTTAAAGGCTTTTTTATACCGAAGATCATATACAAGTACATATCGCTTCGGTACCCAAACAGTAAATAAATCCCAAGCTACTAAAGTTGATAACCAAAATATCTACTGTCCTCTCTTTTTCTCACCTCTTACTCCTCTCTCTTCAAACACCTGACGAACCCTCAAAAGAGAAGGGACAGAAAGTTGGCTTTCATACTGCAAGAAAATATCACGCAAAGTGGTATTTTATTGCTTCATGCAATATTTTCATAACTGCATCTCTTTGGCTTTCTGAATGTTGAGGTATGCATAAACTATCACAGTACAGTATTTACTGTTAATACCTTGCAATAATAGCTTATGCTTACCACAGCTTAGTGAATGAGTCCCTAAGGGTGATACAAGCTCACAGACTTCATATATATGATGCTGTGTTGTGTATTATCAATTGACACTATTCTTTTCAATTTAAGAATAAAATACACATTATTTATTTAAAATACTCATTAAATACTCCATTAGGGAACTGTCCAAAGATATGTGCAAATTCAATATAAATTGCAAAAAAACCCATTGAGACTGAAAATTAAGTACAGTAGTAAAATTTGCATACAAACTTTATTGCTCTGATACCTTGGTTAGCTGCAGAATTTTGGAACCGAAGTTTTAGTCATGGTATTATGTTTATAGTTTCTAAACTGGGACCTTATCTTTGAAAAAAAAATGCAATTTACCACCAGTGAGAAGAGTCAGACAGACCCAGTGGCTTGGTCTTCTAACTACTGAAGAGAACAGTGAGCTTTAAGTGAGTCACTACTGGAGTCGGACAGCACTAGGGTGGGTGCTCCTCTGTTGCAGTGACTATGGAGAGGCACTGAGAGAGCCTTGTATTAAAAGTGTAGGGAAATTGAAGACAATTCTTGTTCATATTCTGCTATTGGAACTCAAAATTGGTAGTACATGAAGAGTGATGCTGGAACCAGTTAAATGACAACAGGAAACCATCTCTGGGTTAATCACCAATTTTCCTAGAAGAGAACACCTAAGAATGCTGGAAGTTGTGCTACTCTTTTTTTTTTATGGCATAGCGGAGTAGTTTAATGGTTATGGCAGCAAGCTACAAACCAGGTGACGCCAGGATTCAAATCCTGTAGCTATTCTTTGTGACCTGGGGCAAATCACTTCACTCTCCTTTGCCTCGGTTATGAACTTTGGGCTCTATTTACTAAGCATTTTTTCTATAGACACAAAATGGGAGAAAACTTTTAGTAAATAAGCCCCTTATAGGTAGATTTATCAAATTGCTGCAAATATTGAATTCAGTAGAAAATGGGGCATATTTTATGTTAATTTCCTAATTATTGCATTGTGTACTATGTATAGGTATTTATGCAAAGTGCATTAACTTTTCATACATTGTGGTAATACCTACATAACTGCATTTTCCTAGCTGTAAAGTGTGAGAGAGAGCGAGAGAGAGAGAGAGAGAATATATTCAAGGCCCTTGCAGTAGTTGGCTATTTATATATCTCTATAGGAGGCCCACTAGTACCTCAAGGTGAGGTTTAGTTAGCAGTGTAGGAGTTAGGGGCCCATTTTACATGCAGAGTGAGACATACGAACAGAGCAGTACACTCTTGTGAAGATTTGATTAACTTCGGAGTGAGGAAACACAAAGATGAGATTTGTACAAAGTTCTCTCACCCTAGCTTGATGGACTCTCT
Organism: Rhinatrema bivittatum; assembly: GCF_901001135.1. Taxonomy (NCBI): domain Eukaryota; kingdom Metazoa; phylum Chordata; class Amphibia; order Gymnophiona; family Rhinatrematidae; genus Rhinatrema; species Rhinatrema bivittatum. Next base: position 93,938,741 of record NC_042616.1, on the reverse strand, counting down.
ACCTGGGTAGCATCAAGCTAGGACGAGAGAACACTGTACAAATCTCATCTTTTTGTGAGTTTCCTCACTCCGAAAGACATCAGATCTTCACCAGAGCGTAGTGTTCTGTTTGAATGTCTCACTCTGCATGTAAAAGTGGCCTCTAACCCCTACACTACTATTTATTTATTTATTTATTTTTAATTTTTATATACCGAAGTTCTTGTTGGAATTACAAATCACTCCGGTTTACATAAAACGATGAACTGCCCAACAGCGGATGGGGGCTTTACATAGAACTGTAGAACATAAGGAACAATAACCGGATGTCAATTTAACATAGTAATAATAAATATAATATAATATAATATGTACATACAATTTAACTATTTAACGTAGTAGAGATGACCTGTCAAATCTACCATATAGATACAATAAGAGTAATATAGTGAACTTATGGATTCAAAAATTGATTGAGCAGTTGTGGAGTCCTGATAGTAGGAATTGGTGAGATGTCGATAATTTAGGGATACTATTATTTAGGAAGTCCTCTTGTCTAAGTATCATTGAGAATCTGGGAAGGCTTGTTGGAAAAGCCAGACCTCACCTCGAGTTACTAGGTAGGCTCCTGTAGTAGCATAATTTATTAAATAGCTGCTTACTATGATGCCTCTCTCTCTCCTCCCACTTCTCTGTCACCTAAAAATGCTCAAAACAGAATTTGTGAAAAAATCTCAAATTTCTTTGAGGGCACAACATTGCAAAGCTTAAAGCAAATGAAAAAGGTATAGTTATTTTTGGCACTATTGTGTGCTATGGCTTTGTAAAGCCAGCACACTTTTTCAGAAATCCCGCTCCGGACTCCTCCCTAATCCCTCCCCTTTTAAAAATTTGCATCGCGCCAATTTGCGTTATGGCATTTTCACATGCATTAAGGCATTTTTCACATGTGAAAATACCATAATGCTATTTGATGAATGACCCTGTTAGATTGTAAATTTAAGAGTGGCCTGGGAGGGAACTTCCCTACTCCCTAATCTAACCTTCCTATCCCTTGCCCTAACCCTCCCGCCCCCTAGCCCCCGCAGCCTATAAACTTAAGCCTTTTGCTACCAGCCTAAACAGTCAGCTCTGATGGAGCCGGTAATTTAAATCTTCATGGGAAGTGACTGAACCCTCTATAACAATGCTTATCTGGGACAAAGGTGAAAAACCAAGAATCCTAAGAGGTTGGCATGGCTGTGATTGGATTAAATACAACTGGAAACCATTTATTCACTCATGGGTAAGATAATGTTATGATGCAGAAGCAGAGACAAATACCATATTAGAAGTTTAAAACTGACACATTTTATTGCACTTGTAGTGAATGAACCCAACTATTGTACCTCTTATTTCTTATTATCCTTGTGTAGAGACTAAAATATGTCTGTTATATTAGTTGAACTATTCTTCAAAATAAAACAAGCATCTAGAAAACAGTCAGCTATTCTGCAGAAATTCTGTTAAGTATGTTAGAGCTGCACTGTTTCTTCACTAGAGGTCCTTATTTCTATAATCTGCCAGAAAAAAAGCACAACTTCATATTAATGAATCAGGCCTTTAACAGCCTGGAAAGGGACATGGCTAACTGTGACAAAATTGAGGCACAAATTGGAATAGGTAGAAGGATTGTGCATTTGTTTAAATCAAATATAAAATCTGAACCAAATGAGGAATATTCATTTTGGATTTTATGAAACTAATATGAATTTCCAATGCCCCACAAACTATTAACATTTTTTATTTGCATTCGTTTTTATTTCCCATTAAAGTCTCTGGGACAAGCAAATCTAGAATGGTCGATTACTACTCAAGGCAGCTCTCTGATAGACACTAACACAGTACTTACTGCTTAGCAACCAGTTATATCACACTTGAATCTAGACACTAGAGCCGAGGCACAAAAGAGAGGGAAGGAATATGCCAGAAAGTGGGACAAATCAAGGTGAAACATTTTTTTAACCAGCCTATCCCAGATGGCATTAGCATAGATTGACAGTGACTTCCTCTGTTTTTTTTCCAAAGATCAAAGTGAAAAGAAGTTTGAAGCATGTGCCAATTTATCTCTCTGAGTCTCTGGCAGCTGGGAAAAAACAATATAGGATTTTAAGCTGTGAAAACTGAAGCGTGAGATATTCAGAAAAGATGAGCTCTAGTTGTGCTGTATTCCTTTTGTCAAACACATACACCCACTTTGTTACTTTATGTCTAATGTCAAAATATTTTCTTTTTTGTATGATTTCAAATTTGCAGGGTTACAGTAACATTCATTGCAAAGGAATACTCAGTTCAAGTTCTTGATTATTAGATATTTTGAAAGTACAGAAGTTTACTGAAGTTGTGTGGAAGGAGAACATAGGAGTCAGGCTTTTTTTTTTTTTTCTGCTTCTCCGAGTGTGTTCTTGAACTCAGTTTTAAATTTTATGAAGTAAACTGTGTAGTGGTGTATTTTAACTGTGCATTTTAATATATTATACTGCACCATCCCTTAACAGCTCAGGCACATTTAGACCCTCACCAAATACAGACTAAAGAGACCATAAAATATAAATAGAAACATGCACACAAAAACTGAACTGGAAACCGCAGACTCTGGACGCAGTGCAACTTTGGAAAAACAGAAACATCATTATACCTCATAAAATATTAAACAACAAAATTAAATATAAAATATCAATTAGAATAGTAAAGCACACTAAGAAAAACAATGTTTCGAAATAGCTGACAAAGAGAACATTCAATAATTAAACTCAGATAAAAAGTTCTCTGCAGATTTGGGGATTGCTGCTGCTGCTGCTGCTGGGTCTAGAACTAAGGGTTGACTGAGAGGCAAAGAGACGGGACATCAATCACGCCCTTCACTATCTCCTTTTCCAAGAAGGCGCACCTTAACCTGGCAGTTTTGCTTTCTGTCTTTTCTACCTGCTCAATGAAAGCTAGCACACAAGTATCTAGTAGGGATGTGAATCATTTTAGGACGATTAAAATTATCGTCCGATAATTTTAATATCGTCTTAAACCATTATGGAACACAATACAATAGAGATTCTAACGATTTATCGTTATAAATCGTTAGAATCGTGAGCCGGCACACTAAAACCCCCTAAAACCCACCCCCGACCCTTTAAATTAAATCCCCCACCCTCCCGAACCCCCCCCCCCCCAATGACTTAAATAACCTGCGGGTCCAGCGGCGGTCCGGAACGGCAGCGGTCCGGAACGGGCTCCTGCTACTGAATCTTGTTGTCTTCAGCCGGCGCCATTTTCCAAAATGGCGCCGAAAAATGGCGGCGGCCATAGACGAACACGATTGGACGGCAGGAGGTCCTTCCGGACCCCCGCTGGACTTTTGGCAAGTCTTGTGGGGGTCAGGAGGCCCCCCCCAAGCTGGCCAAAAGTTCCTGGAGGTCCAGCGGGGGTCAGGGAGCGATTTCCCGCCGCGAATCGTTTTCGTACGGAAAATGGCGCCGGCAGGAGATCGACTGCAGGAGGTCGTTCAGCGAGGCGCCGGAACCCTCGCTGAACGACCTCCTGCAGTCGATCTCCTGCCGGCGCCATTTTCCGTACGAAAATGATTCGCGGCGGGAAATCGCTCCCTGACCCCCGCTGGACCTCCAGGAACTTTTGGCCAGCTTGGGGGGGGGCCTCCTGACCCCCACAAGACTTGCCAAAAGTCCAGCGGGGGTCCGGAAGGACCTCCTGCCGTCCAATCGTGTTCGTCTATGGCCGCCGCCATTTTTCGGCGCCATTTTGGAAAATGGCGCCGGCTGAAGACAACAAGATTCAGTAGCAGGAGCCCGTTCCGGACTGCTGCCGTTCCGGACCGCCGCTGGACCCGCAGGTTATTTAAGTCATTTGGGGGGGGGGGTTCGGGAGGGTGGGAGATTTAATTTAAAGGGTCGGGGGTGGGTTTTAGGGGGTTTTAATGTGCCGGTTTTGCGATTTTACGTTTTTTTGATTTTTCACGATTTTTCACGATATTTTACCCCCCCAAACGGCAACAATACGATTCCCTCCCCCTCCCAGCCGAAATCGATCGTTAAGACGATCGAGGACACGATTCACATCCCTAGTATCTAGACCACCCCCCCCCCCCACTAGCTCTTCTCTCCCCTCAGATTCAGAGAATCCATGACATGATCCCTGTTTCTTGCAGAACCTGCTGCAGACATTGTTCAGGAAGCATCATGGAGGAGCGCTGTGCTGCTTTTGGTCATTCCACTCTTAGACTGCCCTTGCCTTTGACCTTCTGCTGTCAATGCCAGTACCATCCCCTCCCCCCCCCCCCACACACACACACAGTCTCTGCCTTCTCTCGTCCCTGCAGCTTAGGAACAGTGGCAGCAGGCAGCACGCCTTCGTCCAAACTTAACCTCTTATTGATTGACACTGCATATGCCTGGTTTTTGCCTCTGAAGGAAAAATATCTCTATAGCTCAGGAAGGGAAAGGCTGGAATTTTCACTTTTGACATGCCTTTCCCAAAGAATCAAAGCTTTTCTTCTCCCTCTGCCATTCCTACAGCAGTTTCCTCTTCCTCTCATTAACTAGGGCATGATGAAAATTTGGCACAGTCACCAGAAGTATATCCACTGACAAATGCCCAGTGCCTACTGCTCATGAAAAAGAGTTTGTCAGTGTGATTACTTCTCTTTGGAATCTTCCATATGGCACACACACACACACACACACACACACACACACACACAGAAACTGCAATGTACACATTCTATTGTATGGGTGTGTATTTTTTTTTTTTAAATTTATATTCCCATTTTTGCACTTTTTTCAGCACTTCAAAGCAGATTACATTCAGGTACTCTAGGTATTTCCCTATCCCCAGAGGGCTTACAATCTAAGGGCTGGATTTACTAATGCCGCAAGGCATAGTGAATCCCGTGGTACCGGGGGGGGTGGGGCGAAATGAGGGGGGCGGTCCTGCGATCGGCGGCAGTGATTGTACCTCCTTCATAAAAGGAGTAGTTATTCGGCGTGAATGACAGTGATAAAGGTGATTACCTTTCGCTGTCGGCGCAGTCTTCGCGGCGTCAGCCCCAGTGCCGCCCCGACTCCTCTTCCGGGGCTGACGCCGCCCCGACTCTGCCCTCATCTTGGTATTACACGTGATAAGGGACTTTTCGCGTGTGAAACGTCCCTTATCGCATGCGATCCGCTTGGTAAATGACCCCCTAAGTTTGTACCTGAGCAATATAGGGTAAAGTGACTTGACCAAGGTCACAAGGAGCAACATCAGGACTTGAACCCTGGTCTCCTGGTTCGTAGCCCACTGCTCTAACCACTAGGCATTCATTTTTAACAAATATATTATATATAATGAATGAGACCATTTTTGGTTCATTAAGAAAATGATTGCTCACAAGAACACCCAAAAACCTTTAGGTATTTTCATTTCATGACAAATGCACAAAAAAAGGGCAGTCCCATGACCAACCTCTCCCCTCCCACCCAGGAAAGGCAAGCTTGGGGTCTGGGCCTACCTCCCTGGGCCCTTCTGACATCAACTCCAAATCTAGCCCAGGACTCAGACTTACCTAGCCAGCCTGATCCCGGCCCAGCTGATGCTTTTTCAGAATCCTCCAATCCCCACTCCTTCCCATACCTCCCCAGACCCCGCTTAACCCAGCTGTAGGTCCAACATGGTCCAAAGGACAAGAGCAATGCCCACTCTAACCTTATGGAGGAGTAGCCTAGTGGTTAGAGCAGTGGACTACAACCCATGGAAACCAGATTTCAAATCCCAATGTTGCTCCTTGTGACCTTGGATAAGTCACTTTACCCTACCTTGCCGCAGGTACAAAGTTAGATTATAAGCCCTGTAGAGATAGGGAAATAACTAGAGTATACCTAAATATAATCTGGTTTGATTTACACTTTGAAGTGCCAAAAAGCAGAATATAAAATCTAAACATAGTACCAGTGGCTTGCAGCATGATGTCACTTTGGGGTTCACCTTAGGAACAGCTGATGCCATTTTTTTGTATGGTCATATTGTGATCCAAAAATTGGCTCCAGCTGTTTCTGAGACAGACACCAAAATTACATCAATTTGGTGCTATCCTGCAGAGTGCTGGTGTCATTTTTACAGTTCAGACCATGAAAGCAGGAGCAAGGGCAGGAGGGTGGCCAATGTAACTCCAATATTAAAAAGGGCTCCAGGGGCGATCCGGGATACTATAGAACAGTGAGCATGACTTCAGTGCTGGGAAAAATAGTGGAAACTATTCTCAAGATCAAAATCATAGAGTTTATAGAAAGACATGGTTTAATGGAACACAGTCAACATGGATTTACCCAAGGGAAGTCTTGCCTAACAAATCTGCTTCATTTTTTTGAAGGGGTTAATAAACATGTGGATAAAGGTGAACCGGTAGATATAGTGTATTTGGATTTTGAGAAAGCGTTTGACAAAGTCCCTCATGAGAGGTTTCTAAGAAAACTAAAAAGTCATGGGATAGGAGGTGATGTCCTTTTGTGGATTACAAACTGGTTAAAAGACAGGAAACAGAGGGTAGGGTTAAATGGTCAGTTTTCTCAGTGGAAAAGGGTAAACAGTGGAGTGCCCCAGGGATCTGTACTTGGACTGGTGCTTTTCAATATATATATAAATGATCTGGAAAGGAATACAACGAGTGAGGTTATCAAATTTGCGGATGATACAAAATTATTCAGAGTAGATAAATCACAAGCAGATTGTGATACATTACAGGAGGACCTTGCAAGACTGGAAGATTGGGTATCCAAATGGCAGATGAAATTTAACGTGGACAAGTGAAGGTGTTGCATATAGGGAAAAATAACTCTTGCTATAGTTACATGATGTTAGGTTCCTTATTAGGAGCTACCACCTAGGAAAAGATTTAGGCATCATAGTGAATAATACTTTGAAATAGTCAGCTCAGTGTGCTGCAGCAGTCAAAAAAGCAAACAGAAAGTTAGGAATTATTAGGAAGGGAATGGTTAGTAAAACAGAAAATGTCAAAATTCCTCTGTATCTCTCCATGGTGAGACCGCACCTTGAATACTGTGTACAATTCTGGTCGCCACATCTAAAAAAAAATATAGTTGCGATGGAGAAGGTACAGAGAATGGCAGCCAAAATGATAAAGGGGATGGAACAGCTCCCCTATGAGGAAAGGCTGAAGAGGTTAGGGCTGTTCAGTTTGGAGAAGAGACAGCTGAGGGGGGATATGATAGAGGTCTTTAAGATCATGAGAGGTCTTGAATGAGTAGATGTGAATCAGTTATTTACACTTTCAGATTTTAGAAGGACTAGGGGACACACCATGAAGTTAGCAAGTAGCACATTTAAGACTAATCGGAAAAAAATTCCTTTTCACTCAACACACAATTAAACTGTGGAATTTGTTACCAGAGGATATGGCTAGTGCAGTTAGTGTAGCTGGGTTCAAAAAAGGTTTGGATAAGTTCTTGGAGGAGGAGTCCATTAACTACTATTAATCAAGTTGACTTAGGGAATAGCCACTGCGTCTGCTATTAATTGCATCAGTAGCATGGGATATTGTTGGTGTTTGGGTACTTTTATGTTCTTTAGGGTGGACCTATTATGCATACAACTCACACATCAGGAGATTAGTCCTGAAAGAACTGATCAACAAGTACATGAAAATAATAAGCAATTTTCAACCGATTGTGAAGGGTGGACAGTAGCTGTGTGAGAGGAAGGAAGAAGTAGGGGCACCTGTACAACATCTGATTCAAGATGTAGGCATCAGTTGGAATTCCACCTATCTAATACTGCAGAGGTTACTGAAGCAATAGGAAGTCCTTTATCAGTTGGTTCTGGAAGGCAAGAAGATAGGTGTAGATGATCCCCCAAGGCACCAGGAGAGGCTGTACATAACACCAAACAGACAGAAAAGCCTCAGGTGAAAATCCCTTCCAAACCAAAGTATCAAAAGACAAACAGAATAAACAGTTATATGAGCCAATAAACAAGTGTGCAGTATTGCTTATCCATGGAAATGACCATTCAAAGATACAAACTTTTTGGATAGCCAAATACCGCTTTGCTCTATGTAACAGATAAACAAGCCATTTCATGTCACTGTTGCAGCTACTTTGGTGTTCTTTAGATGCCTTATGGATAATGCCACTATTGTGACCTGCTGTTTTTCCATATATTGTGTCATCATCTCTGGGGAAAAAAAAATTACTTCTACCAGGCAGAGCCAGACTTTATTTAGGGTTGGCACATGCAGTGCAGCAGAATGGCATTCTTTTGAACAAAGGGTGTGAGCTTGTGTGTGTGTTTGTGTGTATGTGTGTCAGTCCCCACCCTGGTGTATGTGTAGGTGAGAGCAGTAAGAGAAGTACACACACAAACACTATTTGTAAAAAGGCAAATCCCTTTCCACAGGCAGTACCACTGCTGCTACTTCATCATCATTCTCACTGTGCCTGTGGTATTCATCCCACTGCTTTTTTGTTCCTCTCACTGTGCCTTGTGGTGCTCATGCCACTATTATTGGTATCTTTTGCTCCTTTTAAGCTGCCTTGTGGTGTTCCTGCCACTATTGCAGGTCCCCTTTGCTCCCCTTAGGTGCCTTGCGTTATTCATGCAATCAATGTTGGAACCCTTTCCTCCTCTTAAGGTTCCCACTCACAGAGCCTTGGGGTGTTGATTAGGGGTGTGCATTCGTTCCCTATGAATTGGGAATCCACAACGTATAGGGCCATATTCGTTGTATTTGTGAGGAAGCAAAAACGTATCGCGATTCCCCACGAATACAACAAATCTTCGCCAAATGATTCGGCTGCCTAAAGGAGCCAATTTAAACAAATCCCCCACCATCCTGACCCCCCCAAGACTTACCAAAACTCCCTGGTGGTCCAGCAGGAGGGTCCGTGAGCCATCCCCTGAACTCACACCCTCGACTGCAGTATTCAGGAAAGCTCATCACCCAGTAAAAATGTTGCTAGCTACAATTTTTATAGGTATCATAAGGCTAGGGGATAACTGCACGAAGAGGCAGTTACTACCTTAGGAAGTTTGCTGGGCAGACTGGATGGACCATTTGGTCATTTTCTGATGTCATTTCTATGTTTCTGTGTCATCAATCATATTCTGCATCTTTGCAATTCTAGAATTGTTCCTTTGTAATCCCAGCTGATACACCTACAAACTCGGAAAGCAGTCCTCTAATAGTCCTGGCTACATCCCCCTCCTAATTCCTATAATGAAGACGAAATAAAATCTCTGCCTGCCTAATTAAAATTTCTCTTTACTGCCTCTTTACCCTGCCTTTTATATCCTGTTTTATGACCTTAAGTCATTTCATTGTCCAGTTGCTCTTTCTGGTCAAGTGGTCTATAACCCATTGCTGATAGTAAGGATCTTTCTGCTGTGTCTTCTGCTTTACTGATACACAGCAATTGCTTTCTGACTTTTGCTGTTTCCTTCATACTTCCCCCTTTACAAAAATACCAGGAATACTTTGAAAGTGGGACATATGCACAAGTCATACCACCTATTATATAGCACTTATATTTCAACATTCTATAAAGGATTATAAAATGGTTCATTTCTAATAAAAATCCACAGCATCATTTATTTCTCTGTCTATGTCCAAAAGAAAAGCATTTTTTGGCATTCATATACGGTAATCTCTTGGCCAAGGTTTTGATAAATCCATATTATAATCCTATTATCCAAATGCCTTCATTCCCAAATCTCCTTCTTCCTTGTTAAGCTTTTCTTCATTTGCATGTTATATAGGAAACTTATTTCCCACTAAACCAATGCCTTAAATCCATAGTTTAATATGCTATTAGTTCTGCTCCTACTGCTAAATTTCCCCATAATTTCACTCATCCTTAGTTTTTGTGTTCCCTATATTTAAATTTGTTCTTATAGTTGAGTTCATTTATTCCACAGTAATACCATACAAATTCTCTATCTCCTGATGGCTTCTGTGAGAAACTTAGTCCTCACTTGCTGCTGTTTTATTTGTTTCAATATATTTATAAATGATCAGGAAAGAAATATGACGAGTGAGGTACTCATATTTGCAGATGATATAAAATTATTCAGAGTAGTTAAATCACAAGCAGATTGTGATAAATTGCAGGAGGACCTTGTGAGACTGGAAAATTGGGCATCCAAATGGCAGATGAAATTTAATGTGGATAAGTGCAAGGTGATGCATATAGCGAAAAATAACCAATGCTATAGTTACACAATGTTAGGTTCCATATTTGGTGCTACCACCCATGAAAGAGATCTAGGCGTCATAGTGGATAACACATTGAAATCGTCGGCTCAGTGTGCTGCAGCAGTCAAAAAAGCAAACAGAATGTTGGGAATTATTAGGAAGGGAATGGTGAATAAAAAGGAAAATGTCATAATGCCTCTGTATCGCTCCATGGTGAGACCCCACCTTGAATACTGTGTACAATTCTGGTCACCGCATCTCAAAAAAGATATAGTTGCGATGGAGAAGGGCGACCAAAATGATAAGGGGAATGGGACAGCTTCCCTATGAGGAAAGATTAAAGAGGTTAGGACGTTTCAGCTTGGAGAAGAGACGGCTGAGGGGTGGGGGGGGGGGGGGGATATGATAGAGGTGATTAAAATTATGAGAGGTCTAGAATGGGTAGATGTGAATCGGTTATTTACTCTTTCAGATAATAGAAGGACTAGGGGGCACTCCATGAAGTCAGCATGTGGCACATTTAAAACTAATCAGAGAAAGTTCTTTTTCACTCAACGCACAATTCAACTCTTGAATTTGTTGCCAGAGGATGTGGTTAGTGCAGTTAGTATAGCTGTGTTTAAAAAAGGATTGGATAAGTTCTTGGAGAAGCCCATTACCCACTATTAATTAAGTTGACTTAGATAATAACCACCGCTATTACTAGCAACAGTAACATGGAATAGACTTAGTTTTTGGGTACTTGCCAGGTTCTGATGGCCTGGATTGGCCTCTGTTGGAAACAGGATGCTGGGCTTGATGGACCCTTGGTCTGACCCAGTATGGCATGTTCTTATGTACTGTGACATCTTTTCTAGTAGACCATGGGAGCTGATGCAGTACATAGAACACGTAGTGAAACATTTGTGCACAATCATGGCAATGGCTATGAACTAGTGGGATGGCCCTTTATTCTCATTTGCGGCAGTGCTGTGCCTTACACATTTAGAAGTGTATAGCAATGTTATAAAATTGTCCTCTCAATCTTTGATTGGAAAAGTCAATTGCATTGTGTAAAAGAAATGCCACTGCCTTCACCTCTGCCTTTGTCTCTGTCCCTCTCTCTTTCCTCTTTCTTTCCCTTGTATGTCATATCTTGAATATCTCCTTCTGTTTTGGCAGCCCCCATCTCAACTATCTACAAACCCCAAATACATGCTGTTATGTGAGTGCTTTCAATGCCACGTGAGCTAAAACTTGAACACTTGGTCTGAGGCAAGATGTTAGCATTTGTTTGCTAAATAGTGGACAGAGGAGACCATAGCATACTATTTATCATGCACCTGCTGAAGCCTCCTTTTTTTATAGGATGCTCCTCCATTTTCATGCACCTACATGCTAGTTTTAGTGCACTCAGATTAACATTTTTCACTTCTCTTTAGCATGCATGTTAAGCATAGCACTATTTTTAGTAGGGATGTGAATCGTGTGCCCGATTGTTTTAACGATCGGGTTCGGCTGGGGGGGGGGGGGAATCTGATCGTAAGAGATGTGAATTGGGATCGGTTCCGATTCCAATTCACATCACTAATTTTTTTTAGTGAGGCCCGCGCCGATAAAAAAAACCCCACCCGACCCTTTAAAATTACCCCCTTAGCCTCCCCCACTCTCCCGACCCCCCCCAAAAACATTTTACACATACCTGGTGGTCCAGGGGGGTCACGGGGAGCGATCTCCCATTCCCAGGCCATCAGCTGCGCTAAAAGAAAATGGCGCCGATGGCCCTTTGCCCTTACCATGTGACAGGGTATCCGTGCCATTGGCTGGCCCTTGTCACATGGTAGGAGCACTGGATGGCTGCCGCCATCTTGCAAAATGGTGCCTACTGGCCTTTTCTCCATCATGTGATGCAGCAAAGGCCGGCTGGCATCATTTTGGAAAATTGCGACGACTTACCCAGAACCTAGAGGGTATTCTGAGCCCCACTAGACTATCAGAGAACCACTTTAACTACCAGGTATGGCCAAGGAAGTGTGGGCTAGGTGGGGTAGAGGATTTGGTGGGGGGGGGGAGGTGCTTTCTCCTGGGGAGAACCCTGGAACCAGAGGGGTTTCAATTATGGGGGAGGCGGGGGCTGGGGGTTTGGATTGGGCTATTGACTTTTGTTGAAAGGGGAGGGGTTTGGGAAGAGGGTGGGGTATCACCACAAGATTTCTTTATACTTTTTGGACTATAGAGGCAGTGGGGGTATAGGGCTTTTCGTCTCTGGGGTGGGGGATTTTATGGCCACTGTTGGCCCTTTTATTGTCATGCTGGGAGCATTGAGATGTGTGTTAATGTCTCAATGCTCTTGGAAAAAGCTACAACTCCTGAGCTGTAGCTAACTTTCCGGAAAATAACACGGCTTGCAATTTTTGAGGCAAGCTGCAAATGCTATTTGCATGAAATTAGATATTTATAAGATGCTTTACATGCATTTGCAAAGCAGCTCATTTAAATATATTTTTTCTGGGAAAATATGTGACAAACAGTATTTTTTGTGGCTTAATAAATCTACCTCTAAGTTTGTATCTGAGACAATAGAGGATAAAGTGATTTGCCCAAGGTCAAGTGGTGGAATTTGAATGGTGGTTTCCATGCCCACTCTTCTAACTACTAGGTTACTCCTCCATTCCATAGTAGTATCTAGACTGTTAGCTAATGAATTAGCAGTTGGGGGTTATGAACCCACACCCCTAAAGAGGCTAGAGTCTTAAAACAGCACCTTAAACCACTCAGCCACAAATTTCTAAGAGAAAATCCATTGCAAGACAATTCAAAAGAAATGTTAATGTCATAACATCATAAGTAGCAGGGGACCAATCGGAGAAAATTCTTTTTCGCTCAGTGCACAATTAAGCTCTCAAATTATTTGTCAGAGGATGTGGTAAAGGCAGCTGGCTGGGTTTAAAAAGAAGTTTGGAAAAGTTCTTGGGGATGTCCATAGACTTGGGAAAAATCACTGCTTATCCTTGGGCATTAGCTGCATGGGATCTATCTACTCTTTGGGATTCTGCTAGGAACCTGTGACTGGATTGCCCACTGTTGGAAACAGGATACTGGGCTTGATGAGCCATCAGTCTGACCCAGTATGATAATTCTTATGTTCTTATGGGATATTACATTCACATATGCACATCTGTACAGATATTCTTGGGATCTCCACTAGATGGCCCTAGACTAGGACATGGGGTAGGAGAGGAGCCTACCATGTCCTATAGAACCCCCTGTGAGGTTTGCTGGAGTGCAAGTTTCTTTCTACTCAAGGGCAGGAACAGTAAGAGCTCTGTGTGGCAGTTTTTATTAGACTTAGATGGAGATGCACTGGCATTTTTTGTTGGAATTAGGAGAGAAATTGTATTTTTTTTTTTGGTCCCCTATCTCAAGTGGGCTGGGCACCATGACCTCTTGTTTCCAGAATAGGAAGGACGGATTTTGCATCTCTGTCTATAACCTATCCTAGGTTTTTGCAGTTTGTTGAGGGGGGGGTTTTTTTTGTGCTGTTTCCTTGGATCCTTTAGTCCTTGCTCATGGAGGGAAAATCCCCCTACTTTGGAAAGGATTAGGATGGGAGAAGCTCTTTTGTTCCATCTCTCACCCAGTGGTTGGACAGGGGTAATTCTGATTTGGGTGACTGAGTTCTTATTGTGAAGACTTTCCCGTTTCAGGAGGAAGTTTGCTGCTGTCCGTTCTGCACAAGTGTGGGGAAAGGAGAAGACTGTTTTTTCCCCCTGCTGCTGGGGCCTTTCAACCTGAAAGATCCTCAGTTACCATCTGTTATAAAAAAAAAAAAAAAGCCTGTTCACCTGGATACTCCCTTTGGAATCTGTGACCTGGAAGAATCTGAAGGACGTCTAGAGCTTGAGTATATTATTCTGGGAAGGGATTCTACTACATTTAGGAGACTCCATCGCACCTGGGATGTTTGCGATTCCATGTCCTGGAGGGGAAGAATATTTGGGGATCCCAACACTGAGAGACACTTTCACAGACAGAAAAGTATTTCAAGATCAATGCTGGCACATGGATGCCACCAGAGAGAAATGTGTATGGTGCCTAATGATTCCCTCGACAATCACTCATTCAGAGTGTCCATTCTGTTTATTCTGGTACCTACATACAACCAGAGATTTTGCCCTGGGACTGAGACCCTGCCTTCACAGCATTAGAAAATATTTAGCTGGGGTGGATGGCAAAGCTGAAGGAACAGTCTTACAGGAGTTTGGTTAGACAGAGAGAGAGAGCAGTCAAGGCTCAAAGAAGATGTATCAGGTTCCTTGGAAATTCAAAATGCATTCACATGGAAACTTTAAATAAGATGGAGTATCTATCTGCAAAAACAATGCCATTATAATGACTTATTTAAATGTTACCAAGTTTGGAATAACAAACATTAGTAAAATAAAAAAAATAGTATGTATTCAAGAGTAATATAGTAAATGTGTGCTTTTAAATGACAAAGAGTAATTGCTTTATCATTAGAATTGTGATGACTGGAAAGACATTTCATCTGGAAAAGTCAGCAAATGGAATTCAACTGAAATAAGTCAGTACTTCAAAAGGAGCAATTTAATCTAGATGTCTCAGAATGTTAGCTACGTTATAATATTCCCTGCAGCCATACGGTATTAAAATGTAGCATCACACACCCATATTAGGGGAAGAGTTGTTTACTGTTTAATAAAAAGTTACTTTCTCTGTTTTAGGGCTTGGTGAATGCCAGGGACCTTCTGTAGCTTTCCTGTAATGTACCAAGTAAACTCAAGGAGGGAGTAAGGGTCCTATTTACTAAGATGTTTTAATGTGCATTAAACATCAAATTTGGTGCTTAACGAGCATTAAATTCATATTAACACGTTTCATTGGTAACACCTGCTTAAGAATTATCAATATAGCAAAACCATTAATATAATCAAAATATTAATAATGTGTCAAATGGAAAGCAGCTTAATAATATTTGTGAATTAACATAAATTGTGTGATTCACGTCAAAAAAAAAAAAGAAAGTTAATTACTCTGTTATTGGACTTTAATTTTCTTTTGGATTAATGCAAATGTATTTCCTTATTATTTTTTTGTTAACATTGTCATTAATCCTTTGAATATATTTCTTGTCAATAACTGTATGGTTGATTAATTTGAATGAAACTTTATACATAAAACAAAATTCCACCATCTTAGGTAGCAGAAGCTATCCTCACTCATTTGTGCCTTGGCAAGTCAAACATCCAAATTGCTGTTGGCTGACCTGATGCTCTTCTTTGCCCTGCATAGTCGGGTCTGGGAATAGAAAGGGAGGCCTATGGGGAGGGAAGGGCTTTTGCCGATGGGGGCGGGGGACATTTTTTGGCCTTTGGATGAAATTTGACACATGGTCCGAGGTAGGTGTTAATTTTTTTTTTACTTTAAGGGCCTATGCGAAATAGCAGGAGGATGCTGCATACAATGCTAATTAAAGTTGGCCCGGTAGCCTCATTAGTATATAACACTCCATCATTTACATCCAGGTAAGCACAAACTTTAATGCTTGCATGCAAATGTGCTGGGGGACTATTTTAACTATGATTATGTTTGGGGGGGAGGGGGCACTTTATATTGAAGTCCTTGATAGATGATATCACTTCCTGTTTCTCCCCATGATAGCAGTGAGTGGCTAGGAGTTGCAGTGGCCAGTGTAGCAAAGAGGGATAGGAGCAAGTCTTTTAGATGGCCTGGAACGAATGTTCCCCTGTAGGCTGGTTTTCAGTCTCATGGGGTCTCCCTCTCCACACACTCTTTAATCTCAGGGAGCTCCTTTCCAGGTGATTCTCCTTAAGCTCCGGGCCCTGTACCCACTTACAGTCAGCCCTGATCTTCACATGCGTATTTAGATCAGGGCTACACAGGATGTTGTTTTTAGTGCATGCAAAATGGCCCTTAATGTGCATGTGAAACTATGCTGCATTAGCCTTTAAGACTCATTTCGTATGGGACTGTGGTACTGTTTGATAGTATTTCTTTGGCCTGCCTCTATTCTGTCTTTAGCCTTTTAAAAGTACAGCCTCTATAACTGGCCACAACACTACAGATGTGGTGCCAAAAATAATTTGTACAGAGAAACCGTCACCTCCTTTCATCCACTAATATCTATCCCCATGCATGCTAGCATTTCACTAGCTCTGGCCCCTGCCTTGTCACACTGATATACAACATTGAGCTCATTAGACTGATTGCACTGAAATCTCTCATGTTTGATCCCCATCCTTATGTAGCCCCTAAGTTGAAAAGAAAAAAAACCCAAAACCCTTGCATGGAATCCAAAAGCTCACATCTCAAATTTTGCACCCTATTTGTACAGTTCTCACATTTTACACTTCACTCTGAGAGCCTAGGGTTCCCTGTGGGGAGAAGCTCAGATTTATGGCCCTTTTGTGTTGTCTACCTCCCAGTCTCTCTTTCCACACCTTTTGAACAGCATTGATGATCTCTTCACTTAGCAACAATAACCGCGTTTGAAACTGGGTGGATTCTAACTCTATTTTAGTAACAGGTTGTAAAAGTGAATTGTTGATTTTTTTACAACTCAATTTGAAAATTGTCCAATTGATTTTCATTAAATGAATTAAATTTGTGACCATACTTTTTCCAGCAACCAACTTTCCAATTACTTCAATCAATTGACTTCTGTCTTCTCCTCATTTTATTCTTTGATTTCCAGATCCCACCATGGGAATCCCAAGTTTCTTCCAAAAGTCATACCTGTCCCATTTCTAAAATCTTTCCCATAGACCTCACTATTTTTCACTCTCCACTTTTTGGCACCTGTATGGCACCTTATCACACTCTCTACTTGGATGACTATCCCTGAATTCGTACAGAATTCTTATACTATATTTGTCAATTTCTGCTCTTTGGAAACAGAGATGTCCATTCTTCCCTGATGACACCCCTTCTTCTCTCAGTCCTTTCAAAAGTAAAGGTACCTGTTTTCAAACTAGCAGCATCTGAGCCCCTGAGCCTTGGATACTCAGTAATACAAAGACAAAATATTGGCCACAAAAGCAACCAAACAAGAGGCAGGAAGGGTGGAAGAGATAATGTCCTCCTCTGGCAACTAAAAACAATTACCAAAACATGGAAAAATCTACCGCTATAAGCATTCTGTCTCCTTTCTTGACCCAAGTCTCTATTTAGAAAGACTCCAGAGGCCTAACCAAGGAAAACTTAATAAATTAGGAGATGCATAGGACATGCGGACCTTCAAAAGGTTAACTCAGGAAATCCAACCTAAAATCTAAGTTCTACGATGGTGGAAGTAGTTTATAAAGGCTCTAAGCACACCATCTGCATCTCCCAGATGGGGGTGCCAAACCCAAACCTCTAACAAATTAATCTCTCTGTACCTTCCCAGAATTTTGTTTCATTCTTTTTGGTAAGGAAACCAAGGGTTCCTTACACTTATCTCATGCCCCCCCTGGATTTCTGTATCCCTATACTTGTTTACTCTTAATTTCACCTGGGAAGTGCTTGATCACTCTACAGCTTTTCTTGGGTCACTGATCATTTAGTCCACTCCTTCAGAAATGCCCACCCAATGCAGAACAGAGGGTTACCTGTAATAACATTCACGAAAATATTGAACATAGCCAGCCCCATAACTGATCCATGAAGCATTCCTTTGATTGACTTCTCTTTCCTTAGAGTGAACTTCATTTCCGACTACCCTTTATAGTCTGTCTCACACAATCGCTGCTTAATCCGGTCAAGCACCTTGGGGGCCCACACCTATTTATTTATGAATCTTCCATGAGGAACAGTGTCAAAAGCTTTACAGAAATCCAAGTGTACCACATCTAGTGTCCAGCCCTACTCTGTGGCCACCCAGTCAAATTAATTGAATAGATTTGTCTGATATAGTAGCCTACCCTTTCAACCACTATATTTGTGGAAAGAGACTGCTTAAGAAGGCTACTAATTTTTAGGATGCACTAGTAAGTGAGGTTGAATTTATTTATTTAATAATTCATAAACATTTGATATTCTACCTTTTCTTATGCTGGCCTCATGTCATAATTTGGCACTAATAAGGCATGGAGAAGTCAATATCTGAGACACTACAAATGACTGCAATGCTGATAATGTGACCTACTGTGATACTTACTTTTGTTACTTAATTGGATGTGCTAATAGGTTACTATGGTGAATAGTAGCATCATATCTAGATAAGAACATAAGAATTGCCATACTGGGTCATACCAAGGGTCCATCAAGCCCAGTATCCTGTTTCCAACAGTGACCAATCGAAGTCACAAGTACCTGGCAAGTACCCAAACATTAAATAAATCTCAACTACTATTGCTTATTAATTGATAGCAGTTTATGGATTTTTCCTCTAGGAACTTATCCAAACCTTTAAACCTAGTTATGTTGCCTCTGACGGACTCAGACAGCTTCGTCCCACATGCCTCACCTCAATGTTCTCTTTCTCCACCAGCCTCGTGAAAACTGATGATCGCCGCGTCTGCTTGCCGCACTCTCCGGTGTCCCCGGAGCGGCTTTGGCAAGGCATTTTGCCATGATTCACCTGAGGGCCTCCTAGGGTGCGCGCGTCACCCATGTCTTTATTCCAGCATTGGCGCGAACCTCAGGGGCGTCCCCCTCGAGTGACATCACACCATCCGGGTATTTTGCCTGCTCATTTGCTGACTGACTTTGAGTTAGCAAGGATTGGATTTGTCTGGTCTAAGCTGCTCTTCCGCTTCTTGCTGCTGCTGGAAGCTCTACTACCCTCTGGGGTTTTCTAACTTTGGTACCCACTCCTTTGGGGGCCCTACGCTTCTTTACAGGTGCCTATCTCCAGGTACTCGCTCCTCGAGGGCCTGAGTTGTCTACCTTGGTGCCTGCTACCATTACTTCTACCTGCTGGGAACTCTACCATTACAACTACAAGAGTGTGAGTAATCTAACATCTACCAGTCTGTCTCACCTACAGCTCCTCATTGAAAACCTGCATCAGAGCTCCCTACACCATCATTGTGGGACGGGTCTCCTCAGCTGAGGACCCAAGACTGCTGTTGCAGGAATATACTCACTACTGCCACCTCTGGTGAACTCTACAAGCTGTATAATAAACTCTCTCTGTGTTTGTGCATCTGAGTCTAGCCTGGTACTGCAGTTCCCCGTGGGGCTCCTCCCTATGGGAGTGGCCATCACTGCAGCACCTAAGAATCCACCAAACACTTCAAAACCATAACAGATTGCTAACTCCATGGATTCGGCTCAGCTCACTGCTCTGCAGGCCATTCCAGGCCTGGCCCAGCGAATCTCCGAACAACAGAACTCACTGGATAGCTTGACTGTGGCCTTTAATCTACTGCACTCACAGATGAACGCTCTACTACCACAGATAAAGAAGCAACACCACCAGATGTGACGGTTAAGACTGTTGTACCTCTCTCTGATCCTACACGCTTCACAGGGGAAGCTTGGAGATGTACAGGATTTATCAACCAATGCTGTTTGCATTTTGCTCTGCAACCCATTAATTTACCACAAGCTTATGCCAAGACCACATATATTCTGTCTTATCTGGACGGAAGAGCACTGGCTTGGGCTTCTCCGCTGTGGGAGTGTGATGATCCCATCTTGAAGGATCTTACCAGGTTTTTGGAACTGTTCAAATCTGTTTTTGATGACCCTGCCCGGTATACGACAACAGGATCTACTTTGGTTCATCTTAAGCAAGGTAATAAACCTTTACCAGACTTTGCCATATAATTCAAGACTTTGGTTTCAGAGTTAAATTGGGACCCGAGATGCCTGAAGACACTCTTCTTTGAAGGACTGAACTCCCAGCTAAAAGACAAACTGGCGGCTCGAGAGATGCCTGAGACCTTGGAGGACCTGGTGAAGTTGGCCACAAGGATTGATCACAGACTTCAGGATAAGGTTCAAGAGGTCAAATGTTCCAAGAGACCTAGCCAGGGAGAAATCCGAGTCAAAACCATATCTAAGCCTATGCAGTCTACTCCTGTTGCTGGCAAAGAAGAACCAATGCAACTAAGCCACAGTCACCTGACTTCTAAAGAGAGAAGAACACGGAAAAGAAGGGGTTTCTGCATGTATTGTGGACAAGCTGGCCATGCTGTACAAACATGCCCTATCTATCCAGGAAACTGGCAAACCTAAGCCCTGTGGGAGGACTCTTCTTAGGTCTAACTGCACCCTCTCCTTCACTCTCTCTTCTAGTCTCCTTGATATGCGGACTGCTTGAATACCAGACTCTTGCCCTAGTGGACTCCGGGGCAGGAGGAAACTTTGTACTAAATCATCTAGTGGAACATGTGTGGATCCCCACCACTACCATGACATCTCCACTACTACTATCCTCTATCCATGGAGAGCCTTTACCAGGCAAAGTAACCCTACTTACTAAACCAGTAAGTTTAAGGACAGGTGCTCTTCATACAGAGACTATTTCCTTCTTTGTGCTAGAGAAGGCGATGCACCCCCCCTTGTACTTGGGTTACCATGGCTGCAAAAGCACATGCCTCAATAAAACTGGACTACTCTGGAGCTTTCAAGTTGAGGTCCAGAGTGTCATGGCAAGTGCCTGAAGGAAGTCTCTCCAATACCCTGCATGCCAACGAGCCCATTGTTGCCTGGGCTGCCGCCTCAATACGCATCTTTCCAAGATGTATTTTCTAAAGAAGCCGCTGATGTATTACCTCCACACAGATCCTATGACTGTGCTATCAACTTGAAACTGAATACTGAACCACCCAAGGGAAGGGTCTACCCCCTCTCTGTGGTAGAAATTAAAGCGATGCCTGAATACATCCAAGAAAATCTTCAAAAAGGTTTCATAAGGCCATCCAAGTCTCCTGCTGGGGCAGGCTTCTTCTTTGTGGGGAAGACGGATGGAACCTTACATCCATGCATTGAGTATCATGGTCTAAACGAGATCACGGTCAAAGACCGCTATCCCTTACCACTCATCTCAGCGCTATTTGACAGACTACAGGGAGCCAAGATATTCTCCAAGCTTGATCTTAAAGGAGCATACAACCTTGTTCGTATTCGTTCAGGCGATTAGGGATGTGAATCGAGCTTCGGACGATTGAAAATAGTCGATATTTTCAAAATCCTCAGAAATCAGGGGCTCCCCCAAAACGATAGGAAAACCCCACGATATTGTTCATGGGGGTTCTCTTATTGTTTTGGGGGAGGGCGGGAAAAACAGCACACAAAAATAACCCCTAAACCCACCCCGACCCTTTAAAACTAATCCCTTAGCTTCCCCCCCCCCAAAAAAAAAACCCTTTTTACAGGTACCTGGTGGTCCAGTGGGGGTGCCGGGAGCGATCTTCCGCTCTCGGGCCGTCGGCTGCCACTAATCAAAATGGCACCGATGGCCCTTTGCCCTTACCATGTGACAGAGTATCCATGCCATTGGCCGGCCCCTGTCACATGGTAGGAGCACTGGATGGCCTGCGCCATTTTTAAAATTTTAAAGATCCATTCTGTTTGCTTTTTTGATCTCCAGAGCACACTGAGCCAACGATTTCAATGTATTATCCACTATGACACCTAGATCTCTTTCCTGGGTGTTAACTCCTAAGAAAGAACCTAACATTGTGTAACTACAGCAAGGGTTATTTTTCCCTATATGCATCACTTGGCACTTGTCCACGTTAAATTTCATCTGCCATTTGGAAGCCCAGTCTTCCAGTCTCACAAGTTCCTCCTGCAATTTATCACAATCTGCTTGAGATTTAACTACTCTGCATGATTTTGTGAAATCCACAAATTTGATCAACTCACTCTTTATACCTCTTTCCAGATCATTTATAAATATATTAAAAAGCATTGGTCCAAGTAGGGATGTGCAGAGCAAAATTTTATGTTCATATTTTTTATGTCCGAAAGGGGGTCCCACTTGCGGCCAATATGGACATAAAAAAAATCCAATGAGTTGGGTATATGTACATATGTGCAAAAAAAAAATTTAAACCCCCTCACCCTCCTTAATCCCCCCCCCCAGACTTACCACAACTCCCTGGTGATCGAGCGAGGAGTGAGGACGTCATTTCTGCAATCCTTGGCGAGAAGCATGTGACGTCAGTGGCACGTCGAGTGACGCGGCGTCACGTGATTCCCGGCTCGTTCGCGCCGGACGGCTCGTTCGGCCCAAAAAGAACTTTTGGCCAGCTTGGGGGGGCCTCCTGACCCCCCCAAGCTGGCCAAAAGTTCTTTTTGGGCCGAACGAGCCGTCCGGCGCGAACGAGCCGGGAATCACGTGATGCCGACGTCACGTGATTCCCGGCAAGTTCGCGCCGGACGGCTCGTTCGGCCCAAAAAGAACTTTTGGCCAGCTTGGGGGGGCCTCCTGACCCCCTCAAGCTGGCCAAAAGTTCTTTTTGGGCCGAACGAGCCGTCCGGCGCGAACTTGCCGGGAATCACGTGACGTCGCGTCTGAGTGACGCGGCGCCACGTGATTCCCGGCGAGTTCGCGCCGGTCGGCTCGTTCGGCCCAAAAAGAACTTTTGGCCAGCTTGGGGGGGCCTCCTGACCCCCCCAAGCTGGCCAAAAGTTCTTTTTGGGCCGAACGAGCCGTCCGGCGCGAACGAGCCGGGAATCACGTGATGCCGACGTCACGTGATTCCCGGCAAGTTCGCGCCGGACGGCTCGTTCGGCCCAAAAAGAACTTTTGGCCAGCTTGGGGGGGCCTCCTGACCCCCTCAAGCTGGCCAAAAGTTCTTTTTGGGCCGAACGAGCCGTCCGGCGCGAACTTGCCGGGAATCACGTGACGTCGCGTCTGAGTGACGCGGCGCCACGTGATTCCCGGCGAGTTCGCGCCGGTCGGCTCGTTCGGCCCAAAAAGAACTTTTGGCCAGCTTGGGGGGGTCAGGAGGCCCCCCCAAGCTGGCCAAAAGTTCTTTTTGGGCCGAACAAGCCGTCCGGCGCGAACGAGCCGGGAATCACGTGACGCCGGCGTCACTCGACGTGCCGCCGACGTCACATGCTTCTCGCCAAGGATTGCAGAAATGGCGTCCTCACTCCTCGCTCCATCACCAGGGAGTTGTGGTAAGTCGGGGGGGGGGATTAAGGAGGGTGAGGGGGTTTATATTTTTATTTTGGCTCAACAATCGCGATTTCCCACATATCGAACATATCTATGTTCGATATGTGGGAAATCCGATCGTAAATCGTGTAAATCGTAAATCGGGGAGGGCGGGAAAACCGGCACACTAAAACATCCCTAAAACCCACCCCGACCCTTTAAAATAAATCCCCCACCCTCCCGAACCCCCCCCCAAATGTCATAAATTATGGCAAAATGGCGCCGGCCGTACAGCAAAATGGCGCCGGCCGTACGGCAACACAATTCGAGTGCAGGAGGTCATTCCCGGACCCCTGCTGGACTTTTGGCAAGACTTGTGGGGGTCAGGAGGCCCCCCCAAGCTGGCCAAAAGTCCCTGGGGGTCCAGCGGGGGTCCGGGAGCGATCTCCTACGCTCGTGACGTCGGGGGATAGGAACCAAAATGGCGCCGGCGCTACCTTTTAAATCGTCAAAAAACGATTCACATCCCTACTGTATATACACTCTAATTCTCCCATTTTACTTCTTAGACTTCTGGCATTAGCATACAAACATTTCAAAGTGTGTTTTTTGTTTGTATTAACATTCGGCTTTTCAGTTGACAGGGATAAATTGGAATCTTTTAGCTCAGGCAAATTTTTAATTATAGGCACTTGGACTACTTTTCTTATTAATGGAACCTCTCTGTTGGGGTGCCCTATCTTTAATGCTTCATTAATATCCTTCGAAGATACCTCCCTCCGAACTGTGCGCTGCTGGGCGACTGTCGGCTTTCCCCTTTGATTAGTTTAAAAGCTGCTCTATGTCCTTTTTAAAGGTTAGGGCTAGCAGCCTGATTCCACCCTGGTTAAGGTGGAGGCATCCCATCAAAAAAGACTCCCCCTTTCCAAAAAGGTTCCCCAGTTTCTTACAAAACTGAATCCCTCTTCCTTGCACCATTTTATCTCATTTATGCATTGAGACTCTGGGGCTTTGCCTGCCTCTGGGGACCTGCGTGTGGAACAGGAAGCATTTCAGAGAATGCTACCCTGGAGGTTCAGTATTTCAGCTTTCTGTCTAAGAGCCTAAATTTGACTTCCAGAACCTCCCTCCAACATTTTCCTATGTTGTTGGTGCCCACATGTACCACAACAGCCTCCCTCCCCAGGGCTCCTCCCCAGCACTGTCTAAAATCCTATCTAGATGACGTGTGTGGTCCACCACCTTTGCATCAGGTAGGCATGTTACCAGGCGATCCTCATGCCCACCAGCCACCCAGCTCTCTACATTCCTAATAATTGAATCACCAGCTATGATGGCTGACCTAGCCCTTTCCGCCTGGGAAGTAGCCCTGGGAGATACATCTTCGGTGCGAGAGGACAATGCACCACCTGGGGAGCAGGTCCTTGCTGCACCAGGTTGATGCTCTCCGATCACGAGACCTTTCTTCTCCAAGGCAGCCCCAGGACTAATAAAAAATAATCATGTAAAATTATGCAAGAATGACTCAGGTATTCTCAAATATGAGACTAAGTCTTACACTCAGTACTAAGGCCAAGTCTCAGTCCATAATGTTCGTTCTCCTTATGCCCCAGGTAGTAGATTGTCTATATTGGGGGAATGGGGAGGAGGTTACTCTCCAAGGCCCTGGGCATTCTATGTATCCATCTCCAAGAGCATACAAATGAGAAGGGTAAAAGGATTCCAGCATACAGTCTTTACTAAAGCAGTTGTTCAGTATAGAAGATATACCACAGAATATACTTTCTCCATAAATAAATACTTCAAATATTAACTGTGCTGTCCTTCTCTATGATTGAGTTCCAGCTATCAGGAACTCCACGGCCACAACACACACACATAGGGGCAGATTTTCAAAGGTACACACACGGGGTACATTTATGCGCGCTACCCAGCGCGCACAAATGTACGCCTGATTTTATAACATGTGCGTGCATGTTATAAAATCAGGGGTCGGTGCGCGCAAGGGGGTTCACACTACTGCACCTTGTGCGCGCCGAACCCTTGGGGAGACCAGCTGGATTTCCCCGTTCCCTCTGAGGTCGCTCCAAAATCAGAGCGGCCTTGGAGGGCACTTTCCTTCCCGCCCCCCCCACCTTCCCCTCCCTTCCCCTACCTGTCCCGCCCCCAGCCCGGAAAATAACCCTCCCGTAGCTTTGTTTTGGAAGTTACGCCTGCCAGCACTGTGCCTGAGCGCGATCCCCCAGCCGCTGTGCCGAAATCCTCGGCCATGCCTCCCAGACCGCCCTGCCATGCCCCCGGACTGTATGCCCCGCCCCCCATCCCGCCCCCGTCCCTCCCCCTGCCCACCCATTCAGAAAAGCTCTGGAACATATTGCGTCCCGGGGCTTTATGCACGCCGCCGGGCTTTTTGAAAATAGGCCTGGCAGCATAGGTCTTTGAAAATCTGCCCCATACTCTCTCCGGGTTTAGAATTCCCTGTTTTGTAC
Organism: Rhinatrema bivittatum; assembly: GCF_901001135.1. Taxonomy (NCBI): domain Eukaryota; kingdom Metazoa; phylum Chordata; class Amphibia; order Gymnophiona; family Rhinatrematidae; genus Rhinatrema; species Rhinatrema bivittatum. Next base: position 93,912,979 of record NC_042616.1, on the reverse strand, counting down.
CTGAAGTTTCTGGATGCTCTGACCAGATACTTTCTTTTGCCTCCACGCCTCTCTTTTAGTTTCTCTGATTGTGCCAGACAGGTACATCCTTTACTCTCCTCTTCATACTGAATCTGCTGTAGATGAACACCTTGAGGGTGCCATGTCTTCTCTTTCCCCCTTTCTCCTCACAAGCTGGGTACCGGATAGGTATCCGCTCGTCAAGAAAGAGTTCTGCTAGAAAACACTCATTCTCTTTCTCCAAGGGGAACTGGGTCCAGTTCCCTTAACAAAAATAAGAAAGTTAGGCCTGGATTTTCTAAGGTCACAGACTTTAGAAAATCTAGCGGTAACGGTGGGTGGGGGGAGAAGCAGGGGGCGAGCTTTCACACCCAATAGCGCCACTGTGAAAAGGGTGCTATTGGGCGCGCTGTTGGCAGCGATAAGGTGTCCTACCTTTTCGCCGTCAGTGAAGTCGTCGCGGAGTCCACCCCGACTCCTCCCCTTCTGGTGCTGACTCCGCCCCCAACTCCGCCCCAATTTAGATATCGCATGCGAAAAGGGACTTTTTGCGTGTGAAAAGTTCCTTTTTGCGTGCGATACATTTGGAAAATGACCCCCTTAGGCAGGAAAAACTTCCTTTCAAATGAAGTTCCAAAATGAAGACTCTCCTCCTTCTCAAAGAGAAATCAATTGGAAAATCTCTCCAAAGTCCAAAAATTCTTATCTCACTGAACTGGGTCTAAGATTTCTCCAGAAATAAATGGACTTTGAGCATAAAAATCTACAACTCCCCAAGGTGTCTCTGTGTAATATAGACATAGGAAACAACTATTCCAGCAACCTCACATGGGATGCGGTGGCATAGATGGTATGTTCCTTCCTCGTTCTCTAATTGCATAGCCCTTCTACAGATCCACACCTTTGTAGGGATCCCAGTGGGGGACCATATGTTTAAAGAAAAATGCTAGGTTTGAGGCCCTGGGACCAGGTTACTGGTAACTGTACCTCAACATGGTGCTGTGCTCCTGGCCACCATCTTCCGCCCTGAAGTAGTCACACCACTCCTCTGGTCCCTGCAGTAACTGTTCTTAAGGACACTTGCAGGAATGAGGGGGATTGGGGGGGGGGAGGGGGGAGGGTCATGGGAGAATACTGAGGAAAATTTTGTAAAGTGATTCCGGCAGCAGGAAGCATCCTGTCCTTCACTGGCACCCAGGCAAGTCCTCATTCACTCGGTTTTTGGTTAATGCTTGTGTAAAATATATACCTAATAGTTCATTACAATTTTATATGTACTCGTTTCAGATTATTTCATTGCTTCAGGGCTATGTATGTTAAAATTTGTCATAGCGGATGGCATCCCTGAACCTGAGGAGGATGGGATGTCATGTAGAACATCTGGCATCAAGGAGAGGCCTCCTTGCTGTAGCAGAGTGATAGCAGGCTGTGGTGACGCTGCATGAAACACATGGCTGTGAGTACGGAGCATCCGCTGACACCCGCAAAGCCATGTACTGCATGCTGGGTCAAAACATGGTGGGGTCCCACTACATTTACTGTAAATCATCCTAACTGACTCCACTAATCAGATACAAATCAGGGCGCATGAAAGTTACCTAGCCGAAATTACAGCGGGCAGATGGGGAATTTAATAGAATTGGCTGAGGAACTCAGATTTATGTTGTATGTCAATAAAAATGTGGCCACTAATTATTCCAGCAGTGGTTTGCTTTATATCTCAGTGGGAGGCAGGGAGGGGGCTGGAGAGAGTAGGGGGCTAGGATGGCCACTGCTGCCTATGCTATCCAAAATATCATTCCCTTTCCCCCAGACTGACAAGACCAATATTGCGATTTGGAATATTCTGCATTGGCAGATGGAGCTATTACAATACCGAGCATCATCTCTCTTCTGTGAAAATTCCAGTGGTCTTTATTTTCTCATCAAATCAGCATTGTAGAATAGTGCCAGAGCACAACAATGCAAGAACAAACTATAGTTTTTCTTTCAAATTTAACAATGCTCTGAGGATTTTTATTCTCTCTTTTGCTGTGATAAGGGAAACTATAGTTACTTACACAACTCCAAAAACTGTTTAACCATTCAATTTTGAATTATTTATGATTTGAAAATATATATCTACAGCAATTGTTACAACTATTTTACCTAAAACTGAAAAGAACTGATGTATTATTTATGTCATAGACTAGTGATAACTTTTGAAATTGTTGATATTTGAGTGATTTTATTATGGTTTATCAAAATTGCTATTAAAATATATTTGTGAAAGATATGCATACATCAATGATCTATATACTAACATTTCATAAACTTATAATTTCTATAGCAAACATATAAATGTAGCCTCCATTATTGCTAGCTACTTTTGTCTTCCTGTTATGTCGGTCGGCTGCGGTCCCCGTGACTGACCTTCCTCACCAAACTGCCGGGGGCGGCTCCCGGCTCCCTTGCAGCTCAGGTGCATAGTGCTCCCCTCTCCTTCATGGCCCTGTCTGCCAGCGGGGAACCTCGGCACGCGGTGAGGACGCCGCTGCCGATCCATGCCCTGCCTCTGGGTTCCCCCAGGCACGCGCACGTGCATGCCATTGGCGCTCTTCTTAAAGGGCCAGGGTTGGAACATTTAAGGATCTCCTCCAGTCTCACAAACTGACTTGGCAACAAGTTCCTTTTGTTACTCTACGTATTCCTGTCCCTCCGGACCTGTGGTGGCTTATCGGATCTTTCTCGGACTCTGTACCCTGAGTCAGGTACCTGCTCCTTGGGGGCTTGTGCGCTTTCTGGAACCTCAGTCCCCTGGCTTCTCCCGCTCCTCGGCTAGCCTGCGCCTCCCAGGAGTTACCGCCAGCTTCCCCGCTCCTTAGGGTTGTCTCTGAGACGTCCTCGCCACTCCAAAGACAGCTTGTACTTCTCATTCCTCGGGACATTGCCTATGTTTACCCCTGAGACTGCCTGTACTTCTGGCTCATGCTGCAGCTGACCTCCTCCTGATGGTGGGGACCTGTGGGGCTCCTCCTTACAGCCGGTATCTACCCTAACCTCGGGCCAAGGGCCCACAAAACCCACGAAGCATAACATTTCCTAAACAAAAAGTTGAAATATCACCTTTCCTATAAGGGAAAAAAGGACTGCAGGAGTTTAACCAGGCGCTTGCTGGAATGGTAGGTTAATGTCTTGTCAATAGGCTCTGGCAGGATAGACTCAGGCATGAAGATAGTGCATTTAGCTTGGTATAAGATCCAGTAATCTTATCCCCAAGGAACCAGTTTGGTCTTCAGGACTAGAAAAGGGATTAGTGGGTACAAGCAAATCGCTCTTGACTGTATCACATAATTAGCAAATCTACCAGATGCTTGTTTGAGTTTGAGACTGTGAGGTGTGTCCTCCCCTCCCTATCCACATGAGATCATGTACTATGAGCAAGGTCTCCACTGAGGGATAAAATCTTGCTGAAGTACTGAAAGAGACTGGATCATTATTGCACTCAGGCTAGCAACCTAACAGTTTGCCAAGAGCCCAGGTTCCTCCACCTCCAGCTCCTATGGTTGACCAGAGCTTTTCTCTAAACCTTATGATAGAAGGTAAAAAGCTGTAAAATCCAAAGAAAGAGAGAGGGGAAAGGGGTGTATAATTGTGTCTAAGATTATCCTGCTATGGCAGATGTTTTTTCCTGAGAGCTAAGGCTTACCTTTTCCCCAGTAGGAGAGATATATTGAATTTTCAGAAGGCATTTGACAAAGTTCCTCATGAGAGGCTTCTAGGAAAAGTAAAAAGTCATGGGATAGGTGGCAATGTCCTTTTGTGGATTACAAACTGGCTAAAAGACAGGAAACAGAGAGTAGGATTAAATGGACAATTTTCTCAGTGGAAGGGAGTGGGCAGTGGAGTGCCACAGGGATCTGTACTGGGACCCTTACTTTTCAATATATTTATAAATGATCTGGAAAGAAATACGACGAGTGAGATAATCAAATTTGCAGATGACACAAAATTGTTCAGAGTAGTTAAATCACAAGCAGATTGTGATAAATTGCAGGAAGACCTTGTGAGGCTGGAAAATTGGGCATCTAAATGGCAGATGAAATTTAATGTGGACAAGTGCAAGGTGATGCATATAGGGAAAAATTACCCATGCTATAGTTATACAATATTAGGTTCCATATTAGGTGCTACTACCCAAGAAAGAGGTGTCATAGTGGATAACACATTGGAATCATCAGTTCAGTGTGCTGTGGCAGTCAAAAAAGCAAACAGAATGTTGGGAATTATTAGGAAGAGAATGGTGAATAAAACAGAAAATGTCATAATGCCTCTGTATCGCTCCATGGTGAGACCGCAACTTGAATATTGTGTACAATTCTGGTCGCCGCATCTCAAAAAGATATAATTGCGATGGAGAAGGTACAGAGAAGGGCTACCAAAATGGTAAAGGGAATGGAACAGCTCCCCTAAGAGGAAAGACTAAAGAGGTTAAGACTTTTCAGCTTGGAGAAGAGATGGCTGAGGGGGGATATGATAGAGGTGTTTAAAATCATGAGAGGTCTAGAATGGGTAGATGTGAATCATTTTTTTACTCTTTCGGATAATAGAAAGACTAGAGGGCACTCCATGAAGTTAGCATGTGGCACATTTAAAACTAATCGGAGAAAGTTCTTTTTCACTCAACGCATAATTAAACTCTGGAATTTGTTGCCAGAGGATGTGGTTAGTGCAGTTAGTATAGCTGTGTTTAAAAAAGGATTGGATAAGTTCTTGGACGAGAAGTCCATTACCTGCTATTAATTAAGTTGACTTAGATAATAACCACCGCTATTACTAGCAATGGTAACATGGAATAGACTTAGTTTTTGGGTACTTGCCATTTTCTTATAGCCTGGATTGGCCACTGTTGGAAACAGGATGCTGGGCTTGATGGCATGTTCTTATGTTCTTATGTTTATATGCCATAAGCATTTTGACAGAGCTATGATTTTTTTGCATACGAGTTTCTTTTCTGGAGCTGTGAAAAAGTGAATGTTGATCAGTAGGTTGTGGTCCAAGTGAACACACTTACAATCCCCTGCACCACACACAATGGTTCTGATTGCTTCTGGCATATTGCCTGGATGACTGAGCTGACAAAAACATATGCAGAGATAGGGTACACTCAACGTATCTTTAAAAAGCCTTCAAACGCGTTTTGTATGCCAATCGTGATTTGCTTTTCATTCCCCAACCTCGTTCCTCTGACGAATGTATTGATTGTATATTACTTTTTTCGACTCACGTACATGACCTTACACCATTATATGCCATCACTGGCTGGTTTGGTCTCTGCATAAGATTTTTGATTGCCCTTTAAGATTCACATTTCGTCAGGGCAAAAATCTTAAAGATCAACTTGTTCATTGCCAGCTTTGTACCCAGACTTCCCTTGATCCCCCGGCGATCACCAGTCATCAACCCTGTAGACATTGTTCTGTCTGCTCTCATTCTTTATCTTTGACATGTTTTGAACACCCGATTACTCATAAACAATATTTTCTCAATTTTTCTACACTTATCAGTCTATGGGAATGATTTATATTATCATTTGTCCATGCCAAAAATTGTACATTGGCAAGACCACCAGTTCGGTGAAAACTCGGATTATTAAACATCGTTCCAGCATCAATATTCATCGTGAATCTGCTCCTTTGGTTACTCACTGGTCCTCCCTGTCTCATACCGAATTTGATTTATAGTTCTTTGTAATCAATGTGTTACCCCCTCCATCTCAGGGAGGTAATTTCTCTGAGATGTTAATTCATAAGGAACAGAAGTGGATATATATGTTGGACAGTTTGTCCCCTAAAGCTCTAAATAACAAAATAGAATGGAGTTACTTTACTTGATTCTGTTTTTTGGACTTTTTTCACCATTCCCAGTAGTTGCATTACCAGGTTCTTATTGGTCAGATTCTACCTGTGTTGGTGGTCTCTAATTGGTTACTCATTTTCGCACCATTTCTTAGCGTCTTTAAATGTCTGTATCTATATGTACTGATTGTGCTCCCTGTACGCTTGTGTTAACATTGATTGAGGTATGTACCCGTGATATTGTATCATGATTCCCCCTGTTTTGTTATAGTCCTTGGTATTGTGTAATTATATTTTGTCTTTCTAGATTTGAAATCTGCTGTGTAACGGTCCCTCCCAATGCAGCCTTTTGGTGAAACACAGGGTCTGTGTTGGGGGATCCGTTTGAAGTATTACTGCTGTTAAAAAACAGTGGAGTTGCCATGCCAAATAAAACTTATATCTACACTTGATCTCCAGATGCAAGGACTTTGTATTTTTCTGCATCTCTCCTTGATGTATAAATGTATGTGCAAACAATGACATAAGTATGTAAGTTTACCCAAATATTGAGTGAGTAGTTTTGTACAAGGCTGGACCACCAGGGACTTTTGGCAAGTCTTGGGGGACCCTCCTGACCCCCACAAGACTTGCCAAATGTCCCTGGTGGTCCAGCGGGGGTCCGGAAGCGATCTCCTGCACTCGGGCCGTCGGCTGCCTGTATTCAAAATGGCACCTATAGCCTTTGCCCTTACTATGTCACAGGGGCTATCGGTGCCATTGGTCAGCCCCTGTCAAATGGTAGGAGTACAAGGTGGCGCAGAGATTGTGAGTGCAGAAGATGGCTCCAGAACCCACCACTGGACCACCAGGGACTTTTGGCAAGTCTTGGGGGACCCTCCTGACCCCCACAAGACTTGCCAAATGTCCCTGGTGGTCCAGCGGGGGTCCGGAAGCGATCTCCTGCACTCGGGCCGTCGGCTGCCTGTATTCAAAATGGCACCTATAGCCTTTGCCCTTACTATGTCACAGGGGCTATCGGTGCCATTGGTCAGCCCCTGTCAAATGGTAGGAGTACAAGGTGGCGCAGAGATTGTGAGTGCAGAAGATGGCTCCAGAACCCACCACTGGACCACCAGGGACTTTTGGCAAGTCTTGGGGGACCCTCCTGACCCCCACAAGACTTGCCAAATGTCCCTGGTGGTCCAGCGGGGGTCCGGAAGCGATCTCCTGCACTCGGGCCGTCGGCTGCCTGTATTCAAAATGGCACCTATAGCCTTTGCCCTTACTATGTCACAGGGGCTATCGGTGCCATTGGTCAGCCCCTGTCAAATGGTAGGAGCACAAGGTGGCGCAGAGATTGTGAGTGCAGAAGATGGCTCCAGAACCCACCACTGGACCACCAGGGAGTTTTGGTAAGTCTTGGGGGGGGGGGGGTCAGGAGGGTGGGGGGTTGTAGTTAATTCAATTTTAACTGGGAAACAAATAAGAATTAACGCATAAACGTATCGGGGGCCCCCCTTGCCGAATGCAACGTATCTGCCCCCCGACGAATACGAATACCGAATGCAATGTATGGCAGCCCTCTGCACATCCCTAGTGCCTATACAACCCGCATCCAACTGCGTGTTATACAGTGTGCTCTCTCAGCCTGAAGTCTCAGTGAGGGATCTCTGAGGATTCAGTCCACCTTAAGGCTGTCGCCCTGGTCTAAGGCCAATGACATCCACTAGAGCTGGCTGACACAGTTGTACAGTCCCAGGCGTTTATCCACAGTGTGCTGGGCATTAAGATCTGGAATAATTTTTGACTTTCGTCACACCCCCATCCTTCCCCTCCCCTCACCCTTCCATTCCATTAAGAGAAAGCCGTAATGCTCCAGTAGTCCCTTCTTTGAAGAAGCTTTTTCTTTCTCAGAGCCTCTGGAGAGCCAGGCTCAGCACAGCAGCTTATGGCTTTTTTTTTTAATGATGATCAGCCTGCAGCAGCCAGTGACCCCTGGAGGCATGTTCAGGGGCGTGCCCTCCCTGTTTATGCATCCCTGGCCTATAGTACGAGAAGCTGGTTTGCAGATTCACCTCACATTTTCCACCAGAACTGAAACGCAGAAGAGATTTTCCCAACGGATCTCAGAAAAAGCCACATTTGTCATGAAACTTGAATGAGGTTGAAATCTGTCTGGTTCAAGGATGACTTTGACTTGTTCAGATATCGTTACTGATCTCCTCATAGCAAACAAAAAGTTTTGTTTCAGTAAAGGCAACTTATAATTGTTTAGAGTGCACAGAGAAAGAAATATGAAAACTGATGGCATATTTGAGGGCTTATATGCTAAAAAAATAATCTTGCATGCATGAACTAAACATTTAACATGCATGCTAAAATACCACTTGCTTTTACACTAAATTTTAGTTCATGACCGCTACTAGCACACATGCTAACCTATAAAATTGCAGCATCACGGAGCTAATACATATCTGGATGAGGAAATAATTCTCAGTATTTTCTGCTTGACTGTATTACATGGGATGACATAGTCATCCTAGTGAAGAAAACAAGTGAAGAGACTGGGTGTCGAGATAGATGCAGGCTTAACACTAGAACTTCAGATTTATTTGGTAGTAAAAGTAATAGGCCTTCTTACTTCTTATAATCTTTGTTACTTGTTCCTGTTTATTTGTGGCCTTGGTTGTGACCTTCAGGTTTCCTTTGTGTTTGTCTGTTTCTTTGTTGTGTGTGTGTGTGTGTGCAAACTGTGCATGTGTGTGTGTCCCTGCAATAGCCCTGCTTTTGTGTGTACCCTTTAGTCCTGTCCTTAAACCATCCAAATCCTGCTGGCCACCAGAACCCAAAGGCCTGACCTCAGAGGGAGGTGGCCAGTGCAAGTGAAGACTCCTTTTCTCTCTTGTTCCTGCTCCATCCTGCCTGCCCCTGAATCCAGCCTGTCAGCCACTCCCGTCCTTTACCGGCAGTCAAGCCCTGACATAGACAAATCGTGTAAATAATATGAAAAAAGAGGGAAATAATACACTTTACAATTTTATTCATAATCATTTTATTTCACAATTTCCACAATTTTTTTAAGCCATAGGGTCAAATAGATATAACATGCTCATCTAAAAAACCTCTCATTCACACACCGCAACATATCTGTCCATCAAAACATAACTCCACTCAAACCCCGCAAACTGATCACAGCAATCACAGTAATGACCGTCACTGCCTGCCCGCAAAGTGGGTTCAGGCAACTGGTAGCACCACCATGTGCCCTATTTCCTGAATCTACTCCCCTTGCTTCTGTGGCATCCATGCCCTCTGTGCCACATAGAAGTCACCCCAAAAAGCCACAGCCCAAAGTTGAAAGGTTGAAGATGGGTATCCAACCTTGGTGGGGAAGAGGCTGTACTAGAAGATATGGCTAGGAGGTGTAACCCAGACCATTTTTTGGGTTCTAATAGGTCTTGCAACAGTCTAGTGCAGTTAGGGAAATAATTAGGGGAGTATGCATTCATGGACGGCCCTCCCACTGGCAGAGCTGTAATGGATACCCTTGGGTCCTGAGGCTTTATAGCAGAGCTCTGAAATAGGCTCTGGGACAGTATTATTTGGAAGTCAGCGAGAGAGGTTGTATTTTCCTAAATTGGATTTTGGACCTACTTGGAGTCTCAGAAACCCTCTGCGACCCTCCAGGATAAGCCAAAGGGCTCCACTGCTGTACTATCCCCATGAGGTGCAGAGTGGCTGTTCTGGGACTAATTTTGGGATTTTGAACATTTATTTAGAGGATCCCTGCTGAAGGCCTGGGCCTTTCCGAAGCCCAGGGAATGGGGAAGCCAGGCTGAAGATGCCCAGTGTTTAGGGAAGATCTGCCCCACAAAGGTGATGACCCGTTGCAGCAGATTCCTACAATTATCTACTTTAGGGAAGAAGATTTGTTTTCCAGTATCTGGGAGGAAGCGTTTTCTGCCCCTCTTCAAGCCCATCAAGGGGACCGGCAAGAACTGCAGTCCACCAGGATTCCTACTATCAAGGATCCCACCAGAAGATCAATCTGCTAACTGTGAGTAAAAGATCTACATTCAAGGGAGGACACTCATCTGGCATCCACAAAGCACCCTGAGGGACTGAGACATTAACTCTATGCCAAGATAGATTTTTGTGCCATCGGGAGGGGTTTCCAGATCATCCAAGGGGCCCTAGCCCAGAGGGACCACTGCACAATCTAATCCAGAAGTGTGGATGGATTCCTGACCTAATAAAGACTAATATAGATAGAGGAGAGAAGATCTGTAATTAAGAGAGAAACTGCTATGTGATTTACCATATTTAATTGTGCCACTCAACGAAACTGTATCAGTAAAGCATTATTTTGGACAGTGCCTACTAGAGATGTGCAGTCGTTTCAACGAAATAGGAAATAAAGACAAAATGTCCTATTTTGCTGCATTTCAGGAATTTTAAAAAACAAATGGAAAACCCAAGAAATTTCGTGTGGTTTGTTCAATCGTTTTGTTTTTTTTGGGAGGGTGGTTAAAACTGTGTTTAAAAAAAAAAAACCTGCCCATTTATTTAAATGTAAAGTGCCCCCCCCCCCCCCAGCAGATCCTCCTGACCCTCCTAAGACTCACCCAAGCCTGTCATGATCCAGCGGGGGACCTGGGAACGATCTCCTGCTCTTGGGTCGGCAGCTGCCAGTACTCAAAATGGCTCCGACAGCCCTTTGCCCTTACCATGTGACAGGGGCTATCGGTGCTATTGGGCAGCCCCTGTCACATGGTGGGGGCAATGGATGATTTTGGAAAATGGTTCAGGCCATCCTTTGCCCCCTACCGTGTGACAGGGGCTGCCCAATGGTACCGGTAGCCCCTGTCACATGGTAAGGGCAAAGGACCACTGGCACCATTTTGATTACTGGCAGCCACCGGCCAGAAGCAGACTGCCAGTGGGGGGGCTTTATATTTAAATAAATTGTAAGGGTTGAGGTGGGTTTTGTGTTTAAAAAAAAAAAGAAACATTAAAAAAAAAAATGGCCCACCCCCATTCCAAAAATGAAAATGACCCCAAAAAACATGTGCACATCTCTACTGCTTAAATGGTCCAAGTATGATTTGTTTGGCACACAACATATAGCGCACAACAGAAAAACTCCAGCACAGGTTGCTAGTCACCCCATACTGGGACCAGAGAGGACTCCTTTCCACCCCTAGTCCGAAGGACCTATAGTTTGGGATGGGAGGAGAAGTAAAAGCTAGCCAGGGTCCCTGCCCCAAAGAACTTACAAATAACTTTATGTCCCCCTCCGAACCTGACTTGTACTTTATGGAGGGGTTACACATTCAATTAATGCCTTCTGTAGGGAACTACTACAGCCTTTCTTTCATTCCAATGATTGTTTTTCAGACTGTATTGCCTTTGATCATGCAGGGCACAGAACACACACAGTGCAACATTTCTGAAAAGTTATGGTATTCAATTAGAACTTACGGAATGGGACTTTATTTGCAATAGTTACCACAATTTATCTTACACATTGTACAGTGTGCAACAGTGTTTGCAACAGTTGTCATCCGTGACCCTTTGGTTTGAAAATACATTTTCTTCTCTGCATAAACATGGAGTTTTAAAAAAGTGGTGTTGTCTATCCTTTCATCTTCTCCTCTCTGTCTGGCAACCAAAATGATAAAGGGGATGGAAAAGCTCCCCTATGAGGAAAGGCTGAAGAGGTTAGGGCTGTTCAGCTTGGAGACGAGACAGCTGAGGGGGGATATGATACAGGTCTTTAAGATCATGAGAGGTCTTGAACAAGTAGATGTGACTCGGTTATTTACACTTTCGAATAATAGAAGGACTAGGGGGCTTTCCATGAAGTTACCAAGTAGCACATTTAAGACTAATTGGAGAAAATTCTTTTTCACTCAACGCACAATAAAGCTCTGGAATTTGTTGCCAGAGGAGATGGTTAGTGCTGTTAGTGTAGCTGGGTTCAAAAAAGGTTTGGATAAGTTCTTGGAGGAGAAGTCCATTAATGGCTATTAATCAATTATGCTTGGGGAATAACTACTGCTATTAATTGCATCAGTAGCATGGGTTCTTCTTAGTGTTTGGGTAATTGCCAGGTTCTTGTGGCCTGGTTTTGGCCTCTGTTGGAAACAGGATGCTGGGCTTGAAGGACCCTTGGTCTGACCCAGCATGGCAATTTCATATGTTCTTATGTTCCTCCCCTCACCTTACTGTTTTCTCTGCCGTCCATTCCATACCACCCAAATCTCCTGCTCTAATAGCCCCAACCGTTCTATAATTGATCCCCTATGCATCCTTTTAGCTAAGCCCTTGAAATAGCATGTATTCCAAAAATTAACACCTAGTCCAAAGTAAGTGCTAAGTTTTAGACTTTAACAAGACTGAGTTAAATAGCTCATAGAGGAAAGCATAACAGGTTCTTTACCACATGTCCACTAAAGCCTCATCTACATCTTTCTTTACCCAGGTGTGCATACTAATTTTAGCTCATAGATTCTAATATCATTTCAGCCCGGTTTAGCATGTAGGCTATTTTTTGTGCATGCAAAACGGGTCTTAGCCTGCATATTAAGCTGTAGCACGTAGACACCATAATAGCCAGCATGACCAATGAGTTTACTTAGTTTTCATAACTTCTTGATCTCTGGAAAAGTGAGGAAAATTATCTCATATAAAATGCTAGCAATGGCATTGATTTAAGGTGCAATGCTGCAATACATAATTAAATCACAACCTAGCAAATATCTCCTGATAACTAAGATGCCTATTGGTTGTCCCAAATTATTTTCTAGCACTCTTGTTACTTTGTATATAGCCTGTGCAATGAAACCAAACTGTCCAAAAAAACTAAATATGTTTAGTCCTAGGAGTCTCTAATTTGTTCACCCTCTCCAAATTCAAATTTTTTAATATTCTGATCTGGGTTCACAAACTAGTTTTCTCAAACTTTACCTCAGATCCCTGAATGCATTTGATATTCTCCCAATAGTAAGTGAGTTACTACATTTTCCTTTCCCTAGATGTGCTTCGGGTAAAAATTGTGTCGGGCTTCATTGCGGGGCCCCCCCCGTGGGAATTTCGTTTTTCCCATGGTTCGGGGGGGGGGGGGTTCAGGGGCCCCGATTTTCAGGTTAGCGCACACTAACTCAAAAATGATATTTTTTCCGAAATTTTGGAAAAAATTCAATCGTTTTTCGGTTCTCCCGAACCATTCTGATTTAGGAAATTTCGTTGACGTTGCCTACTTCGGGAAAAACGATTGCACCATCTATACTAAACAGAGTATAGCGTCTTGAAGATTGTGGAAAGTCTTTACTTTTCTATGGGAACTAGTAAAGATATGGATTCCTATCTATAACTAAGAAATATCAAAAGTCAAATATTAATTTATTTCTCATAAGAGTTAGTTATGGTTCCTTTTGAAAATGTTTTTTCAATGTGGTAGTTTAGGATTGAGATCTAAACCTCTCTTCCTGCTACAGAGATTTTTCAGTGACTACTTGTGATATAATTTTTTATGATACATTCTAATTGCAATGAACAGGAAATGAGACTTTCAATTGCATCACTGCACAGGCTCTGAGGGTAATAATAATAATAGTTATTCTATATAGAGCCATTGTAGAAAGCATTTAATAGCCATAATAAAAGTCATTGTCCAATTTCCATATCAGATTCATTTCAGATCCCTCAGAAGGATGAAAGCCAGCTTTTGAACTTACACAGATGTCAAAGGTATATGCTTTAGATCAGTGCTTCCCAACCTGTCCTGGGAACCCCACAACCAGTTGAGTTTTCAGGATATCCATAATTACTAGGCACGAGATACATTTACATACCAAGCCATTCTTTCATTAGCACAGAAAATGTTTTACTTGGCTTGACTCACCCAAAACCTCTTTGGTATCTGGAGGTCATATAATATGGAAAAAATGAATATCAATTGCTGTTTGGAAGATACATATTACTATTTTGTACACATTCACTTTTAGCCTTCACTATAAGGGAGTTATAATGTAGTGCTTGACTGGCTATACGTGGGAGATTATGATAGATTGTTTATGGGCTAAGCATAAAAGAATTTTAGGATTTTGTATGTAGCAGAAGTTGAATATTGCTGCAAACTGACAGGTGTAAATTGAAAATTTATAGAGCTAATCATAGTGAACAGTTACAATGTGTGCTGAAATCTGCATGCACATTGCATATTAAATATCCTAATTCATGGGTGTATGTTTGTGTGACAGGTGACATGCCCACTACAACATTTTACGTAGCTGTCCTTCAATTCATGTGGCTTAGGATGATTTTGATGGAATTTGTCACAAGTCTTTTTATTGGTATAGTCAAGCTCTGAGTGGGTTCATAATGGTGTTGGCTGGCTAGCAAATGCCAAATATAAGCTGTGTGACCCATGCTTGCTTTCTGTGTTGCAGGTGATGCTGAATATGGATGCCAGATGTGGCTTCTCACCCCAGTCACTCTTCCTACCACACCTGCAGAGAGAAGATACAATGAGGCACTAATGTCTGTTAGCTCAGTGATCAACATACCGTTGGTATGTAAAAAAGTCATTTTTGCTGTTTGGTCAAAATTGGGGTGCCCTACAGTATGACCCTCAAACAGTAGTTGAAATAGCACTGGCCTGCAGTATGTTTCACAAGATAGCTATCCAATATGCCATCCTAGCTGATATGATCTGGGATCTTGAGGAGGATCCAGGGTATTTCTCCCTATCCACACACACATGTCCTGGGGGAGCCACACAGAGGGAGTCAGAATTATCACAGAATCATACAGCACTACTTTGCTTGTAGCTCATGGCCTTCTTATAGCTTTGAATAGATGAGTGCTGAGTAGCTGCTCCATTGCACTCTCCATTAACCAGTCCTTGACTTGTTTTGAAGTTTGCAGGAGTCTCTGGTCTTATGTGTATCTGTGATCAGGCTTTTCCTAGCAATAGTATTTTGCCCTATATTCATCTAGGGGTTTCTGCATTTTTTGTATATTCTCACCTTTTTATAGGTTGTGACTCAGGGATATAAATTCCCCTTGAGATTGTGATCAGACAATAAACAATAAAAGGAAAGAAACTTTCACAAAAGAGCACTGAAAGTACTTCTAGATTACAACTTCGAGGATGCATAACAACAGGGACAACACTTTGGTGTTGCTGCTAAACTCTTTTGTGGCAGTCCAGCTTTCATTTCTGCCCTGGGACCTGGAAACCTCTTCTTTACATATTATAGCTAGTATTACTGTGATTTCTCACTGGATTAAACATTGTGATTTCTGTGATTGGTTGGGGAAGGTCATGTTATGTCCCTCTTAGCACTGGCAGTATTGTGGTGGTTATATCTCTAGAAAAAATATCTGCAATGGACGCAATGCTCAAAACATGAAAAATCAGTGCATTAGCATTGCAGATACTTTATATGTTCTTGGGGTTTGAACATTGGCTTTCTGCCTTCTTTTTCACATTCTACATAGTAGTCCCCAGACCAAACAGTGCGCCTAAAACAGCGCTGCACTGTGCCACTGCCCAGTTCCTTGGCCCTGTCCGAAGCGTCTCTCTTCTTCTGATGATCCATACTCCCCTCTCATTTCCTGGATATCCATAGCTCCAATAACTCAAGGCTGACTAGCCTCTCCATTTTTCTTCCATCCCAGTATCTCCTTCTCTCGGTCTCCCCTGACACCCCCTACCAGCATTCCTGTTTTTTCCTTCTTCCTGCCAAGCACTCCCCAATCTTTCTTTCTCATCCCTGCTCAGTATCCCCTCCATTCATGCCCAGCATTGGCATTCCCTTTCTTGCTCATTCCTTCCCCCTCTATTCCCCTACCCCTCCCCCTTCCATAGCTAGCACCAGTATCTCCCTTTCCTTCCTCCTTCCCTCTCAGGCCAGCATCAGTATTTCCCCCTCCGTCCCTTCCTCTCACCAGACACCACCAACATCCCCTTCCATGTCCCTCCCCTCCTATGACCAGTACCAGTATCTCCCTCTCTCATCCCACCCTAAGGTTAACACTAGTGTCTTTTCCCTCCTTACTCACCTCTCTCAGCTAGCACCATCATCCTCCTCAGCCCTTCCCTTCCCCTCCTCATGCTCCAGTATCTCATCAGTATCTCAATCTCCCTCTTTTTCCCCCCACCACCAAGATTTCAAAGGTGGGATCAAGTCTAGCTTATACTAATTAATGGTTGAGACCAGAGTACATGCATAATTTCTTTGGGCTCAATATAAACTTGCAAGGCATGAAAGAAAAGTTTCTATTTTAAAGTCTGACATTACCTAGTACATTTCAGTTTTGTAACTTTTTGGCTGTTGGTCATAATAATAGAATTATCCAGTTGATCTTTGTATTTTTAGTAATGGAGCAAACATGGCTGCACATATTGTATAAACAGACCTATTAACTTTAAAGCTCTGCTTTTCTAGCCTTTTTCATTGCAAAATCATGAATTATCTCTCCAAAATCAATTACTCTTGCAAGTTCATATTCAATAGCCAAAATAGTAAGCTGGCTTAACTGTTCTTGTTCCATAGCAGAACGCCTGCAGTTTTTGATAAGTGCTAGCTTGCTGAAACCTTTTCAGCTTCTGCTACAAGTCACTGGAACTGTGCAACATAGCCATAGGGCTATGTGTACTTCACTGAAAATTAGTTGAGGTTGTTTCTTGTAAATATCATTAACAACCCTATTCACTAACCTGCTGTGCACACATTAATGTGCATAATTAATAAACTGATCTCATTAGAAATAATGGTGCCCATGGCAAAATACCGCACATGAATGCTTCTTAACTTGCACTACCAGTTAGTTAATGGGGCTATAAGCATAGATGAAGGTAGTTCATACTCTTTCCAAAAGTAGATCTGGAAATATTTTTCAAAAGCAGCATTTTGCAAGGAAAATTCTAGAGAGGACTGTAGGATAGTTGTAAAGTTCCTTCCGGTTCCTCAGGCTCTAACACCACGTATTTTAGAATTCAACAGACTGTAAAACATGCTGTTGGTTGATGTGAAGCTACACTCTAATTCACAGATAATGTTGTCCAAAACTGCATGGAAAACATTCCTTCTGAATAAGGATTCAGCATCATCTTCAGAGATAGTAGAACAGGATTATTTTTGCTATGTCATCATGAAATCTTTGTCACCCTCTTCCTTCGTAATTATGGCAAGATTGCCATGCCTTCTAGTTTAAGACATGCTTCATCTTGAATTTTGGGCCACTGATCTCTAAGTCCTTTTACTTCATCAGTAATCACAGCAACGAGAGCTGTCTTTTGATTCAAGAGTGAAATTTTGATTCTGTTATCAAAACTTGAAAGAACCTTGTAGCAGAAACTAACCAAGGTAAGGAAGTGCCTTTCTGGTGCTTTCCAGTTGTGACTGGGCCTCCTGTGTCCATGCACGATCACATTTCATGTTTTTAGTGTATCTGCTGGTACAATGTTTTGTGAGTTCACAGACAACATCATCACATGTGTGTGTCTGACTGAGTGTAAAGTAAGCAGGGTATTTTATATGTTATATAATCTCTGCTTCACAGGGTTATCACTGAAAAACACACAAAAGCATCTGCATGCACAACAGAATGCAAATGTTTTAGTTCATCCTGCTGCATATTAACTCCTCCAAGATTTAGTGAATGGGAAGCACAGCAAGTTAATTTCTGAATGTAATACAGGTCTGAATACCTTCTATTTTCCGTGACATAACAGAGCCATTATCAAACCTTGACTTCTCTATCAATCAAGATGATATAAGGCTTCAAGCTGGCAATTAGCATTTCAGCAAATGCTCTCTATTTTGAAATCAAAGTTGATACACTTAAGACCCCTTTCTTTAATATTAAATGCATCAGTATCTCTGAGCTAATAAACAAAATATCAACTTGTGGTGTTCTTGTTGAAAGACATCAGGAGTGGCATCACATGATAGACTTAATACATGTCCCTTTCTTTCTTTAAGGATGGCCTTCTGCACACTCTTACAACAGAATTCAATAAACTCATTCTGAATCTCTTCTGAGAGATAGTATGCCTGTCCTTGAATCATTTTGCTCTCTAGTTGCTTCTTGTTGACTTTTACCAAATGGTCACAATGAACCATTAACTCAAAAGTTTCAGGAAAGTTGCTATTCTAATCATCACCTCCCAGATTATTATTTACTTGGAATGCTAAACTTCTTCAAGCAAGATATAAGATAATATCCAACAATCTGTCCAATATTTCTTTCCATTTATTTATTTAAATTGTCATCTCTTTGCTTCTGTTAATATGAAGAGATCTATATTCAGCACCACTTAGCCAGATAAATACTTATCCATATAAGCTAAGTGACTGGAGGGATATTGGCATGATGGGAGGAGCTACTTACCTGATTAACATAGCCAGATAAATAACAATATTCACACCTATCCAGTTATTTTAGCCAGATAAATCGTATCCAGCTTATACGTGTATATTCAGTGGCATAGTTTCATAAGTCTTAACTCGCTAACTCAACCAGACTTTTCTCAATATCTACCTCTCAGTTTTAACCTGGCTATTTATTCCATGTCCATCTGGCAGTGAATGGTGTGATTTATTCTTATGTCATATAATCTTTTCATGTATAGGAAGTTTATTATATAAAGTATATCATGTTTCATATTTGGTGAATACTCTTGATTTTTTTGCCAGTATGATCAAGGTGGAAACACTTGATAGATAGGAATCCAAGCAAGCCAGTCTCTTGGTATTTGCTCTACACTGGAAGTCTTACATTTGAGAAGAAATTAAGGAAACTAATGGAAACCAACATATTTTGGAATTGACTGCTAGCTTACACATTTTTTCAAAAGTCAGAACACCAGATAACCGATTCTATCCATCAAAAAAATATATCAGTTTAGGCCACAAGCCTGAGTTTAAAAACAAACAAACCATGAATTAAATAGTATAGTGCTACTCTCTCCTGTTTTTTATAAACCTTCTTCTGAACATGATGTTCATATTGAGTAGGCCAATGAGTATTTAAGTAAACTGGATATTCAGCAGAACTTACCTAGAGAAGTGTTCCACTGAAAATAAAGATATCTGAATAACTTTAAGATAGGTGTTTTTATGACCAAGACTTACATGGCACTGAATATCAGCACTGCCTGGACCAAGTGAATCTACACCTGGGAATGACACCAGTGCTGCCTCATTTTACCTGGGTAAATTTTGTTCAGACAATTAGCTTCTTGGACAATATTTTGCCAGGAAGTGAGAAGAAATATTCAAATCTCAGTTTGTGTCTGCCTAACTTCTAAAGTTACTCCAAACCTTAGCCACTATTGAAATTTCCAAGTCACCATGCGTATAATTTTAAAATTGGTTTACCGTAAGCCAATTTTTTTAGAATTAGATGCATTTGCTCTACAGATATGGAATTTGAAATCCAAGCTGACATACTAAAGGAGAGATTCAGAGTTCGAGGATATCCCCATAAGGTGATTCAGAGGGCATATAAAAGGGCGAAATTTAGTGATTGCCAACAATTGTTGTTATACAAGCCTAAAAAGGAAACATCTCGATTGGTATGTCTATTACAACAGTCTACAGCTACGGGTATGATCATCTCAGCTATTAAGAAGCATTGGCATATTCTGTCTTTGCATAAAGAATTCACAGAACTTCCTATCAAGCCAATACAGGAAAATGCACAGGAGAGCCGGCGAGCGCCAGCTCTCCCGGCGTGCGCACAGCCACTCTCCTGGGCGCGCGATTCAGGAGGGAGGCCAATGCAAATTAGGGCCCACGGTAAAAGGAGGCGCTAGGGACACTAGCACATCCCTAGTGCCTCCTTTTTGACAGGAGCGGCGGCTGTCAGCGGGTTTGACAGCCGACACTCAATTTTGCTGGCGTCGGTTCCTAAACCCACTGACAGCCACAGGTTCGGAAAATGGACGCCGGCATAATTGAGCATCCGTCTTCCGACCCGCGGGCTGCGGGCCGATTTTTAATTTTTTTTTTTTTACTTTTTTTTTTTACTTTTGTGGCCTCCGACTTAATATTGCTATGATATTAAGTCAGAGGTGTACAGAAAAGCAGTTTTTTCTGCTTTTCTGTACACTTCCCTGGCACCTGCAAAAATTAACGCCAGCCTTTGGGCAGGAGTTAATTTCTGAAAGTAAAATTTGCGGCTTGGTGTGTCCCCACCATCAAATTCATTGAAAATTTTGGAATCTTTCAAGAATGTCTTTATTGGATGCCACATATATATAATAGCAACAATTTTATTGGATGTCATAAATATATAAACAAAATCTCTTTAAAAAATATAAGTGAAAAAACTATTTTTCACATAAAAAAAGTTCACAAAAGGAGGAGGTTGGAGGTTAATGATTATAATATGCATATATGGTGCAGGGACGCCTACATGATTATATGAATCCTTCAATCAACTCCTCTAAATATTTTTATAAAAATAATTTTTGAATATTTAACATTAAAATTGGACTGGCGTGTAGGTTACTAATAAATTCATACTGTTGCAAAAATTAATATACTTTGCAAAAAGATATTGATTATTGATAAACGAATATACCCTTTGGGTAGTACAGTGATCGAACAGACCGTTCAATTTGTTGATTAAATATAACTTCTAAAGTTAGCCAGCCAAATCTTTTGAATATCAACTCAATGATGCTAAAGGCAATATTATGTGCCTATCTTTTGAAAGTATTATATAAGTCTGTAATGGGTGGTATGTCCCATTACCCTGGTTAAAGGATGATAAGGGACTAGATAAGCCAAGAACCAGGACAGCCAGGCTTGAAAAGAGGGAAAACTACAACTCACAGAGGTTCCAGCGGCTCAGAAGCAAGAGGGAATCACCAGAGCCTGGAAGCCAGTTGGGAAACCTTATCAAGGGGGGTAGAACCTTGGAAGGAAAAAGCAACTATAATCAGTCAGAGGAAAAAAGGCGGAAAAAAAGGAGCAAAAGGCAGCAGCAGTTGTCCCAGTCTGCAGGTAACATGTCTACAATGTACTTTGCCTCAAAAAGTGATAGTAATATGTAAATCAGGATTGTACTGGGAGGTGTAAGAGACTAGAGAAAAAGGAAAGAATTCAGCTGGAGTGGGGGTGAAGGGGGTTCTCCTATATGAGGGAGATGACCGCTCATCCCAGCAAACAGCTGAGAGGAGAGAGAAGAGCATGGCTGGTGGGGACTGTGCTTTCCAAACTGAGGCCCTAGATTCATCATTCCCTGCGGAATGATGTGCTGCCAAGGGGGCAGGGAGCTGCTAGTGTGTAGCTGGCCGCATCGCAGCGGTGCACTTTCGCCTGCCGTGGTGCAGCCATGCCGCACACTATCGCCCCCATAGCACCACGCTGAAAGGTGGTGCTATTTCCCATGCTACTGCCGGCGATAATGTCCAAAATATTGTCGCCGGCAGCGGTGTCGCCACCCCATTTCCCTTAGCCCCTCCCAAACTCCACCCCCTTCCCCTAATTTTAATTTTACCGCCGCAACAATGGGCTATCGCGACCTTGGAAAATGACCCAATGAGGTTGCTAAGGCTGTGCTAAAAGAATCAAGACTGGACTAAGCTGTTTGCGAGGGCCTTGTATACAGTACTAAGCTGGGGGATTACTGAAGAGAAAATCTATGTTGAACTGTCTTATGATTCACCAGCCGTGATGAGGAAAACAAGGCTGCACTAAGTTGTTTGTGAGAGCCTTGCGCACTAAGCTGGGGTGGCTAGGGGGCATAGAGACTGCTCTGAACTGCAACTACAGACCAGATCGCCGGCTGCAGATTTGATTTCTTCTAGGATACTGCAGAGGGAATCTATCCTTGGGAAACTCAGCTGTGAAATTTCACCCAAGTATCAGGAACCAAACTTCCACAAATCATATAATGAATCTGGCGGCTTTTCTTCATCATCAGTTGCCAGAGGCACAGTCTCCATATTAAATTCAAATCTATCTTGCTTTTGTTCATCTAGATCCCTAGTAAGTATATTGTCTTAACCAAACTGCAGAAAGGCTGTGTCCATTTTGAAAAACTGAAAGACTGATTAGTACTCTCTAACTTCTTTTAGTTCCCTTTTACCTCTTTATGTTTCTGGCTGCCTGGATTGTATTTCTAGCTGGACATGGTGTGCGTTTGTTTGTGTGAGACAGAGAGAGAGAAAAAAATATATATACCTCCGATAATCCCGTAATTCCAGGTACCATTCCCTATCTATCCCTGTCTCAGCTGTCTTTGTACAATGCTTAGACCATCAGACCTAATTCCTTACTCACTTTTGGACCTGTAATTCCTAAAGGTAATACTGATGGATTCTACTGTCCCTGAGAGTGTGGGATCAATCTCTCTCTCTCCCTGCTTGTAGTGCTCTGTCCTTCCTTTCTCCATCTATATGCACAAGGGATTCTGGGACTTATAGCTCTCAAGAGAGTATGTCAAATAAGGAAGCATAAATCTCCCTGTCTTTAAAAACTACAAGTCTTAGAATTCACTGCATATAATTTCTGTTTTACAGAAGGGCCCTAGGCTGGCCATCACTGTTCAGAATGCTGCTGGTTCTGCTTTTGATTGATTGACTCCAGCAGATCTCACAGTTTGGACACCGTGTATAGGTAGTAGATATCGTTCCTTAAATATCCTTAAGCGTAAGCCACCATTTAGCCTTAGTGGTTTTTTTTTCCTCATTGTACTAGGGTTGCAGCCTCGGCCTACACCCCCCTCCCAATCTCAGGTATCTGGTAAAGAATACTCCCCCCTCCCCCCTCCCCCACACCCCCTCCCAATCTCAGGTATCTGGTAAAGAATACTACCCCCCCCCCCCCCCCAACGCTATTTTTTCGCATTTGAATAGGACTCACAAGGGCTCAGGCTTTTAGAGCTGATTACAAAAAGAGGTTTCACGAGTTAAAAAATAAAAGTGAAACTACAATAACTGCCCTGAAACAAAAATAATTGGTTCCAGGCTTTAGACCTTGTATTTGTTCACTTCGGTATAATGGGAAGGTTCTATTAACTGAACTAGGGCAATAATAAAGAACAGGAAAAGAATTGCTAAGCAGGGACATGAGAAGGCTGAGGTGTATTATTGCTCGATCTTCAGTTGTCAGATTGCTGACCTTGTTTTTGCATTACTTTCTGATTGGGGAAGGACTCTGTGTTATTGCAACATGAAGGGAATTGGGCAGACTAGATGAGCTTTATAGTATTAATTGGCCATCTTTTTTCTAGGCCTGTAAAACACTACTTGCTGAGTGTTCACATTCTTATGGCCGGAAACATTTTCCCCTCAGGGTCCACTATCGCTCTTTTCAGGCAATAACTATATTTTCTCTATATTTTCTTATGTTAAAGCAGCAGTTCCAGCAAAACAACACCAGAAAGCATAGTTCAGATAGCAGTTAAAACAAATAGCATTATAAAAACCCTTGGCTCTTTCTAGTATTCAAATACATACAGTATGTAGCAGCAGCTTAATCATGCTATGCTTTCACACCACTGCTCCCTATAGAGATAAACTGTATATGTGTTTTTGAGCATATTGAAATGAGGCACAGTGACGACTGAAGTATGGAAAAGCATCTATGGTTTCTTGCTCTTAGATCAAGCTGGTATCACAGCGTGAGCAAACTCAGTATGCTTCTTCCACCCAATTTCAGATGGTGGTGATGTAAAGAGTGACTGCATATAGAAAAGGATACTGAGAGTCTTACATATTGCAAAGGAGTTACTAATGTATTATGCAATTCTGACTGGGGTTTGCCCTAAATGCATATGTAAAGGGGATTTATTCAGGTTTTCTGAGATATGCAAAGTCTCTGAAGCCAATTTTTTGGTCATAGGATATGACTTATTGTATTCATCAAAGTCAGTAAATACAGTTTGTCAGAAATATTTGATTCTGGAAGAATTGAGTCCTAATTGATTTTTCATTTGGCTTTAGCTCACGCCTTTTCCTTGGTAGCTCAAGGTGAGTTACATTCAGGTACAGCATTATGTGTACGTACGTCTGGCATAAGTACACACGCATGATTTAAAAAAAACAAAACAAAAAAACAGGCTGAGTACACATATACTCAAGTGTACATGTGGGACAGTATGCATGAGCATAGTGGGCATAGTTGCAGTATGTTGGGGCGTGTTTTGGATGTTCATGCATACTTTTCTATTTTATAAAGAAGATACGTGCAAGCATTATCAAGAATGAGGAAGCACTTTTACACTGGCAATTGTACGTGCCAAATTTAATCTTTCCTTGTCTTTTTGGACCTGGTGTTTGTTGTGCTCGCTTCGCCTGGTACATGCCTTCAGGGGCCATGATCACTGAAGGCAGTGATAAGGGATAAAAGCTGCAAAAAGGCTCTGGAGGCGAGAGGGCTCCTGGGAGCTGAAGACAAAGGCCTGTCCATACTTGTGTGCCATTCCCATGTCAGCAGAGTGCGATGTTTCCACCTGGACTCCTCATACAAGATGTTTTGATCCTTTATGACCTCTTTGACATGATCTACCTCCCATGGCTGGAAGTTAAGCTTCCTAAGCAGGAAGATAGGCTGTGAGACCCACCCTTATACACCCATTTAAAGGTGATATAATTACACTTATAAGGGGGCAGGTTTTATACAGTTTATAAAATATAGTATTATTTAGTGTGGAACCTGTATATGCATACGTTTATATTATGTATGCATGTTCATTGCCTTTTTAGATGTGGTACATACATATTATTTTCTTATATGTGTGTTTAGAGTTTGCCAATATGCTGGTTAGAGGGTATAAGAAATCCAAGACATGTGTGGATGATTAATTAATTATTTGAAGCCTTATCCTATCTGTTATTGTTTTTCTCTTCACCTCTAGAGCCAGTATGCAATCAGAGAGGATGAGGCCCTTTAATTACCATAAAACACTCATGTTTGTTACTTTATGAATCCTGAGCATTAGAAGGGCGTTTGTTTCTAGAAGGTCTCCTTTGCTGTATCTACCCTTCATACTCCATTTAGTGTAATTTATGTCTGGATAGGGAACAGCTATGGGAATTGACAGTTCCAACATTGCTTCAGGTGATTTCACTCAAACCCTTGACAGATTGCTTGTGTACGTCCTTCTCCACTATAGGGTCTGCAGGTGGGTGAGAAGAAGTAATGAATCTATCTAGTCCCTGACTGCTCACAGCTGGGGGCTTTAAAAAGAAAGCCTTCAAATACTCCTTTTGCATACATGTCTAGGGGCCAAGGGGGAACCTCAGTACTGATAGGCTGACCTCCACTTGCAAACGGGGCTTCCGGAGATGTTAGCATACAATGGAGTAGTGGATGTTGCGTTCGTGCCTGCTTTCGCCCTCACTCCACCCTCTCTACCTGTGTGGCAACTCCCTCCGTGCCTGATGGACGGCTTGATGCTGTGGCGTCTCCATGCCACTTCTCCCCGGCGTCCCCAGGATGGCTCGACGCTGCGTATCCGCCATGTTCCTGATGACGTAGGGCGCACGCTCCGAAGTATGTACCAGCAAGGGCGCGAACCTCAGGGGTGTCCCCCTGTATTGACGTCATCCGCTTCCAATATAAAAGGTCTTTACTTTTGCTAAAAGATTGAGTTAGCAAGGATTCCGATTGGACTAGCTTCAGCTGTCCAAGACTACTTTGCACCCAAAGGATTGCTTGCAGGATTTCCATCGGCCCCGCTTTACTCTTGCAACAGTGCCTCTCCGGACCTACAAGGGGTACCCGCTCCTCAGGGGCCTCATTCTCTTTCTCTATTTCAGATTACAGAAAGGAACCGGTACTCGCTCCTCGAGGGCCCATGTTCCTAAACTCTCTGAAGACTTGCCAATGCCTGGAAGCGATCGCAAGAGACGGACATTGTGAGTTATTATTTCAGACTACATATAGGAACCGGTACTCGCTCCTCGAGGGCCTATGTTCCTGAACACTCTGAAGATTCTCCTTGCCCAGAAGCTATCACAGGTACAGACATTTGTGAGTTCTTATTTCAGACTACCGATAGGAACCGGTACTCTCTCCTCAAGGTCCTATGTCCTAAACCCTCTGAAGACTCTCTATTGCCTGGAAGCGATCACAAGAGACGGACATTGTGAGTTATTATTTCAGACTACCGATAGGAACCGGTACTCGCTCCTCGAGGGCCTATGTTCCTGAATACTCTGAGGATTCTCCTTGTCCAGAAGCTATTACATATACAGATATTGTGAGTTACTATTTCAGAAGGTATATAAGACTGGCACTCGCTCCTCGAGGGCCTATGATCCTGAGCACTCTGAAGATTCTCTATTGACTAGAAGCTATTCCAGATACAGATTATTGTGAGTTACCACTGCTCTCCCAGAGCTTTCTCTGGAACAAGGTACTTGCTCCAGCTATTGAGCCATTTCAAGACCTTATGTGAGTTATCACCTAGTACTGGCTATGTATATCTGCATACCCTGTCTATTCACTATCTACAGTCTCCTTGCAGCTCAGCAACCTTGGAATAGCAGTTCCAGTATCTGAGGGACTTCAGCCCTGCCGGGCTTACCAGCTCACTACTGCCACCTCTGGTGTTTATACTACCTTTCTAATAAAAGAACTATCTGTGTCTGTCTCCATACTCCAGCCTAGCCGGTGGTCCCTCTCGGGACTCCCTCCTGGGGGTACTGTAATCTGCCATCGGCCCAAGGATTCACCTATATACTTTCTGTCCAGCTGAGCACCATCTCCAATACTCCGCTGGTACAGATTGCCAACTCTGCAGTCTACATCATAACATATTGCCGTTCCTTAGCAGACCCATAGGAGGCAGTACACAACAGATTGCAACTCTTCCCCTTTGGGGAGGGGATTCTATCAGACTGCATTTCGCATCTGCTAGCTCCTCCCATCCGCATAGCAAATCTCATCAGATTGCTAACCTGCTAGCAGATCCCATAACAGTGCAGTAACCTCGTGGCACTAGAACAGTGGGCAACAAACAAGGGATGCCAGGATTCACATCCCACTGCTGTTCTTTGTGACATAGAGGGCAAGTTACTTTACCCTCTATTGCCTCAGGTACAAGCTTAGATTGTGAGTCCTCTAGGGACAGGGAAATAACTACAGTACTTGAATGTCATCCACTTTGAAGTGCCAACAAGCAGAACATAAGAATCAGATAAATAAACAAAATAATAATAAAGCAGGGATTTCCAGTTGGAAGCTGAGGCACTTGCAATGGAAGGACAGCCAGTGTGAACAGAGAGTAGGTGAGTAGTGGGTCTGTAGTTAAATGAGCTACCTGTTGAGCTCCTGGTTGGCCTTCATCACCATGGGGTAAGACTGAATTTGTGCCCTATTCAGTTTATTGACAGGGAGGTAGACGTGGATGAGTAGAACTTGATGCAGCTTCCATTAAAAAGAGCTCCTACATGAACCTCTTCATGGAGCCACTAAATGTCAGGTCCTTGCCTCCCCATTGTGTGATGTCAGAAGTGGTGAAGCAAACTAGATGTATCACTCTATAGTTTCAAGTATATAGGGCATATTCACTGCCTTATACTGAATTTGAGACATATCAGAAAATCTGCAGTTTTGATACTTATGCTATGGCTAAAATTCACCAACAGAAGTATCACCAACCAAAGCTGAAACCTGTGTTATCCTAATAAAATCATCATCTTGACCCAACTACTATACTGCTTATTTTTAAATACATTTAATATTATGACAGTTTAACAGTTCTTACAATTTTTACCAAATGAGATGCATATTTTCTTCTTATCACTCAGGGGCAGATTTTCAAAGGGTTACGCACATAACATACGCACGTAACCCCCGAAAAGCTGCCCCAAGCTGCCCCTGCGCATGCCGAGCCTATCTTGCCGGCCCGGGGGCATTCCGGGGGCGGGGCCGAGGCCTCCGGAACAGCTGCTGTGCGGGGGATGGCGCGCCGGCAGCCAGGAGGCAGGCGTAACTTTCCCAATAAAGTAAGGAGGGGGTTTTAGATAGGGCTGGGGGGAGGGTTAGATAGGGGAAGGGAGGGGACGGTGCGGGGGGGGGGGGGGGCGGAAGGAAAGGCTGCTCGGCTCGGCGTGCGCAAGTTGTACAATTGCGCATGTTATAAAATCGGGCGTAGATTTGTTCGCGCCGGGTTGTGCGAACAAATTTATGCCCGCGCGCAGGTTTAAAAGATCTGCCCCTCAATGTATTAAGTTCAAACCATAGCTGAGTAATCTTTTGAAAGCATTTGTCTTTTGGATTTTTTTTTTTTTGTGTGTGTTTCTACAGTATAGAAGAAAATGGGTTTCAAATAAAATATGACCCATATGAAATATAGTGGTCTCTTAAGTCTTGAGTTATTGTACAAAACTAAACATGGTTTCTTAGTGACATTTTGCTGGGGGGACTGAAATTTAAAAAAAACTCTGAACTTTATTTGAGTTTGTACGTGCTCTGGGTCTTGATTGTGTCATGTTTCGTACCGGTTCTCGGTGAATTCCATGGAGCTTTAATTGTGAACCTGCAGTAAAGGATCTATTGATTTTTTTTGGCTTTAGTGCTAAGGTATGCTAGGATTCCTTGCTTAGTATATAATCATTTATATTCTGCAAATTCTGCAAGTAAATTTTGTTTTCATTCTGAAGAACCCATTTTATAGCTAAATTTTAATTGACCTAGAATGTGTTCTCAAAGGTCCATTATAGCCACGCTCGCAAAGTTTATGGGAGTTTGGATTTTCTCCAAAGCTGGGTAGCAATCCATTCTTTTAATTTAAGGGAGGTTAACAATAAATGCCTAATTTAACCAACAGCTTCCATGGCGCTAAAAGGAGCTTTAGAATTGTATTGGAATAATGATACCATTATAATCACCGTTCTTATATTATTTTCAAAAGAGAAGACTTGGTTTTGTGATTTATCCCCTAGAAGCTTAGACTGTGAATCATTATCCTGAAAAGGTCACTACATGGGTTTACCAGCAGTGAAAAAAAAATGCAGAAAACGAAAAGATAACATATTCAACTGGAAAAGTCTTTCACCTCATGAAGCAGAAGAAAATAATGGATGAGCATAGCTACTACCAGAAGCCAATTCTCTAGAGATATACATTTATAGTATTGTAATACAACTTCATAAATTAATATTCTATAATCTTCAAAACCTTACAAATCTGTCACAGGCACTTTAATTTTCTTTATGATACAGCTTTAAAAGGTTTATTCCTTTTTTTTAAATGACCAATCAAAACCAACAGCCATTTTTATCATACCAAAACAATAATCTGTCAAATCACATCAACTACTGAGGAGACATCCAAATCAGCTTGAAATAACAGAAATAGGAGCTTCCCTCAAAATATCAGCCTATGGGGCAATCCCAGTCATTGTGCAGCAACATCGCTTATGCATTGGACTTGGGCTGCAAACATGCTGAGGTAGATTTTAAAAAAGTACGTGCGCACGTACTTTTGTTCGCGCAACCGGCACGAACAAAAGTACGCCGGATTTTATAAGATACGCGCGTAGCCGCACGTATCTTATAAAATCCGGGGTCGGCGCGCGCAAGGCTGCGCAAAATCGGCAGCCTGTGTGCGCCGAGCCGCGCAGCCTGCCTCCGTTCCCTCCGAGGCCACTTCGAAATCAGAGCGGCCTCGGAGGGAACTTTCCTTCCACGTCCCCCCACCTTCCCCTCCCTTTCCCTATCTACCCCACCCCCCAGCCCTACCTAAATCCCCCCTACCTTTGTTGTGCAAGTTACGCCTGCGTGAAGCAGGCGTAACTTGCGCTCGCCGCCCCGGCATCCCCAGCACAGACCGCAGTGCCGGGGGACTCGGGACCACCCTCCTGGCCTGCCCCCGAACCGCCGCCATGCCCCCGGACCACCCCCTGGCCCCGGGATTTACGCGCGTCTCGGGGCTTTGCACGCACCGGCGGCCTATGCCAAATAGGCGCGCCGGCGCGCAGGGCTTTTAAAATCTATCCCAATAGGTTCTCAAGAAAGGTATTGGTTTGTGGCCACCTATTGAGAATAGTCCCTGCAATGGCTATGTTAGAAAAGAGAGGAAGAAAAGACCTAATTGGGGGCAAAAGCCTTTGACTGGCAGCTATATTTAAAAGCACAGCGTGCAAATAAATTAGGGATGCGCAAATAAGTTGGGCTCGCGTGCACCAAGCAGATTTTAAAAGCTGCCAACACACGCGCACATCTCTCGCAGTGCTCACATCTCCAAGGTTTTCAGAAAGGAGTGGGAATGGGGATGGTCTGGGTGGGGCTTTGGCATTTCAGGGCATGAACCAGAGATGTGCACATAAATACTTATACACCCCGGCGCGCACCAAGGTCTCCTGTCACGTAACTTTACTTCTGCTTTGGATGACATGTACGATAAAAAATAAAAGGGTCAAGTCATTTCTGAGGGGTTTAAAGGGACTGGGGTAACTGGGGGGGGGGGGGGGGATCAGAAGACCTAACTTTTAATTGGGTGACCCGGTGGATGAACTGGTACGCTGGGGATGGTGTGGGCCTGTGCCCCTTTTAAAATCCCCCTACTTATACGGTAGAAGCAGGGTTTGCATTCACATGTGCACGCAGCCCAGACTATGTTATAAAATGGTTATGGCCCTGGGCGAGGGCCTACGTATGTGCATGTACAATTCATTTCAGTTCATTCATTTGTTTCATGGGGACTTCAATTTGTTTCAATCTCCCCCCCCCCCCAAAATTATTTGTTCATTCGATTTATTTGTTCATTTGTTTGCCATTAAAGTCAAAGGGTAAGCACTACAGCCTATTTTGGGTGCCAGAATTGTGGTTTTCTCATGAAATTTTGGGAAGACATTGTCATAAGGGGGAAAGAACTCCAAGGTAACTAGACTGTGGCAAAGTGGCACCAAAAGTGGCATAAATTTCCTAAGGTACTGTAAAGGGGTAAAGGGGAACCAGCAGTGGCAGAAGTTCTCCAAGGCACTATGAGAGGGGAAAAGAAGCAGCAGGAGTGGGAAGAGCACCCCAAGGCTCCAAAAGAGAAGAACATTGGCATCAACTCTTTTAGGCAGCATGAGGGGCGAAGTGGTACCAAGAGTGGCGTGAATATCCTAAGGCACCATTAAAGAGGAATAAAGCAGCAAATGTAGTGGGAAAAACCCCAAGGCCCCAATTAAAGGGATAAAGCAGCATAAAGAATGGCATCAATACACAAAAAGCACCATGAAAGGGGCAAAGCAGCCCCCCCAAAGTGAAAAGAACATCCCAAGGTGTAGAGTCTGGCTCAAGGCAGAGTGGCAGAAAGAACTTCAAGGTATGAAGTCTGGGTATGGAAGTAAGTTTGAGTGTCAGAAAACCCCCAAAGTTGTAACATGAGAAGTATGGGAAGGCAGAATGGATTAGGTAATGTTGGTCTTCCAGTGGAAGTACTTGCCACTTGTCAGATTTAATGCAAGAGAAAAATTCTGTCATCAGAATAATTTCTGTGACATGAGCTTTCATTTCATTCCCTTCTTGAGCTTGAATTTGCTACTGGGTAGAATTATGGGTTCCTTGTGAAATGTGCTTTCTGAATGAAAGTTTAGTTATAATCAGAACATGTAAATGGTTTCTTATCAGTGTGGTTTCTCTGACAAGTTGTGAGGTTTGCTTTATTAAAAAAAGGTTTTACCATATTCCATAGCTGAACATAAGTTTTTCCATTTCTTTTATTTTTGTAAACTATCAATAACACCCATTTGCAATACAAACAATAATGCAGCTGAAACCTTTTACTGAAACAATAATTACAATTTTAAACAGCAGAAAACAAAAAAATTATATTCTCCAAGATACTAATTCTTCTTCAAGCACACTGATATTCGCTCTAGAACTGCAACTTCTCAATTTATTGATGCCATTAATCCATCTGAGCAGTTGACTTCCAAAATGGGAAATAGTAAATGTGGTGGCATGAAAGAGGTGTGACAGCAATCTCCTATTAGGAAAAGAAAGGTCCAAAAAGTCCTAATCCCCTAATAAGCAAAAGGCAGGAGGAAGAGAAACTGCCATCCCTAAAAAAGCAATATATTCATATTCTATGAAAGTCCAAAAGGTTTGTATGTGACAACAACCCCACCATAAGTGCATGAAGGTACCCTCTTCACCACATCCTCTCCAACATAAGGAACTATCAGGACAATATCCGGAGTACGTCACAGGATATCGATAAGGGCAGTGAATGAGATGAAATTTTAGTTCTTTTTTAATGAAAGCAAATAGTTTATGTGCTGTAGTCCATAACCTGATCCAATCATCTTGCTCTAAGGACAACTGAGATCAGGATTCCAAGCTTGTAAAAGATGAGTAGTCTCCCCCCCATACACACACACACACACAAGGCCATCAAATGCCTATTACAGACTGAGAATCAATCTGAAAAAGAGTAGAATGTCTCTCCCATAGCATACTTTCAGAAGGAAGCCCATAAGCCAGCATCAGGCAACAAGTAACAACTGCCCTCTTATGCATGGAAAATCTGGAAATGCATGCACAGGCACATTGATTTTCAGTAATGCAAGCTTTTCCCACGACTATGGTGCCAGCCTTGAGCAATGAGGGCTCATGATGTCCCCTGTCGTGTGAAAGATATAGACACTGGGTATGCTGGTTCATGGGCAGGAAAGAGAGCGCTGAGCCACTTTGGCTAGGTCTGGCCAGACAGTGGGCTTGTGTGCCCAATATGCCAGCACATCTGTGTCCATGGGCTCTGTGAGGTGGCCACTGTTTATTCCTGTGCTACATCCCTACTCTGCCTCTACCTCTGGTGCTCTACTTGACAGACCTTTTCTACTAGGCCCTTCTTTGTGAGACACCGAGATTAGAGGGCAAGACTCCCTTTCACTTGTACATTTCAGGGACGGTAACATTCGTGGTGGTGCATGGGTGCACATGCGTACGCATTCGTTGGCCCACAGCCATTTTATAATATAAGGGCCTGATTTTAAAAAACATTTACTCGAGTAAGTGGACTTTTGAAAATTGCTGCAACATATGCCATAGGATTTACTTGCTTAAGTGCACCTTACGTGAGTAAATGGCTTTTGAAAACTGCTACGATAGTAGGTTATGTTGACATGGTTAACTCCTTTGAAAATTACTTCCTAATGTACATATGTTATAAAATAGCCTGACCTTGCACACGTGTGTGTGTGCAACATTAGTGGACATGCGGCTGTGCACGCAAATCCCACTTCTACCGCGCAAGGGGGGATTTTAAAAGACACACAAGCCAACACCACTGCCAGTTTACCCAGTTTGTTCCCAGTCCGCCCAGTTAAGGGATAGGACTTCCAAACAATCCATCTATAATCAATTCAACCATTCAAACCCAAACAAGATAAAAACAGAAACTACAACTGGCATCAAACAATTTCAAGAATTTCAGAAATTTAATATGAAGCCCTCCTTTAAGATGAATTAATACTATTTTTGTTACTTTCCTTTTTACATCTTTCCCTTCTCCCCCTCTTTCACCCACCCTCCTCATCTACCTATCATTTCACTATTGTTATTGTTTTCTTCTTTTGCAACTATGTATAATTTATCTGATTGTTGTTTTGATCCTGTAAACCGTTGTGATGGCTAAACCGAATGACGGTATATAAAAACGAATAAATAAATAAATAAATAAACTTCATTAGTTTAACACCCTTCCTTCTCCCACCTGTTAGACCCCCCACCCTTTAATACCCCGCTTATCTGTCTAGATCTTTTTTGTTTTATAAGTTGCACATCATCCGCAGCAGAAACAAAGTTACGTGGCGGGGGACCCTGGAGCATGCCAGTGCGCGTAAGCATTCATGCACAAATGTCAACTTTAAATCCTGGAATGCCCCCGCCCAGCCCAGACCACACCCACACCCACCTTTTATTTTTGAACTTTTCATTTGTGCCGCATCGGAAAGTACGCACGCAAGCACAACCGAGGAATGGGCTTTTAAAATCTGCTTGGCTCGCACCGGCCCGACATTCACGCATCCCCTAATCTCAGTGCAGGTCGGACTTTTAAAATTCACCATAAAGTGTAGCCAGCGTGTGTATATATTGTTTTTTTTTGGCAGAAGCTTCAGTTTTCTGCTGCAAAGAGTCCAGAAACTGCAACACCCACTGCTTCCATTCTCTTGCTCACAGAAGCCCCTCTAACTTTCCTCCAGAATATTTACTATAGGGATGAACCCTGGCCAGGACACTTCTGGAACTCAGTTCCCTGTGGCACGCTTGAAGGGCTTCGGGATAAACTGCTAATTTTATTGCAGCATGCGTGTTAGAAAATCTTGTGACTTACACACGGAAAAGCTGACAAGGAGGTAAATGCATGTAAATTACCCAGGTAAAATCTCCGCATGTGTATTTTTAAAGTTAGTCGTATAAATATGCGAGCAGCAGTTGCATGCCTGCTTATCCAGATAAATTCTGATTTTCGCCGGCTATATCTTGAAAGTGGCACTTACCTGCATAAATTGATTTCGACTTATCCGGATAAGTAGCAGCAGCAAAGTTTCTACTTATCTGGCAAAGGCCCTGATTCACTTACAGGTGAATTTTAAGAGCCCAACACACACTGAAATGAGAGGATGCGTGAATACGTTCGGCCGGTGCACCCTGAGAAGATTTTAATGGCTGCCTGGATATGTGTGTAAATGTCACTGCATGCACAAATGAACATTTTGCAAAAAAGGGGGAGGGCATATGAATGGTCCGGGCAGGGCATGGGCATTCCAGAATTTTAAAATGACATTTCTTCATATATACTTATGAGCACCGGCGCACTGCATAACTTTACTTCTGCTATAGATGATGTGTAACTTATAGAAACATTGAATTGACGGCAGAAAAAGGACCAGATGGTCCATTGAGTCAGTCCTGCAATCTTGTTTTGAATTCAAATCACAGACCTTTAGTCTGAGCCCTTTCATTGTCACTATGGTTTAATTGAAACTGTTGACCCATGCCTTGATCTAGACAGATCAGGGGAATATTAAGGTGGGGTCTAACAGTGGGATAAGGAAGGGTATTAAACTAGGGGGGTTTGGAAGTCCTATCCCTTAACTGAGTGAAGTGAGAACAAACTGGGTAAACTGGCAGTGGTGTCGGTCAGGATCCCCTGCCATATCACTTTACTTCTGCTATGGATGATATATAAGTTAAAAACAAAACATTCCAGGTTGATCAGCAGGGTTTTAAAGGTCACGGCTAACGGGGAGAAAGGAGGCTAATAAAGTAGAGGGGTTTGGAAATCTATCCCTTAACTGGGAGAACTGGGAACAAAGTGGGGAAACTGGCAATGGTGTCAGTGCGCATGCCTTTTAAAATCCACTCACTTATGCGGTAGAAGCAGAATTTGTGCGCATCCACTTAACATTGCGTGCATGCGGTTAGGCTATTTTATTACATGTGTGCACATTCAGTACGTATTTTATAAAATAGCTGTGTCCCTGGGCACAAGCAGATGAATACGCAAACGTGTGCCCAAATGCTAGTTTTAAAATTCACCTTTAAGGCTTTTCTTCCATTGTGTGTCTGGGGAATAATGCTTAGTGAATGAGGCCTTAAGTCAGATAGCCGGATGGCTCTAACAAGCACTACTTATTGGGCTGTCTGACTTAGCCGAAGAAGTAGCGCTTTTTAGACTTATCTGGCTATCTGCTATTCTGTTTCTCTTCTTACATGGAATTTCTATCCATAAAGATTCTACAGTGCCTTTTCTTTCCTGCAGAACCTAACCTATTTCTCTTTGCCCTCTAATATATGGCTCCATCCCTCTGCCAGTTTGACCCATCCAATCATTGCATTATGTATTTCCCCCTTGACTTCTTACCTGGGTCCGGGACCAACCTGGTAGGAGCCCTCCCCAGGGCAGACTCATTAGGTCTTCGCGAACTTGGCGCTTTGTGCCTCCACCTGGGGAAGAAGGTGCTAGTGGGTGGGATTTCCCTCCTTTCACCCCAAGAAAGCAAATGGGACTGTGAACAAGACTGGCAGTATGTATACATATATACAGTTTTATTAGACCATATAAGTATATACATTTCTACATGACTTTGTACATCTCCAATAGGATATCAAACAGCACACCTATCTACTCATGGTTAGCAGTCTCAGGCCACGCAACTATGTACATTTCTACAAGATAGCAAGATTTAGTGCCAAATAAATCTTGCTATCTTGTAGAAATGTATATAGTTGCATGGGTTTACAGCTCCTCTGTAAACCCATGTTGTCCAACGTTCAGTTATTCAGGTCCTCAGCAGTATCAGCTTTCAGCAATTTTAGCTCAGCTAAGGTTATGGCCAGTCATTTTTTGTTACCCAGCCTGGATGGATCACCTTCTCCCATCCAAAAGGTCTATGGAAAGAGATTATGGGGCCGATTTTAAATTTTAAGTGCGCGGAGTACATTTGTGCTCGCTACCCGGCGCGCACAAATGTACCCCTGATTTTATAACATACACGCGTAACCCTTTGAAAATCTACCCCTATGTGAACACCCTTCCATCCTGCTTGGCCTCTTTTTTTCTGTTCTCTGAGGACTAAGCTCCCAAGGGTCTGACTTCATTGTTAGTCAAGGTGAGAATCTGTTTGCTTCCAAGGACTGTTTTTCAGTGCATTTCTCTCATACATCCCTCTCTCATTCAGAATTCTCCAGTGTAGAACTTTTCTTGTCATAGCTCTGTAATTTAGGATTTTGCTATCCATTGATTTAAAGTGATATTTCACTGAAAATTACCAACAGTAGTCCAGGGGGCTATGATATGCAAATCCCCCACTAAGTCTCTGACTCATCTATTCAATGGTCATTTAAGCACCTTCATGATAAGGGGTCTAGCAACCTTTTCAATCTCATTCTGGGTTTCCTGGACTGGGGGCTCATGTTACATTGCTGCATTGTCCTCTGTTTTTTTTTCTGCTGCAGTTCACTTAAATGGTAGCATGATCCTTAACCCCTTCTCTCCCTTGGGAGGGGGCTTTCAAATATAATTTGTACCTTGGTATGACAGTGACCCATTGGTTATCTTTGTGTGTGTGCCAAAATCAGGAGATGTGCACACAAATCATGCTCCTACGCACCCATCACATTTTAAAAGCCACCCAGATGCACGTCTATCTCCTTGATTTTTAAAAATTGGTGAGGTCTAAGTGTGGTCTGGATAGGGCATGGTCATTTTGGGGTATGACCAAGAGATGTGGGCATTAACACTTACACATCCCAGTGCACACCCAGGCCCACTGCTACATAACTTTACTTCTGCTATAGGGGAGGTATAACTGTAAAAATAATTGAAATTCGCCATTTCTACTGGGTTTAAAGGGTCTGGGGTAATTGAAGGAAGGGCAGCCTATCAAACCAGGGGTCTTAGAGGACCTAGCTGTTAACTGGGTGAACTGGTGAATCTGGAAATGGTGTGGATGCTCACTGATTACAAAATAGCTAACTTACATGATAGAATTGGGATTTGTGTGCCAATCACACACCCACTTACAATTGTGCACACATGTGCATGCAACCAGGCTACTTTTAACATGACTGCAAGGGATAAAAGTGTGCCCGTGCAATGGCTTGAAGGTTCCCTGCCTACCTCTTCATTTAGTGCTTTACATTCTAACTTTCCCATCTTATTTTTTAGACTTCTAGCATTTCAAATGTACAGACATTTCAAAGTATGTTTTCTGTTTATATTAACAAACTGCTTATCAGCTGACAGGGGTGATTTGGAATATTTCTGCTCTGTCTACTCTTTGCTTAAAGGCACCTGGTCTACTTTAGCATTTATTACAACATCTCTATCAGGCTGTCATAACTTCCCCAATTAAAGGTGAATTTTAAAAGCTTTTACATTGTGATAATTGGGTGATTCATTTTAGAATTTTAAAAGATTAATTTATTCCAACTTATCCCTGGTAACTGGTAGGAATGTTGTATATACAAATTATTGAATGACTAGTAGCAGGACTAAAATAAGTCAATCACTGATAGAGTAAAGTTTATTTCATTTTAAGGGCTTAATTGATTTATTTTAAATATTATCCTCATAGTAGAAGTGATGATGTGTGTGTGTGTTTGTATATATATAAAGAGACCAAACTAGTAACTAGTTGCCCAGGAACCAGTATTCTTACCTTTTTAGAACAAATAAGTGACCTTTTGCAAACTCACAATTCAAACTTTGACAAATAAATACTATCTTTTACTAGGTCAGAGAATCTAGGTTTATTTTCCCACAGCACAAACAATTCTAACACTGGCAAACAAATACAAATCTGAAAACTAGCAATTTTTTAATATTATTAATTATGTATTATTTATTTTTATATATTTGATGTTTTTTATATTTGTTTTTAGTAAGGTTATAATTTTGATGTTTCAGGAATACTTTCCTTCATCATTTCTTTTACTGATTTAAATAATTTTTCTTTTATGATTATTTTTCCATTTTATTATACTTTTCTAAAATGTGGTTTTATTTATATACTCATTTTTTAAACTATGAAACAACTTATGTACTTTGAGGCTCTACTGGGGAATAAATCTCAGACATTTTATACTGGGGGCATTTTCTCTACCTGTTGAGTTATACTTGCGGTTAAAAGCCTAGCTGAGACTTAGAACAGATGAACCCTTCTAATAGTACAAGTTAATTTTAAAATTTTGGCAGTTTATTTTAAAGGAAAAAATCTTTAAACAGGGAAGTCAGGGATTGATTTTGAAACATTGATTATATTTTTGATGATTATAGTACAGTGTTTCTGTTCCATTATTTGCAAATAAAGTACGTAATTATGGGGTAAATTTTAAAAGCCAGGCAAGCTCCAGAACCCCGACATATGTGTGCTGTCCAGATTTTAAAAGGAGCCCAAGTATCATGTACATTTTAAAAGCAATGTGTGCGTGAATTACGTGGCTTATGTACATGGCCGGGCCATGCGTGTGCCACATGCATATTTGGAAGGGGCTGGACATGCACGTAACCTCTATTATGTGCTGAAGTACCGGGCCTTTCAAAAGGTGTGGGCTGGGGGGGAGGGGTCTGGGAAGGGAAAGGCAGGCTGGGACAGCGTGCTGCCGAGGAGCAGTATGTATAAAAATAAAAAAATTGGGGCTAGTTAGGCTTAGGTTAGGGGTCGGGGAGGA
The DNA here is from genome assembly GCF_901001135.1 of Rhinatrema bivittatum. Taxonomy (NCBI): domain Eukaryota; kingdom Metazoa; phylum Chordata; class Amphibia; order Gymnophiona; family Rhinatrematidae; genus Rhinatrema; species Rhinatrema bivittatum. The sequence goes on along the minus strand of NC_042616.1, from coordinate 93,874,012 downwards.
GAGGGGAAGAGGGAGGAAGATTAGGAGTAGGGTTAGGGAACTGGGAAAAAGGGCGATTGCATCACCATGCGGATGTCAAAATCTGGCACACATGTTCGCGTGGACATCATATTTTATAACATGCAAGTGGCGACGCGCGCATGTTATAAGATTGGCATGTCCTTGTGTGCGCACATGGACACGCACGGGTCTTAACATCAACCCCTTTACGTGTATCTCCCAGAATGAGCACAAATAGGTGGTTGCAAAAATCAAAAATGGGGCAGGGCGAGGGCGTTTCAGGACTTTAACATGAAATGTGCAAGTATTTATTTATAATATATTTCAGAACAACACTGGGCCGGTACGCAGGTGCCGCATGTAATTTAGCACTGTGCCTTGGCGGGGGGGGGGGGGGGGGGGGGGATTGGCTGGCACACCTACTGCATGGTAATGCAGTGCTAGGCTTTGGGTCCAGGCCATCCTCACTCTCCTGGCACTGCAGCAGTGAAGTGGGGTGCAGACATCTGTGCCTTGACGCATGTTAGATGCACTGCCATTGCATGTATCGGCGCCATGATGGTGGGAACACGAGGAGGAAAGGGGCAGGGAGCAAGTCAATTGGGGCATTATGGGGAGATCAAAGGGAGGGACCAAGCAATTTGGGGGTAGCATATGCTTACTCATTGGCAGCATCAAATCAGGGGGTGGATCTGGCAGCATGGGGAAGTTGGATTGAGGACGTTGGGCTTAATCCATCCCTTTTGTTCCTGCTCTGTACGCTGAGTCCATCCTATTGGCCAAGGAGGGGCCTGACTGCCACGTTAGACCTGGTAGTGCAACCCCCACCAGCAGCCAGTACCTCTGGACCCCAGCTATAATTTGGCAATGATTAGACTTTGAAACAGCATATTAGAAAAAAAAAAAAAGAGAGGGGAGGCTGGGTTTTGCTGCCATCTTTGCCTCTCTCATGTTCCACAGGTCAATTTAGTTATGCCCTCAGGCTGAGGCTACCCATTCTCATTGGTCATCCTGGCAGGACCAGGCTGTACCACCCTCCAAGGAATTGGAGAGTGCGCAGCCCTCGGCTCCCCTCTAGAGGGGTGAGGGACAGGGTGGGCACAGAGGCCATTGTGGAAGTGACAGAGGTGTAACCCATGCCCCTTCAGACATCCCAGCAATGGGAGTGGTACAGCGGGCAACTGAGCATGGGGAGCAGGACCAGGGTATGGCAGACAGTGGAGCACTGCAGGCTTCAGTGGTGAGCCTCTTCCCCAGCAGCCGGCCCTTCAGCTGGTTGGCTGGATGTGCAGAGACCATGCCTTGACCCACCCTGGCTATTCCACCCTGTCGGGGTCAGTTGGTATCCAGCTGGGGTATATCAGCCGGGTAGCTACCCATCACTCCTCTATCCTATGCTTCCCAGTCAGGCCCCTCTTTGGCCAGTAGGATGGACTCAGTCGGATGTCACATTGAATACTACCTGGGAGTTATTGCATATCTGCTAAAGGGCTTGATAACAGGAGAGTGCTATTCTGGTGTGACAACCTTGCTGTGGTCTAAATCATCCACCGCCAATCTTCTAAATGTGCTCCTGTTTCCAAGCTGTTGAGAGAGATGGTCTTAAGGTGTTTACAGTTTAATGTGGTAGCATGGGCATGGCACATTCCCGGGTTGCGCAACAAGATCGCTTTCTTGTTGCAAGCGGGAAGAATTCCGGAGGCTGGCACTGCATGCAAAGGATCGCCTGTACTGAAATACCTTTGGACCATTGGAGCAAGGATGCACTTGAGCTGCTGCACCAATCCATTGCATCATCGACCTGGCAATCTTATGTGAGGGGCAGCAGTGCCATTAGCCCATTCTTATGAAATCCCACATCTAATTTCTTGATGTGTGATTGAGAATTTTTGAAGTTATTATATTTATTGTGGACATTATACAGTAACTGTGGGGTAATAATGCAGAGATGAGTTACTTTGGTTGGTTTTTGGAGGTGTTATATGTACCACATTGTATTATTAAACCAAGAGTTTCTATGAAATTCTAATTTTTTCATGGACATGCAAAATACAATATATAATCAGATCCACAGAACACCATCTTCAGCGATCATAAACTAAAAGATCAGCCTATGAATTTGAGATGTTTTTTTCTGAATAAAGGTGCATGCACAACTTTCAAGTTAGTTTACTACTCTTTATCTACATTTTATTGAAAATAGTAGTCACTTGCTTTTCAGCTCATGTAATAATACAAAGACATTCTCTTATGAGTTATTTCCTTATTCAGACTGTGCTGATCAATTCTGAACTCCCAGATTAAAAAAAAGCACTAGCTTACTCAGTCTGATTTTCCAAATTGGCTTTTTTTTTTTTTGTTATCTATATCTCCTCTATGCAAGAGGTACATGTTGGCTACCTGAGAATGAACTGGGTCACTTTAACTTTGTTTCAGCACAAAAGAAAGGATTTTACTGCATTTGGGCAATGTTTGAACCCAAGAAACCAAAGGAACATACGGAATGGCTTTAACCAGTCAATAAAATAAAGGTATTTGTAATAAAAGAGACCCCAAAGATGACATCATCCCTGTGGCTGAGAACTCAACATATCCACTGTCTGCGTGGCTGGGTCTGTTTGAGGTCTGGGACCAAGATGCCAGTGCAGCCACCAGTCTTCACCCAACAGAGCTTATGTGCAGTGGAAGGAGGTCAGGCTTGGCAGAAAATGGGGAGGACGATGCCCTATCCAGGCCAGGGGTAGGGCAGGCTGAGGTGAAGCTGAGGTCAGATTTAAAGGGCCGAACGAATGCAGGATTTTGCCTTTCTGTTCATTTCCCACTTGAACTTTGTTTCAGCCCAAAGTACAATAATAAATCACCCAGTAAATTTTCACAGTCGTTACTGCATTTGTGTAATGTTTGAACATAAGATACCAAAGCGTCATAAGGAATGGCTTCGATGACGGTAAAGGAAAATGAAAGTGAAAACTTTGTATTGGTTTCTAAGAAAGATAAATAATTTTAGATGAGATACTGTAAGAAAGAGCATTACAATAGGAACTATTGTGTTCCTGGTTTAAAAAAAAAACCTAGGGAAACTAATGAGTGATTTAAGACCTGACCAATCATATTGTTTATCTCTAAAATGTATTTCCTTTTATTGCTACATATGCTTTAATATGTTGGTGCAGAAAATGAAAATGCATTAGCAAACAAAAAGCTATATTTGGATTTCTGCAACCAAAAGACCTCTAATGAATTATTCAGGTTTCCATGCATTAGAAGCAGTACAGATAAAATACATAAAGTGCACTTTACTCTTACTGCAGAAAACTGATACATTATCTGAATAATTATGTACAATATCAATATAATATTTCATTTCCTTTGAAGGATAAAGATGCTTTCTTGGATGACATTGAAGACAATTTGCAAGCTTGCTCAAATTATGCTGACAGTAATTGCTATATAGTTGTGTGATTTGGTAAAAAAAAAATAAAAAACAGAAAGCAGTATTCATATTACAAGTGCATGAAACAGCTCACTACTTGCCAGTTTTTTTTTTTTTTTGTTTTGGTTTTTTTTGCATCTCTTTTCTCCTCTCTGACTGCTAAGGGGCCATGGGGCTTCCATTGCCTATACATTCTGGTCCCCAGTAAGAATAGAATATTCAAAAGAAACTTCAGAATGAAGTTTCAGATAATCATTTACCAATACACTAAACACAAAGCAATTCCAAATATTCTAGATCCATAGTTAAGTCATTTTAATAAGTGATATAAAAAAATAAAATCACCAGTTATTGGGCTATTTCTAGATAGATAACCTGTTGTAAAAGAATGTGGTATATTCTTGAAGACCTATTTACTGTATATGAATTCTATGGGGGGGAATGAGTAAGGAGAGAGAAGTTGCATGATTAGCATAGGACTTCTCATTTCAACCACTGACTCTTTGAGAGTGATCTTCCCTGAAGAAGGCACTTTTTTGGTCTCAAATGCTCATTTTCTACCTTATTAGAGGGGAAAGGGGGAAGAAAAGAAGAAAGGAAAAGATGGAAGTCTTCCTCTGAAACATATCATAACCTGTAAAGGTTCCAGTTTTATTTATGACCAGTGCGGTTCCTGGAAGTCTATCAAAACCATGCTTGGATAATAGCAATAATAACAGTATTAATAGAAATAAAAAAAGAATTGGCCTCTAAGCCATCTAAATGCTTAAATGTTAAATGTAGAAATAAAAAATGCTATTTCCTAGCACTAGCACCTTGATTTCCTATTTAGATGTAACATAACCAATTTTTTCATAGTTTTTATTTTGATGATTTTGAATTTTTCCTGAAAATATTTACTCAAGAGTTAGACTGAACAATTTACAATTGAATAAAAAAATGAAAATTCTTGTTGCATTGATGTTTTCCTGTGCTCAGCAGCAGATGGCCAAGCTTTGGATTCCTGTATAGATGCATGCCAAAATTATCCCTTGTTCCCTTATGTGGCATATGTAAATATTCTCCAGATGAATTTTACACTGCTTTATTTATGAATCTGCAAAATCTGCCTTTCCACAATGCCTCTACTGATGGCAACTGTGGCTGTGTGTTCAAGAGTGATTGGCATCGGCCATAATTCAATATTCTTTCATGGCTGTGAGCTTGCCAATTCATGGAAAATAATTTAAGATCAATTAACGAGTTGATTTGAAATAGTGTTCCATTAAATGACATGCGCATTCCCAAGCAGAGTAATGAGCTCAGGTTGATGCCAATCTCTTATTAATTGTGAGTCTGCTTAAACATTTTTTCCACTTTGATCCAAAACAGAGAGCTCGCCATCAAATTTCTGATTATCTACCAGAGGGAACCATGACTCAGAGTACAACCTCTCACAAAAAGTGGTGCAAAATAATTGACCATCTGAGATTAGACATGTCAAAATGTTCCAGTTGGCCAAGCTTTGCTGATTTTACTCTTCCCCCTTCCAAGCATATTTTATCGGAATTCTATTAGCCCTACTCACACAAGACTGTTATTTACTGCTTCTCCCACTATTTCTTATGAGGCCTATTCAAAAGGAAGATAATTTTCAGATCGGCGAGTGGGCGCACATGTGCGCATGTGTGTTGGCCTTGCCCGGGGATGTGGCTATTTTATAATGTAAACACTTGCATGCGTGCATGTTATAAAATAGCCTGGCTGCGTGCAAATGTGCGCCTAATTTTAAGTGGGCACACGTCACAAATGGGTGCGCAAATCCAGCTTCTGCCATGAAAATCGGGAATTGTAAAAGGGGTGTGCGCTGACACTATTCCCAGTTTTACCAGTTCAGCCCCAGTTTGCCCAGTTAATTGATAGGTCCTTCAAACACCCCCCGTTTAATAGCCTTCCCCCAGTTAGCCCTGAGGCTTAAAACCCCGCAGATCTGCCTATTTTTCTTTATTTTTTAACCTGTACGTCATCCATAGCAGAAGTAAAGTTACATGGCCGGGGTTCTCGGTGCGTGCCGTATATCGTAAGCATTTACGCGCACATCTCAGGTTCACGGTCCGAAACGCCACAGCCCCACCCACACCACGCCTGTGCCCCACCCCCTTTTGAAGGCTTTTGATATGTGCATGCTCCGGCAGATATGCGTATATCTTGGCAGCTTTTTAAATCAGTTCGGCATGCGCAGGCCCTACATATTCCTACACCCTCTAATTAATGCGCTCGTCAGGCTTTTAAAAATTCAGCTTTAATAATAATAATAATAATAATGTCTTAACACAGTGACTATCTTTCAGGTGAATTTTGAAAGCTGACACTGGGACATTAAGACATGCCTTTTATTGAGGGTTACAAGGTAAAGAGAGTTTGGAACTCTATAATATTTTGTGTGGAAGGAGTCGTGGCTACAGAATTGCAGTGAACAGGGCATCAGTTCATTCTGGGTGACTGCTTCAGCTTATCAGAACAAAAACAGGATACAAAAACATATCTACATGGCATTGCTATTGGCAAAGGAATATATTTTGCTGTACTGAGTGGGAAAAGAGGAGCTGATTTTTTTTAATTTTTTGGAACAAAATTTAAAACAGTGGCTGATATTTCAAAAACTACAGTATGGGAAAATAAGGTTAAAACTATTTTCATGTGAAAGGATGGGATACATTTTCTACTGTATTGCATTATGCAAGGTACCCAGTACCTTCATGGGTATAAAACATATCTAGGAGTTTTCTTGTAAAATAACATTTTAGTGAGGAGATGTGCAGTTGAGTGAATGTAAATCGACTACAGGAAGAGCAAGCATTTCTGAGATTGTTTTCGAGAGGACAAACCTGAACCAGAATCAGTTAGCTATTATAAAGGAAATGTTAAAATATTGCAAGAAAACTTTCTGTTGTACTGTAAGACATGAATATTTTATATATGCAGGGTTTTTTTCTATAGAAGTGTTGGCTCAGAGCATGAATCAATACTTGCAAAACAAAAGAAAAGAAGTCTGCAGGTAACCATGGTAATTTTCATAACTCAGAACAATAATGCACCTAAAGTTGTGCCTGTATTTTACAAACTGTACAGCAGGATCTGCACAGATTGGGGTCGATTTTCAAAGGGTCCCGCGCGCAAAAAGCAGGGGTTATGCGCGTGGCCGGGCCTTGCACGCACCGCTTCGCATTTTAGAACGGGCCGGGCCACGCGCATAACCCCCGTTAAGCGCAGAAGTGCCGGGCCCTGAAAAAAATGGTGGGCTGGGGGTATGGTGTGGGCAGGGAGAGGCGGGGCGGAGGGCGGGCCTGGACAGCGCCATTAGCCGCTGTCACAGGGGAGCGCGCTCCCTCATCCGGCTGGTACGTGCAGATTGCTTACTGCTCTGGAGGAGCAGTAAGCAATCTAACACCAAAAAACGTAAGTAGTTAGGAAGGGGTTAAAAGTTGGGGAGGAGAGGGGAAAGGGTAGGAAGGTTAGGTAGGGGGTTTAGGGAAGTTCCCTCCCAGTCCGCTCCTTAATTTGAGCGGACTAGGAGCGGATTGGGAGGGAACTGGGGAAGCATCGATGGCTGAAAATGTCCCTCCCCTGCTCGCGGAGGAGGCCATCTACCCGTACATACGCACGTGGATGCTAAAATCCGCAACACAATGTGTGCGTGGATATCGTATTTTATAACACGCATGCTCCGACGCATGCGTGTTATAAAATAGCTGCGTCCATGTGCGCGCGCCAGGAACCGCGCGCACATGGAGAAGCGCATGCTGCCTTGAAAATCAAGCCCGTTATCCAATATTATGTATCACTGCTTCAAAAGTACGCAGCATGACAGTAACTTTCAAACAGGGGCGCGGGCGCACAGATGCACATGTGCAGCAGCACACATCCAGAGATGCAGCGACGTTAGGACATGCATGCACATAGGCGCGCATGTAATAAAGTAGCCTAGGCATGCACACATTTTAAGCTTGTGCGCACTTAATAGTGTAATTCGGGTTTGAGCCGCGTGAGGAAAATTTTATAATAGGCACGTGCCCATGCCAACACCAGTTTCACCAGTTCACCCAGCCTAGAGCTAGGTCCTCCAAACCTCCCTGGTTCTTTACCCTGTACTCCCCCCATTTACCCCAGACCTCTTATACCCCTCACAGATGCTGGGAAATAATTTTATTAAGACTCCTCCATAGCAGAAGTAAGTTTTGTGGCACTGGATCTGGGTGCTCGCCCAGGGACTTGCATGCACATCTCTTGGCCCCACCCAGTACGCTTATTCCCCGCCCACACCATACCCACACTCCTCCCCTTTTTTTTTGTCCAATATTCGTGCACGAGGACTTGTGTGCGCATGTGAGTAACTTGTGTGCACATGTGTCCTACACGTGTGTGCTCATCTCCCGATTTTGACACACCCCCAGCTTTTAAAATTCACCTTTTTTTTTAGTATACACACATTTTTTTTTCATTGCAGGGATAGTTTCGCTATCTATTTGATAAAAGTTTGCACACATATTTTACATATTAATTGTAACATGTGCATGCAATAACCCTCAGTTTAGTTAATTTATTTGATATTTAAACTCAATAGTCCACAATTCCCTTATACATTAAAATGGGTTACAATGCTAAAACAAATCCTTTTTTAAGGTCGCTTATGAAAGTACTCGTGTGCATACTTCCGAGACTTACGCCAGTTATTCCAGACCATCCATCAGTTCACCCACTCCCTCCAACTTCACCCACAGCCTTCACTACTTGCTCCAGACCTCCCGCTCTCCACCCACTGAAAACCTGCAGACCAATGACAAGTTAGATATAATTTCCACAACTTGATTTTCAGGTATAAAAGTATGCACACGTGTGATGGTTTAGGCATGAGCTCCATTTATAAAGTACATAAATTTGCATATATTTCCAAACTCCACCTCAGAACACCTTCAAAATGCCCTCTTTACGTGTGCATTCTTCTCTACGTGACAAAAACAGAATGTATATATTGCCATCCTTCAGGATATTCACTTACCATGCACAGACGCTACATATACACCTATATGATGATTTTACATGCACAATACCTGTGTAAGTGTTTGAAAATTCACTCCTTAGAGGCCATGTGGTAAGATTTTTTAGACAACAGGAGAATGTAGGGGTGTGCATTCGTTTCCTACGTATTTGTAATCCGCAACGTATAGGGCCATATTCGTTGTATTCGTGGGGAAGTGGGGGTCCAGGAGATGGCTCCCAGACCCCTGCTGGACCACCAGGAACTTTTGGCAAGTCTTGGGGGACCCTCCTGCCCCCCCCCCCCCAAGACTTGCCAAAAGTCCCTGGTGGTCCAGCGGGGGTCCGGGAGCGATCCTGTACTCGGGCCATCGGCTGCCAGTAATCAAAATGGTGCCGATAGCCTTTGTCCTTACTATGTCACAGGCGCTACCGCTGCCATTGGTCGGCCCCTGTCTCATGGTAGGAGCCCAAGATGGCGCTAGCAGCCGATGGAGGGAAGGCAGGAGATGCTCCATGGCCCCACTGGACCACCAGGGAATTTAGGCAAGTCTTGGGGGATCAGGAGGGTGGGGGGTTGTAGTTAATTAAATTAAAATGGAAACGAATAAGAATGGCACGTATCAACGGATTGGGGGGCCCCTTTGAATGGATACAACATATCTGGCCTTGACGAATACCAATGCTGAATGAAACGTATGCAGCTCTTCTGCACATCCCTAGTACGTATCGGGGGCCCCCCTTGCTGAATGCAACGTATCTGCCGACCCCTAAAGAATACGAATCACGAATGCAATGTATGGCATCCCTCTGCACATCCCTAGGAGAATGTGTTTAAAGCTGGCATTAAAGAAAATGAAATAAGAGGATGTTTACCTGGTCGAGGCCTCCAGACCAACCCCCGGGTTGGGTGATGGCGCGCCAGCAGCCCGCTGGCGCGCGCAGATTTACGCCTGCTTTCAGCAGGCGTAAATCTGCCAACAAAGGTAGGGGGGGGGTTTAGATAGGGCCGGGGGGGGTGGGTTAGGTAGGGGAAGGGAGGGGAAGGTGCGGGGGGGTGGAAAGAAAGTTCCCTCCGAGGCCGCTCCGATTTCGGAGCGGCCTCGGAGGGAACAGGTAGCGCGCACTGGGCTCGGCGTGCGCAAGTTGCACAAATGTGCACCCCCTTGCGCACACCGACCCTGGATTTTATAAGATATGTGCGGCTACACGCGTATCTTATAAAATCCAGCGTACTTTTGTTCGCACCTGGTGTGTGAACAAAAGTACGCGCTTGCCTAAATTTATAAAATCTACCCCTTAGTGCGCACTAAACCGAAAAATGATTTTTCACAAAAATTCGTATAAAATGTGATCATTTATCAGTTGTGCCGATACATGACGAATTAGGAAATATTGTACGATTTCCTAATTCATCAAAAAACGAATGCACATCCCTATTATTTAACAGATGGGTGACAGGGAGAAGTCCCTGCTGCCACGGAGAACAGAGGATTGGGGGATTGCCCTTACCTTCCCTTTTGTGTTGTGAAGGTATGGAGGTGACGGGGAAAGGGACATGATACAATGAGAAGGGTGGAAGTCAGGAGGGGATGGAAACTTCTACAGGGGTGGCATCTTTCAAATTTGAAAGAGGCAGAAGGGTTTCAGAACAGGACCTAATGAAAGCAAAGCACAGTGGAGCAAATATAACGTTTTATGACGTAGATAATATCTATATGATACTTACTATACTGTGCTGACAAATGGGAGATTTAACTTTAATTTCCATTTTGAGCTCTTGATAATATAGTTAAGGACACTGTTGAGCTCGAAAGACCAATACCACTCGAGAGGACAATTTTCAGAGTCCTGTACAGATGTAAATTTCCTATCTGAAAACTTTCTTACTTTTATCCTTATTTAGAGGAGGTAATCCTGGGGATAGGATCAGAAAATATGGCATATAGGTTGTATTTTTAAGACTATGCATGTTATTGATCACAGAAAATTGGCTCCTATAAACAGCAGGGGGGCAAGAGTCTGTGAGTGCTTTATACTCTCGCCAGATTTCCAAGGAAACGTAAGTGCGTACAATCTCTGAAACTTGGTTGTAAAGTCCACGGGTATGCATGGAAAAAAATGCTGAGTCGTTATGTGGTCTCATTTTGGATTTATGGTGTTTCTTTTATTTTGCATTCTCATTTATATTGATTGCTTTGTTTCATTCTACCGCGTGCCACATTTTTGCAGTGCCTGCACATTAATAACAATTTAAGCATGAGCCGAAACAACACAATGAGCCAAAAAATGGAGTAAGCTTTATATGTTGTTTCAGATGGGAAATGCCAAATAATGTTATAACTAATATTGGTTATGTTTTCATGTCATTTCAAAACTGCAGCAGCACACCTGTCTGTCTGTCTGTCTGTCAACCCAACCTTTACCCTCCTGCTCCACCCAGAACCCCCCAAACCCCTTACTGCAACTGGGCAGGGGATAAGGGGGGGGGGGGAATGTGAGCTGCTACAGGTGACCTTCATTTTGAGAATATTTTTACCATTTGGTGGGAGGGAAGGAGAGGGAAGGTAGGCTTTTGGGGGCCTATAGGCCTGCAACGTTTTCTCTCTATTTTGGAGGGCTCAGGAGGCAAGGGGGAATTGACTGGCTGGGATGACATATGGTTCACCTGGGTTGGGGAATTTGGGAGACAGAACTGGCAGGCCTACTCTTTTTTTGTTTTATTTTTTTACATTGGAAATTGCTACTTAACTATTCATATTCTTGAATATATCCAGTTAAGGTTTCCAGATAACTTTAATCCTACTGTTTGCCACATCTTGAGTTAGTCAAATAACTCAATTGGCTAACTGATCTCCATCCTGGAATGCCCCCAAAATGCTTCCCTCTTATACAAATAAATGTTTTCCTCCTAATGAGTTATCTGGTTAAAATGTATCTGGAAAAGTGCAGAAGAGATTCAAGTCAACATTTATCCAGATAACTCAAAAGTTATCTGTAAAAATGCCTGTAAAAATGGGCCTCTAGAAGCAGAAACACAAACATATGTAGGATATGAAATAAACATGTTTAATGTATCAAACTGTACTTTTTTTGTATCATTTGTCGGCAGAAATGATTCAGAATGTTTGCAATGCTTAAATTAGCACTTTCGTTAGTATATTTTGAAATTCTTTTGCAGCAAAATATATTTTATGAAATTTAAATGAACTTTGGAGTATTGTGATCTAAAGAAAAAAGTCACAAGGAAACGACTCATGTATCAAGCCTTCATTGCATATCTATCAGTTTTTGCTTACAAACATCATAGCTTAAATACTGTAGCTAGAATGTCATAAATATGTGAGATTTATACTCATCATAGTACATTTATATATTTTGCTTTATTTTAAAATGCAGTGTTAGATTGAACAGGAAAGATTGTTATCCGAGGAAGTAAATTGTCTCTTTGAAGATTGTAATCATGCAATGAAGTTGAAGCCAGCTTTACATAGCAAATGTGAAAATATAAAAGAAGTCATACAGTAAGCTCTGATGGTAAAAATTAAAATTATTCATTATTTATCTGATTTTTCAATAAGGATATTTAATATTGTACTGTATAAGTTCTTAGAGGGCTAGACCCAAATTCAGGAGCGAATTTTCAAAGGAGTTACATGCATTTAAAGTAGCATGTATTATATCAATTTTCAAAAGCCAATTTAGGTGGCAACACCTTTTGAAAATTCAGCCTTATGGCATGACTTTTTCAAAGAAATTACACACATGCAAGTAGCAATTTTTAAAAGCCCATTTATGCATGTAAAGTCTATTTACTATGTAAAAGTTTTATGCTCATAAATCATTTTGAAAATTCCCTCAGTGTGAATGGTAAGGCTTTGTAGCATGCACACAAGTGTATTCAATGCACTAAATCCCAAGCATGCATGTTAAACCCCGCAGCAATCTAATAACAAGTGCATTCTGAAATAGCAAACAACAAAGAAGATATGCCAAAGCGGCGGGGGAAGGGTCATGTAATGTGCTGGTAAGCAGCACTCGCATACTTGGCTAGCTTCTGCTCCTGGGGTACAAATAAATTGCTAATGTTGACCTTCACATGATCAGCGGGTGAGACATGGCTGAGAAGACTGCTTAGAAATCCCTCCCGATGAATTGGGGACAGCAGTCACTTCAGCCGAAAAGATTGTGCAGAAAACTGCTGGGAGAAAAAAGCACAGCCTCAAAAGAAATGGCATCGGAAGATGAGGCCTTCACAGATGCTGCCATACCGGGCGGGATGGCAGAAGCGATCACATCTGTGATGCAGCAGCTCGGGGACAGGATTCACACTACTTTGGATGCCAAGCTGGAAAGTGTAGTAGATTGAGTAGCCCAGTTGGTTTCTAACTTCGGGGAAGTTAATGCACAGCTGGATAACATCACAGAAAGAGTGGAGGAAATGGAGGGTTTTCCTGAGTGCCACAAGACACAAATTGTCGTGTGACTGAGAAATAAGATGACTTAGAAAATAGGAGCAGGAATGGAAACTTGAGAATCAATTGGTCTCCCAGAAAGAGTGGAAGAGCGAGATCCCATAGGTTTCCTGGTGAACTGGATTCCCTTTGCCCTGCACCTGGATTGTAAAAATGGGGTGCTGAAAATAGACCAAGCGCACCGTCCCCTCAGACAACGGTCGCCCTCGAGCCATGATTTTCAATTTGGGACAAAGCTAAGATCCTGGCTGCCAGCAGAGAGATCCAAGAAGTTTTCTTTCAGGAAAAATGATCTATTTTTTTTCAGGATTTTTCTGCTGAGTTTCAGAAAAAAAATGTCAGAGCTACCAAGAGGTTAAGAAGGAGCTAAGCCAGAGAGGGATTGAGTATTCCCTGATGTATCCTGCGAGGCTGAGAGTGAAACATGCAGACGAGCTGATATATTTTTTTGATTCAGTCAAAGAAGCTGAAGTGTTTGTCCAGAAGCTTCAGGTGGTGACTGAGTGAAGCCTCAGAACTTCCTCCTTATAACCTTTATAAAGATCTTTCATGGAGGGGGGGTCTTGTAGTGAAGGAGAAAATGATTAGTACATCTGGAGTTTAGCTCGGGGGTTTTGGGAGGGCTGGTGGGGGGGGGGAGAGAGGTATAGAAGGGGATAAGATTGAAGGTTGCTGGGGCTGAGTGGGGACTTGGGAATGGGAGGGGGGAGGGGGTTTATTTTGTATTGTTTGTTTCTTGCCTTATCTGTCTCTCCATTCCCTGATTCCTGGAGCTGGGATGGAGCTGTATGTTGTGGATTGAGAAGTGCCAGGAAGGCCACAGGAATGTGGGGTATCGGTCACATGGAGAACTATTCAAACACAGACTGTCTGATGGTCACGATGTGGATGGCTTCCCTTCTTCCGGTGCAGCAGAAGGCAGACTGGAATGAGAGTTCTCATTCCATAGAGATACGAACTTTGTACTTGGCAAGCCTGCTTTGGAGAGGAGGTGGGAGAGGGGCGAGGAAGAGGATTTACATAGGGATGAAGAAGGGGAGGGGGAGGGATGGAAGTGTGGTTGGGATGAGGGATGGTTAAAAAAATTGGACTGCGCAGATCCTAGGGCCACAGGGGTTCTGTGGCCTGGTAGAACTGTGCATGTTTGGGAGAGGGACATTTCTAACTGCTGGCACCCTTGAGGGATGGGAAAAGAAGGTGACTGGAAGTGGGTACAGTCTCTCCTCATTTTGTGGCCGTGGACATTTGAGGATGTTCTTGTGTTGGGGATGTTCAGATGATTTGGTGAGGAAGTGTTGGATGGGAAGTGCATTAAAAAATGGGGGGTGGTGCAGCAAGGTAGCATGAATATAGCTTAGTCCGGCACATATGAACGTGACTAGTTATTTTGCTAACTACGTCTTTCTCAATGTAAGGTATAGGGACACCAGTGAAGAGGAATAGAATATTAAAGTTTCTAAAATCAAGGGGAGTCATAGTGGCACTGCTGCAAGAAACTCACCTTACGGACGCTGAGCATAGGAAGCTGCAGCACAAGTGGGTGGGTCCTACAACTCTAAAAGTAGAGGGATCTGCATACTTTTTCCCAAGGCCTTTCCCATGACTGTGTATTCTATGCTGGTAGGCCCTGAAGGTTGATGCATAGTTTTGGAATGTTCTGTTTACAGGAAACATTTTGCTTTTGGCCAATATTTATGGTCCAAACAAAAGTCAGGGGGGAATACTATGGATTGCGGCAGAGGTGTTTGAGGCTTTTCCTTCTCTTCCCTATATTTTTGGTGGAGATTGGAATATCTGCTTGGATCCAGGGCTGGATATTTCATCTCAGGCTAGACAGAACAAAGAGTCGGCAGCAAGATGTTTCTCGTGAGTCGCCTGGGGGTGACAGATATAGGAGGAGCCTAGTATCCGACAGGCAGAGACTTCACATATTATTCCCAAAACCACAATTCTTATAGTCATATTGATTTCTTCCCGTTTGCAGCCCAGCTGATTCACATAGTAGGGCCATTGGATATTCTCACATGTCATATTTCAGATCACTCTCCAGTTCCGATGCCCTTGGGAGTTCTTCAAGTGACACACACTCCTAAGGTCTGGTGACTTAACCCTCCTTGCTGGGTAGGGAACAGTTTTCTACTTTGGTCACTGAGATTATGAAAGATTTTCAAGGAGTCCATGAGGGAGCAGAGAAAAACTCACTCACTGTATGGGAAGCCTTAACGGCAGTATTAAACTATAATCAGCTACACTAGTCATTTAAAAAAGGAGCGAACTAAGCAAGAGTATTCCCAGAAAGATAGCTGGAAGCCAAGCACAAGGCTACTTGCTTTTCGCATGTGTACCGCCATCTACAACACTGTAGGGCTGAATTACAGAAAATACAAATCTGCGATATTAAAAAGTCTGTTAAATTTGCTAAACAAAAAATGTATGAGCATGGCAATAAAAGTTCCCCACTGGCGAGGGTGCTGAGGAAGAGGAGTAAGGGGGTCACAGGGGGCAAATATGCACAAACTTGGAGAAATTAACAGACCCTTTAAGGGATTCTTTGAGAAGCTCTACTCTGATAAATGAAGGAAGAGATGAGAAGGGAATAGATGGGTATCTATGGGAAGTGGTACTTCCTGAGCTCACTGAGACCCAGGCTAGATGGTTAGCTGCCCTGATCACAATTGAAGAAATTACTATAGTGATGGTAACCCTTACAAATGGGAAATGTCCCGGATCTAATAGGTTTCCAATGATGTCCTACAAGAAGTTTATACAGGATTTGGCTCCTATGTTGCTGGAAACATACACTCATTTGTAGGGTTTCCCAGGAACAGAAAGTCAATTGTTGGATGCCTTATAGTCTTAATACGTAAAAAGGATAAGAATAAATTAGACCCTGGCTCTATCAGCCCATATTGCTTCTAAATATAGACATTAAAATACTGGATATAAAGTGCTTCAATGAGACTGGTATATATGATGGAATATCTGGTCGACCCAGATCAAACTGGTTTCATTGAGGGAGTCCTCTCCATTACTAACACTAGAAAGCTGAGAAGAGAGTTGGGGTGGCAGTGGCGTTGGATGCAGAGAAGGCCTTTGACTGGTTGCGATAGCTTTTTTTGTTTGCTGTTTTCGAGAAGTATGGTTTTCTAATCAATTTTGTCAGTGAGTCAGAGCTTTATATTCTCATCCCAGGACCTCTATGCTTACTAGCAGCTATACTTCTGAGGCTTTTCATATTTTTCATGGTATTAGATAGGGATATCTGCTATCCCCCTCCTGTTCAATTTGGCTATAGAAGTTTTATCCCAAAGAATCTGTCCATGCCGAATTATATCTGGAATCAGGACAGGAGGGGTGGAGCATACCATCTTGCTGTACGTGGATGATATATTATTATTCCTATCTCAGCTCAAGAAATTGGGCCTCTAGTTGTGGCAGATATTAGCCGCCTATGGGAGAATGTCTGGCTACAAAGTAAATGCATATAACTCAGAGATCTCCTTATTGGGGGAAGCGACTGCTGAGCTGGATATACTGTGTTTTTTAATCTCATTTTAAGATAGCAAAAGATAGCAGGGGGGATGGCCCTACCTAATTACAGGCATATTACTGGGCTATCCGGCTTTATCGAACATTAGAATGGCTACATAGGGATCATACGGTCCCTTGGTACTCCATAGAATCTGGACTGGTAGGGGAAGTGGACCTCTCTGCTTTTGCTTCATATGGAGGCCACCCCTCAGGACAGACGAGCAGGGAGAACTGGTCTCATTTCTCACACCAAGAAAATGTGGATGGCCCATTATTCAAAGTCTAGAAGTGCCTGGGGAACATGTATCTGTTCTTTCCCCTATAAGGGATAATCCATCCTTATCCATGCATACCCTTGGGAGAGACACAGCGGACTGGTGGAAACCGGTTAAAATTTGTGGGAGGATGACAGTGTTCAATCAGTCATTCCAAACATTACGATAGGTATATGAAGTTCAAAAGTAATCAATGGACCATTATCTCAAACTGCTAGAGGTGCTTAGACAATACAGGGGGGGAAGGTTGGAGGCCTAAGGCTCTGTCTGGGTTTGAGAAGGGGTTTTTTTATTTATAAGAAATGTCCCCAGGAAAAGTATATCATTACTGTACAAAGCTATTATGGGCTGTCTCCAAGAGACAGAACCTCTGCCAGCTTGCATTAGGCATTGGAATGATGATTTGAGGCTGTCTTTGAGGGAGGGGACTAGAAGAGATTGGAAAGAAATATGCTCATAAAGTCTTGCTATGCAGTCCTAGAACAGCATTGATGATCTAACTATTACATTGCATTCATTGATATCTGCTTTTCTATGTCAAATTTAATCTAGAGGCTTCCTGGCTGTGCTGGAGGAGATGCAGGATGGAGGAATCTTTCTTACACATGTGGTGGGAATGTCCTCCGATGAAGGTTTTCTGGGGGAAGATTGAGCAAGGGGGAGGTCTTTGTCCTTAGTTATGCCTTCTTGGCAAGTAGGAGGATGGATATTACTGTAATGCTAAAAAGATTCTGCATGGCCATTTGATACAAGCAGACAAATGTATGGTAGCTGCCCTGTGGAAAACAACACCTTTCATGGAATTGAGGTAGCACTGATTAAGAAAACTTACATATTGAAATCTGTTCTTGTTAGCCCCTCCCTCTCCCCAGTCTGGGCTTACCCCATTTTTGGTTGATGGATTCTTTGTCACTCATGCCTATATGAGAAAATTTGGACCAGATTTTGGACTTATTAAGATAGGTGCTATAGTATATCATACATGTATGTTCCATGGGGATGTGCAGAGGGGCGCCATTTGTTGCATTCGGGATTCGTATTCATCAGGGGGCAGATATGTTGCATTCGGCAAGGGGGGCGCCTGATATGTACATACGTTAAATCTATTCGTTTCCCGGCCTAAAATTGAATTAAAGTACAACCCCCCACCCTCCTGACCCCCCAAGACTTACCAAGATTCCCTGGTGGTCCAGAGGGGGTCGGGAGCCATCTTTTGTAACTCACACCCTCGGCTGCCGGTATTCCAAATGGCGCCGATAGCCTTTGACCTTCTATGTAATAGGGGCTACCGGTGCCATTGGTCAGCCCCTGTCACATGGTAGGAGCAATGGATGGCCGGCTCCTACCATGTAACAGGGGCTGACCATGTGACAGGGGATGACCAATGGCACCTGTAGCCCCTGTGACATAGTAGGTCAAAGGCTATCGGCGCCATTTGGAATACCGGCAGCCGAGAGAGTGAGTGCAGGAGATGTCTCCCGGACCCCCAGCTGGACCACCAGGGAGTTTTCATAAGTCTTGGGGGGGTCAGGAGGGTGGGGGGTTTGTTTAAATTGGCTCCTTTAGACGGCCGAATAATTTGGCGAAGATTCGTTGTATTCGTGGGGAATCGCGATATGTTTTGCATCCCCACGAATACAACGAATATGGCCCTATACGTTGCGGATTACAAATACGTAGGAAATGAATGCACACCTCTAATGTTCCTTGAGAGAAATGAAAAATGGTCAATGGTTGGCCGGATTCTTTTTTTTTCACTATGCTTTGTATGGATACCAGGAAGTGGTTGGCTTGTTGTGTTTCCCAAATTCTTCCTTAAATAAAAACTTAAAAAAGAAGATATGCAAATATTAAGGAGGTAATTTTTGAAAGGATTTATGCATGTAACTCCTTTGAAATTTCCTTGCATTTTCAAAAGGTTTTATGTGTGTAAATGAAGTCTTGAAAATTGATATGCTATATGCTACTTTTACTCGCATAACTCCTTTAAAAATTCACTCCATAGCCTGGTGCAAATTACCATGAGGCCAATCAGGACATTATTTTAACACTTCAGAATGATTGTAAATATTAGCATGTCCACATGTTCAGAATGATAACATTTAAGAAGGGGAGAGAGGCCATGCCCTCAGGGCCACCACAACAATAAAAGTCCCCTCCCCCTCGGTCAAGAACAATAACAGATCTCCCCAAGGAAGATCTAACCCTTTAGCAAGATCAACCCCTTCACCTCTGATCCAGAGAAGCCTATCTACAATGATAACTGACTCACAGACAGATAAACTGCCCACATTCTGTTTCAAATCTGATTACCTCCTTCCACCTCCCAATCAAGAGCAGCCACCTTCCCCTAGGAAGATCTAAACCCTACTCCTAAATAATATCACCCCCAGAAGGAAGCTCTGACCACTCCATTCTCAATCAGGAGTAGATTTTTCCCGCAGAGAAGATCTGATCCCCCCTCCCCCAGTACTCTGGCACTAGTATGCATAGAATTCTGGTTGGTCCAGATGTCACTGGTGAAATGGATGCTATTCTCCTCCACTATGGCCAGCTGTGCCTGCTTCTGGACATGGTACTGAGTGTACAGGGTGGGTATCATGCACTAACTAAAAAAGTTATCCTAGAAGGGTAGTTAGTGGATAACGGGTAGAGCAGCCTCTGAAATCCCACGTTCTCAACCACCTTCAATGGTTGGTTATCCAGGGCAATCATTTCCCCACTGCATTGTGTCACCACCTTAGATAACGCCTGTCTCTTGTTTCAAGATAGAAATGTGGAAACACCATCCTATCTACTCCACGATGGCTTACTGCTGATCCAGGGGAGGGGTTTGCTGGTCTATGACATCACTCAGGATGGAACCTAGGGTTCTTCTTGGTAGATGTTGCTCTTTCCTGTAGCCTACTGTTGCTGCTGCTACTGCTTTGAGAGAAGGATGAGGTCCCAGACTAGTTCCAACCTCTCCTGAAACAAGCACTAATGTTTCAGAGATTGCCCATTATCTTTCCTCTGCTGATGATCTTTTCACAGTGAAGACATTCAGCAAAATGCAGATTCTCCATAGCACTAATGTATCTCCACCCCTGTGATTTTTAATGATATCCTCTCTCAGGGGCTCAGACTTCTTAATTTCCGAGATGCTGGGGGAAATGTGCAGGGCTAAATTTGGTAAAGGCATAAGTTTATCCATCTATATGTATATTGATATTTCCAGAAATCACCCTTCATCAACAATTGATCATGTGGTTTTAAAAATATGATACATTTTTAATTATATATATTGAAGCCCATGATCCACAAAAAAATCAAGAAACTGTTACAAGAATAAAACCCATTTATTATAGCTAATCAGAGGAAGCATTAAATATTTGCTAATTACAGAGGGCACCAATGAGAAGAAATACATTCAGTCTGTGCACTACTAGAATTCTTCCACACTGAATATATTATTTTTGGTGCTGCCTGAATGAATCAATTAGCTAGAATATTAAGATTCATATACCAAACTATCTCTTTATGTCCAGAAATGACGTTTGAGTGGAGTAAGCCGGGCAATTGCCTTATGTGCTGTGAGCTGGGATGCACCCTGGGCAACGCCAGCACCACACATCTGGCAACAGCTGAAGAGACTCCTGGTGTGGCCGAGGCATATCTCATCCTGCCATAGCCAAAGTGAATCCTGGCATGGGCCATGTGGCTGTAGACAGATCCCAAACTGCTGTGATCAAAGATAGTTCCTTGCCCCATCTGTTTCACTACTACTAAAATCACAAAAAGGGGAGACAAAATGCTGAAATTTAGTGGTCCTTTCACCAACAGGAAACTTTCCAGCAGAGAAGAGACATCATATAGATGTGCAGGTAGGAGATCCTTTCAACAGAAGCTGTCTGCATCTAGTTCTAATTGTCCACCTCTATTTCCCCAAAACTGGTTATGTCAATGAAAGTAATGGGGCAAAAATTCAATCTTACTTCACAGTGATGAAAACCAACCCGGATTTAAACAAGGAGCTGATGTAACTACAGATCCAATCCTTTATCTGGGAACTCTCCAAATTTGGCTTGAAGATTTTGGAATTCTGAATGAATTGCTGGGTCCCAGGCCAACACCCAAAAAAATCTGGGTGCCCAGTTTGCAGAAGGCCCAGAATAAACAGTGGCAGAAGCAGCATCAGGCCCAGAGGAGGAGAAGCATCAGAGCCATGCACAGAAGGATATGCAGGAGTCTCTGCCCCCCAAGTGACAGGAGAAGGACAAACAGCACTGACCCCTAAGAGGAACAATAAATGGCAGAACTGGCCCCTCTGAGCAGACACAGGAGGAGCAGCTGTGTCGAGCTCATGCAGGGAAAATGAAACAAGTGCAATGTGGGGCCATGCTGCTAAAGGAAGAAGAAAAGGAGAGTTGGTCCCATGGACCTGGGGAAAGAGGAGATTGCTGTGCTTAATTAGCATAGAGGTGAGGGGTGCGTGAGTGTGTATATGTGCATGAGAGTGTGCACGCCTATGTGTGGAAAATGGAGAGGAATGAGTGTGCACGTGTGTATGTGTGTGTGGAGGTATGAGAGGAGTGAGTGAATGTGCATGTGTGTGTGTTTGTGGAACAGGGAGAGGAGAGGGAGAAGGAGAGAACTGAATGCATGTGCATAGTGTGTGTGTGAAGGTGCCTGTGTGTTGGAGTGTAGTGTGTGTGTGTGTGTGTATGAGGGAGAAGAGTGAGTGTGTATATTTTTGTGTGAGTGTGTGTGTGTGTGTGAGTGAATGACGGAGAAAAGTGAGTGACTGTGCAAGCATGTGTGTATGAGAATGAGCAGGGACCATATTCAGCCATGGAGCGGCTAGTTAAGTTAGCCGGATATATTTATCCAGCTAACTTAAACAGGCTATTCAGTGGCACAGCCATGCCGCTGAATATACCCAGCTATCTTAAAGTCAGCCAACTCTACGGCTCGACCAGAATTAGCTGCATAGATAACTTTTGCGGCTAACTCTGGCCCACCTTGAAATGCCTCCTGCTCACCCTCGGACCACCCCCAAATTATGCAGCTAAATTCTAGCCGCATAACTCATTATATAATTTAGCTAAATAAGTGGCCCAATATTAAGTTGCTATTTAGCTGGATAACTTGTGAGTTATCCAACTAAATGGCTTTGAATATGGACTTCTGTATATTCTACCAGGTACTTTGTTGACCATGAGCCTAATGTATAATCAGAGCCCGGAGTTTTCTGCAGCTGCTCCATGGTAGATTCGGTGACAAGGGTTAGAAAATGTTGCAGTTCCTGAAATTCTTGGCAATTTTATGGCACATTTGCTTAAATGTGCATACAACTTCACAAAAGTAATGTGACATTTCTTTTTATATGTTTTATAAAGATTTTTCCTGACTTTATTTTTTTACTTATCCAACTAAAACATAGAAGGATATGTGCCGTAATATTCAAAAAGCTAACATTTAGTCAGATGATTTGTGAAATATCCAGCTACATGCCTTTGAACATTGGTCTTTCTCTATATTTTATTGTATTTTCTTCAGATGTTGTGCATTGAGTATATCAGTACCAATTGAAAGCATATTCCAAATAATATATGAACTATTATGTGAAAAGAGAAAATACCCTCTTCAATAGAAATTTAGAGATGACAGACAACTATAGAGCCTGACAGTATTGGCTAAAGAGGTTAGTAATCCTTCCTAGGAGTCATTATTTTTCATTTTTCAATGCTTATGTGCTTTATGCTGCTATTATAATCAAATACATGATAATGTGTAAACTATTACCTGCAACATGCACGGCTAACTTTTTATTTTATTTTTAATACAATTTTGTAATAATTTCCAAGAACACATCTTGAAACAGAATCTTTATCAAAAACATCTTCCAAATTACAGAATACACTTCATAACAGACAAAGAATAAAAAGAATTCTTTTGTATGTATGTAACCATTTTCTGAGGATAAGGTGGATCCCAAAGGGCCAAAAAAGAATTTCTTAATTGGGGCTAGCTCCACAGTCTCTTTCCCCCTCTTCTTCAACCACAAAGTGGGTCCTTTCTATTGGGGGGAAGGATAACCTTCTAGGCCCAAGGCATTGGTGAATTCTTGTGTGTGTATGTGTGTGTGTTACAATAGCTCTATGAGACAGGTATCTTGACAAAACAGGCTGGACTTGCTAGATGGGAGTTCAAAACAAAGATTGCTATGATTGATTTTAAAAGAATCAATAGGAGCAAAGTATCCGCTTATATCCTTATGAGAAACACAGGTTTAAAATATATATCTCCCTCTGATGGAGTGTCCCATGGTAATAGAGTTTAAGTCTCCATGGGGTGGAGTGAGTATATGTCCCAAGCTGGCTAGGGTATCCTAACCAGGGTAGATATCCCCTTCTCCACAATGCCTGATGTCCAGAGGGCATTCCGATCTTCAACCTGCCTGTGTCCTATGTTCCAGAGTGGAAACTCCATTGGGGAACTCCAGATTCTCTTCAATTCCTTTTGTATCCTCTTTCAAAGATAGGCTTCAGACCCTTCTGGAGGAAAAGCCTATACTGGAATAGCTCAAACATCTAGCTCTGGGTAAAGAACGAGAGCAGAAAGATACTTCCTTCCCAATCAGATTGAAAAACAATATCTGGGCAAAAACACACTAGATTGTCTAAAGCTAGTCTCTACAACCTACTCTTGCAGGGTGGGATTGGCATGCAGATTCCTCGAGACCTTCAGGAGAGGGTTTTTTTCAGCAGCGGATTCCCGAGGAAGACAGGCCCGGGGATTTGCCACCCAGGCCGGCCCAGGACACATCACATGGTCTGCCGAGCATGGCTACATCACGGCCGCGCACGGCAGACCACGTGACTGGAGCGACCGGCCCACCGGGGGATGCCCGATCCCCCGATAGGCCAATCCGCCCTGACGTCACATGCTTCTCGCCAAGGATTGCAGAAATGGCGTCCTCACTCCTCGCTCCATCACCAGGGAGTTGTGGTAAGTCGGGGGGGGGGGGATTAAGGAGGGTGAGGGGGTTTATATTTTTATTTTGGCTCAACAATCGCGATTTCCCACATATCGAACATATCTATGTTCGATATGTGGGAAATCCGATCGTTTATGTCGAATCAATTTTTTAAGTAAAAAAAAATATGAGTTGCGTTTTACTAATGCGGTCAATCCGAATGCACACCCCTAATCCTTCTTATGTTGAGAAAAATGGGAAAAACAACTCTCTAATCCTACCTTCCATTCAGTATTATCAAGACCTGGCAGGGCAGTGTTCTTCCTTTCCTTATCTAGGCTGGGGACCTAGACTTGGAGAACACAATGAAAACACCTCTGTCTCCTTACGAATCAAATAATCAAATCTACACTGCACCTGAGTACTCTCACTCCTAACCACCCCTCACTCCCATGGACTTAATACTACCCAGTCTAGCTCCTTCCCTCTGGGGAAGGTGCTATTTGGAATGGTATGTCCCTCTCGATGACTAACCATAGGCTGGCAGCTAGGGCCATCTAGTGGGAGATCTCTTAGCCTCTACATACATATGAACAGTTTAGTCCACAGAAAAGAAAGGTGAGACGAGAAAAGGAAGGGCCAATTCACATAAGCAGGCATAATCACAACCAATGAAAAAACAAGAGAAAGAAGACTACAAAATCTTGAAAAGACTTGAACAAGGTAATGTAAATCGATTATTTACTCTCTCAGATAATAGAAGGACCAGGGGGCACTCCATGAAGTTAGTACGTAGCTCATTTAAAACAAATCGAGGAAAATTCTTTTTCACTTATCGCATAGTTAAGCTCTGGAATTCATTGCCAGTGGATTTGGTTACAGCAGTTAGTGAAACTGGGTTTAAAAAAGGTTTGGATAAGTTCCTAGAGGAATATCCAGAAACTGCTATGACAGTAATTAATAAGCAATAGTAGCTTGTGATCTGTTTAATGTTTGGGTACTTGCCAGGTCCTTGTGACTTGGATTGGCCACGTTTGGAACAGGATACTGGCTTGATGGATCTTTGGTCTGACCCAGTATGACATAATCTTATGTTCTTATGTTCTAACACAATTTGGTGCATAAAACTTAGCCAGTTAGCTATTAATAAAACTTACATCCTTAAAGTCAAGGATTAATTTACATCGGATCAATAGGAATGGTATCTATCGATCTAGCCTTATTTCTTAAAAAAATACACTTAATATTGACTGGGTCAAAAAAGATACATTGTTTCTCAAAATAATGTACAAGGCACTTGCAGGGAATTTTAGGTAAAATGCTGCACCAATAGATATAACCTGTTCACATGGAGTCAGGAATTGTTTCAGTCTCACTTGCATTGCCTTGCTCACATGTAGGGATATTCTGACCTTCAATACATGACTTTAACTCAGATGCTTCCAGTTTCACTATAGCCAGCCAGACTTTGTAGAGCTATAACTGAAGTGGTGGTAAGGACATTCATCCAAGTAGGTTGAATTGAGGGTAGCTGCCTCACTAACTCCAACAGACATCTTGATGAAGTCTGTGAGAAAGAACCAGAGGCAGCAATTCCTCCTCCCAAAACCGATGTCTTTTGTGTTTCAGCAAATGATCCAGGACGCGCCTCATGTACTGGCACAGTGGTTCATTCCCCTTGAACACCCCCAGCAAAGTTAAGAGAAGACTGGTGATAGCTAACAGGGGTGGCCAAGCTCATGGGGGCTCAAAGACATCTGTACTTCAGGTCAGGACTCTGAGAATACTCTGGGTCCTGCTGAACAGACAGGGTTAAATATAAATATGCTTTCAGCAGGATATCACCTTACCCTGTCTTTCCTTTTAATAACTTAAGGGAAAAAAAAATCTTATCCAAAAATACAGGTGCCCAGGGGTCATCAAAGTTTGCCTGCTAGCTTTAGCTTCCATCCACCGACTTGGTTATCCCTCACCAGCTAAATCTTTTAAAGAACTACAGCAAATTGTAGGTTGTCTGATGTAATATCATCTAAATCAATGGGATATTCTGTTAAACATTTAAGGTGTCATCAACAACAATATATATGTGGCATTGTCCATGGTGTGTATTACACACCAGGCGGAATCCTGTTCACACTGCAGTGTGAAGGTAGATGGTGTATTTACAGAACATTTCCAACACTTATTCTCATAGGGCTTAATTCACTCAAAATTAGGCTCAGATTTTATAAATTATCAGCTGTTATTTGTAAATTAGCAACTGTTATAAAAGGAGATCTTAACAAGATGTTTGACAGAAAAATGATATTCTTTATGGCCTAGAAAATGTATTCTGAAGGGGCTGAAGGAAGAGCCACTGCAGACGCTGTATGAATGTCTTCCTCTCTGCCCAAGTACATAATCGCCTTTCATAACCAGGGCTTATGACTTGACCAAGTCCCCCCCACATAACAATAACACACACAGCTCGAGAAACATACTCCAGATGCGAAGCAAATGGAAATTAAAGCTACAGCTTGACTGTTTTAACCCTAGAAAGGAAATCTAACCTATGTACCTGATCGTACCAATGATCTGCCTGAAAGGATCGAGAGAAATGTTTGGGAACCACTGCCCTACTAGGTCTGCCTTGGACAAGATAAACTCTGCGAGTCATAGGTCCCGAGTCCAGATCCAAACGTCTGGACAGCTTGCCCCGTGCAACAAGTCTGTCAACCCTGTGTGTCTGAGACATGGCTAGCAGGAGCCTTTGGCCTGCCCCCACACCGGAGCCTCTCACCCGGTGACAGGCATTCCTGGTCATTTAATGGATGACCTTCTACAGGTAATGCTGCGTGACCCAGGCTCAGGTAGCCTATCCCAACCGCAACAAACAATATGTAAAGAAAGTGTTAGTAGTACCTGAATGTAATCTGCATTGAAAGGCAGAATATAAATAAATCCATTGGATTGGATTGGCAATACAACAATACGAACTTATTCACAATTGACCACTATCTGCTATTGCTATACAATTAACATCAGGGTGTGATGGTGGTGCAAGAGGTCTGCCAAGTCCAGGCATGGCAGGCAGCAGAAAGAGGCCAGAACCCAGCCAGGCTTGTCTCTTTATTTTCCCTCCCTCACTTCCCCGCTCATCAGGTTCAACAGGGGGCTAATGACTGGCCCTTGGAAGTGAAGAGGACGGGGTACTCTGGGCATGGCTGGAAGGAGACCAGCCTGGATCAGTGCCTTCTGGGTCGGCACCTCCACCTCCCCTCCATCAAGGGGAGGGGGGTCACGCATCATGATGGCCATAAAGACTGACAAACCCCCTCTCCTGCCCCAAAAGGAAGGCGATAAGGCCACACACAAGCCCCATGTCCTGAGCCCTATCTGTAGGAGCAGCCAGACCAGCAGGAGGGAATGTGTGTCCGACAGTGCCACTCTGCTTCTTCCCATGCTTCCTCAGGTATCTCTACCAGGCCAGCTCAGCACAGTGTCCCGGGTTACCTGTGTCATCTGTGCAGGTAGCCCAGCACCATTTATATTTCTCCTTCAATAGTACTCAGACCTAAATATATTTACCTCTGCTCTGGGTTGTCTGTTGGATTAGCTGCACTTTTTATTCTCAAACGAAACCAGTACTTTACTAATAACAGACTTGGCCACTCATGTCAAAACGTGTGAGCTATTTTTATATGATCCTAGTCTCATTGTAATTTTAAATATATGGAAATGATTGTAAACTTCAAAAAGAACATTTTTTTCTGAGTGACTATAATATTTTGCTTCCCCAAATGTAAGACAAGAAACTCGGTAAATAATTTATGACACAAGTCTTTAACCCAAGCAAATTATAGCTCTGGATTTTTCTCTGCTTCTGTGTGATAAATAATTAATGAGTTAATCAACTTATCTGGTATTCACATCAGTGGACTGCTGTAATCCTTCTAGGTAGAACTCACGCAGGGCAAAGGCATCATTATAAGCAAGAAAAAAAATGATGACTTTGACAGAAATCAGAATCAGGAGATAACAGGAAACGCATTCAAAAAGTCACTGCCGCGGTTATCTTATTCTGTTCTTGAGCAGTCTGCTGTCTAGTAAGATCCTTCTAAAAACAGTCTGAAAATTATTTTCCTTTTGGCTTTGAATTGCTCTTTCTGATCTGTATTTTCAAAAAAATGTTTAAAACAGACACTCTTTAGGTCACCCTTGACAGGGGTGGGGGTGCAATTTTCAAATGACATATAGGGATGGGCATTCTTTTCAAATGAATGGGTAATCCGAACTGAAACAGTCCATTTTTGTTTCAGCTCATTTTCCCAAAATGAATTCATGAGCCAAACAAAAACCCTGAAATATTTAAGGTGTTTTTCATTTCGGCAAATAACTCACTATTTGCCAAGAAGAACAAGAAAAAATGTAGCCCTGCTACAAAACCAGGGTCGGGCCTACTTAACTGGGTTATGCGAAGCCCGGCTGAGGACGTTCCAGGCCCCTCTAACCCCCTACCATTTCCCAGAAATCAGATGGGGCTGGGAACCTCCTCTGCCTCCACTTAACGCTAACATGAGGTTCCTGGCAAAAAAAAGGAGGGTAGGAGCAATCCCCTCTCATTCCTGCTCCACTGCAACTATTTAAAAATGTTTCCTGGCCCTGAGGCTAGAACCAAAGTGATAACAAAACGGTGCTGTTCTCAGGGCCAGCCAGCACCGTTTCCTGTATGAGCACATGTTTGTACAACTATATGAAAAAATGGTAAAATCTGGCCCTGAGATGGGCATAATTTTGAAGTCACTTTGATGCCATTCTCAGGGCTGGGTGCCATTTTTAAATAGTCAAAGTAGAGCAGGAGTGAGTGGGGATCATTTCTAAATGCTTTCTTCTGCCTAAACCCCCACAGAAGGGGCAAGTGAGGACCAGGGATATCCCCAGATTCGATAATTTCTAGATGAGGGGATGGGTAGGGGAGTCAGAGCAGTTCTGGGAAGCCCCAGCTGAACTCAGCCCAGCTAGGTAGGCGTGAGCCCCATGTCTTGGTTAGGGTGGGAAGGGAGGGCCTGGAAGGCCCCAGAAAGCCATGCTACGAGCTAGGGAGGCCCCATTTTGATTTGTTTATTTTAAAGTCTGAAATAAAAATAAAAACAACCCCCCCCCCCCCAAAAAAAAAAAAAGAAAAACAAATTGAAATGAAAAACCTTTAGCTGCATGTTTGTACCATTTACCCATGCAAATGGCTATTTACCTGGATAAAAGCGTATTTCAAAATTGCTCTTCCTGTATGCAGGTAAAAGCAGGCATGTGGTTTCACAGCTTGCTACTTTTTACCTGCATTTTATTAAAGGCATTCACTGGATGGAGTTAGAAATGGGGGAGTGTTGCAATCGGCGATCCACGGGCTGTTCCTGCAGACTACAGCTCTTACTTCAGGTCTCAACCCACGCTCGAGCTCCCCCAACGCCACAGAAGGCCCTCCAGTAGGCTACGCAGTTGCCTGCCTTGTTCGACCAGGCCCCGACGCATGCCACCAGAAGTCATCGCCAATATGCAGCAGATGCCGCCGCTCTTGTTCTCTTTTACTGGGTTCTTCAATACATGCGCAACATGCTATGATTGAAAGGGATTGTGCAGGAAAAGCCCCATGGCCCTTGAGAATGATGTCAGAGTCCTGGCCTATAAAAGGCCCTTGCCTGCCTTCAGCCCTTGCCTCGGTAACATGTCAACTTGCTTCCTGTGGTGTGAGTTCCTGAGCCTCCTGTTCTAGCATGTTTTTGATTCCAGTTCTGTGGTTCAGCTCCAGCCCTCTTCCTTGTCTTCAGCCCTGTGGTCTTCGTCTTCTCGTCTGTCTTCCTGGTTGCTTCTTCAGTTCTCCATCAGGTATTCGTCATGGTCAATCTTCAATTCGATTGGTGTCTTCTTTGTCTCAGGTCAGTCTGTACTGTTCCAGGCCTCCTTGCCTGTCTTTCTGGCCTATCTCTCCTCGGAACAGATCTCTGGCCTTGACCCCAGCTTGCTTGATCTGTCTTCACATGTACTCTGCCTGCCTCTGACCTCAGCTTGTCTTTCAACCTCACCTGAACACCTCCTGTTCCTGACTACTTCTTGTTTCGCTCTATGTCTGTGCCCCAGACCCTGGCCTGTGATTTCCTCTCTATGTTTGTTCTTCTCTACATTTCTTCTCTCAGCAACAGAGGCCCACACCTGTCGGCCCTGGCACCCGAAGACTCAACCTAAGGGGAACGAGGGCTGGTACAGGTGAAGTTCCCCTTGAGCCTCTGCCTCAGCCAGCTCTGCCTGTCAACGGTGTGGACCTGCAAGGCTCTTCTCTGCAGGTAGCGCCATCCTAGCCTCGGCCCAAGTATCCACGCTTGCAATAGGGAGACATAATTATACATAGCTTTGCATTTATAAAACTACACGTTGTTTTTTCCAGAAAAAATAACCATCGAAAAAGCACGTGCAAGTCTTTGCTTCATTATGGCTAGAGTCTCACTACCTTTCTCCTAAGCATTTGATTCAGGCAGACATTAGAAGCCCTAGCCCCATTGATTTTTCATTGCTAAATAAGCAGTGTATCCATACTGATATTATCCATATCAACATTAATGGTTTTGTCAACATTTCTGTGTGTGCTTTTCAGGGTTATGCATGCATGCATATTTGGGAGAGTTATATCAATGTTTGATTTTGCGTCTTTTATTTTACTCTGTGGCTGCTCAAATAAAGGAAATTAACATAGCATTACCTTAAACTTCCTGAGTATAGGCGAAAACCTCCATAAAAATCAGTATCAAAATAGTTAAATATGCAATACAATATTTCCCAATCATAGTAAGATTTGCATTCAATTTAACTTGATAAACAGCATGGTAGTCATCATCAACAGGTGCTTCTTCTGTACATTATCTTGAAAAATATAGATACATGCTACAAAATGGACTAGAAGTTGTTAAATTGGTACAGTCTAAAAAGACCACAGGGCATTGTTTCAGTCTCCATATTCAACTCAGTGCAATATCACTATACAGTAGCAAGCTTGTTCCATATTTATTTTTTGTCTGAGTAGTACTTGAAATATAAGAAGTCTAAACCTTGGGAAATGCTCCTCTACAGAACACAGAGTGAATCTATTTTATTGTTTGCCTAGAAGGGTTCTAAAAACTTACATTCTTTTTACTTTCATACTGCTGTACAGACTTTTTAAAGTTAGGGCCAGATGTACTAAAAGGCTGTTCCCATTTTGTGTCTATGTGAAAAATGCTTAGTACATTTGACCTTTTAGTGATATCATATTGAGGATTCAACATCAGTTGAAAAACAAATATTTCTAAAGAGAAAGTTTGTAATGTGCAGTTAAAAAAAAAAAAGCAATGTAGGACATTGTTAAAACATACACTGAAAGGAGCCTACATTTACAGTGAGTACATAATAAAATATTACATTAGCGGCGAAAGCGAAACTGCATGACGCTAGTTGTTCAGTCCATAGACATGCATCCTAAAGTGTTAGATAAGCTTGCAAATGCCCGACTTTTGTAGGTGTAAACATAGATCAGCACACTTATGGCCTACTCAGCAACACATATTTGGTCTCATACACAGATCTAAGTCTTATATTGGTCATTCAGTTTGGCTGACTCAAGCCTTAAGTAGCCAAGTAGAGTATGCTTTGTTGCATAGTACTTCAAAATTTCAGATTAGATTACAATTATTGAAATTTGGAAGGGTTCTGGAAAAGACCAACTCAAGAATCCTCACATCTACCTGAATACAAATGTGAAGGTATAATAGCTTGAAGGAACCATGAATAGCTGTAGGCACGCAGCTTATATTAAGTCTGCAAAAGCCCCTGATTGCTAGTCTATACAGTAGTGTCCTCATTTACCATGCCTATAAAAGAGTTTGACATATAGTATTTTCCAGTGAAATTTAAAACACATGTACTTAATTAACGTTGAAATGCTGAATGCATGTCATACTTCATTTGAGGGAATATTAAATGAGATCTGTACTGTAGGCTAACTTCAGCAATAAACATTGTTTAGATATGATTGGTATAATTTCAAATTAAGTAAGATATACACAAAAGAGAACAATTTCCATTGCAAAAATATTTTTTTCTCATCCTGAAAATCAATAAAGTAACAAAAACTACAGGCCATAAGAAAAGGCATATTTTAGGGAATGTAAGTGCGGGTGAATGGAAAATATTTTAAAGTTTACTTTTACCAACAGATGTTATCATGGCATATTCAAGCACAAGACACCAAAAATGATATACCTAAATAAAATGTCTTCATCCAAGAAGAACTACTAAAACCAAATTGCTTTCTAAGCTCATTTAAGTGCACAGCTTTGACAGCAAGAATAATGTCAAGTCACTTAATATGATATAATACCCACTTAAACATGTAATGAATTTATCATAATTTAAGATGGAATATTGCTGTTTTGCACAATTGAAAACAGTGCATTGGTTGAAAAGTAATTTTACAACAACAGAAAACTTAATATTTCATGAAACCTTAAGTAAACATACTATTTTCTTCATTCGATAACAAAGAAAAAAGAAATACAGCAAAATCCAAAAACTACAGTAAAAATGTCTGCCTCAATATGAAGATGTAGAATTTTGACTACAGTTAGAAGAGGAGCATGTCACAAATGACCCCGAGAGGAGCATGGCCCAATGCCTACAGCAATGCCTGAGAACCAGCAGACCAAAGTTCAAACTCGACTTCCTCTTTTGGCACAGGTTACCTTGGGCAAATCCCTTTTATCTCCCATTGCTTCAGTTACGCTCCTTTATTGTAAGCTCTTTGGGGCAGGGACCCACACCTGTGTTGCACGATATGAATATAATCTTCCTCTTCTGTTGCAAAGATTATATCCAACCAGCATGGCTGCACAATATTTAAATGTATTTTTACAGAAATTAGAAGCTATAGAAGCTGCTCATATGTTAAAACCTAGAGATCTGTGTGTCTAGAAAGGACTTAGCATTGGTAATGGGCTTCCTGACATTTATTCCATTCTATACCATTACACTATGGTAATGCTGCATAATAAAAATACAAAACTAATTTTGCTATGGCAAAGCAGAAGGAAACACTAAAGTAAAGCTTGCAACAGACACACTTGTTGCACCAAATGAAAAGTCCGTGCCAGCAAATAGCTAACGTTTTTTAAAATTCTGCTTGAAGTCTTATAAATAAAAATGTTGTACTTCATTCTGAACAGTTTTTAGAAAGGGTGAGAAATAGATGCACACTAATAAACAAATGCATAGGTACGTACATAGATATATAGATATCCTAGAAGCTACAGTTCAAATACATTTACATAGAATCACACGGCTATCATTTTTATGCAACCATCACAAGAGTGAGAGCCTGGTATCGCTATATTGTGGCATTATACACTTTGAATTCTTAAGCATGCAGCCTAATGGAGCATACTGCCTTCATATAGTCTCGTAGTTTAGCACTGCTTCTGAGAAAAAACCAGCTACAGCACAAATTAAGAGGATTATTTTGTTGTATTTGTTTCTTCTCCCTTGCCATAAAATGCTCTCAAATGTAATTACCATGTTTTCTTTTGCCCTATAAAAATATATTTTGATTCCTCAGGCTTGAAATTTCAAATCATTTTCAGTCTCAAAAGTTTTATCTCTAAGCAAGCAAGAAAAAGATTATAGTGTGTCTCCGTACTATTAACATACATTTCTAAAATCTGATATATTTAAATGAGTTTGTCAGAGGACCCTTCAATCAGAATTTTATTTGACGTTCTCGATTAAGGCATACATTTGGAAAACTAGACAAGCCATCAATTTTGATTTCCACTTACTATTTAAGCTCTTTTTAGTATGCTAATTAATATAAGTGACTCACCTTCCACAGTTTCTTAACGCTTTCAGACCTAGACAGTTTGGGCTTATTCATCTTTGATTCTTGCTTCTCCACAGTGCATCCTATGAAATGAAGCTGCAAGCGGTGTTCTACGACCCAACTGACGAGAGCAAGATATTCTTGAAAACGGAAGCACTTCCCGGCTTTTAATGCTGTTTTCAATAACCACACAGTTCACAGCTCAGCATAAAATGCCCAATAGCTGAATATGACATTAACAAACTCCACAGAGATCATAAAAGGAACAGACCTAATCTAACACTTGATTTAAGACAGAAACACCCCCCCCCCCCCCCTTATCAGCTAATAGTGGTGGAATCTCAAGACACCATCAAGTTTTATTTTACAGGCACTCAAGACTGTTTTTAATCTTTCTCATAGCTGAAACCAAGGAAGACTCTCAAAACTGTTTTCTCACTAGAACCCTGGAATAGTATTTGTAAAATGGGTGATCCACAAGAAAGTACACAGAATAAAAAAATTCTTAAACATTCCAATAGTTCCTACGAGAAAGACAATTTTCAAAGCGTATTTATGCAGGAAATTTGTCTTCTCTCAATAAGGATAGAAACGCATGCATTATTCTACAGCAAGCATATTTTTTTTTGCTGCATTTGGAAAAGGCATTCTCCGAGGTTGTTTTGGGCAGGATTGGAAATCCACTCGCTTATGACTGCGTTTCTAACTCCACTCATGTTATTTTCCTTCAAACATCTATCTGCGCAAAAGCAGGTGCCAAGGTCCACAGCAAGTTTCAAAGTGTGTTTTTCTTTGGAAAACTGTTAGAAAGTCTATGGGTAAAAGGTGCCTGCAGACTCTGTTCCCAGTGCAGGCAGTTTACAAATTGTCTCCTTAAAGACCAACAGATAACAAAGAAAAGCAGACTATACATTACACTTTAATGCGCACATTAAAGCCCATGTGTGCATGCTAAAAATAGTGTGCTAGGTAATAAGGTTTTATTGTGCATGTTAACGTGGTCTGGAAACTTGCTAAAATTAGGAGGCCCATGTATGTATTTATTTTATTTTATTATTTAAATTCCTTTAATATACCGATGCTCATGACCAGGTCTTACCGTACCGGTTTACAATAAACTAGGGGGAGAAAACCATTTAACACTGAAAGCGAAAAGTTACATTACAACAGGGAATGTGGAACAAGGCTGTTAAAAAAAAAGATAGATTAACAATTTTGTTAATCTATCCTTTGTTGCATATGTAAATAAGCATATGCAGCAGAGGCTTAGCATGCTATGCTCTGCCTCTATGTTATTAACCGAATGGTTGCTAACAGCATGTTGTTTAATACCTGCCTCAGACTAATCTATGTATTTATTATTTATCTATGAACATTTGATATCCCACCTTTTGCCAAAGTTGGTCTCCAGGCAGATTACAATACATTTAAATGGAGAGGTTTAGAACAGCTTATAGTCAAATGAGAATGTGCAATTAGCAGAGCATTGGGATCCAGTAGAGAAAATCCCATTTGTGAATAGTTTCAAGATCCAGTTGTGTCCCTGTTGTGTGTAACATGGTCCCTCACTGGGGGTTCAGGAAGCCTGGCTGAAGATGTGGTTCTTGAGAATGGAAAAAAGCCACACCTTAGCTTTTTTCCTGAACTTAAGGTAGTATGGCTCCAGGCTGTTCCAGATGTTTGGTGTGTATCAGTCTCATGCAGGACACTCAGGCAATGGTCAGAGGTGGAGAAGAAAGAGGAGCTATTTCAGCGGATCGGAGATCCTTGAGGGCGTGTAAGGGGACAGGTATTCAGGGGCCTGTTTATTCAAGCATTTGAAGACAATGCAGACAGTTTTCAATTTCATTCTGCTTTCTACTGGGAGCCAGTGAAGAGGATGGAGAATAGGCTTGATATGACCAGTTGCTTTTGCATTACTAAGTGATAACTTACTTATGTGCTTGCTATTGAAAGGGCTCAGCTAACTGCAAATTGAATGCCTGAAAAATGAAGGCTATATAGAGGAGATGACCCTATAAAACCGTACTTGTAGGTCTTTTAAGATGCATACATTTCACCATAATTCTCTTTGTTAAATCAAAGTACAGCCAAATATACACTATTTTCACATACAGTGAGGCCGAGGTCACAGCGACCTACCATGTCCTTGATGTGCCTTGCTGACAGACGCCCACCAGACCGAGTAAGTGGGGTTGGGAGAGATCCTAGCCCCAGCATTTATCCGGGTGGGTGGGAGGCCCCATTTTTCATGTTTTTGTCCATTTTTTAAAATATTTGATTTGCTTTTTTTCACAAAAAAGTAACAAATCAAACATTCCACAAACCAAAATTCATGGGGAAATAACCTCCTGAAAATGAACTGAAAAATGAAAACAAATTTGTTTTCCCTGCACATCCTTATTACGTGCTCTAGGTGGACCTTAAAGCTTTGTACTCCCCACCCTCTACACACAAAATTAAATATTTTGCTTTTAGAATAACAGATTTTATATGTAAAATGATAGAATATAGTCTTCTGAGATTAAAAATATATCATTTACAACACAATGTATATTATATTTACATGCATTGCTGTGGTGCCAACCAGAAAACTCTGTAAAAGAGACACTAGTATTAGACCTATTGTAATGTATGTTGGGTATGGGCAAGCCCTCACAAAGGAAAACAGAAACATTACCATTCCTCATAAAATAACAATAAAATCTAGAAATGTACATCAATCATAATAGTAAAATCATTCTAATAAAAAGAATAAATACTTAAAAACATTTGCTGAATATCCAATAATTAGAAACCCATATACTTTTTTTAAAATCCCCAAACACCAATAAAATAAGTCATAACAGCAGATACATCACATAACAGTTAAAACTAATAAGGATAAAATATACCCCTCACCATACCTGGCAACTTTTGATTTCCAGTCACCCTGAGATTGTCATAGGTTAGTAAGGGGTGGAAGATGTGCTCAGACTTTCTTCTCACTGTAATATACACATATACATGCTCACTCACATGCTCTCTGACTCACAAACTCCAATAGATGCTTGCTCACATACATGCTACTGATCCACACATACACACACACACACACACACACACACACTCTCTCTCTCTCTCTCTCTCTCTCACGCATACTCACTTGCATGAAAGTGAAAGATAAAATGTTTTTACTTACATTAGTGGCTAGGGGGGATCCAGGCAGGGTCATAGGAAAGCAGGGTCTGGGTGAGCTGACAATTAATGCTCTGGGAGGAGGTGTTCACTAACTTGGGAAGAGGTGGGCTGCAAGGCCCATATAATGTTTTGGGGTTTTTTTTCAGTTTTTGTCATGACCTGGAGATGAGTGGGCTGGCGACAAAGGAGAGTAATAGGAGGCATCCCATCTCACCCGCCTCAGCTTCTTTCTTCACCTCCCCCATTTTAGCTCAGCCTCTCCCCTCACTCTCTCTCCCACACCCTAGCCCAGGCTCTCTCCTCATTCTCTCCCCCATCAGTCCAGCATTTCTTCCGACTATCTCCCCTCCCTCCTTTGCAATCTCCTTCCCAGCATACTTCCACAGCCCCATCCTGGGTCTACTGAGTCTGCACTTGGCTTGGCTCAGTTGATCTGGAAAGTCCTGAGGACTAAGGAAGGGTCAGGGGTGGATCAAATGATGAGCTTGTAGAGAGGTCATGATGTGACCCAAGAAATGCAACAAAAATGAGAAAGTAACCATGGGGGTCTATCTATGAGCTATCAGGGCTCAGGCCCTTTGGCAAACCCCGCCCCTTGTACGGGAATACTTCAGAATCTGAGAGCTGCTGGCTCATAAATAGACTCTGTGGTTACTAGCAGGCAGTGGGGCATAGGAAAGGCAGCGCAGTCAGCTGGAACCCCGGAACCGGCGAGCCACACATATCTTAAGGGCCAGGGAAAATTATTGCTGGAGAGTAGGGATGTGCAGAGGGACGCCATATGCTGCATTCGGGATTCGGATTCATCGGGGGGCAGATACGTTGTATTCGGCTGTATGGCGCCCTGATACGTTAATACGTCGATTTCTATTCGTTTCCCCACTAAAATTAAATTAAATACAACCCCCCACCCTCCTGACCCCCCCCAAGACTTACCAAAACTCCTTGGTGGTCCAGCGGGGGGTCCGGGAGCCATCCCCTGCACTCACACCCTCGGTGCCGGTTAAAAAACGGCGCCGATAGCCTTTGACCTACTATGTCACAGGGGCTACCGGTGCCATTGGTCAGCCCCTGTCACATGGCCATCGGCGCCATCTTGTGCTCCTACCATGTGACAGGGGCTGACCAATGGCACCGGTAGCCCTTGTGACATAGTATGGGCAAAGGCTATCGGTGCCATTTTGATTACTGGCAGCCGATGGTCCGAGTGCAGGAGGTCACTCCCGGACCCCCGCTGGACCACCAGGGAGTTTTGGTAAGTCTTGGGGGAGGTCAGGAGGGTGGGGGGTTTGTTTAAATTTGTTTCTTTTGGTGGCCAAATAATTCGGCGAAGATCTGTGTATTCGTGGGGAATCGAGATACCTTTCGCTTCCCTACGAATACAACGGATATGGTCACATCTGTTGCGGATTGCCAATACGTAGGGACCGAATGCACACTCCTACTAGAGAGTGCTGAGCGGGGAAGAATGGATAATGACAGTTGGAACCACAGAGCCCAGGGTCAGCAACACAGAAGAGGCCAGACTGAAGATGTGCAGATGATATTCAGATTTTTCTACACTGCACATCTAACCTACAGAATCTTAGAGCCAGATTTTCAAAAGCATTTTCAGCTGCAAAACTGGGTTTTACGCGTGTAAATGGGCTTTTGAAAATTCTTACAATATGTGCCACTGAATTGTCCATAGGATGTACCCATGTAAGTGCACCTTACTTGCATAAATGGGTTTTGAAAATTGCTACAATAGTATGCTACATTTACATGCGTAATTCCTTTGAAAATTCATCTGTAATTGTTTAAATTTGCTCACAAATTGGATGGCTAAAATAAACTTTCCTTGAATCCACTTAAAACCAATATTTTATGGTTAGGAAAATCTGTGAAATATTTAACACCATTGATGCAGTTTGAAAGCTATAAAATTACCTGTTAAATCAGAGGTAAAGGTTTGAGTACAATTTTTTATTCAGAATTGTCATTACAACCTCATATTAATGGTGTGATCAAGACCTCTTTTTTCTATCTTTGAACAATTTGCAACCTCTTCCCATTTTTCCAGACGGAGGATCTGGCCACCATCATACATGTGTCTATAATTTGTTCTGCTGTAGCTCCTTATATATGAAGCTGCAGAAAAATTAACTGAAGAAGTTACAATTAGTCCAGAATACAGATGCCCAGTTTTTATAGAACCTTACCCCAGGTTTGGAAAGCCTTCACTGACTTCCAGTTGTATCCAGAAACAATTTTAAGATTTTGTCTTTGATTTATAAAATTATCTTTGTATATTGCTCCAACCCTCTTTAAATGTCTTCTTAACACTTATACTCCTAATAATGAGTTGAGGTTAATAGCACATTTTAAACTGTGTATCCGTGCTGTATCATTTGCAAAATACGTAGAAACCAGACAGTAAAAGGTGGATTTTAAACGGTGGTGAGCTACGCTCCTATCTCCCGCAGTTCGCAAATCTGGAAAGTTTTTAAAAAGGGGGGGGGGATGAGCGTGGTCTGGGCAGGGCACGGGTGTTTTAGGGCGTGAACCAGAGATGTACGTGTAAATACTTACAGTGACCCGGCGCCCACCTAACCTCCTGCCGCGTAACTTTACTTCTGCTATAGATGCTGTGCAAGTTATAAATTAAAAAACACTAGTTCGATCTGCGGGGTTTTAAGGGTCAGAGCTAAGTGGGTGCAGTGAAGGCGACTGAGGAGTTCGGAGGACCTCTCTCAAAACTGGGTGAACTGGGGACGAACTAGTAACACTTGGAATTGCCTTGGCACTTGCCCCTTTTAAACTCCCCCAATTTATGCGGTAGATGCGGCATTTGCGCGAGCCCGCTTAAAATTTGGCGCACAGGAACATGCAGCCAAGCTATTTTATAACATGAGCACATATATGCGCATAAGTTATAAAACAGCTACGTCCCCGGGCATGGGCTGACGCACACATGCACATGTGCGCCCGGGCGCTGATTTGGAAGTTACCGTCTAAGCTTTTTCTTTTTATGCTCTTGTTTTATGGAATGCAGCTCCAAAGCAAGTTAGGTCAACAGATGATTATCTTACTTTTAGGAAAGAATATAAAACTTTGCTCTTTTTAAATGCATTTTAAAACGGATGAACTAGAACCTTTCACTTTTAATATCCAGATGCCTCTGTATTGCTCTGATTATGATCTGTAAAATATATTTTAATGCAGGTTTTATATTAATCTTGGAGCATTTATTTATTGATGGATTTGTATTATATTAATTGTATTATTTTACAGTTGTATACTGCTTAGTGCCAGTTGTGAATAGGCAACTTATAAATCCAACAATAAATAAAAAACACACAAGCTTCCCTGGGATTTTGTGTTTATATTAAATTGCAAACGCTATTTAAGAAATCTCTACATTTTTAACTTCTATTTAAAGGATGCAACTTTGGGTTTCAGGATGTCTTCTTTTGGGTTGTGTTAGTCAAATGAATTGCAAATTATTTCCGATCGATGCACTAGTTGCGTGGTAGGATATTTGCTTTCTTTGCACTAGGTTCAAAATAAATGCCTGATTGAGATTTCAGGAGAAAACTCTCTCTTGCACTATGTTCATATAGCTTTAGGTAAATAAGGTTTAGGTGACTGCACGTTTGTACTGTGGGCATAGGGCAGGTGCTAAGGCAGTCTAGATTTCAAGAATCTCGTGAAAAATTCAGCAAGTTAGATGAAGCAGTTTAGCATTTCATTTGAAATTGAAATGTGCAGCATGTCTCTTGAATTTTTACATCATTAGATTTGCATTCATAAATCAAAATTTGAACAGACATCAATTATGTTTCAGTACATTTCATAAGTAAAAAATGAACGCTTTCTATTTAAATATAACACAGAATTTGCCTCCTTTCAAAAAATAATCACATAAATATGATTCAAAATGAGAAGTAGTCTACACTGTAACATTTATCAAACATGAATCAGAATGACCCACAACACAGTAAAAAAAATACATTAACTGCTAATGCTGTACATGGAACAAGAGTGAGTGTGTGTGTGTGTGTGTGTGTGTGTGTGTAGGGGGGGGGCATAAGAGATCAGGGTCTGGGGTGAGCTGACAGTTAATGATCCAGGAGGAGGTATTCATTAGCTTGAGAAGGGGTGGGCTGCAAGGCCCATATAATATTTTTTTCTCTTTTTTTGCCATGACCCAGAGATGAGTGGGTTGGCATGAAAGATACTATGAGGTACCACACAGATCATATCAAAAGTGACTTATGGCTCTGTGAGAGAGGTTAGAACAGATAGGCAGACAGCTTGCATTCGCCTAGGTCCATAAAGTTAAGGATAAAGGCCCAGGCAGGGATGCTTGAATGCTGGAGATATATGAATAGCTGCATAGATAGTGTTGATGTGAGTGTTTTGGCTGCCTGGATCATGGGATGATATTTCAAGGATTACTGAGCAGAGATGGGATCCACTTGTCGAAGAAGGGGCACAGTGCCTTTCAACACAGAGTGGATGCAAACCTACTGAGGAAGGCTTTAAACTAGAATCAACGGGAATGGATGAGCAAAATCCTAAGGGGCAGATTTTAAAAGCCCTGTGCGCGTAAATCCAGACGAATTTACGCGTGCAGGGGATGAGCGCCGGCGCGCCTATGTTGCATAGGCTGCTGGCGCGCATATAGCCCTGGGATGCGCGTACGTCCCAGGGCTTTGCTTGGGGGGGCGTGCCGTGGGCGTGTCGGGGCGACGCGGCATTTGGGGGTGTTCCGGGGGCGGGGCCGTGGACGTGGTGACGGCCTGGGGGCGTTCTGGGGCCGTGACCGAGGCCTCC
The DNA here is from genome assembly GCF_901001135.1 of Rhinatrema bivittatum. NCBI lineage: Eukaryota > Metazoa > Chordata > Amphibia > Gymnophiona > Rhinatrematidae > Rhinatrema > Rhinatrema bivittatum. The sequence goes on along the minus strand of NC_042616.1, from coordinate 93,832,452 downwards.
GAACCAGCCCCTGGGCCTGGAATGGTGCGCCGGCAGCCCGCTGGCGCGCGCAAGTTACACCTGCCTCAGGCAGGCATAACTTTCTGCACAAAGGTAGGGGGGGATTTAGTTAGGGCTGGAGGGGGGCTGGAAAAAAGTTCCCTCCGAGGCTGCTCCGATTTTGGAGGGGACGGAGGCAGGCTGCTCGGCTTGGCGCGCGCAGGTTGCACAATTGTGCACTCCTCTGCACGTGCTGACCCTGGATTTTATAACATGTGCGTGGCAGCGCACGCATGTTATAAAATCGGATGTAGATTTGTTCGCACCGGGTTGCACGAACAAATCTACGCCTGCGCATAACATTAAAAATCTACCCCATAGGTAAATAAAATATTAAATACTCATATAGAAATGGGAGATATGGGAAAAATGGTTAGAGACGTAGAGTCGTTTGCAACGAAATAGGAAATAAAGACAGTTTCCTATTTTGTTGCATTTTGGGAAGAAAAATAAAACACTAGGAAAACCCACTAAATTTTGTAGATTTTCCTATCATTTTTTTCCCCAGAAACTGAACATCTAGGGGAAAAAAAACCAAAACCCAATCCTTCAAATTTAACTAAATGGAAATCCCCCCCCCCCCCCGATCCCCCCAAGACTGACTCGATGACCCTGATTATGTCTTGCTAAGGAGCTAGAAATAGTTTTGAGTGTTTGCTCTCTGCTCACAATTCAAAAGTGTCTTAAAAGGGGCGGGGCCTGGGTATGATCTGGGCAGGACATGGGCTTGAAGACCAGGAAATATGCACAAATAGACTTACGCACACAGGCATGTGCTGAGGTCCCCTGCTATTTTACTTTACTACTGCCATGGATGGCGTGTAAGTAATAAGGTTAGTCAAAGGGGATTTAAGGATCAGGGCTAACAGGATGAAAGGGACTATAAAACTAGAGGGTTTGGGAAGCCCTATCCCCTAACTGGGTGAACTGGGAACAAACTGGGAAAACTACCTATGGCGTTGGCGCGCATCCCTTATAAAATTCCTCCACTTATTCGGTACAAGGCGGCATTTGTGCGCAGATGCGTGTGTCCATTTAACATTGCAAATAGATGTACATATGTCCAGGCTATTTTAGAACCTGCGCACATATATGCATGCATGTCATAAACTGGCTGCGTCTCTGGACCCGATCCGGCAAACATGTGTACATGTGTGCCCGCTCGCCTGTTTCAAAATTAACGTCTTAGATTCATTGAAATGTACAATTTGACCAGGGGTATCTACAGTTTTATACACAGCTATATATTGCATTTCCCATGTACTCAAAAGCATTTAAAATTAAGGGTTATGTTTGAATAAAGAATTCCCATTTCTGTGAATTTTCACAAAAAGCCTTTCTATAGACAAAAATGAAAAAACAAAACAAAAATATTTTCAAAATAAGGTCCCCTAAGGTCAGAATTTCAGAGAAGATAAAAAAAAAAGAACTTCTAAGTTTTCAGTTGAAGATATTATCACATATTTGTCACTTTACACAGTGCTGTTGGTGATAGAATTTCAATTTCTATATGAGATCATAGAAAAATACTACATTCAGTAAACTTTTTTAAAAGTCATCACTATTGAAGAATATAAATGCTTTTTCATTCTTTATATTCACTGTACACATTTTTTTTTACATTAATTCTGATCACAGAGCTTTCAGGTTGGTCTGTGATAATAAAAAACTATTATACTCCTGTAGTTTCCATCATGTTATCTCTGAGAAAGATAGATTTCTTCACACTGTTTTAATATGTGAAAACACTAAACTCCAATCTCCACATTTGCTAAGAATTCTTTATAAAGGTGCAAAATTGGAAAAATTGTTTAGTGCATCTGACATCAACAGTGCATCGATAGTCTAACGGAGACAGGAATAGCCTCAGGTGAAATAAGCCTGACAACTTCACAGCAGCAACAAATATAACGGAAAAGGAATAATGATTTGATATACAGTAGTAGATTTTTGCCTCTGAAGACCTAAATTCAGTTAGTCAACAAGGAAACTGGATTTGCCATATTCCTGTAATCTTTTTCTGTCTTTCACCATCTACGTTTTCTAAGATATACAATACTGGCTTGCTTCTTTTGTAATGAGGCCTAGGGTGCCTTTACTACGGTCTATGCTTCTCTCGGAATATATTGAGATTGTCTGAGTACTAGTAGTGAGTGCACCGAACCATTTGCTGTGTCACTCCACTCTAGGAGTGGCCACAATGATGCAGTAGTGTTGGTCAGAGAAGTCCAAGAATATTCTTGTCAGAGGGTTTGGAGCTGAGACAGCGAAAAATCCAGTCCCTCATCTCTCTACAGGAGTTTGGGGAAGGGGGAAAGCCTGCCTCCTGTCCCCAGGGTTTTCGGAGTCCTATAGTTGATATAGAGGGCGGCACAAACAGTTCCCTGTGAGGATGCTTCTGATACCATTACTTTACTATAAATAGCTGTTAAGAACATAAGAAAATGCCATACTGGGTCAGACCAAGGGTCCATCAAGCCCAGCATCCTGTTTCCAACAGTGGCCAATCCAGGCCATAAGAACCTGGCAAGTACCCAAAAACTAAGTCTATTCCATGTAACCATTGCTAATAGCAGTGGCTATTCTCTAAGTGAACTTAATAGCAGGTAATGGACTTCTCCTCCAAGAACTTATCCAATCCTTTTTTAAACACAGCTATACTAACTGCACGAACCACATTCTCTGGCAACAAATTCCAGAGTTTAATTGTGCATTGAGTAAAAAAGAACTTTCTCCGATTAGTTTTAAATGTGAACCATGCTAACTTCATGGAGTGTCCCCTAGTCTTTCTACTATCCGAAAGAGTAAATAACCGATTCACATCTACCCGTTCTAGACCTCTCATGATTTTAAACACCTCTATCATATCCCCCCTCAGTCGTCTCTTCTCCAAGCTAAAAAGTCCTAACCTCTTTAGTCTTTCCTCATAGGGGAGTTGTTCCATTCCCCTTATCATTTTGGTAGCCCTTCTCTGTACCTTCTCCATCGCAATTATATCTTTTTTGAGATGCGGCGACCAGAATTGTACACAGTATTCAAGGTGCGGTCTCACCATGGAGCGATACAGTACTCTTCACCCCACTGTTGGATCCTGAGGGATCCAACAGTGGGGTGAAGAGTACTGCAGTTGAGGAAATATCTTCACAGGAGGAACAAGAACTGAGTGTCATATGCTTCTCCAGAGGTAAGGAAAAGGAGAGACCAGGCCAGTAGGTGCACCGACCCAGGAGTGCAAAGGAGTCCAACAATAAGAAAGGCATGTAGGAGAAATATTCAAGCATTTGGAAAATCAGGTATCAAAAAGGGTCCTTGGAAGTCAGGGATCCCAGAATCTGTTCAAGGAAAACATACATCAGTAAGGAACAGAACCCCCCTTGGAAAATCTCAGTACCTGATATTGGATTTTCAGTGTTGAAAGACCGTACCTTACAGCTTTTTGATTTAAACTGTTTTAATATAGACTTTTATTGGAACACCAATCTCTTGTGTCAAATGTCTCCTTAGGTGCTATACCATTACAATGCCTTGGGCCCCGAGGGTAATACTTCCCCAGTTGCTAGATCCATGCCAGGGTTATATAGGACTGAACTGGGATTACGCCTTTATGGTGTGCGGCCCCTGCATAAAGGTCTAATGGGGTGGGGGAGGGGAGAGGCACCACATGATACACAAATGAACTGTAAACTCTTCATGAAATGTTGTGATGGTGCTGCTACAGAAAAACTCAGTTTAACACAAACACAGATTACTCATTCCCAACATAAAAATTACTTCTAATTAAATTAGTTCTATATGATATTTATTGAAATTTAGCCACCTGTCATGAAGTGGTCAGAGATAAGTTGACCTTCTTATTTGATGTCATGGTTTTATTTCTGATGGAAAAGTGCTGTGAATCTTGAAATACGTCCGTATGGGAAGGGCAGTTTTCACAGGCATTTACCAGAGTCAATTGCCATGTTTGAAAATTTGTCCCTCATAAGCAGCTAGCAACGCATGTAGGCTTTCACAATCGGCCGAATTTTAAATCGGCCATGCGCGTAAAAATTGCTCTTTACGTGCGTGGCCGGGCCCTAGGCACACCACACGCATTTTCAAAAGGGCCCAGCCACGCACGTAAGTGCCGATATGTGCACAAGTATCGGGCCCTGAGAAAGGGCCACTAGCCACTGTCCCGGGAAAGTGCACGCTGGCAATCTATTCCCGAGGAGCAGTAAGTAATAAAATTAAAAATTTGAGGCAAGGTAGGTTAGTTTTAGGGGGTGGGGAGGAGAGGGGAAGGGGAAGGAAGGTTAGGCAAAGGGTTAAGGAAGTTGCTTCCCAATGGACTGGGAGGGAACTGGAGAAGGTCCGATTGTGTCGCCGTGAAGACTTTGCAAAAATTCACCCCCTTTGTGTGCGCAAAGTATAAAATCCAGCACGCGCATATTATAACATTGTCGCGTCCATGTGCTGGGAACACCACTTCTAGCTGGATTTTAAGAAAGGCATTAACAATCAGGTGTTTGAGTTGGGGAAGGCGAGAAAGCACACACATATTTGATTTTCAAATGTACATGAACTGTTTAACCCTGATTGGCCTACAGAAATAACATATGAAAGAATACGTGGCATTTGTACAAATGTATTTGCAGCTAATTATTAAAATATCCACGTTGAAAATTAGGTACAGGGTACATACTTTCAAATGCAAGCTTATACTTTACAGCTAGGCAAGTATTCAAAAATTGATCCTTTGTTTTGTTTTCTATTATTTATTTATTTATGAAATAACAGCATCACACTATGAAATCTAGAACAAAACTTGTCAAAATATACAATACAAATACTGAGAAGACATTTTTTGGCTACCGCCTAATACAACAAATTACAACCACAGAGGCGGATTTTAAAAGGATTATGCGAGTAATATACGTGCGTAACCCTTTTAAACCCCTTCTGCATGCGCTGAGCCTATTTTGCATACGCTCGGTGACACGCACAAGTCCCAGGAAGCGCGTATGTCCCGGGGCTCGAAAAAGGGGCAGGGTGTGGGCGGTCCGGGGTGAGTTAGGGGCAAGGCCAGAGGCCTCCGAAGGCCCGCTAGGCCGGGGGATCGCCCACAGGCAGGCGCAACTTAAATAATAAAGGTGGGGGGGATTTAGGTAGGACTGGGGGTGGGTTAGATAGGTAAGGGAGGGGAAGGTGGGGGGGGCGAAAGGAAAGTTCCCTCCGAGGCCGTCGGGCACGCCAACCCCAGATTTTATAACATGCGCGCGGCTGTTTGTGCTTGCCAGGTTGCGCGCACAAATCTACGCCCGCGTGTAGGTTTGAAAATCTGGCCCACAGTAATTAGGCTTAGACAAGACAACCATTCACTCGACATCCACAAATTAAAAAATCCAAGCCATTAATTTTTTTAGCAGTTACTTATAACATACTGGTGTATCTTCATAAAATATATCATATGTTTTTTGAAAATCTTTTAACAAAGATTTCTTTACTAGTTTTGTACCTAACTGCATAATGGATTTCCTATCTAGCATTTGTAGTTACCTGAGATAAATTGGAGGCGTTTGGACCTCCATCCAAAATTTCAAAATAACCAGTCTAGTAATCAATTCATGTATTCAGCCTTTGGATGGACCTTCTGTCCAGTCCTTACAGCTCAACAATAAACATTCATCTGTAAAGGGTGTCCTTACTGCCACTACTTGTTCTAACATGGTAATCACCTTTTCCCACTAGCTAAATAATCTGAATCTGCTACATATAAGAAAACTATGAGTGAATTTGTCTTTGATCAAACAGCATTTTATATAATTATAAGAATTCCATAAAACCATTTTGAATACTTTAGTAATATTATATCTTCTATGCAAGATTTAAAACTACATTTCCCTGAATTTGGAAGCAAGTGATATGGTGTTTAGGTTCTTAAATAAGGTTTCCAAATCCATCATCTCGATTGTAGTGCCTAGCTCTGTCGACCAAAGCCAAGGTAAATAGTGCCACATCATTAGATTTCTCCAGTCTCATTCCATACCAACAGGCCAGTTGATTTGTCTGGGCACCTGTCCCAATAATTGGGTTGCCAAGAAATCAGAGCCAAATGCACAAGAATCATAAGAGTTTTACTGACAAAAGATAATGTCTAGCCTGTAGGTAAGCATAAAAATGCATGTTGGAAAGTTGAAAATCCTTTTTTAATTGTTCAAACAAGAAGACTGTATCTGCTGCTATGCAATATATACTTGAGCGTTTAGTAATAACTAATTTATAACATTTATAAAAAAATACTATCTTGCAGCCAGAAATAAATTTAGGGTTTCTTATAAACAGAAGCAAAGCAGAATATTGCCAGGATAGTCCCCACCAATGACAAATACAGAATATTGCAAAACCCACTTCATTGCCATGAGAAGGGAATAATTTCGTACCACATGAGGAAGCAAATGACTTGGTCTATATAATGCCCCCCAAGGTGATGAAGGATGAACTGTAGAAACAACCAGGTGCAGAGTACAGAATTTATAGGTACCTGAAACCATTCTCAAGGAAAGTAGAGTTGACGTGCAGCATTTTAGAATCTGAAATCTGGTAAAAAAAAAAAAATACTCCCTTTGGCCTTATCTTGCAATAAGATAGCATAGCTAATATGCTTTTTCTTCCACAAAAACCTAGATAAAAGAGACCTCAACTTTGCCACATCCTTATGTGATAGCCAACAAGGAAGCATCAAGCCGATATAACAGCTTTGGAAATGATACCATTCAAAATAAAGCATTTCTACCAAAGAATGACATAGGAAGCTCCTTTTCAGCCTGTAGCTGCTATTGAAGGTCTGCCAAAATAGGAGTACTATTCACTTATATATATATTGGAAACCTGAGAAGAAAAGCTCCAAATAATATTTAAAAGATGTAGAAACCTATTTAAATGGAAAAACACCTTGCCATTCTACCTCTGTATATTAACAGCTAATGGAAGGGCTTCTGATTTAGTGAAATCAATGGACAATCCAGAAAAACTACCAAATTGTTCAAATACATTTAGAATTATAGATACTGTGGTTTAGTCACAAAAATTTAAAGACCATTTGTGCATAAACAGATGCATTGCTCCAAGCAATCCAATCAGCATCCTTGAATATTTGGGTGAAGCCCGAGCTTGGAGCCCAATGGCTCCACTGTCAAACATGAAGTAAAGGAGAAAATGGGCATCCCTGCCTAGCTACTCCTGCTAGTTTACTCGCTGCCTATACTAATCCATTAACACTAAGCCTTGCCTGCGGATTGTTATACAAGAGATATAATGACTGTCAATATGACGATGGTATTCCATATTGTGCCAATTCATGAAACATATATTGCCAGTGAACCTTATCAAATGCTTTTTCCACATCAAGGCTAAGTATAATGCCAGCCCTGTTTATTAAATCGGGATCCCACAGCGCCTGAATAAGAGTACCTTCCTTTAACAAAATCAGCTTGGTCTGTAGACACAGGGATGGCAACTTTTAAACAGCTGCACGGGTGTACATGTATCCACGTATGCTGGTTTGCACCAATGGATGTGGCCATTTTATACCATACGCATGTATATGCTCGTATGTTAAAAAATCAGCAGTATGTGCATACATGTGCATATAATTTTATATGGACACACACATATGCGTAGAAATACTGATGCTTAAATGGGGGGATTTTGCTAGGCACACATGCCAATGCAAATACCCCTTTCCCCAGTTCATTCCCAGTTCACCCCAGTAAAGGATAGAACTCCCTAAACCCACTAGCTAGATAGCCTCCCTTTTACCCTGCTGACTAGCCCTGATTTTTTAATTTTAAAATGTATATGCCATCGGGGAGCTCATGGAGGAGAGCAGAGGAGCCCTGGACCCTGTCGTACCTTGAGGGGTTGTTGTCATCTTTCCCCGGGAACAGCTGCAAGCTCCGGTGTCCGGGACTTGCCACGGAGGTGACCTCGGTGACGTCAGTGGAAGCGCCAGCTGCTTAAAAGCAGCAGCGGGCGGAAAAGATCTTTGGGAGTTCGTGGAGGAGAGCAGAGGAGCCCTGGACCCTGTCGTACCTTGAGGGGTTGTTGTCATCTTTCCCCAGGAACAGCTGCAAGCTCCGGTGTCTGGGACTTGCCACGGAGGTGACCTCGGTGACGTCAGCGGAAGCGACAACTGCTCAAAAACAGCAGCGGGCGGCGCACCGCTGCCGCCGGCGCGCTGCCTAAGCCACGCGCTCTGAAGGGGCGCGCGGCTTGGTCCGGCTTAGGCCAGCGAAGGTGGGAAGGTGGCTCTGAATCTTGCTAAAGTGGTTTGATCATACAGATTCTTCACTACCATATGGTTTTTTATTCTACAGAAGTGTGAGTAATACCTGCTATTTGTTTCCCCTTTTTTTTTGTCTTTAACGTTATGCCGCATGCGAAGCGTAAGGGGAAGGTTAGGCAGGAAGCCTTAACCCCTGCAAAGCCATCCCCCATACAAACAAGACTAACAGGATATTACCCACTGACAGAACTTTCAACTCCGGAGAACCTAATTGCAGTAGCGGGTGAGAAGCAAGCACCGACACTGCTAGGTGAAGTTACTCTTAGTCCCGGAGCCCCAATGACCCCAATTCCTCCCAGGTGTATGGCTAGCACCAGTGAACCAGGCTCATCTGGTTTACGGATTGCGTTTTCCGATTTGAGCCCGTTTGAAGAGGTACCTGAAGCAAAGAGAGCTACACAAGAAGAAATGGGAGGTAAAGATCCCATTTGTCATCTAGAGGAGCAGAGAGTTGGAGGGAATTAGAGTGATTTCGAATTTCAAGAAAGACCTAAGACTCTTGGAACAAAGGAGCCCTCATCTCTTGTGGTGGAAAATGCTAATCCAGACTTATTTGGAACAATAACTCTTTCTTCTACGCCTAATACTAAATCTGAGAATCCTAAATTAATAACCATGGAAATGCTGTGGCAAACAATGACTTTATTACAAAATAATATTGTAAATTTAAATACCAGCATTAAAGAAATGCAGTCAGCTTTGTTAAGCATAAATCCTTTAATATCTAGTAATGAAGTTACACTGAAGAAGGTAGAACAAGATATAACAGTGATAAAAAATGTACAGAGTAGTATAATAAAAGGTGAAGCTGTACTATCTAGAAAGGTGGAAAATTTGGAAAACTCTGTCCACTATTTGAATCTTAGAGTGGTAAACTTTCCAAAATTCTTCACCAACTATCCACAAACAGACGCTTGAATCTCTTGAACCTACATCATCCCTGGAAATAGAATTGATAATCAAGAAAATGAAACCTTCTTCCCACCCATTGGACCAAATACCGACCAAACTTCTTCTCACCATTCCTAACACCATTGCTAAACCGCTGGCAGACATCATAAATTGCTCCCTCAATCAAGGATGTGTCCCTGACTCTTTAAAAATTGCTTCGCTGAAACCCTTACTAAAAAAACCCAACCTGGACCCAGCCAACCCTGTAAATTTCCGCCCCATTGCAAACTTACCTTTTATAGCCAAGCTAATGGAAAAGCTTGTCAACATCCGACTCACAGACTACCTTGACTCTCACAATATTTTCTACCCTTCTCAATTCGGATTCAGGAAACGCCTAAACACAGAATCCCTCCTTCTCTCTTTAACGGACAACATCCTGATGGGCCTTGACAAGGGACAATCATACCTTCTAGCCCTACTCGATATTTCTGTGGCGTTCGACACTGTAAACCATTCTATCCTCATCAACCATCTAATGGAAATAGGCATCTCTGGCTCTGCACTGCTCTGGTTCAAATCCTTTCTGAACAACAGGCACTACAAAGTTAAAATAAATGACAAAGAATCCCACCCCATTCCTTCAAAACATGGAGTAAGAACATAAGAACATAAGAAAATGCCATAATGGGTCAGACCAAGGGTCATCAAGCCCAGCATCCTGTTTCCAACAGTGGCCAATCCAGACCATAAGAACCTGGCAAGTACCCAAAAACTAAGTCTATTCCATGTTACCATTGCTAATGGCAGTGGCTATTCTCTAAGGGGCGGATTTTAAAAGGCCTGCGAGCCGGCGCGCCTTTTTTGCATAGGCCGCCGGCGCGCGTAAAGCCCCGAGACGCGCGTAAGTCCCGGGGCTTTTGAAAAGGGGTGGGAGGGGGCGTGTCCGGGGGCATTCCCGAAATGACGTGGCATTTCGGGGGCATGCCGCGGCGTTTCAGGGGCGGGCCCGGGGGCATGGCGCCGGCCTGGGGGCATGGTCGAGGCCTCCGGACCAGCCCCCGGGACCGGAGGACGGAGCGGGGCTGCCGGCCGGCGCGCGCAAAGTTACGCCTGCTGAAAGCAGGCGTAACTTTGCCGACAAAGGTAGGGGGGTTTAGATAGGGCCGGGGGGGTGGCTTAGGTAGGGGAAGGGAGGGGAAGGTGGGGGGAGGGCGAAGGAAAGATCCCTCTGAGGCTGCTCTGAAATCGGAGCGGCCTCAGAGGGAACAGGCAGCGTGCGCTGGGCTCGGTGCGCGCAGGTTGCACAAATGTGCACCCCCATGCGCGCGCCGACCCCGTATTTTATAAGATACGCTCGGCTACGTGCGTATCTTATAAAATCCAGCGTACTTTTGTTCGCGCCTGGTGCGCGAACAAAAGTACGCGATCGCGTATTTTTTAAAGATCTACCCCTAAGTGAACTTAATAGCAGGTAATGGACTTCTCCTCCAAGAACTTATCCAATCCTTTAAAGATGGTGCCGGCCATCCAGTGCTCCTACCATGTGACAGGGGCCGGCCGATGGCACGGATACCCTGTCACATGGTTAGGGGCAAAGGGGCATCGGCGCCATTTTTTTTTAGCGCAGCTGATGCCTGGGAACGGGAAATCATCCCCCGAGGCCCCCTGGACCTCCAGGTAATGTTAAAAGGTTTTTGGGGGGTTGGGAGGGTGGGGGAGGCTAAGGGGGATCGATTTAAAGGGTCGGGTGGGGTTTTTTTTTTATCGGGCCATCGGCACCATTTTAATTAGTGGCAGCCAAAATGGCGCCGATGGCCCGAGAGCGGGAGATCACGCCGGGACCCCCCCCCCTCCCATTGGACCACCAGGTAATTTAACATTTTGGGCGGTTCGGGAGGGTGGGGGAGGGTAAGGAATTGGTTTTAAAGGGTCGGGGTGGGTTTAGGGGTTGTTTTGGTGTGCCAGTTTTCCCGCCCTCCCCCAAATAATTTCCGTGCCCTATTTAATGATTTAGGACGATTTATGACGATAATTCGGGGGCATTTGTATTGTATCATGCACTCTGACGATTTAGGATGATTTTAAAATTATCTGACGATAATTTTAATCGTTCAAAAACAATTCACATCCCTAATTATCAGTGCTGTTTACAGAGACTGGGCAAAAATGCTTACAAAAGGGCCGTGAAGCTATGCTCCCCCCCCCCCCCACCACCACCACCACAGGGAGCCCTGGACTTCAGAAGTGAAAAGCTATCCATGCAGAACTCATTGCAGATAGGGTCTGCCTATCTTCTATGTGTCCCTGGTGTAGTCTGAGGGTTCCGCCCCACCCAGGCATTATAAATATATTGAAAAAATCATCATTAACAAAAAAAAAAAGAAGTCAGAAATTTGAAGGAGACTAAGTTGTTTAAGAAAGCACTAAAGACCTATCTATTTCAGAAAGCATATGAATGCTAAAATCCTAGCGCCCCTCCATCCCTCCCGGAGTACATTTTTTTTATTGTTTTATTGTTTTTTATTTATTGTTTATGTTGTTTTATTCCTTGTTCAAAACTGTTTGATTTTGTATGTAATGATGTTCCCTGCCCTGAATGCAGGAAAGGCAGGTAGGAAATGTTTTAAAATAAAAAAAATATATATACAAAGTCAACATCATTTCCTCAAAATCTGGCTGCTTAACTGTTCTTTTTTATGCTAAAAGGGCTGGATTTTAAAAGATTTACACGCGTAACCAGGTCTACGTGTGCCGGACTTATTTTAAAAAGGCCCGGTGACGCGCAAAAAGCCCCGGGATGCGTGTAAGTTCCAGGGCTTGCAAAAAGGGGTGGGGAGGGGGTGGGGCTGGGCGGTCCGGGGGCGGTGTGGGGTGGGGTCAGGCTCCCGGCACAGTGGCCATATTTGTCGCTGTGCCGGGGATCATGCACTGGCAGTTGGCCGGCGCGCGCAACTTACTTCAGCCCCAGGGCTGAAGTAAGTTTCGAGTTAAAAAAATAAAAACATCAAAGGTAGGGGAGAAAGGGCGGGGGAGGTAGGGGAAGGGAAGGGAAGGGGGGTGGGGGCATAGGAAAATTCCCTCCGAGGCTGCTCTGATTTTGGAGCGGCCTGGGAGGGAACAGGGGAGGGCAGCGCAGCTCAGAGCAGGCTCGGCGCGCACAAGGTGCACAATTGTGCACCCCCTTGAGTGCATCAACCCTGGATTTTATAACATGCGCGTGCATGTTATAAAATCAGGCATACATGTGTGCGCACCGGGTAGCTCACGTACATGTACGCCCGTGCACTCTTTTTTAAAATCTACCCCAAAGTGTAGCATAGTACTATTGTACATTCCATAAGTATATGGATGGCATCCTAGTATGATATCCTTAGATGTGTACAAATTGATCAATAGGATGTGTCTTATACAAAGAAAAAAAGGCCTTTCATATCAGCTGCTTGAATAACATTTATTTTGATATATGACACTTTCAGATACAATAACAGGTTTAGGAGAAAGAAGTAAGACAAAATAGCATTCTTTATTTCTCTGTTCCATGTCTCAAGGGCAAAAAGGATCAGATTGGCCCAAGGCTGGACGAAACACAGTACTTCCAAATCAAAGGGAACAGTTATATAACTGAAAAAAGCCAAAGTGAAAAAGGACAGAGAGAGAAAAAAAGATGAGAGAGAGAGAGACTGAAATGGCATAACCTAAAACTCGTCATAAAGATGTTTTTAAAAATACATGAAAGATAATGTACAGATGGAGAACATAAAATCAGTTTTCATCTTTCAAAATTCAACCATGTTTACTATTGCATTGTATACTGTACTTTTTAGTGGAATACCATTAATGTGAGCAAAAAAAAAATCTCTCAAAGTTCAACATTAAGGGCTGGATTTTAAGACATACGCGCGGGCGTACATTTGTGTGCGCAACCCGCCCCGCCCCTTTTTTCAAGGCTCGTGACTTACACGCGTCCTGGGGCTTTACACGTGCCGCCGGGCCTTTTGAAAATAAGGCTTTGAAAATCTGCCCTTAAGTATATAGCACTGGATATCAATAAACAAATTGGCCTTATGAAGCAATTATTATATGGTGTATATTACTGCATCCATCCACAATCGCTTACCATCCTTCAAAAGAGTTTGAGCACCATATGTTAGCTGGTGGGATTCTACACACACAGAGTACTTTAGTTATACCCTCACTCACTCTATTTGTTTTTCCCTACGGTGGTTTTTTTTTTTTTTCTTGGATTACAAGAGGTATCATGCTAGTTGCCTTTTCCCTACTCTTTTCAAGTTCAGGTGACCCACAATACTGCCATGTGCCCCATCCTCCAAAGCTACTCCCAGACCTTTTACAGCATCCACTTCATCAATGACATAAAGGAAGAGCTGTCTCAGAAGACCACAGAATAGACATGCAAAGCATGGACAAGGGTGTCCAACATTGTCGGGGAAGAGGTTGTCTTCCGACCATCCCTTCCAATTCCTACTCTATGCCTTCTGTGAGGGATTAACAGTTCAACTGCTGCAACCTTGCTTTGTTCACAGCACATGCAGACTGAACAGCTGAGTCCACGCAGGACACATATCTTGTGCAGTGCAGTGTTTCTACACAATGATAGTGTTCAACTGGAACTTGCATGATGGGTCTTTATTTGCACTAGATAGAACAGTATGACTTACATATTGTTTGAAAAACAATAGCCATCAGGGAATCTTTGGTTTGAAGATACATTTTCTTGTCTAAATGAATGTGTACTTTTTTGAAAATTCTCAAGCATATGTCAGTGTCTCTTCTCTCTCTTCCATTTGTCACCTGACTTCTACTTCCCACAACATCTCCAGCAAAAACAGCCCCATTTTTTTTTTATCAGTATCCCACAATGCATCCTATTAGCTGAGCCATGGAAATAGTAATAGCCGTGGAACCAAGTTGACACTTGGTTCAAGGCAGGTGAAAGACCTTAGTGAATGCATTCTAAATAGCACGTGAAGGCAAAAATACCATGCTATTTTATGTAGGTCTCCTAAAGCCTAATTAGCAAATAAATGCTAACTTTTGCTAACATACAGTATTGGGGGATCTGCTTATTGTACATGCTTAAAGGTGAATTTTAAAAGCCCAATATACACCAAAATTAGGGGATGCGAGAATATGCCAGGCCAGCACGCACCGAGTGGATTTTAAAAGTTACCTGAGTATGTCCGTACTTGCCATTACATGCACAAATGGAAAGTTAAAAAAAATAAAAAGGCGTGGGGTGTGGGTGTGGTCTGAGTGAGGCATGGGCATTCCTGAATTCACAATAGAAATTTGTGCATAAATACTCATGCGCACAGGCATCTGCTGGGATCCACGGCTATTACATACGCACTTATGTTCTAAAATGGCCATGCCCCTGGGTGCAGACCAATGAACGTGCACATGTGTGCTGGTTTAAAAGTTACTGTCCCGGAATCTAACTTTCAAACCTCTCCATGGTACTGGATTTGCACACACAAGTGGATGTGTGGAGATTTATCCTGGTATTTTATAGAGATGTGCTTTGGGTAAACATTGTGTGTTGGGCTTTGTTTTGCCCCCCCCCCCCCCCCCCCCCCCCGTGGGAATTGTGTTTTTCCCGTGGTCCGGGGGTTAGTGGTTCGGGTTAGTGTGCACTATCTCCCAAACCATTCCGCATTAGGCAATTTCGTTGACAATGCCTAATTCGGGAAAAATGATTGGACATCCCTAGTATTTTATAAAGGCTGCTGCACAGTTTATGCAATACAGCGTACACGTGTATATTTCATGCTTGAGAAAAAAATAACATGTAGATGTACAAACCCTGATTTACACACAGAAAGGCTAACTTTCAAACAGGGATCAGCTCGCGCCCAGGGACGCGGCTAGTTTAGATAAAATGGTCTGGATGCACGCAAACGTGTGCCACATTTTAAGTGGGCTGCCGCTTCTACCACATAAATTAGTGCATTTTAATAAAGGCACGTGCCAATGTGATTTCCAGTTTTCCCAGTTCATTCTCAGATTGCCCAGTTAAGAGACAGATTGCCCAGTTAAGAGACAGGTCTTCCAAACCTAGACCATCTAGTATTTCACCCTGATCTTCCCCAGTTTATGCATAGCCTTCACTGCCCCAGTTATCCCCAAACCTTAAACCCCACTGATCTTTATTTATCTTTATTTTCTAGCTTACATGGCATCCATAGCAGAAGAAAAGTTACGCAGCAGAGGGCCTCGGCATGCACCAGATCATGTAAGTATGTATGCGCACATTTCAGTTTCACACCCTGAAATGCCCATGCCCTGCCCAGACCACGCCCCTTTTTGAAAACTTTCAAGATGTGTGCACTGTGGCATTTACGTGCATTTCCGGGCAACTTTAAAATCCACTCAGCATGCAAAAGCCTGACATATTCATGCATTCCCTAATTAATGAGTGTGTTGGGCTTTTAAAATTCACCTTAGAGATAGGTATATTTTAAATTATGCAAATATAACATTTTGAAAATACTTGATTGCGTACTTGAAATCACCTGTTTGCCAATACTTCCGCCAGTTCACAAAGTCCATTTCAAGTTCAACTAGATCCTGTAGTATTTCACCCTGAACTTCCCCAGTTTACCCATACCTTCCACCCAAAATTGCAGACTACAATCAAGTCCAATTCATTTATGGGGGACCCAAATTGGCGTCAAGTGAGGACGTGCTGTGAAGAAACTCTGAAATGTTTTTGGTTTTTGCCTTTGACATCTTTTTTCTTATGGTGAAACGAAAAGGGCCAGCTGTGGGAAGTTACTGCTGTTCAGCCACAGAATCCTCTCATGCGACAGCTGACTTTTTCAGAGCATTTCCTTTCTTCTTCTCCAACACCTGGATTAGCCTCCATTATTGCTATCGATGAAGCAGCATTGCAGTGGTCAGGAGACATTGCCAACATCTTGCTGAGCACCGACAATAGAGCTCCTCCCTCTCCCGTGCTCTTGGTGACGGCACTGGAGTCTGCTGGTGTGAGCCAGGATGGAATTCCCTGGATGCTGGCAGGAAGGGGCCTACAGTGCCTTCTAATGGAGCAGTTGAGAACATCAGGGGAGCTAGTGCTGGATCTCTGCTAATGGCCATGAGTGAGTGAAAGGCCTTCAGAGAGGTAGCTGTATCAACTAGGGGCCTCTGCAGTTGTTCCAACCTCAGGCCTTCCCATACCCAAACCCTCTCCTATAACTCTTGATAGCATTTGGAGCATTCTTTCTTCAATGGAACAGTCCTTAAATTCCCTTATGTGTTCTCTGAATCTTTTCCCTTCACAAATACAAACTCAAGAGACTGGGTCTGCAGGATATTTGGAACAATTTAATTCTTTAAAGCTTGATGTGGGGGAGTTACCTACAATTCAAGATTCTTTGATGAAAGTTCAATCTGCAGTACATTGCAGATTAGAAAATGTGGCGAATTCGGCGAGATCTTCAAATCTTTGTGTACTTAACTTTCCAATTGTCTCTATGGTCTCTCCCTTAGAATTTTTCAAGAACTCTATGTGGGAAGTTTTGGGACTATCTCAATGAACTATGCCTTTAGTCTAAGGAACTTTTTATCTCCATGGATTCCATGGCTCTGCAGGCAGAGACGCTAGACATCTGGCTCTCAACCAGAATGAGACTTCTTTAGATATTTTATCTATTTTAGACTCCACAATGGTGGATGAAGAACATAGGTCTGCACTTTTAGTCTCATTCACTTCTTGTTATGCTTGTGACCTGATCCTGTGATTGTATTTTCATGCTAGGCATATTTCCTTTATGGGTTGTAAAATTCAAATGTTTCCAGATTTTTGCAGGGCTACACAGAGGCAAAGAAAAGGAATTTCTTAATATGTGACAGGAGGTATTAGATTGGGGAGCTTGTTTCTTTTTATATTTTCCGTGTAAAGGTATGATTGTATTTTCAAATGAAAAGTTTGTTTTCTTTGATCCTTTACATTTACGTACATTTATCAAGTCTCGAGCTCCAACTCTGGATGAGAGTTAGATTGTAGGGGGGGATATTCTAGTTCTATAGGCCAAGCTCTATGTTATTTAAAAGAAGATTTGTAGCCCTCATGAGATAAATTTCCATGTTTCTTTTCCTTTTTTTTTTTTTACTCTCTCCCAGTTTCTGGGTCCCTCCTCAACTTATTGTGGTACTCTTTTTAGCTTTTGATCGAATGCTTGATATTTTTCTTGTATGGATTATTTAATTTACCTTGTGCTTTTTTGTTTCCATCATCTATTATTTCTTTTGCAAGAACAATTCTTGTAATTTATTTTGTTAAACAAATAATTTTTAAAAATGTCTGATTCACTTACACTAATCAGTTAGCGAGTGTAAAGATGTATACAGAAGTCTGATGATTTATGTGCATATAATCTCTTATTAAATAGCAACTTACGCACATAACTTTTGACCCTGCCCCAGAACAGCACTAGACTGCCCTTGTTTTTGTGCCAGTAAATTTGCGATAATAAATGCGTACTTTTGATGTGTATTAAACTGCATGATACTTGCGTGCATATATGCTATTTTTCCATGCGTAGCCCCTTTGAAGATTTAATCATTAGGTCTTAGAGGGTCATCTTCAAACTATCCACATTGGGACTAAGTCTGCCCTGACTCTCTATCCATGGACTTCGTACTAATTTTCACAGTGAAAGTGCACATGTACTTTCAAAATTAATCTTACCACTGGTACAAAATATCTGCAGATATTTACACCTCCTTTTCTTACAGATACTCTTCTCACAGAAAATAATGTGGCCATTTTGATAAAATGCAATCTGTGCAGGTTATTTTCCTCTCCTGTTCTAAACACGCCCCTGGGAACACCTTCAAATGTGACTAAAAGTGCATCTGTTGTGGAACAAAGTGCAGACTTTTAATCAGACTGAGGGAAGGGAAATTTTCCTACAGTCTGTTTACATTTGTACATGGCTTTCTAAATCATTCTCCCTGTGCATAGCGTACTATTAACCATGCACACTAAAAAGTGTTAGAATGCATGCTTTATTTTAATACATAGGCCCTTAAATATAGATTATAGATTATTCTGCCAACTAGTAAGAAGGCTAAAGGGTACCTTTGCATGGATATTCAGCAAAACATACCCAGACAAGTGCCCTACTGAATATACCCGGTTCATGTTAGCCAGATAAAGATATCCAGGTAACCTAAGGACAGTTATTTTTCCAACCAGATTTGCCTGCCTAACTTTACCCAGGTGGCACAGAATATCAGCGCCCACTGGTTAAAAGGTAACCATGCGCCCCTATCCCCTCCACCACTGCCTCTTTTTATCTGGCTAAATTTTGTGCATGTACCCAAACACCATTTTAATTGGACTGGAGGGGGGAGGAAATATTTGGCTTTGTCCAGGTAACTCATAATGTTCCCCTGACTAACCCTTAGAATATTGACCTCACTATGTTACATTAAAGGAAAACAAAAGACCGGCGGAGTAAACTTTCTAAGGCAAAAATTAGATTTTACTATAACAAATAACTTTTGAAAATCATAAAGTGTATCATAAACCGAGCAGTCACAGAATAAACACTGAGATAAACCCCAGACAGTTAAAATAAGCTCTGGCACATATTTCAATAAAGCCCATTCACGGGAAGTGCGCTGCTAAAGTCAGAAAAAATATCAAAGAAATTAAGAACAGAAAGTTCACCACATGCTACTTAAAATGGCACTATTAATTCAGCATGTGAAAACCCTAATCTACAAAACACATGGTTTAAACACCAGAATAAAAAATGACCATGTTCCAGAGAGAGAGCTTCTGCTCTTAGGTGATTAATGTTGTAGTACACATTTTTAAAGTGGCATTTGCTAGCCAGCTTTAGAAGTGTTCTGCTCGGCTGCTTCTACTTCGCAGTTTGACAATTTTGTCATTAGTATCATGGTTCTTCAACTGCTCTAGGCAGTTTTTTCTGGCCCATCCCCGAGGTATCCTTTGTTGCTGTCTGACAGCTCTTTCTGAAGTGCAGTCACTTACCATATGCTTCAGCGGTGCTTTTTGTGAGGATTTGTCTAATTTACACAGTCATACACTTGAATGTGATTACTGGGTTATGGTCCCTAATTAATGATCATGCTAAATGGACCTATTGGGTGGACTATATGAGCCATGTAGTTTTTATCTGCTATCATATTCCATGGTAGTTGTTGACACATTTTTGGTTGCACTCTGGGAACACAGAATATAATTTAAGGTTATGTGAGATAGCTGAGACTTATTCCAAGCCAATTCTTAATCCTAGAAGGAAAAAGATGAGCAGTGATTTGCATTTCCAAGTGACAGACAACTCTTGACTGTTGAAATGCCTGCCACATTAAGGGGCTAAGATATCAAAGGGTGATAATTTCTTTATCATATGGAAAACACCTTGTGGAATAAAATAACAATTTACCCCACCTGGTATTATCTTAGTCATCTATGTAAATATGGTTATGGCCAAGCCGATGAAGAATAATGAGATTTTCCTGCATTTCCCCCATGTACTAAGGCAAGGGTTCTCAACTCAGTCCTCAGGACGCTCCTAGCCAGTCAGGTTTTCAGGATATCCACGAGAGAGATTTGCACAGTGTACTAAGGTGTGATAAGTGATAGCCTACTCATGTCAGGAAACTGTTCACCATACAGAAGGTGACATTAAATGCATGCTGCATGAAGGAAAAAAAAAAGCCCAGATGAGACAGAACTGAATATTTCTCTAATATAACGTCTCTTTTCGTGCTCTGGCTGAAGCAACAGGAGCAAAGTGATGGATAGGGAAGAAAGGAGATAGAAAAAGAGGAGAAAAGAACCTATGAACAGCAAGTGAGACAGGAAGAAAGTAATTTGCAGGCAGCAGTTCAGAGGAGGCCACGCAGGCAGTGCAGAGTCAGGTTTTCCAGACCCTGAATCACTGAAATGTGCTTTCAACCTGTTCCGGTGCCAGAACAGCTTTCAGCCTCTTCTCCATGGCACGGATCTGCATACAGTGTTGCCCCCCTCCTATGATCTTGGCATATCTAAGCTTTTATACTTGCCTTGAGAGTCTGATGTATCTTTGGTTTTGTTGGCAGTGTTACTTGGTCAAATTACCACATGCTTTTTTATCAGGTGATATAGGCATATCACACAAAGAGAGGCTCATTCACAAAGCCACATTAGGCTATTTAATAAGGATGTGCATTTGTTTGAAATGAATGGGTAAAATGCAATGAATGGAGGGTGCTCACAAATTTCTGTCTTATTTTTTTTTATGTTTCCCATTTAAGTCTATTGTTGTGCTGAATAAACAAACCCCAGGTTTATGATCTAACTGGTACCTATAGAAACCCACATTTGTGATTGTGATATTTATTTATTTAAAAGTGTTTGTATACCACTTTCGCAATGATTTCTTGATCAAAATGGTTTACAGGGTAAAAAAATACATAATTAAGATAACATAAAAACATAAAATCAAAAACATAAAAACAGAGTAAAGACAGTAAGTATAAACAAATGGGCAAATATTTACAAAATTGACAGCCTCCTGGGAGCCGAGGCAGGGCAAGTTGGCAAAGAGACCAGATGGAGAACAAATCATGGAAAAGCATCATTTTAACAAGCCTACAGTTGTCATCTGGATCATGTAAAGCTGATATCCTCCCACTAAAAGATCTGAGCATGTGCAGAAAACTCTCTATTTGTTCTGGCAGTTTACAGAGAAGGATTTTTTTTCAGATGCTCTCTTTGGGGCGATTTTAAAAGGGTTACACTCGTAATGTACGCGTGTAACACTTTAAAAACCCTCCTGCGCATGCCGAGCCTATTTTGCATAGGCTCGGCGACATGCGCAAGTCCCAGGACACACGTTTGTCCCAGGGCTTGAAAAAATGGGCGGGGAGTGGGCGGGGTGGGGGGGCGGGACTGAGGCCTCCAGTGCGCCGGCCAAGTGCCGGCACGTGCAACCTACACCCGCCCAGAGGCAGGCATAAATAAACAAACAAAGGTAGGGGGGGATTTAGGTAGGGCTGGGGGGCGGGTTAGATAGGGGAATGTGGGGGGGCAGAAGGAAAGTTCGCTCTAAGGCCGCTCCGATTTTGGAGCGGCCTCGGAGGTAAAGGGGAAATCCATCGGGGCTCCCCTAGGGCTCGGCCCTTGCAAGGTGCACAAGTGTTCACCCCCTTGCATGCGCCGACCCTGGATTTTATAACATGCGTGCAGCACAGGTTGTGCGCACAAATCTACGCTCGTGCACAATTCTTAAAATCTGGCCCTTAGCGTTTAATAAAAGCATTACAAAGCTAGGTCTTCTTCACTGTACATGCTAGAGTGATACTGTGAGTGATGGTACAGTATCAAATTATTTTGTGATATCAAACCACTCAGTAGGCACTTTAAATTCTACCATGCTAGTGCAAGAAAAGGGCAGAGGAGGGAATGGCAGGGACAGAAGATTGAGTATTGCTGTGGAGTCAGCCCAGCCTTTCATAAGTACAATAAGCAGTACTAATAGCAGCATGCCCCTAAAAACAAAAGAGACTTTTTTAGCCACAGAATGCCAGGAAGGTAGAAGCCAGCTCAAGCCAGAAGAAATTGAGATTTGATATGAATGTGGCACCACTCACTCTTGTTTTGGAACAGGAGCAAAAGGTGGAAGACCCATTAGAAGGAGAAAGGCAGCAGAAGTGCAACACCTAAAACCAGCACCACACTCCTGTATTATTACTACTTCTGAAGCAATAGAGGACTGTTTTCAACAACTGATTCTGAGGAAGAATCTTGACTGGGGTTCACTGAATCAGAAATTGGAGAGCTAGTAGCTGAAGAAAATGTGGGAGGTTTAGTCAGTTATGTCTTAACCTCCAATGATGTGATAGGAAAGAAAGATGATACTGATGGTGCTGAGAGCAAACAGTGCATGTAGCAAGCATAGACAGAATAGATTGTTCAAGACATTTAAAAGTGAGGATCATTTAAAAGTGAGGAAGGACATGCGCTTTGCTCAGTGTATTCACCTCAGAAAGGCTATCAGTCAAGGGACAATTCTGGAGCATCTGACAAATGCTGGTATGCAGCATCATTTGTAGAAGTAGCACTCCAGTGATGTGATAGGGAAGAAAGAGGATACTGATGGTGTTGTGATCAACCCCAGGAAGAGCAAACAGTGCATGTAGCAAGCAAAAGCATTGCTCCTCACAATCCAACCTCAACCACAACTCTAGTGCCAGCAGAAGCCCCCAAGAATGTACAGAAAAGATTGTTGAAGACATCCTAGCTCTGGAATCGTTTAAAAGTGAGGAAAGACATGCACTTTGCTCAGTGTATTCAGCACAGTAAAGCTATCAATCAAGGGACAACACTGGAACATCTGACAAATGCTGGTATGCAGCATCATCTGTAGAAGTAGCACTCACTATTATTGGCATCAGGGGATGGTGGCAGTGCTACCTAGAAACCCCCTCTGCCACTCAAAGCAAAATTCAAAGGAAAGAGGTTTAAAAGGAGAAGACTTTTCCCCAAGTTGATCCCATTGCCCCTTCCCCTTCTACCAGTCAAGTGGCAATCTAGCAGCCCCCTGTCATGCATCTGCAACAGCAACCCACCATAGAGGAAATGGGGTGGTGTTCTGTAGCACTATAGCAGGGCATCGAAAGAAGTAATGAGGTACATCAGGAAAAAGATTGCTCTGGATGATCAACCCCTGTAGATAGTAGAAAATGTGGTTTTAAACATCTGCTGCATATGTTAACCCCCAGTACCAAAGTGTTTCCAGTACCACCCTGTTCAATCAGTACCATAATCACATACAGGCGCAGCTGGCTAAGGCACAAGGAGTATCATGCATTTCACCAGCAACATCTAGACTAGCATGAATGCTACACATGCTAAAATCTCCCTGATGGCAAGAGAGACCCTTGATCCATCCCAGCAAAGGAGATCCCAGCACAAATTTCTGTGGCACACTACCTCATACAGCCCATCGAGGACATGGCCACAGATCCGGTGGCATAATGTGCACAAAAGTCTGCAATCTGGCTAGACCTAGCCAATATGGCTCAGTATTAACTTTGCTATCTACTAACCCAGTATGTCTTGTGAATGTATTTTCTTAATGGTTGGGGACATCATGAGCCCTCATTGTTCAAAGCTGGCACCAAATGATGGAAAAGTTGATCTTTTTGAAAATCAATTTGCCTTTGCTGGCATAACCAGAATTTCCATTTGAGTGGCAAGATGACTAAAAGCACTTTGGGGGTCTTGTAGCCACTCTGCCTAGCTGTCATGATCCCTTTAATATAGAGCTCTGGGATCATCAGCATATGCAATTTTTGAGGCAAGTTGCATTATTTGATTTGCACTGTTTAGGCTAATAATGAGAAAATTAAAATAAATTTGCAAGCTAATCAGATCATTTTAATACAGGCAATGCTTTCAGCAAAATAACATATTTCAAATATCTTTATTTATTTATTTATTATTTATTTATTTAAAAACTCCTATACCATCGTTAAGTTGGAAAACCATCACAACGGTTTACATATACGCACGATAAAAATTATGAGTGGTATATTACAAATTAATCATGTGCCATCATAGTACGGTAACAGTAAAGTACAATAATCTATTTGTTTAAGTTAAGCTAATCAGTTTGGTAAGACATTTTATCAGCAGTACAAAATTAACATTAACGTGTGTTTGTTCGGTGCGTCCATGTTAATCAATTGTTTTTCTCCTTCTCTTTGTCTTTATCGAAAGCTTGTTTATAGAGCCAGGTTTTCAGGTTAGATTTAAAGATTTTCAAATTTCTCTGGAGCCTTAATTCGAGAGGCATGGTGTTCCATAGTACAGGACCAGCCAGTGACCGTGCTCTTTCCCTTACTTGCGTGAGGCGTGCTGATTTGACAGAGGGGACAGTTAGTAGAGCCTTATTCGCAGATCTTAGGGTTCTGTGTGGGACGTGTACGCGCAGTGCTGTGTTAAGCCAGTTGGCTTTTTCCTCATGTATAAGCTTATGAATTATACATAGAACCTTGTATTGTATTCTTTGTTCGATCGGGAGCCAATGTAGTTCGGCAAGTGTTCCTGTTATGTGGTCCCTTCTTTTTTTGCCAATCAAAATTCGCGCAGTGGAGTTTTGTAGTATTTGCAGCGGCCTTAGCGTAGATTGTGGTAGCCCTAGTAATAGTGAATTGCAATAGTCTGTGCTTGCGAATATCAGTGCCTGGAGGATTGTGCGAAAGTTGTTTAGTGTTAACAGGGGTTTCAGTCTTCTAAGAGTCATTAGTTTACGTATCCTTCTTTTATTTTCTGTGAGATGTGCTGTTTCATGCTTGCATTATTCCTTGCATTATTCTTGCATTATTCCTGCGCTAGGCTATTTACTGCATGGTAAATGCTAAGCATGTGCAGAGGCAAAGTTTTCATTTTACTTTGTTAATTTGTTTTACAGGTCTCCACCATTTGTTTGGTTTGTTTTAAATGAAACAATTTTTTTTTTGTTTTATTCATTCATTCGTTTACTATTAAAGTCAATGGGGGAAGCACTGCAGCCTATTTTGGGCTCTGGAATTAGGGTTTTCTCCTCAATTCTAAAGAAAGTTATGGGAAGACAACCTTAGAAGGGGGAAAGAAATCCAAAGCACCTAGGCTGTGGCAAAGTGGCACCAAAAATGGCACGAATAGCCTGAGGCACTGTAAGGGGCAAAAAGGTGCCACTTTGGAAGGAGTTCTCCAAGCCACTGTCAGAGGAGCAAAGAAAAAACAAGAGTGGGAAGAATATCTCAAAGCTTCAAATGAGGATACCAACATCAGTGGCAAGAACCCTTGAAGGTAGCATAAGAGGCAAAGTAGAGCCAAGAATGGCATAAACATCCTCAAACACCATGGAGAGGGAAAAAAGAAAAACAGGTGGCAGAGAACCCCCCCAAGGCACAGATTAAGGGATAAAGCTGCACAAAGAGAGGCATTCACACACCAAGGCACTATGAGAGGTACAAAGTGTCGTCACCCCCCCCCCCCCACAGTGGCAATAATACCTCAAGGTACAGTGTTTGTGGTGTGACAGCAATACTGAATGGAAGAAAGACCCCCCCCCCCCCCAAGGTATAGATAAGGGGTACAGCAGCAAGACAGAGTGGCATGGAAGATGCCTGTAACCTGGCAGGCCCACCAGCAGTACATCTCCCAGTATCACCCAGGTATGTGGGGAATCCCAGACAATGCCGTGGATTTTTAAATCAGTGCTTTATGCTAGGGATGTGCAGAGCAAAATTTTATGTTCATATTTTTTATGTCCGAAAGGGGGTCCCACTTGCGGCCAATATGGACATAAAAAAAAATCCAATGAGTTGGGTATATGTACATATATGCAAAAAAAAAATTTAAACCCCCTCACCCTCCTTAATCCCCCCCCCAGACTTACCACAACTCCCTGGTGATCGAGCGAGGAGTGAGGACGTCATTTCTGCAATCCTTGGCGAGAAGCATGTGACGTCGGTGGCACGTCGAGTGACGCGGCGTCACGTGATTCCCGGCTCGTTCGCGCCGGACGGCTCGTTCGGCCCAAAAAGAACTTTTGGCCAGCTTGGGGGGGCCTCCTGACCCCCCCAAGCTGGCCAAAAGTTCTTTTTGGGCCGAACGAGCCGTCCGGCGCGAACTTGCCGGGAATCACGTGACGTCGCGTCTGAGTGACGCGGTGCCACGTGATTCCCGGCTCGTTCGCGCCGGACGGCTCGTTCAGCCCAAAAAGAACTTTTGGCCAGCTTGGGGGGGTCAGGAGGCCCCCCCAAGCTGGCCAAAAGTTCTTTTTGGGCCGAACGAGCCGTCCGGCGCGAACGAGCCGGGAATCACGTGACGCCGGCGTCACTCGACGTGCCGCCGATGTCACATGCTTCTCGCCAAGGATTGCAGAAATGGCGTCCTCACTCCTCGCTCCATCACCAGGGAGTTGTGGTAAGTCGGGGGGGGGATTAAGGAGGGTGAGGGGGTTTATATTTTTATTTTGGCTCAACAATCGCGATTTCCCACATATCGAACATATCTATGTTCGATATGTGGGAAATCCGATCGTTTATGTCGAATCAATTTTTTAAGTAAAAAAAAAATATGAGTTGCGTTTTACTAATGCGGTCAATCCGAATGCACACCCCTACTTTATGCACTTCCCTCTTCAGCCTGCAGTTTTCCAGCAACACTATTAAAACCACCTTCATTCTCTCTCCTTGACAGGAAGGACTAAGCCTGGCCCTCCCCTCTCTTGGAGCATGGAGACACAATACTTAAAGACCGACAATGCATCAGGGTCTTTGAACAAGTATTTGATGAGCTGGGCCGGCTGGCTCCTGTCGGGTTGGATCTGCGACAGGGTTCCACACTCCTGATGGATTACGCCATCGAGTTCCACACTATGGCCACAGAACTAAATTGGTGAGAGGACTGTCTCCGGAGTATTTTTTTTAGAAGAAATATTCCCCCGAATCAAAGATGAGCTAGCCGCCAGGGAGCTGCCTGACTCCCTAGATGCCCTCATTGACCTGACCAGGAGGACTGACCGGCGTCTTCAACAGTGGACCCGGGAGTTGTGAGCCCCATGCAGGCAGGTGCCCTTGGCCCCATCATTCTCGCACCCCCACCCTCCTTCTCAGGGACTACGCCCGCTTCAATCCGTTTGGAGAAACCCATGCAGTTCTGGCAGAGGTGCATCACGTCAGAGGAGAAGCACCATCGCCGTACCCAGGGCCTCTGTTTTTACTGTGCAGAGAAGGGGCATCTTCTGGCACAATGCCCCATGAAACAGGGAAATTGCTGAGCCTAGGAACTAGTGGGGAGATATCCCTGGCTATACTATTCCCACTCCCCAACTTACTCTTTCCATGGAAATCACCTTGAATGATCACGTATTCTCCATCCTCATACTAGTGGTCTCCAGTATAGGGGGAAACTTCATCATGAAGTCCCTGGTGGATCACTTGAAGCTACCAATGGTTCCCAGGGACTCCCCCTTGATCATCTCTTCCATCTATGGGGAGCCCATCCTGGGTCGGATCACTTCAATAACTGCTCCACTATGCCTCTGCACTAGTGTCCTACATGTGGAGGACCAACTTCATTCTCACAATTTTGACTGGGGAATCCTGCAGCTAACAAGGTGGGGACCTTGCTGCCATACCTCCTGTCTCTGTCAAGTTCGACCCCCTCTCCTGTCCCGCTGGCCATGACCTCTGTGGGATTACCACCACAGTACGCTGATTATGCAGATGAATTTTCTAAGAAGAAGATGGAGGCCTTACCGGAACATCAATCCATTGATTCCACCATCAATCTCATACCAGGTGCTATACTGCCTCAGGGAAGGGTGTACCTCCTGTCTCTACCAGAAAGAAAAGCTATGTCTCAGTATATCCAGGAGAATCTTGAGAGAGGTTCATCCAACCATCCACGTCCCTGGCCAGGGCAGGATTCTTCTTCATGTCAAAGAAGGATGGTATGCTACAACCGTGTATAGATTATCGGGGTCAAAATGTAATAATGAAGAAGGATCGCTACCCCTTGCCACTTATTTCTGAACTTCTCGATCATCTTCAAGGAGCCAGGATATTTACAAAACTTGACCTCTGGGGGGCATACAACCTTATTCACACTAAATCAGGTCATGAATGGAAAACGGCGTTCAACACTCAGAATGGCCATTATGTATACCTGGTAATACCCTTTGGTCTGTGCAATGCCCCTGCAGTATTTCAAAACATGATGAATGAGATTTTCAGAGACCTCTTGTATGTCTGCGTTGTAATCTTGATGATATTCTCATTTTCTCCAAAAATCTTTATTCTCATCACTGGGATGTTCGGCAAGTCCTCCAGTGCCTATGCTCTAACAAGCTGTTTGCCAAATTCGAGAAGTGTATTTTTGAAAAGGAAAGCTTACCCGTCTTGGGATTTACAATTTCCAGCAGCAGCTTCCACATTGATCCTGAGAAGATAAACTGTACTCTAAACTCGCCACAGCCCTGCACAGCCCTGCACAGTTTACACCAGTGTTTCCATTCCAAGATGAGACTCAGAGAAGCAAACATTTAAGCTTGCCTCCTTTATTGTGTTTCTAGTCAGTAACTGCACTTCTGCAGTCTAAAAATCTCTTGACAGTACAATGATGACTATACCCACCGCAGAAATACCTAACAGATTTGTCCTTGTCTATGCAATGCTATAATTACACTCTGTGTGCTGTACCACTAAAAAAAAAAAAGATTTTTGATACAGTGTAACTGTTGCGCTGGAGGTGGACCCTTGGCCTGGGGCAGAGTTGGTACGGCCCTCTGGTCAAACCCAGAGAGCACCTGCTACCAGGAGGCGGAGCACACGAGGAGACAGAGGCAAGCTGGAGCTTCGCCAATAACAGCCCGGGGTTTCCGCAGGTTGAGCCAATGGGTAGTCAGACCGCCTGGACTTAGGTGGCCTCTGGAGGTCTCCTGGAGAGATGGTGGAGTAGTAAGGCAGGCAAAGGTCAGGCTTGGAGAAGTCAACGTAGGCAAGCAGGCGGAGGACAGGCTTGGAGAGGTCGACGTAGTCAGGCAAATGGAGGTCAGGCTGGAAGAAGTCAGCGTAGTCAGGCAGGTGGAGGTCAGGCTTGGAGAGGTCAACGTAGTCAGGCAGGCAGAGATCAGGCTTGGAGAAGTCAACGTAGTCAGGCAGGTGGAGGTCAGATACCAAGGAATCAGCGGTAGGGTGTTCAGGAACCAGGATACAGCCAAGAACCAACAGGAACAGGATGAACCTTGTTGCAAAGGCAGGGCTGAAGTGACGATTGAGCCCTTTTATAGTGCTGAGGGTGGAAACGCCCAACTGACATCACCGGAAGAGCCAGAAGGACTGGCCCTTAAAATCCAGTGAGGAGGCACGGTCCCGCGCCTAAGGAGGAAGCAGGAAGGCATGCAGGACCTTGGACAGCGGCCCTGCTGAAGACGCCGGAGGAGGGATGGGCAGCAGGACAGGCCCCGATGTGGGAAGTAGCTTCCTGCCGCACGAAGACGTTGAGAATAGCTCTCCCTGCCGTGGACCACCAGCAGCTGCAGCCTCAGACCGCAAGAAGAGGAGTCTGGTCAGCGGCCCCTGCCGCAGGAAATCCCAGCATTGGCAGCCCAGCCACCAAAGAAGGTGAGATACTGCCCACGACCCCAGCCATGGGCATAAGTGCAACAGTACCCCCTCCTCAAAGACCCCCTCCTGAGGGCTGTGTTGACTAGAGTACCGAACATCCTCACGATCATATGAATCCAGGGATCGAGGATCCGCAAGGTAAGAAAGAAGGACATGGAGACTTCAGATCTCATCTTCCTTGAAGGCCAGGATGGATAAAAGCCCTTTCATGGCTTGAATATGCTTTTCGATGAGGGCTTTATTTTCAGTCACCGTCTGTCTCAGTTGAGCCTCCAGTTGGTCAAAAACTGCCCTTGAGACATCCATTCGAGGGGAACTGGACCTGGTCTGGAACTCCTGAGTCTGCAGACAAGGAACAAGGTTCGGGAGAGTGGTAGCCACGGTTAAGGACCGAGAAGACTCACTTGGTTCCAGACAGGATGTGGAACACTGCGGTCCGCACTGTATTAGATCAGCCGTGGCCCAATCAAATTGAGGTTGATGCTTTCGCAGCCATGGAAGGCCCAAGATGACAGGGTTCACTGCTGTAGGCAAGATATAAAAGGAAATAAGCTCCAAGTGATCTGAGCCAATCTTCAGGGTAAGGGGTTGAGTGGCCTCAGAGACAACCCCGGGAAGAAGGTCCACATGGACTGAAGAAAAAGCCAATGGTGGAGTTAATGGGAGTGTGGGAATCTGATACTAAGAACATAAGAACAGAAGAAATTGCCATGCTGGGTCAGACCAAGGGTCCATCAAGCCCAGCATCCTGTTTCCAGGCCAAACCAGGCCACAAGAACCTGGCAATTACCCAAACACTAAGAAGATCCCATGCAACTGATGCAATTAATAGCAGTGGCTATTCCCTAAGTCAACTTGATTAATAGCAGTTAATGGACTTCTCCTCCAAGAACTTATCCAAACCTTTTTTGAACCCAGCTACACTAATTGCACTAACCACATCCTCTGGCAACAAATTCCAGAGCTTTATTGTGCATTGAGTGAAAAAGAATTTTCTCCAATTAGTCTTAAATGTGCTACTTGCTAACTTCATGGAATGCCCCCTAGTCCTTCTATTATTCGAAAGTGTAAATAACCGAGTCATATCTACTCGTTCAAGACCTCTCATGATCTTAAAGTCCTCTATCATATCCCCCCTCAGCCGTCTCCACGAGGTCCTGCTGGATGAAGTTTGCCCCTGCCCTGGAGTCCACTAGGACTTAGGTAGAGAAATTGATGGCGGACGTCTCCACTGAGGCAGGCAACAGGAAAAATGGTGAGATCGTGATGAGACTGAGGGTTATGGTTTCTGGAGCTTCTCGGAGCTGAATCACACTTTTCCTGGAACATTGAGGAAAGAAATGACCGTAATTCCCACAATAGAGGCAGAGACCAAGTTGACGGCAATGAGATCTTTCCTCATCAGGAAGATGGCTATAGCCCAACTGCATGGGTTCTTCAAGGGAATTGGCAGAAGGCAAGGGGTGGTCACTAGGAGAGAGGGATTCCCTGAGGTGATTCCTCGGGGTAGCGGGGGTCTCCCGAGATTGTTCCTGGAGATGTCTATCGATCCTCCCTGCCAGATCGATGAGACCTTCGAGAGAGGTAGGGAGCTCCCACACTGCCAATTCATCCTTTATCTTGGGAGCCAAACCCTCCTGAAAATAGCATGCAGACTGTCCCCTTGCCAATTCAGCTTGGTGGCCAAAGTTTGGCATTCAATTGCGTAGTCAGAAAGGGAGCGGTTCCATGGGGCAGTTGCAAGAGATAAGATCCCATGGCTGGGAGCCTGCCAGGTTCCTCAAATACCTGCTTAAAGGTGGATATGAATTGTGGAAGGTTAGAAAGCATGGGATCAGAGCGCTCCCACAAAGGGGAGGCCAATGCCTTATCATCTAGGAGGGAAAAGATAAAAGTCGTCTTGATCAAATAATTCGGGAATAGCACTGCTTGGAGGGTAAAATGCATGTAGCATTGGTTCAAGAATCCCCAATAGCGTTTGGGATCCCCTGAGTAATGCGTCGGAGCTGGCATCGAAATGACGCGTGCCCAAGGTCAGCTGTCAGCGTGGAGGCCGCAGGGGTAGGCAGTGGGACAATAGGCTTAGTCAGGGCATCTTGTAGAGCCTTAAGACGGTTTACACCCGCCACCACCTGTTGCATGCTTAGCAGAAAGTCCTGGAGCTTCTGGAGTAATGGTATCCCAGGAAAGGACTTTAATACAGTCAGGTCCACAGGATAGGAATCCAGCCTGGTGTGGAGATGTTCCAAGGAAGAGGCCAGATTTTCAAGAAAGTGCTGCTGCTCCTGAACCTTGGAAGCTAGGCCCAGAATGGCCTGCAAGGCACGCGGCTCCACCACGTCCATGGCCTTTGCAATCTGTTGAGCTGGAGGTGGACCCTTGGCCTGGCACAGAGTTGGCATGGCCTTCTGGTTGGACCCAGAGAGCGCCTGCTACCAGGAGGAGGAGTGCACGAGGAGACAGAGACAAGCTGTAGCTTCATCAATAACAGCCCGGGGTTTCCGCAGGTTGAGCCCTTGGGTACCCAGACCATCTTGACTTAGGTGGCCTCTGGAGCTCTCCTGGAGAGATGGCAGAGTAGTTAGGCAGGCAAAGGTCAGGCTTGGAGAAGTCAACGTAGGCAGGTGGAGATCAGGCTTGGAGAGGTCAGCATAGTCAGGCAGGCGGTCAGACTTTGAGAGGTCAGCGTAGTCAGGCAGGCGGAGGTCAGGCTTGGAGAGGTCAACGTAGTCAAGTAGGAGGAGGTCAGGCTTGGAGAGGTCAATGTAGTCAGGCAGGCAGAGGTCAGACTTGGAGAGGTCAACGTAGTCAGGCAGGTGCATGTCAGATACCAAGGAATCAACGGTAGGGAGTTAAGGAACCAGATTACAGCAAAGAACCAACAGGAATAGGATGAACCTTGTTGCAAAGGCAGGGCTGAAGTAACAACTGAGCCCTTTTGTAGGGCTGAAGGTGGAAACGCCCAGCTGACATCACCAGAAGAGCTAGAAGGCCTGGTCCTTAAAATACGTTGAGGAGGCGCAGCCCTGTACCTAAGGAGGAAGCAGGAAGGAGTGCAGGACCTTGGACAGCGGCCCTGCTGAAGACGCCGAACAGGAGGAGGGATGGGCCGCAGGACAGGCCCTGATGTGGGAGGCAGCTTCCTGCCGCAAGAGGACGTTGAGAGCGGCTCTCCCTGCTGCAGACCACCGGCGTCTTCAGCCTCCAGACCACAAGAACAGGAGTCTGGTCAGCTGCCCCTGTCATAAGAAATCCCGGCGTCGGTGGCCCGGCCACAAAGGAAGGTGAGATACTGACTGCGGCTCCAGCCGCAGGCAGAAGCGCAACAGTAACACAGTGTGTGACACTTGCAAACTGAAAACTCATGTCACTTTTAAGTTATATTAGTCTCTTAGTCTTTTCTCAGTCAATTTTTAAACTTTTGGCAATTTTTTCTTCAACTCATAGAACTTCAAAACCACCCTCTACCACAGTAAGGATTGCCAACTCTCACCAGGTTAACTGAACAGGCTGGACAATTCTAGTTTTGCCCTGTTACCTTCATGGAGTTTTAGTTTTGAATGTCCTATTGATTTCCCTTACACTCTCACCAAAGCTAATGATTTCCGAATTATCCCAAACAACTGAAAAACAGGTTGTTAAAACAAGCAAAAACTACACTTTGAAATGTCTGTATGCCAATTCCAGAAGTCTAAGAAGTAAGATGGGAGAGTTAGAGTGTATAGCAGCAAATGATGAGATTGACAAAATTGGCATCCCAGAGACTTGGTGAAAGGAGGATAACCAATGGGACAGTGCTATATCAGGGTACAAATTATATCGCAATGATAGGGAGGATCAACTTGGTGGGGGTGTGGCACTTTATGTCCAGGAAGGTATAGAGTCCAACAGGATAAAGATCATACAAGAGAGTAAATACTCAGTAGAATCTATATGGGTAGAAATCCCATGTGTGTTGGGTAAGAGTATAGTGAAAGGAGTATACTACCGTCCACCTGGACAAAATGGTCAGACAGATGATGAAATGCTAAGAGAAATCAGGGAAGCAAACCAATTTGGCAGTGCAATAATAATGGGAGATTTCAATTACCCCAATATTGACTGGGTAAATGTAACATCAGGACTTGCTAGAGACATAAAGTTCCTGGATGTAATAAATGATTGCTTCATGGAGCAATTGGTTCAGGAACCAACAAGAGAGGGAGCTATTTTAGATTTAATTCTTAGTGGAACGCAAGATTTGGTGAGAGAAGTAACGGTGGTGGGGCCACTTGGCAACAGTGATCATAACTTGCTCAAATTTAAACTAATAACTGGAAGGGGGACAATAAGTAAATCTGCAGATCTAACACTAAATTTTAAAAAGGGAAACTTTGATAAAATGAGGAAATTAGTTAGAAAAAAACTGAAAGGTGCAGCTGCAAAGGTTAAAAGTGTTCAACAGGCTTGGACATTGTGTAAAATACAATCCTAGAAGCGCAGTTCATATGTATTCCGCGCATTAAGAAAGGTGGAAGGAAGGCAAAACGATTACCGTCATGGTTAAAAGGAGAGGTGAAAGAGGCTATTTTAGCCAAAAAAAATCCTTCAAAAATTGGAAGAAGGATCCATCTGAAGAAAATAGGATAAAACATAAGCATTGTCAAGGTAAGTGTAAAACACTGATAAGACAGGCAAAGAGAGAATTTGAAATTGGCCATAGAGGCAAAAACTCATAATAAAAACTTTTAAAAATATATCCAAAGCAAGAAACTGGTGAGGGAGTTGGTTGGACCATTAGATGACAGAGGGGTTAAAGGGGCTCTTAGGGAAGATAAGGCCATTGCAGAAAGACTAAATGAATTCTTTGCCTCTGTGTTTACTAATGAGGATGCTGGGGAGATACCAGTTCCAGAGATGTTTTTCAGGGGTGATGAGTCAGACGAACTTAACGAAATCACTGTGAACCTGGAAGATGTGGTAGGCCAGATTGACAAACTAAAGAGTAGCAAATCACCTTGACCAGATGGTATGCATCCTAGGGTTCTGAAGGAACTAAAAAATGAAATTTCTGATCTATTAGTTAAAATTTGTAACCTATCATTAAAATCATCCATTGTACCTGAAGACTGGAGGGTGGCCAATGTAACCCCAATAGTTAAAGAAGGCTCCAGGGGCGATCCGGGTAACTATAGACCAGTGAGCCTGACTTCAGTGACGGGTAAAATAGTTGAAACTATTCTCAAGATAAAAATTGTAGAGCATATAGAAAGACATGATTTAATGGGACACAGTCAACATGGATTTACCCAAGGGAAGTCTTGCCTAACAAATCTGCTTCATTTTTTGAAGGGGTTAATAAACATGTGGATAAAGGTGAACCGGTAGATGTAGTGTATTTGGATTTTCAGAAGGCGTTTCGTAGAAGCCTCATGAGAGGCTTCTACGAAAACTAAAAAGTCATGGGATAGGAGGCGATGTCCTTTCGTGGATTACAAACTCGTTAAAAGACAGGAAACAGAGAGTAGGATTAAATGGTCAATTTTCTCAGTGGAAAAGAGTAAACAGTGGAGTGCCTCAGGGATCTGAACTTGGACCGGTGCTTTTCAATATATATATAAATGATCTGGAAAGGAATATGACGAGTGAGGTTATCAAATTTGCGGATGATACAAAATTATTCAGAGTAGTTAAATCACAAGCAGACTGTTATTCATTATAGGAGGACCTTGCAAGACTGGAAGATTGGGCATCCAAATGGCAGATGAAATTGAATGTGGACAAGTGCAAGGTATTGCATATAGGGAAAAATAACCCTTGCTGTAGTTACACAATGTTAGGTTCCATATTAGGAGCTACCACCCAGGAAAAAGATCTAGGCATCACAGTGGATAATACTTTAAAATCTTCGGCTCAGTGTGCTGCAGCAGTCAAAAAAGCAAATAGAATGTTAGGAATTATTAGGAAGGGAATGGTTAATAGAACGGAAAATGTCATAATGCCTCTGTACCGCTCCATGGTGAGACTGCACCTTGAATACTGTGTACAGTTCTGGTCGCCGCATCTCAAAAAAGATATAGTTGCGATGGAGAAGGTACAGAGAAGGGCAACCAAAATGATAAAGGGGATGGAACAGCTCCCCTATGAGGAAAGGCTGAAGAGGTTAGGGCTGTTCAGCTTGGAGAAGAGACGGCTGAGGGGGGATATGATAGAGGTCTTTAAGATCATGAGAGGTCTTGAACGAGTAGATGTGACTCGGTTATTTACACTTTCGAATAATTGAAGGACTAGGGGGCATTCCATGAAGTTAACAAGTAGCACATTTAAGACTAATCGGAGAAAATTCTTTTTCACTCAACGCACAATAAAGCTCTGGAATTTGTTGCCAGAGGATGTGGTTAGTGCAGTTAGTATAGCTGTATTTAAAAAAGGATTGGATAAGTTCTTGGAGGAGAAGTCCATTAATGGTTATTAATCAATTATACTTAGGGAATAGCCACTGCTATTAATTACATCAGTAGCATGGGTTCTTCTTAGTGTTTGGGTAATTGCCAGGTTCTTGTGGCCTGGTTTTGGCCTCTGTTGGAAACAGGATGCTGGGCTTGATGGATCCTTGGTCTGACCCAGCATGGCAATTTCTTATGTTCTTATGTTCTTAGCTACAACTCCAATCATGCAATGGGGAAAAACCAGGACTAGATCAGCCTATTTGACTTGGCAAGCTGTTATGGCCTTTGCCTCTTGTAATATAAAGTCACCATTATTAATTATTTTTTATTTTTTTATATATTTAATATTATCTGGTGGCTTGCTTTTTACTGTTTGTCCTACTTTATAATTTTATTGTATTTAAAATGAGGTAATTTTCAAAATGGTTTAAATGGGCTTTACATGCATAAGTGGGCTTTTGAAATATTGCTACAATATATGCTACTTTTATGTGTACACATCCAATGTGTTCCTATGTATTTTACTTAATTCTATTGTTTTTAATTTCATTGTAAACCACAGATTATTAATAAATGAAATAAAACATAGGAAGAACAACTTTCAAATCTATCTGCAGTACAGCAGTTTGTGCTTAAACAGTATGGCAAGAGCTGCACAGTTATCAAAATACATCATATTTCTGCTCTGAAAATAATATGTATGTTTCAGTTCACATTTTTTTCCAGTGCAGTAAAACATATACTTTATTACCCATTTTATAACCATGTGGGTGTATATTTCATGTGCAAAATAATTGTGACACCATGGAAATAAACACTGAGAATTAAACATGGAGGTAGGTATTTTATAAAGTATGCATGTTTACCAGTTTGAAAATACGCATGTGAGTACTTGGAATCACCCAATCGCTGATACTTCCACCAGTTAATTCAGCCCTTCTCCAGTTCACCTATACTCTCTATCACTTCACCCTGAGCCCCACATCAGCATACCCAAAAAATGCAGATAACATACAAGGCCAATTTCACTTGTGAAAGTCAATTAGCAGGTGTAAAAGTGTACAAACAAGAAACAAGTTCGCTAATATATAGATGTATATGTCTTACAAAATAGCCACTACCATGCATACCTCTGAAACCCTCCCCCAGAATGGCCCTAGATCATCCATTTTTATCCCAGGTAAAAATACGCATGAAACCAAAAATGCATGTGTGTACTCGATGGTTATAAAATAGCATATTCACATGTAAATGCTGCTTATGCACATATGTTATTTTTCACAAGTGAAACCCCTTTGAAAATTCACACCACAAAGTACTCACAGACTTTTGCAAATCCTTTTTGATGTGAATACTTTTTCCATGGAAAATAATGCACAGAGAATTCAAAATGTAATCTACAACCTGAACTCCCCCATGGGAATGTCTCCTCTAAATGCAGCTAAACGTATGTGCATTAAGGAACATGACTACTTTTAGCTGCATTGAGATAGGGCAATTTTCAGGCAGTCAATTTGCATGCATAAATAGATTTGAAAATTAGTCTTATGGGGGTAATTTTGCAACAGCCTGCATTATCTTCAGCATTCACACCAATGGGTGTGCAGTGCAAAGATTTTTTATTTCCTTCATTTTTTTTTGTATTGGGAGGGTGGTGGGTTTGTTTATTCAGTTTGTTTAATGTTTTTCTTGAATCTATTTGTTTTCCAAATCAATAAAAAACATTAATAAACAACACCCTCAAAACAAAAAAATAAATAAAAAACCAAGCCACTCCAACCCCCTTCTGCCCCCCAAGACAATCTTGGGGCCCTCCCTGGACCCTTCTGAACCACATTCTGACCCATTCATTCATTTCCAGGTCCGGAGATCTCCCCAGTCCCCACTTACCTCCATCAATAGGACTGCAAAGTCCAAAGGGCAGAAGTAATTCCCACTAACTCCTACCTTGCCTTTCATAGATTTAAAAATTGCGCCAGAGGTCTGGATGTCAGCATGAAGTGCTTGTCTGAGGGATGGACGTACAACATTATGGTGCTGTCTGCACCTCTGGCTAGCACAGAAATGACATTACATTGGCCTGATGTCTCAGCTATGGCACCATTTTTAAATCACAGGGAAAGGGTGGAGTAAATAGCACACACATACAATAGCAAATGCAACAAGAACTAATGCATTGCAAACATCAAAAGGACACACTTTTATTGAAAATGCAGTCACACCGGTG
This sequence comes from Rhinatrema bivittatum, assembly GCF_901001135.1. Lineage (NCBI taxonomy): Eukaryota > Metazoa > Chordata > Amphibia > Gymnophiona > Rhinatrematidae > Rhinatrema > Rhinatrema bivittatum. The sequence goes on along the minus strand of NC_042616.1, from coordinate 93,794,375 downwards.
GTCTACATTGGTTAACAAATTACAGTTCACAATTTTGAAACAGGGGCCCGACACGGCTGTGTTTTGCATCAGGCTGCATCAGGGGGACCAAGCACCTAAATAATCTTCTATTGGGAGTTTCAAATGAAAAATAACCTAAACTGGATGGTTAATTAACATAAGGGATCCTTAATTCACTAAATTTTGTAAGAGCAGTGACTGCATGGGAAAAACTCGTCAGAGCCGCTTGGAGTGAGAGACAAATTTTTATGACGAATAAATTCCGATGGGTACTAGTCAGTTCTAGAGAAGGGGGTCAAATGACATGTACCGCAGGCACGCGGGAAAATCCCACCACTGTTAGAAGAGGGTATGCAAGCATTAAATCATGGGACTCAATGGGGAAACAAAAAAACCTTGTAAATTGAAAAGAAGAACTGCCGACTCCGGGCTTTTAGAAGCTTAGTAATCCTCAAAGAGGGTTTAGGCAGCCCAACCCATACGAAGGAGACGTAGCAGGCAGGGCTGCCGGTTCTGCAACGCTTGTGCAGAGCTTTTCTGTTTTGTTCCCTCCGCCATGACGCCTGCCTCCGTGGATCATCTAACATAAAAATATGTGAAAAAAAAAAAAAAAAAAGAAAAGCAAAGCTGAGTCTCAGCTCTCGTGTCCCCTCTGCTGCTTGGCCGCATGTCTTGGCAGCCCACAGGAGGGGGCGGACTCATTCTGTAGAAAAGAAAAAGTTCAGAGGGTCCTTGCTGTCCATGACGGAAGCCACAGGGGGGGCCGGAAGGTGGAGCGGATCAGCTGCTGCAGAGCCAATTACAAGGCAGCGGCAGCCGGAGTCTGGGGCAGGGCAGGGTGGCGACTGGGGGCGGGGAGCAGAGCAGGAGATCTGTGGAAGGCATTGCATAGCAGGCTACAGGTCCTGCTCTTCAGGAGCGACACTCCGCTGGAACTTCCTGAATATGCAGCGGCTCCTACCCGCTTCTGGAGGGAGAGAGACACTGCCCTTGGGGTGACAGGGGGGAATGATAGTGATTTTGAGAAATGGATTCATTCACTCAGATGAATTATAATATCTTCACAGCAATGTTACTTCTCTGAATTATACAAGCATGTTAATGAGCACATAAGGATTTTATCCTACTTAGGAATGCTGTAAAAATGTGGACTGCATTTTTTACTTCTAACTTGCATCGAATAACACTGGTCTGGGGTCGGGGGAGGAACACAGTGACTGAAAGAGTCAGAGCAGACTTGTCTAGGTGGATTTTAAAGTGACTGGTGAGGGAGACTGCTCTGGGGGGAGAGGGTGACTGACTGGTGAGAGAAATTTGTCGTGGGAAGGGACAAGAGAGACTGGTCTGGGGGAGGGGGTAACAGTGACAACTGAGAGAGAGAAAGAGAGAGACTGGTCTGGGGGGAGGGGTGACTGGGGCAGTTCTAACATTAGGCCGGGTGAGATGGTTGCTTCAGGGGGCAAATTTTAGGGTAGGAAGAAAGTGTCTCCAAAACAAATCTGCAGCAACCACCTCATTTCCCAAACAAACTGGAAAAGAAAGCCCCATGGAAACACAATACAGGCAGGTACTGGTGAGGCTCCTAATCTTCTACCCCCCCCCAAGAAGAAAAACATGTGCATCAGCGGGGTTCCCAATTCCCCCGCCAATAGGATGGTCCCACAGCAGCAGGAGGAGGTGAGAACATAAGAAATTGCCATACTGGGTCACACCAACATCCATCAAGCCCAGCATCCTGTTTCCAACAGAGGCCAAGCCAGGCCACAAGAACCTGGCAATTACCCAAACACCAAGAAGATCCCATGCTACTGATGCAATTAATAGCAGTGGCTATTCCCTAAGTAAAATTGATTAATAGCAGTTAATGGACTTCTCCAAGAACTTATCCAAACCTTTTTTGAACCCAGCTACACTAACTGCACTAACCACCTCCTCTGGCAACAAATTCCAGAGCTTTATTGTGCGTTGAGTGAAAAAGCCCTTTCCCTTACCAGAGAAAGGGCTTTCTCTATCGCTGGTACCACCCTCTGGAATTCACTCCCCACCTTCCTCCGTCTAGAGCCATCCCTATACAACTTTAAGAAAGGAGTCAAGACATGGCTCTTCAAGCAGGCCTACCCCGATGTGAACCAAACATAGACTGTCTCCCTTTAATCAGATCTCCCTTTTCCGGCTTCCTTTTTCCACCCCTTATGCCTCTTTTGCTCATCTCGACCTCCTCCCTTGTCCCACCTTTCCCTGCTTTCCACCCCCGAAATAATTACACCAGTGATAACAACCTTGACTGAGATGATGCTTACAGATATATAGTACCACATAAGATGTATGTAGATGTATATAATTCCATTGTATATAGTTGTATGCAGTTCCTATATTTTCAGTCTTTACTGCCTTCCATCTCTTTACTTTCTCCAAACCCCCTCTCTTCCCTCTGCAATTTCTTGCCTGCCCCACCTCCCCCTCCCCTGTTGATTGTAATTTTCCTCCTTTCTGTTTATTGTGTTCACGAATGTCGGTTAAGAAAAGGTCATAAATAAATAAATAAATAAATAAATAAATAAAAAGAATTTTCTCCGATTAGTCTTAATTGTGCTACTTGCTAACTTCATGGAATGCCCCCGGTCCTTCTATTATCCGAAAGTGTAACTAACTGATTCACATCAAGATCTCTCATGATCTTAAAGACCTCTATCATATCTCCCCTCAGCCGTCTCTTCTCCAAGCTGAATAGCTCTATCCTCTTCAGCTTTTCCTCATAGGAGAGCTATTCCATTCCCTTTATCATTTTGGTCGCCCTTCTCTGTACCTTCTCCATTGCAACTATACCTTTTTTGAGATGCGGCGACCAGAATTGTACACAGTATTCAAGGTGTGGTCTCACCATGGAGTGATACAGAGGCATTATGACATTTTCCGTTTTATTAACCATTCCCTTCCTAATAATTCCTAACATTCCGTTAGCTTTTTTGACTGCTGCACACAATGAGCCGACAATTTCAAAGTATTATCCACTATGATGCCTAGATCTTTTTCCTGGGTGTAGCTCCTAATATGGAACCTAACATCGTGTAACTACAGCAAGGGTTTTTTTTTTCCCTATATGCAACATCTTGCACTTGTCCACATTAAATTTCATCTGCCATTTGGATGCCCAATCTTCCAGTCTTGTAAGGTCCCCCTGTAATGTATCACAATCCGCTTGTGATTTAACTACTCTGAATAATTTTGTATCATTTGCAAATTTGATAACCTTGCTCGTCATATTCTTTTCCAGATCATTTATAAATATATTGAAAAGCACCGGTCCAAGTACAGATCCCTGAGGCACTCCACTGTTTACCCTTTTCCACTGAGAAAATTGTCCATTTAATCCTACTCTCTGTTTCCTGCCTTTTAGCCAGTTTGTAATTCATGAAAGGACATCGCCTCCTATCCCATGACTTTTTAGTTTTCTTAGAAGCCTCTCAAGAGGGACTTTGTCTTCTGAAAATCCAAATACACTATATCTAATGGTTCACCTTTATCCACATGTTTATTAACCCCTTCAAAAACATGAAGCAGATTTGTAAGGCAAGACTTCCCTTGCATAAAGCCATGCTGACTGTGTTCCATTAAACCATGTCTTTTTTCTATATGCTCTACGATTTTGATCTTTAGAATAGTTTCCACTAGGGGTGTGCATTCGTTTTGAACTTATATGTAAAACGCTACGTTATTTTTTTTTTTAACTTAAAAAAGTGATGAGGCGAAACGATCGGATTTCGCAACTTATTCAACATAGCTATGTGAATACGTTGGAGAATCGCGATCGTTGATCCTAAATAAAAATTTAAACCCCTCACCCCTCCTTAATCCCCCCCAGACTTACCAAAACTCCTGGTGGTCCAGCGGGGAGTCATGAAGCCATTCCTCTATTCCTTTGCGAGGAGCACGTGACGTCCGCATCACTCTGACGTGACGCGGCCGTCACGTGGTCCACCGCGGTTCCGCTCCCGGACCCCTCGTTGGACACAAACGGAACTTTTGGCAGCTTGGGAGGTCAGGAGGCCCTGGGAGCGGAACCGCGTGGGACCACGTGATGGCTGCGTCACTCCAACGTGACGCGGATGTCACGTGCTCCTCGCAAATGAATAGAGGAATGGCTTCCTGACTCCCCGCTGGAACCACCAGGGAATTTGGTAAGTCTTGGGGGGGGGATTAAGGAGGGTGAGGGGTTTAAATTTTTTATTTAGGGAACCGGTGTCACGTATGGACATAGACTCAACTTATGGAATTCTCCATATGTCCATATTGACCGAAATTGACCCCCTTTTCGACTTATTGGACTTATGAACATAAACTCTTTTGTCTGCACATCCCTAGTTTCCACTATTTTTCCAGGCACTGAAGTCAGGCTCACTGGTCTATAGTTTCCTGGATCGCCCCTGGAGCCCTTTTTAAATATTGGGGTTACATTGGCCACTCTGCAGGCTTCAGGTTCAATGAATGATTTTAATGATAGGTTACAAATTTTAACTATTAGATCAGAAATTTCATTTTTTAGTTCCTTCAGTACCCTAGGATGCAGTCCAGGTGATTTGCTACTCTTTAGTTTGTCAATCTGGCTTACTACGTCTTCTAGTTCACAGTGATTTGGTTCAGTTCATCTGACTCATCAACCTTGAAAACCATCTCCGGAACTGGTATCTCCCCAACATCCTCATTAGTAAACATGGAAGCAAAGAATTCATTTAGTCTTTCTGCAGTGGCCTTATCTTCCCTAAGAGCCCCTTTAACTCCTCATTATCTAATGGTCCAACTGACTCCCTCACAGGTTTCTTGTTTTGGATATATTTTTAAAAGTTTTTATTATGAGTTTTTGCCTCTACGGCCAACTTCATTTTAAATTCTCTCTTTGCCTGTCTTATAAATGTTTAATTAAACAACTTTACAATGCTTATGCTTTATGCTACTTTCTTCAGATGGCTCCTTCTTCCAATTTTTGAAGGATGCTTTTTTTGGCTAAAATTGCCTCTTTCACCTCACCTTACCTTTTAACCATGATGGTAATCGTTTTGCCTTCCTTCCACCTTTCTTTATGTGTGGAATACATCTGGACTGCACTTCTAAGGTTGTATTTTTAATGTCCAAGCCTGTTGAACACTTTTAACCTTTGCAGCTGTACCTTTTGTTTTCTATTTTCCTTATTTTATCAGTTTCCCTTTTGAAAATTTAGTATTAGAGCTGTAGATTCACTTATTGTCCCCCTTCCAAATATTAGTTTAAATTTGATCATATTATGATCACTATTGCCACCAGCAAGAGAAAAATCTGCATGTCGGTGAGATTCCCACCTACCCTGCCAGCAGGAAGAAATGGACCCACAGAGGCAGCACTGTATAATGACATGCCAGTGGGGTTCTCTCCCCTCACCGACAAGTAAGACCTGTGTGTGCTGGAAGAGATGGACCCGAAGAGGAGGTGCATTGTGCTAATATGTTGATGGGGTTCATACCCCTCACTGGCAAGAGGAAGACCCATTTGCCAATGGGGATTTCCCCTCTCCCTCCACTACCAGAAGAAGAAACTGTTTGGTGAGTTGCAGTAGAAATAAGGTGGGGAGGTAGAGGGTGTGAGTGAGAAGGAAGGAGGAAAGGATGAAGAAAGGGGTAAGACAGAGGGAAGAGGGAAGAGGAAAGGAAGGAGGAGTGTGCAGCTGGGAAAGGGGTGTGGGTAATGGGAGGAAGGGGGTTGTTCCATTTTCCTACAAAGCTGAAGAAAGTAAGGCAAGAGAGAAGCCCTAGCCTGAGAAAGAGGGGAATTTTTTGTGCGTGTGTGAGAGAGCAAGGGAGAGTCATTGTGTGTGTAAAATAGAGAGAAGGGGGAAGAGTGTGTGTGTGTAGGTGTGTGAGAGTGGGGGAGGAGTATGAGAGAGGGAGTGTGTGTGTGTGTAAGAGAGAGGGGAGAGCCTGTGTGTCTATAAGAGAGAACAGAGAGATATCTGTACATCCTCTCCCTCCCTCACAGAGCCACTACAATTGGCAGGGTGACTGGAAACCAAAACTTCCCAGTTATGGAGATCTGTGGATTTTTTGTTATCCTTATTATTTTTATTGTGGTGCTATTTGATGTGACTGCTGTTTTGAAATATTTTATTGGTGCTTGGAAAATTTTTAAAAGTCCTAATTTTTTATGTTTTTAATAATTGGATGTTCTATTTGTCAGTTATTTTGAAATATTTATTCTTTTTATTACCATAATTTATTATAATTTATGTTTTATATTTCTTTATTTTATTGTTTGATGTATTATGAGCCATGGTGATGTTTCTGTTTTTCCACTGTTGCACTGCATAGAGCATCTGGCTTGTTGTGGTTTCCAGTTCTTTTTTAGTCTGCACATTTCTATGTATGCTTTATGGAATCTTTATTCTGTATTTGGGGGTTGGTATGTATTATGCATGTGTGACCAAAGTGAGGTATTCTGTTGGCTTGTAGATTCTGTGTAGGGTTATATAGCAACCTGTCTTTTTTTGCCCACCTAATATGAGATGCGTTGGTGTTTTAGGGCCTGGTATAATATTTGCAATGTTGCTTTTCATAGGTAGGGTTGATATTGAGTGTTGGCAGTCAACTTTTGTGGTATGGGAGGTTTACTAAATTGTAATTAATTTTACTCTTGACTTTCTGAGGGTCAAGCCCACCCAACACATTTAAGAATAGACCTTATACCATATGGGTTTCAAGTGTCTTTTTTGTAGGGTTTCAGCAGGGATGTAAATGTAATGTACTTTGTTATAAGTGATACTTTTACATTGAATGTCCTTTTTCATGTGAAATCTGTAAGAAAAGCATAACTTTTAATTACTGTATGTATGGAGATGTCCATGTAATACCCTTACACTGGCCCTGATTGGAAAAATAAAACAAATTTAACATTAAAAATAAAGAGAATGAGGAGTGGGCAGCATATCAGCTACTACTGGCCCTGGGTGGGTTGTGAGTGATGGGGGGGGGGGAGATAGAAAAGGGGAAGGGGTGAATGAGAGGAAAGGGAAGGAGAAGGGGTGCAGGAGAGAGGAGGTGGGGTGAGAGGAGAAGAAAGGAAAGGGAAGGCAGATGAGTGATAAGGAAAGGGGAATATGAGTGGGGAAATGGAAAATGAAGTGCAAGGAAAAGAGCGGGAGGGAGTAGAGAGGGAGCCAGACTGTAGTGGAGAGAAGGCATGAGTGAGGGAGTGTGTGCTACACACAGACCCCAACATTATTCCCACCTCTCCAGGGGGCAGGTGCTGGGGACGAGAGGGAGGCAGTAGGCTGGGTTCCCCGGAGTGTGGCAGAGTTGCCAACTTCCTAGAAATATTATCACTGACACTCTGGGAACCCTGACCCTACCCTCCCCACCTCCTTCCACAGCATTTCAAATCATCAAAAGGGTCAGACTCCAAGGGACTTCTACTCATCAAATCGCCAAGAAGTGCCCTCCCCCTGGTGGCCCTTTTGATGATTTGAAATACATCCTGCCTAGGTTGGGGGTGGGGAGGACGCCATCTCATCCCTTGCCTCAGGCAGCAGATTGCCTTCAGCCACCCCTGGCTGTAGTACTCGGTACCACAACTTAGTAAATTCCATGGTATTTTCCCCGATGGTAAAAAAAAACACCACGGAAAATATTGCAGCTTAGTTGCCCTCGGAAATTCTGTACGATGATGGCTTTAGGCTGTGGGGTCGCCAAGACCAGGACGAAATCTGACTGAAAATCCACACCAAGAGCCCTCAAACCCCCAGGGTTTCACAAGACCCCCTGTCCCATTCTCCCTGCTGCCCCTTGGAATCAGACAAAGTGAAAACAAGAAAAGTATAAATTGTTGAAGATGAAGATCCTGGTCAGACCTCTCTCCCTCCCCCAAACTCCTTCTTCCAATACTTCTGAAGGCCCAGAGAGTGGCCATTTGGCCAATATTCTTCCATTGCCTCTATTACATGATGGGGTAAAGGAAGAATAGTGGCTTGCTGGTGCCATTTTCGAAGTGGCCATGCCAGGGAAAGCAGCAGCTAACTTTCCCCAAAATACCATAGCTTGCCTTTTTTTCAGGCAAGCTGCATTATATTAAACTACATTAAATTACCATGCAAAGCAGCTCATTACCATTCTTGAATTACTGGGGGAAAATAACGCGTTATGGTAGCGTTTCTGATTTGTCTCAACTATGTCTTTTTCTACACTGCGGCACATTTTCTATGGTATCTTTAAAGATAGGAAAATTCATTGTTCAATTGTATTTGAGGTATCTTCATGTCTGCGGTCTATCTCAAATGATCAGCAGTCTGAGTGTTTAGATTTCTCTTCAAAGTTGACATTCAGTACCTGTGCAGCATCTGTTGTCATCACTATGAGCAGAGTTTGTTGCATCTTTCACAGCCAGATTCTTACCGTGATAAATAGTTAGCAAATGTTTATCAGTCTAAATTAAGACCAGGTCTCATATAGCTCACATTTGGGCAATCATTTGTTCTTAGTGATCAAGATCAAGGTATGTCTGCTTACCTGCACATATGTACGTATGACTAGATGCATAGTATATTTCTGTGAGAAGGTTTGCTCTTTCCTGTAACCACTGTAACCCATGTACATCATTCATATGATGCTCTTACAGGGATGCTAACAGACCTAAATGAGATCTGTAGCTTGATACAGGCCAGCCAATTTCATGGAAATTGCTGTTTGAATTCCATTTTTCTGGATCAGTGAGTACCATTGCAAGCTTTATTATTGTATGCCAAGGTCTGTTGAGTGTAATGGTTTTGTGAGACCCTACTCAATATTTTTCTAAAGGTTGGACCATTTTCTGGCCTTTTGTTCATTTGTATATTTTTAACCAGTTCTATACTTGAAGTTAAAGCATTGTTTTGCTAGTGGCTTCTCTATAAGCTTTTTTCTTGCTTAAAGCATGAAACCATTAACATTCATTCTTAAAAACTGATAGAAGTAACTAGCTATTCAGACTGAACTGGAGTAGACGTTACAATCAAACTGATTATTCACGTTTAATTTAATTCACTGTTGATTTATGTATTTGGGATGGAATGAAATAATCTTATTAACCCCACATTGACATTCTGATAGGGGTATGCTGTTTAAAAATGATACAAAAACATTATATTCCAAGGGAATAAGTATATGTTTAGTGATCCTGGGTAGCTTGAGGGCTTTTTGCAGAACATTGAAAATCAATCATCTGTAACCTGAATAGCAGCCTGTAATATGTATTGCTGTACTGTTTCTTTTGGGGATTTTATTTCAGTTTTGATCATTTTTTCCTCTTGATGTGAATTGCAATTAAATCAAAGGTTCCAATGATTTGTAGGTTCTTTGGTCTGTAAAATGATTCTGTAGAAAGTTTAACTTTGGTATATATTCATAAATTCATAACTAAAGAGTTAAAAAATGATACAAAAAGATTGACAATATTTGTTCCATAGTTTTGTGCTATTTCCCATCTGAAGGACATAGAAAGCCAACGAAAAATCATTTATGATATTTACTGTTTCAAAACATGCTTTACAAAACTTACGCATATTGTAATAAAATGTAATAAAGTATGCATGCTGTAAAATATAGCATGCACTATTCAAAATATTTAGTAAAATATATGCATTGTAAAAATATAGTGCTTGCTAAAACAAAACAAATAAAACAAGCAGTATATATAACAAAACAAAACAATATAAATGCCATAAAACTGAAATGAGATGAGATAACGATACGAACTGAAAATGATTTCCATTCACACCCCTATAAACTGAATGCTGAAGATATGTTAAATTGCATTTGTTTATAAATGTTTTATCATGTAATGGGGAGTATATATTAAGCTGGGGTAGAAAGGCACGTTTCTGTGCCATTTCACTGTGAGTAAATTCTCTTGGGATTCAATGTAGTGAATCCTGCCATGGCTCCTCCCCTGGGGTCTTCATGCCACTGTTATTGCCCCTTTGCTCCTCTTTTGGAGCCTTGGGCTGTTGATGCCTCTGTTTGGGCTGCTTTGCCCTGTCGCGATGCCTTGGGTGATTCATTCCACTCTTTGTGCCGCTTTGCCCAACTCAAGATGTCTCGAAGTACCCTTCCCTCTGCTGCTGATGTCTCCATGAAAGTTTCACTAAACTGGCCTAGAAAACCCCAATTTTGGAATTCAAAGTAGGAATCATTACTTCCCCTATTGACTTTAATGGGAAATGAATGAATAAATGATATGAATAAATGGATATTTCTTGTTCATTTGAAATGAAATTATGGAGACATACAAAATAAATCAATGAACTGAAAGGTGGGATAGGAGAGATATGACAGAGACATTTAAATATCTCCATGATATCAATACACAGAATTGTGAGCTGAAGATCGCACTATAGCGTGGATGCAATGGGACAGACTCTATAAATACGGGATGCATGCATGCATGCTATAAATACACCGTTTAAAAAGCTGTACCCCTGAAGAAGCCTCCGAAACACGTATCGTGTCGGGTCAGGCCGGTGTTGCCAAAAAGCTGTCACCATCATGCTACATAAACGATAAGTGTTTTGTCTCTAGCAATATATATCAATACATCAAAAATAGTAAAAATGGAAAGTATAGAATGTGGATACTAATGATTATAACCGAGGCTGATTTAGCCATATAGGCAATCGACTGGCAAACGGCACCTATAAAGGTTATGGACATTCAGCCGTGAGTATTCTCTGCCGCTATTGAGAAATTCCATTAATATATGAGGTACCACATTCTTCAACCAAAAAATTATTATTCTTCTTCAGCTCACAAGTATGGTGTTGCATGAAAATATAGTTTATTAATACATCATATGCTCTATAGTTTTTGTTTATTATCAATACACAGAAGGCAGGCCTCTTTCAATGGATTTGAGACTCTGGAGGTGAAAGTTAGTAGATTAAGGACTAATCTAAGGAAATATTTCTTTCCAGAAAGAAAAGTAGATGCATGGAACAGCCTCCCCTTGGAGATGGTGGAGACAAGAGCAGTATCTGAATTCAATAAGGCATGGGATAAGCACAGGGGATCTCTGAGGGAGTGGTAGAGATTGACTAGCTGTGGATGGGCAGATAAAATAGGCCATATGGTCTATTCTGCTGTCACATTTCTATGTTTCGAGATATTATCAAAAGCCAACTTAAACAGCCGAGTTTTAATATTTTTCCTAAAATTGACATAATTTAATTCTTGTCAGACATCTAGAGGCAAAGAGTTCCATAATAATGCTGCTTGGTATACAAATGTAGTACATCTTTTCACCCCCTGCCTAATCTCTGCAAGTAATGGAATCCTAAGCTGTGCTTGATGAAATGAGTGAAGAGAACCACCAGGTCAGACTCTTGTCTAGCATTGGACAAAGCAGAGGATCTTAAATTTAATTCTATTTAGTGCAAGAAGCCCATAAAGCTACTTTAAAAGAGGTAAAGCATGGTCAAATTTCCGAAACCTAGGATCGATTTAGCCGAAATATTTTGCAGAAATCGTAAGCTCTTACAAGATCTTCCAGGTAAGCCTACAAATAATATGTTACAATAATCAAGTCTGCTAAATACATGGCCATAGGTTTCAAATCATGCACACCTAAATAAGGCTTTAATTGTCTAATGCATCCTAAAAAATAAAACGACAATAGTACTAATGAAAGAAATTTGGCTACACATTGTTAAGTTGGCGTCAATATTCACTACTATAGCAGTGATAACCACTTTTCTTTGAACTTTTCTCCCTGACATGGTAGGATTGGCTGGACATCCTAAATGTTTCTTACTTAGCCACGGTGCTTCTGATTTAAAAGGATTAACCTTAAATTAATGTTCAGTCAGCCAAAAAGAAAACTGGCCTAAAGAGTTATTACATTGCCCCAGATCCATTGCCACTTAGAATCAAAGTATGCCACATGAATATCATCTGCATTCAGATAACAGCTGAAATACAAATCCATGCTTTATATTACAGTTGCCAATGGCACCAAATATGTAATACACACAATAGGGGCCAGCACAGATCCTTGTGGGAGCCCATGAAGTAGCTCCCTGGGTTCAGTTGATTTTGAACATAATATGTATGGTTCATCAAGCAGATCTCCATGCATGCTAAGGTAACCCCTTCCATTCCTAACTCTGCCCAATGACCGAGCAACAGCTGATGATCATGTTGATGAAAACCGTTAAGGCAGTTTTGCCAGGGTCTGCTTTTGCTCTAACTTCAGTGTGAAAGTAAGTGAGTACTTTTGCTTTGAAAACTGGTTCATAGTCGGGTTAACAGTAACTATGGATTTTTTTGCCCCAGTCTGGACAATTTAAAAATGACCAGCTATGTTATTCGTCCAAATCCCTCTTTGCATCTTTCATGAGCGAAAAGAAATAAATCTTGCCAAGTGTACAAACTGATCTAGAAGTTTCCAAAGCTTAAACACGACTTGCAATATATGTGAATGTCATTTTTATTCTGACAACTATGACTGTCCTTGGTATATGATAAGCATTATGCTGCTGAGCTATTGAGAAGACAAAATGACTCCAATTTGGCATTCCAACTCCTGGCTCCCAGAAAATGAAGAAAAAACAACCCAGCAGGGATGGATGATAAAATGAATATAAACTAAGGTCTTTAACTGAATGTTTTTGTTTCTTTGATTTTAGTTTTTCCATTTATGACACTGCCAAGTCTTGGTCAATCAGCAGTACATTGAGCCAAAATCACATGAATGGCACTGTAGCTTTAGAACTGTGTAAAGATTTTTTTTTTTTTTACCAACAATTAAAGACTGAATAATGAACACAAGTACAAAAGTAAAAAAAAAAAAAAAAATAGCATTGCATAAAGAAAGCCCCCAAATTGGTGAACATAAATTAAGACTTTGTATGAAAAGCTTATTAGATTCATTTGTATTTAACTGCTGCAAACACCATTCAGTAGTGTATGCATGTGTGTGTTTGTGTGTGTGTGTGGGGGGGGGGGGGGGGGGGGAGGGGAGGGGGAGGGGAGGAGGAGGGAGGAAGAAGGGAATTGAAATCTCTTATGCTCTTTCAGTCAAACAACAGTAATTTAGCCTACTTGCTATGCAGCTGAAGTAATTTCAGCTCTGTTCTCAGACAGCATTGTGGCAGCTGCATTTCATGGTTTGCTGCAGAACACCTGCAAAATGCCCACAATCCACAGGGTGCAATGCTGACAGCATCATATAGAATGGCATTTATTATTAGGGTAAACCACCATAGAAAAAAAAAAGTGTACATAAAATAATAATTCTGACATTTACTGGGGACAAATGTTATTTTTGATAAGGTGCATTCAGTTTCTCCAAAGCTCTTTTTTTTTTGTACTGATACAATGAATGAAATATTGCTTAGAATAACTCATGGTATTCATGTTCAGTCTTTATTACAATAAACAGTTATTAGAATAAAAAATCTTGCTGCTGCTCTTCAAATTCAGTCTTAAAGGGCACCCTGCTGGTGATCACTGCTCTATTGCAGTTCCAAAGTGCCAGGGTGTTGCACAAAGAGATGTAACAGATATATGAAGTCATTTTCTTGAAAATACTGTGCTGCACTTCCAAGACTTAAGGGTCTGTTTATTACAATTTGTTAATAAAAAACAAGCGTTAGTGCTCTTTAAATGCCTGCAGTAGTTAACACAGCCACCTAGTGTACAATTAAGTGGTGTTACCACATTTGCAGCAATGTTAAAAGGGCTGCATTAATATTAATGCAAAGCATTATGTAAATTGGATGACGCAAAATATGCAAATAAGCTCACTATTAATTAGCACCGGAAAACCAGAACATAACACAGATGCATTAATGCAAAAACCTTAAGTATACTTCCACAGGTGCAGTTAACATTTTGTATGTTACGCGTGCCGTGCGCGGCAGATTCGCGGCACGGCCCCCTCACCTTTCTACAGTGACTCCAGCCTCTGATTCCTCCTCACTGGTGGTGGTGGGCCATCTGCTTTGTCCTTGGGCCTCCCCCGGTGCCTCTGGCTCTGCTACAGTCCCCGGCATCCTCGGTCCTGCTTCCACTTCTCGTCGGGCATCTCCGCGTGAACCGCAGAGAGACGTTGCTACTCACGCTGCACCCCTCCCCTCCATAGGCACGCGCACATCATTGACTCTTAAGTAGGGACCGCGGCGGGAACCTAGTCATGGCCCTGGATGATGACATCAACCTAACCATAGTATTTAAGCTCAGGCTCTGCTCCCTAGCGTTGCCTTTGCAACAGGTCTCCTCGCTGGTCGAGTACTCGTTGTTACCTAGAGATTCGTCTCATCCCTGAGTTCCTGTTCCTCATTGTTCCTGGTTCCTGTCTCTTTGTTCCTACCCTGCTTATGCTTCAGATTGACTACACAGACTTTGACTTTGCTTTGCCTGATGTTGCCATTGATTATCTCCAGACCCAGTCCTCTGTTTCGCCTGACTACGCTACTACCTATCTCCAGACCTGGACCTCCGCTTCGCCTGACTACGCTACTGCCTATCTCCAGAACCAGACCTCTGCTTCTCCTGACTACGCTACTATCTATCTCCAGACCCAGTCCTCCACTTCACCTGACTACGGTACTACCTATCTCCAGACCCAGTCCTCCACTTCACCTGACTACGCTGCTGCCTATCTCCAGACCTGCTCCAGGCAGGCGTTAATAGCTGAGAGATAAATGTGCAACTGAGACGCACATTTACTTTTTTTGCATGCGGAGTGAATGAGATAGCGCTCATCACATGCATGTGATGAGCGCTATCTCATTCACTCCACGTCCAACGCGGGTTAAATAGGCGCTAATCCCCCTATTGCATTAGGGGGTGGATTAGCGCCTATTTAACCCGCGTCGGAGTGCAGGTTATACAGTGCGCTCGGCTGAGCGCACTGTATTGCATCAGCCCCGTGATAGTGCACACATTATATTCTTTCAAATGTTTTCCTTATTATTATCAGTAAATCTACAATACCTTGTCCTATGCTGGTTAAAATGTTGATTAAAAGGAACACAGAATGAGGTTATCAAATTTGCAGATAAAATTATTCAAAGGTGTTAAAATAGCAGCAGATTGTAAGGAATTGAAGAACAACCTTGGCAGACTATGAGTCTGGGCATGTCAGATACAATTTAATAGGTACAAATGCAAAGTGACACACATATGGAAAAATAATCCCAACTACAGGTACACAATGCTGGGTTCCATATTAGAAATTATCACTTAGAAAAGAACTTGAAGCCCTTATGGACAATAATTTGAAATCAGTATATGGCAGCAGCCTAAAAAACAAATAGAATCCTAGGAATTATTTAGAAAAATAGAAGAGAACAGAGAATATCACAATGCCTCTGCATCGATTCATGGTGTGACTGTACCTTGAGTACTGCATGTTATTTTGGTTGCTCATCTCAAAAAAGACATACTAGAAGTAAACAAGGTACAGAGAAGAGCAAAAAAATGATAAAGGGAATGGAATAGCTCCTTTATGAAGAAAGGCTAAACAAGTTAGAGCTTTTTTCCTTGGAAAAGAAAGAAAGACTATTTGACTGTACCCGTTAGGTCCCAAAAAGTAGCTCTATTATTTGTTCACTTCCAGGGATGATTGATGGCTTTGCTAACTGTTTTGGGGCTTTCCAAAACTCTTTTAAACCTCTCTATTAGGGTCATTGTTCAAAATGTGTTATATCATTAGCATACACGATAATTCGTTAATGCCATATAACACATGTGATAATTGTATTATCGCATGGTGCGAATGCAAATTTTTTGAAGGGGCAGGATTGGGAAGGGGTTTGGACAGGATTAATGAAAATATGGGGCAATATCGCACTGTTCAATAGCAAAGGACCACCCTTTGTGCAGCCCCTGAGAACAGAACCTGCTTCATTGGCCACGTCATTCTCCTTTCATATCTTGTAAAGATCTCAGCGTTTCACCCTCAAAACTTTAGGTTTACATAGGCAACAAGAGTCAAG
The DNA here is from genome assembly GCF_901001135.1 of Rhinatrema bivittatum. Classification (NCBI taxonomy): domain Eukaryota; kingdom Metazoa; phylum Chordata; class Amphibia; order Gymnophiona; family Rhinatrematidae; genus Rhinatrema; species Rhinatrema bivittatum. The sequence goes on along the minus strand of NC_042616.1, from coordinate 93,778,387 downwards.
ACAGCTGAGTCAACATCAACAACCAACATGCTAACTGGTTTCCCAATCCCCTTACATCACCATTTTTGCCATGGTTCATACTCCATTCCTATCATCAGGAAACAACGCAATCATCAAACTAAACCTCTACCACAACATTACAACCGTCAACAAAGGCTAATTCCAATTATGATTTCACCTATCACTCAATTCCTGGGCCTTTCTCTTCTATCCCTAACACTTTTCAACGCACAATCGCTTTCGAAAAAAACTCACATCTTAAATGATTACCTTACAGAAGTAAACCCAGATATCTGTGCAATCACAGAAACATGGCTTAAACCCACAGATATAGCTCTTTTAAACCAACTACCTACTCAACTTTACAATTTTTTCTCCATCCCTAGACTCAAAAGAAAGGGAGGAGGTCTGTTCCTAGCATCCAAGAAAGAGCTAGGTTTCACTTTACAATATTCAAACATCACATCGAACATAGAGTTTGCAGTTTTTAAATCCGAGCATCTACAAATTGGCCTAATCTACGCTCCTCCTGGAACTATAGACTCTGACCCCTCTCCGGTCATTGAACTTACCGCCAAATATTTCAACCCAGATAAACCTGCCATTTTATTGGGAGATTTCAACATACATGTCGATGCTTCACCACAAACAGCAAACTGTTTTACCCTACTTTCATCACTCAGCTATATGGGTTTCACACAAATAATAAAAAGCCCAACCCATAAAGCAGGCCACACGTTGGACCTTATTTTCATTAATCAGTGTATCTTGCCCCCTGATTCACCCTCTTGTTCTCCTGTCCCTTGGACGGACCATCAAATTATCAACACGACACTCAAGCTCTCAGGACATCTTCCCACTTCATTCCCAAAAACCACTATCCAATTTAGGAAACCCTGTTCCACAGACCTTCTTAGCAACCATCTCTCTAATGAATTATCTCAACTTGATCTCTCCAACGCTTCTACAGCCATATCTTCATGGTGCAACATCACCAATAAAATTGCAGATCTAACCTGTCCTTCAATCACCAAAGTAGTACAACCTTCGCCTGACAACAGAAAACCCTGGTTCACCACTGAATTGAAGCTGCTTAAACAAAAACTAAGAAATAAAGAACACACATGGAGAAAAAACCCATCCCCCACAACATTAGCTGTATACAAAACCACTCTCAATGCCTACAGGATCAACATTCTTAAAACTAAGAGAGACTTTTTCTCTAAAAAAATACATCATTTCATCTTTGATTCGAAAGCACTCTTCTCCTACGTTTCTGCCCTCACTAAACCAACCCCTCCTACCATCCCAGATGATCAAGCTCTCAACAAAGCCTCCGAACTAGCTGAATACTTCAAGGAAAAAATTGATAAATTGACTGTTTCTTTCTCTTCATCTAGTTCTTCTCCATCTCCACCTAATACTCCACCAAAACTAAATACGACTCTAGAAACTTTTGAATCCACATCAGCTCTTGAGATCGAAAATATTCTCAAGAAAATGAAACCATCCTCTCATCCCTTAGACACAATTCCAAACAACCTCCTCATTGCTATAAGGAATACCATTTCAAAGCCAATTGCCGATATCATTAATTGCTCTCTTTCCCAAGGTCTAGTTCCTGACCAACTTAAACTAGCAATTCTTAAACCTCTTCTTAAAAAACCAAATCTTCCGGCCACAGATCCAGCTAACTTCCGCCCAATAGCCAATTTGCCAATGATCGCCAAAATTATGGAAAAGATAGTCAATAGACAACTATCAGAGTACCTGGAAGAAAACTACATTCTTGCACCTTCCCAGTACGGTTTTCGTAAATCGTTAAGCACTGAATCCCTACTTATCTCTCTCACCGACAATATTCTAACTAATATGGATAAAAAACAACCTCACCTCCTTATTCTTTTAGATCTCTCTGCGGCTTTTGACACTGTCAACCATTCATCTTTATTACAAGGTCTGATAGACATAGGCATTAAGGGAACAGTACTCAGCTGGTTCAAGTCCTTCCTGGTTAATAGACAATTCAAGGTAAAGATAAACAACAAAGAATCACACCCGGTCCCAGCAAATCAAGGAGTCCCTCAAGGTTCCTCCCTCTCTCCAACCCTTTTCAACATTTACCTTCTCCCTCTCTGTCGTCTTCTTAATAATCTAAACCTAACACACTACATTTACGCGGATGACATCCAAATACTCATCCCAATCTCAGAATCCCTACACAAAACCTTGATTCACTGGAATAATTGCTTGCAACTAATCAATCATCTTCTATCCAGTATCAGCCTTATTCTCAACAACAACAAAACCGAGATCTTAATTATCAATCATGACGTTAATAACAATCTAATATACCCAGCTGTCCCACTCATTTCTACCACTCCTATAATTAATCACTCACCATATGTACGTGATCTAGGCGTCATGATAGATAATCAGCTTAACTTCAAAAAATTTATAAGCACCACCACTAAAGACTGCTTCTATAAACTTCTTGTCCTGAGAAAATTGAAACCACTTCTCCACTTCAATGATTTTCGGATGGTTCTACAAGCCATTATTCTAACAAAAATCGATTATTGCAACTCGCTCCTTTTTGGTCTCCCTACCTCATCCATCAAACCCCTCCAGATGATTCAAAACTCTGCAGCTAGAATCCTTACCAATACAAATAAAAGAGACCATATAACCCCCATACTAAAACTCCTCCACTGGCTGCCTATTAAGCAAAGGATTCTCTATAAAGTATACACAGCAATTCATAAATCTATTTACAACATATCCCCACTCCACTTAAGTACCCAACTTCGTTTTCACTCTTCATCTAGACCTATCAGAGGAGCTTATAAAGGCACACTCTATGTTCCTTCAACAATATCCTTACATCAGAAACGTACCATCTCTTTAGCAGGACCCGTCCAATGGAACATGCTCCCGCCAGACATCCGCCTTGAGATCTGCTTCGCTTCCTTCAAAAAGAAAATTAAAACCTGGCTCTTTAGCCAAGCTTTTCCAGAACTTTGATTATTTTTTACCTCCAGCTATCAAGATTTTCTCACCATCGCAATCCCTTCTGCAGATCACATTTATCTTAGACAATTACGCCTTATTTTATGATTTGGTTTCTCAAAGAGACTATACAATTTTCTCAATGTTATTTTTCGAACCTGTTTTCCATGTTTTCCAAGTTCTATAACCTTGTTATATGTACCACCTCTTGGCATAATTTTTATGTTTCAATGTAAACCGATGTGATCTGTATTTTAATACAGGAACACCGGTATATAAAAATCTAAAAATAAATAAATAAATAAATAATGCGTACTATTGCACGGGTTTAACGCTGGAAATAACAACACCTTTTTTCCTGGCATTAAGCTGTGCAATATGCATGAAATGCCGGTAACGCAATTTGTGATACATTTTTCAAATTACATTTTGGCCATTTCTGGGCTTGGGAGGGGAGGGGAGTGGAGTGGAGTGGGGAGAGAGATAGAGAGAGAGCCTCTGGGGAAGCCTTCAAAGTATTCAACTATTTATATGACTATAGGAGGGCCAATTAATAGCTCGAAGTGAGGTGTTGGTGGTGGTTTAGGGTTTAGGAATCAGTTTTACATGCAGACTAAGACATATGAACAGCACAGTACACCTCGGTGAAGATTTCATGTCATTTGGAGCAGTGGTTCTCAACCGGTGTGTCGTGACTCGTGATACACCAGTATGTCGCCAAGCAGCGGCAGGTGTGTCGCGGCTCCTGGTGTTCCACTGCCCCGCTTGTGCTTCCCTTCTCCATAGGGGCGGGGCTGAAGAATGGAGAGACGCTGCGCATCACTGCTGGAGGCCAGGCCGGCAGGGCCAAAGAGTAGAGAGACCTGTGCGCCACCGGCGGGACCGAAGAATGGAGACACTGCGCACTGCCACCAGTGGCTGAAGATTCGAGAGATCTGTGCGCCGCCGCTAGAGGGGCCGAAGAATGGTGAGACGCTGCACGCCACTGCTGGAGGCCAGGCTGGCAGGGCCAAAGAGTAGAAAGATGCTGTGCACTGCCGTTGGCGGCTGAAGAGTGGAGAGACCTGTGCACTGCCACCAGAGGTCAGGCCAGAGGCGGCTGATAAGCGGAGGCCAGGCTTATTGGGCCAAACAATGAGAAGAGGCTCCATGTGAGCTTGTGTATCTCTCTGTGTGTGTGGTAGAATGGGTGCCTGGGTGCGTGAGTGGCAGCTTTGTGTGTGTGTGTGGTAGAATGGGTGCCTGGGTGCATGAGCGAGAGCTTGTATGTGGTAGAATGGGTGCATGAGTGGCAGTGTGTGTGTGTGGTTGTAAGTGACAGAGCATGTGTGTGTGATTGAGAGAGAGAGACTGGTCAGAGGTAATGTGTTTCTGTGAGAGAGACAGACTGGTCAGGAAGATGGCTGGTGTGTGTGTGTGTGTGTGTGTGTGTGACACAGAGTGGTCAGTGAGGTAACTGGTGTCTGTGTGAGAGAGACAGACTTGTCAGGGAGGTGAATGGTGTGTGTGTGAGGAAGAGATACTCGTTAGGGAAGTTACTGGTCTGTATAAGACAGAGACTGGTTGTGACTGGTTGTGTGCCCTAAGGAAGAGGACTGTGAGGACAAAGTTTCAGCAGCCACTGCTGCTTCTGGTGAGTGCTATTGATCTTCAAGGGAAAGGAGTAGGAGAGTTGCTGGAGAGGAAGTAGAGGCGGCTTTTTAAGTTTATTTTTCTTGATTGACTGCCATTTTAATTATTGGGTATTATGTGATGTGTCTGCTGTTTTGAAATATTTTATTGATATTTGGACAATTTTTAATAACTTTATGAGTTTTTAATTGTTGGATGTTTTTCTGTTCATCAGCTGCTTTGTAACATTTATTAGGATAGTTTTACAATTATTTCTAAGTGGGAATCTATCTATAGCAGCTTGGCTTGCTCTGTTTTCCTAATAGGAGGTATATTAGTGTTTAGGGCCTAGTTAAATATTTGTAGTGGTAAATTATTTATTTTATTTATTTATTTATCACTTTTATATACCGAGGTTCAGGTAACAAAGTTACTAATCACTTCGGTTTACATTCCAACAATAACTATGACAGAATATTGTCTTACAATGAACAGGGTAAATAAAACTTGGATACAAAGAACTTGGTAAACAATGTGTATTATAGAGGGGACTGGACTGGCGGGGCCTAAAGCCAACTGAAATGAAACTCACTAGGAAAAGGAGCTACTACGGCAGGTTTATTTGGGTGAAAGGAAAAACTTGATTTGCCATGGGCGGGGTCTACCCGTGGGATCTGTGCTGGGAGAGTTGAGTTAAGAGAAGGCTTGGTTGAACAACCAGGTCTTGAGTCTTTTTTTGAAGGTGATTGGACATTGTTCGAGCCTGAGGTCTGATGGGAGTGAGTTCCATTGTTTAGGGCCAGTGGTGGAAAGAGCTCTTTTCCTTAATGTCACTTTGATAGGGGGGGCCTGTAGAGTGCCTCTCTATGCTAATCTTAACGGTCGGGAGGTAGCATGAGGCTGCAATGGGATCCTGAGGTCCAGTGGGGTGATGTTGTAGATGGCTTTATGGATGATTGATAAAACTTTGTAGAGAATTCTAAATTTGATTGGGAGCCAGTGAAGATTCTTTAAAATGGGTGTTATATGGTCCCTTTTGTTGGACTTTGTTAGAATCCTTGCTGTGGTGTTTTGTAACATCTGTAATGGTTTCAGAGTGTTGGCAGGTAGACCGAGTAAAAGTGAGTTGCAATAATCGATTTTCGAAAAAATGATTACTTGTAAAACTGATCTGAAATCTTGGAAGTGGATGAGGGGTCTTAACCTCTTTAAAACTTGGAGTTTAAAGAAGCATTCTTTTACGGTGTTGTTGATGAAACTTCTGTAGTTCAGTTGATTATCCATGATGACCCCAAGGTTTCTGACCTGGGGGGATAGGGCTGGTAGTGCAACGGGGTGTGAGTTGGATAGCGGGTAATTGCCATTTTGAGTGATGAGGAGGAACTCTGTCTTGTTGGAGTTGAGTATCAGGTCTTTTCATAAGGAGGGGTATTGTGCCTGCCAGTAAAGAGAGTTTGTTTTGCTTTTACTGAGATGTCATCAGAACCAGAATATCTTTTTTTGTATGGTGAGTTGTACGGGTAATGCCCTAGTTCTGCTCTACACCCATTTTGGGGGGTCGAGGGGGTTCCTGAGGATGCAGAATGTATATTTACATTTTGCCCTGTGACGGTCACATGTTCAGTATGTCACACATGTGAGAACCATCTGTCAGGTGTGTCCCGGCCGAAAAAAGGTTGAGAACCACTGATTTAGAGTGAGGAAAGCCTCACAAGATGAGATTTCTACAATGTTCTCTCGCCTTGCCTTGATGGACTCTGTAACAGGGTACCATTAAGCTAGAGCGAGATAACATAGTAGAAATCTCATCTTTGTGAGACTTTCCTCACTCCAAATGACATTAATTCTTCACAGAGGTGTACTGTGCAGTTCGTACATCTCACACTGTATGTAAAACTGGCCCCTAAACCCTAAACCACCACCAACACCTCACCTCGAGCTATTAGCTGGCCCTCCTATGGAGATAAATAGTTGACTACTATGAGCGCCTTATAAATAGGTTCGTTCTCTCTCTCTCTCTCTCTCCCTCCCCTCCCCCCCTTTGTGCTCTGTAAAGTAGAAGTATTGCAGGGTGCAAAATCTTTACCACACCTCATGATACTGTCTACGTGTGGTGCAGTAATTCTTAAAATTGCCCTAACACACCCCTTTCTCTTACCACAGGCATTATGCATGCAATATTACAGCATTTTGATAAATCTAGAGGTATGCTAGCTGTCTGACCACGTCCTCTGCATAGCCACACATGTACTTTCTTAACACACACAATCTCATTTGCAGTGCATAGAAAAAGGTAGCCTCTGAAGGATTAGAACATTTTGCCTCTGTAATTGGGTGTTTCCAAGTTGTTGAAACTAGACATGTATTGCCTCCATCTGTAGGCAGCAATATCAAGTTGTCTTAAGTTACAACAAATAGGAATACGAATTAAGGGGTTATATCACTTGCCATTGTGCTAATTTGTACATACATGAGGTCAATTTTGAAAAACCCACTGAGTAGATCACTTGACTGAGATATGGGATTTACATGCATACTTTTGATTTGAGAAAGCCTGCACAAAAATTAACCCACACAAGTCCTGCACTGTAAAGAGTAGGTGTAACTTTGGGTGGGATAGCTTGTAGGGACAATTTTGAAAGCAAACCTATGCTTATGCTTTAAAAATTGGTGTAGCTTATGCACTTTGCTAATGCATAAGTTACATAAGTGATTGTAAAATTATCCTCTAAATGCAAATGGTGAGGGCAATTTTCAAAGCATAAATCAGCTGTCTGAAAGTGTTCCAACCTTAATGGAGCAAATAGTACATAACATTGCTCTGCACCAAGCATACTTTTAGCTGCCTTGAGAGGAAGTGTTTCTAGAGGTGTGTGTAGCTCAGGGGTGGAAAAGCATGCACCTAAATTGCAGTTTCAAAAATACCTTTTGTACTATTCAAGCAAAACTGTACTCACACAAAAAGCAGGTACAGGTGACTGTGGTTCCAAGTCTTCACATAGTTTGGCTTTTACAATTGGCGCTTAGACTCTGGGTAAAAAGTACCAATGTGAGCAATTTGAAAATTGCTCATATAAAAGTGAATTTTAAAAGCCCAGCACGTGTATCAATAAGAGGTTGTGCAAGGAAGTCGGGCATATGCACGCCAACCGTACTTTAAAAATAAATGCTGTGGCACGCACATCTCAAAAGTTTCCAAAAAGGGATGCGTGGGCATGGTCTGGGCAGGACGTGGGCTTTTAGGGGGCCTGGCCAAGAAATGCGCGAGTAAATACTTCCACGCCCCAGCCGCGTAACTTTACTTTTGCTATGGATGATGTGCAAGCATAAAATAAAAGGATCAAGCCATTTTGAGGGGTTTCAAGGGTCTGGGGTAACTGGGGAAAGTGAAGGCTATCAAACCAGGGGGATTAGGAGTACCTAGTTGTTAGCTAGGTGAATTGATGGACGAACTGGTAAACTGGGAATGGCATTGGCACATGCCCCTTTTAAAATCCTCTGGCTTGTGCGGTAAAAGCGGGATTTGTGGCCCATGCATTGCCCACTTAAAATTAGGTGCACGTGTATCCATGGCCAGGCTATTTTATAATAAGCGTGCATATACACTCGCATGTTATAAAATAGCCACGTCCCTAGGCGTGGGCCAACGCATGTGTTCAAATACCATCTTAGCATGTATGCCAAAACATTTAGCACCTTGCACTAAAAATGTTTTCTTGTCTATTGAAGTGAATTAGCCCCAATGTCTGTATATGATCATTTTGTCTCCACACTACCATGAATAAAAAGATTTAAACTAGAAAGAAAAATTAGAGGCATCCTAGGGAGGTTGTTGGATGCCTCTAATGCATCTACCTTATATTTACAAAATGTACACATGTGGCATTACAGAAATGTCAAAAGTATGGGATAAACACTGAGAATTCCTGGACTTTTTCAATGGACATTGGAAGAACTGTATGCAAATTGTATCTTTGTTATTCCATTTGAAGATCTTGAAAATCAGATGAGTTTGTGCCCTTTAAGGAGAGGTGATGGCTACTTCTGTCTTAATCCATCCCTTTCAAAAGAATTAGATAATATAAAGTTTTATTTTTTATATGAATTTACTGGGTTTTTTTTAGATACTATACAAAAAAAAACCACAGAGCTAAGAAAAAGAAGATATGAATTTTATTCAGGACTTAGTGGACAACATGCCCTTGCATTATAAAAACAGAGAGGTCGATATCTGAGCAACTTTTTGTTTTAACCCAAGATTTGAATATTTCTCGCTGTTGTCTGACTAAATTTTTTTAGGGTAACTAACTGCCTGCACAACATTTAACCAGATAAAAGAAGCATTGATAGAGGTATTCCAGGGCCGTGGTTAAATTGTAGCCGGTGAGTGCTGTATTCAGCACAAACCAGCTAAAGTTAGCCAATAGCCAGGCAATTCTGGTCAGAAAAATATACTTGCTCTACAGTTACTGGGCTAACTTTATCTGGGTATATTCAGCTGCAAACGTATCCGGGTATGTTTCGCAGAATATCCGGGTAATTCTCCTGGAATAACTTTCCCATTCACCAGCTCACTGAATATTGATCTGACAGTTCTGTTTGTGAGGTAGATCAACAATTTACCCAAATGTGTTGGGAATATGTACTACAATGGAATATACTATGTCACTACTATTGTTTGTTCTTATTTTATTTTTATCTTTCTTTGCAAATTAGAAAGGGTAAACAGGAGTAAAAATCCTGTTTCATTTATCATTTTGTTTTTGGGGGTGTGGTTTCTCCATAAATTTTGTTTCATTTAATGTTTGTTTCTTTAGTTTAAAAATGGATGGTGGGTGGGCAAGATAGGCCTTCGAAAAAAAAAAAAAAAAAAAAGAAACAGGGCCTACATAGGCCTCCTGTGCCCACCCCCATCCCTCCAACCTGGAAATGTGCTGGGGTTAGGATCCTCCTGGCCCCCACTTACCTGGTCCAGGGAGGATCAGCAGATGAGGCCTAAGCCAAGGCTGAAGCCTCAGCTATGCGAGGGCCTGGGCTGTAGAAAGTTACCATGACCTTGCCCTAGGCCCTAAGCAAGGCCCAAGCTTGGAGGACAGGTCTGAACGCCTGAGCCTCGGCCCAAGCCCAAGACTAACACTGGGGCCCAGCCCAAAGAATGGATCATGATGCCTGGACTTCGGCCTAGCCCAGACACAAACCTGGAACTTGGCCCAAAGGGTGGGAGCTGATGCTGTGGCCTCAGCAATTCTCTTCTGATATATTCTTTCTTCATTCTTCAAATAACAGCATCTGCTCAGGATGCGCTAGAGTAAATTAACTCTGGCCCATCATCCCCAGCAGAGGATGCTGTTTTGATATATGGGAAATGCAGTCCATTAAAATGGTGCCCTCTGCTGGGGATGATGTATCATCATTTGAAGAGCAAAGAAAGAAGATGTTGGAACAGGACCTCCAATGCCTCGGCTTGAGCCAAGCCCCAGGCATCAGGATCAGACCTCCCGGCATCGGGCCTGGGCCTAGTCATGGCATTGGATCCTTGATCAAGAAAGTAAGTGGGAGTCAGTAAATTTCCCTAAAATTCTTTTGTGTTTGGGCCTTTTCTTGGATCTCGGCCAAGGCTCTGGCATCTGGCTCGGGCCTAGGCTGAGAGCCTGGTGTTGTGCTCAGGTGTAGGTCACAGCCCCTGCATCCGGCCGCAGCCTATGACTAGGCTAAGGCATCAGGTGTTGCGCTTGGGAATAGGCCACCGCCTAGGCCTGACTGATTTTATTTTTACATTTTCAAAATGAAACGAGATTCAGACAAAATTTAAATTGTTTCATTTTCAAAACGACCCAAACTAGAACATAAGAACATGCCATACTAGGTCAGACCAAGGGTCCCATCAAGCCCAGCATCCTGTTTCCAACAGTGGCCAATCCAGGCCATAAGAACCTGGCAAGTACCCAAAAACTAAGACTGTTCCATGTTACTGTTGCTAGTAATAGCAATGGCTATTTTCTAAGTCAACTCAATTAATAGCAGGTAATGGACTTTTCCTCCAACAACTTATCCAATCTTTTCTTAAACACAGCTACACTAACTGCACCAACCACATCCTCTGACAACAAATTCCAGAGTTTAATTGTGCATTGAGTGAAAAAGAACTTTCTCTGATTAGTTTTAAATGTGCCACATGCCAACTTCATGGAGTGCCCCCTAGTCTTTCTATTATCCGATAGAGTGAATAACTGATTCACATCTACCCGTTCTAGACCTCTCATGATTTTAAATACTTCTATCATATCCCCCCTCAGCCATCTCTTCTCCAAGCTGAAAAGTCCTAACCTCTTTATTCTTTCCTCATAGGGGAGCTGTTCCATTCCCTTTATCATTTTGATCATCCTTCTCTGTACCATCTCCATCGCAACAATATCTTTTTTGAGATGTGGTGACCAGAATTGTACACACAAGATGCAGTCTCACAATGGAGCGATACAGAGGCATTATGACATTTTCCGTTTTATTCACCATTCCCTTTCTAATAATTCCCAACATTCTGTTTGCTTTTTTGACTGCCGCAGCACACTGAACCAATGATTTCAATGTGTTATCCACTATGACGCCTAGATCTCTTTCTTGGGTGGTAGCTCCTAATATGGAACCTAACATTGTGTAACTATAGTATGGGTTATTTTTCCCTATATGCATCACCTTGCACTTATCCACATTAAATTTCATCTGCCATTTCGATGCCCAGGTCTTCCTGCAATTTATCACAATCTGCTTGTGATTTAACTACTCTGAACAATTTTGTATCACCTGCAAATTTGATTACCTCACTCGTCGTATTTCTTTCCAGATCATTTATAAATATATTGAAAAGTACGGGTCCCAATACAGATCCCTGAGGCACTCTATTTCATTGTCATTTCCTATTTCGTTTCTCCTGAATGTACATCCATACAAATTCATCTGTACCTGATAAGGTAACAGTGCTGCATAAACAACACAATCCAGAAACCATAGGTGTCAGCAGAAATATGCCAAAGACTTATAGGGGGCAAATTTCAGATTCTCACTCAAGATTACAGGCCAATTGATATTTTGCACCCACAAGCCTGCAAGCTAATTTTCAAAGGGAAACTCTCCACAGATCTGCAAGGACAATGGGTTCAAAACTAGCCATGGACTTTGCACCTGCTCTTTGTGTGGGTCAAATTTGCAGAAAAATGTACAGAGATTTGAAAAGACAAATCTTCACAGGTACTTTCAGTACCCAACTGCTAGATGCTGGGCAATTTTAAAAAGACCATTTTATGCAGATAAACACACACTGGTTTGTCTGCATGAATGGGTTTGAAAATGACCCTCATAAAATATATTTCCATTAACATGAGTTACCTAAAATTACTCACTAACCATACCGCAACAGCAAAACAGTGCTCAATACTCTGAATTAGAATTCAGAAAATACCTACTTACTTGTAAAGATCTGGTATAGCTGTTCTTGCCTAGAGCAATAATGGACTGGCAGAATAGCAGTGTGTAGTTGGTGCAGTGCCCAGACTGAATGGATGTAAATAAATTTCACCAAAGCACAAAATGTTTTTGAACAAGAGCCTTGGATGTTAGAACAGAGTTTGAGTGTTTAAATATACAGGATATAATGGAACAGCAGTTAATGGCTGAATTATAATACCGAGTGCAATCTGCTTTTACCGCTGATTAAATAATTCTTGATTCAGGCATCTTGGGTTTCAGATCAGCCATGCACCAGAAACATGCAGTTTTTATTTATTTATTTGGCATTGCACCAACTGGTAAATAATTAGTATATATTAGAATGGGAACCAAGAAGAATAATAAAGTTACAGTTTCCAGTAGTAAGTGCAGATAGGGGCTGATTCACTAAACAACATGGGCATTTCCACTGGAGCAAATAGCTATTTATGCCAGTGTTAAACACTGCATTAATCAAGAAGAGGCCTGTGCTGCACTTTTGCAGCATAAATGCTGGCTGATGCAAGGGGTGTCATAAACTTACCAACCTACATTTTCACATAGCTTAATAAGGAAATTAGCATAGAAATGAGGCAAGCTGTGCAGCAAGGAAACATAACATAGTAATTACTAAAGTGTACAAGCAAGTGTTTTACACCGGGGTTTTCTTTTGCTCCGCCTCGGAACACACATATTAGAGGGGAAAGGCCACATTCTCCCCGCTCAACTCTCCATGGTGAACAGTGATTGCACCAGCAGCTACAAAAGGAAGGAGGTTGTTTTATCACTATAGAAGTATTTTGTCTCCTGGAGGAGGAAGAAGAGACAAAGAGAGAAAAAGAAAGGTAATGGATCCAGAAAGAGGAGAATGAGGAAGAGGAAAAGGAGGAGTGTGACAGCAGGATAAGGCAGAGAAGGCCACTCAGGTGTCTTCACCCTGGTATAATCACCCTGCAGGATCTACAGAAGGGAGAGTTAATCCACAGGTGTCAGTTGAGCTCAGGAAGGATGCCCTATCTGATCCTTTCAAGTTGCTGAGCATGTTATGGTTTCTTGCCTCTGGGGTTTTTCTTAAAACCACAATGGCTTCAGATGACAGAATGGAGCAATCCACCAACTGCAGATGTTTACACTAGGCACTAGAAGCCATGAAAACATAAATTAAGAACATAAGAACATGCCATAATGGGTCAGACCAAGGGTCCAGCAAGCCCAGCATCCTGTTTCCAACAGTGGCCAATCCAGGCCATAAGAACCTGGCAAGTACCGAAAAACTAAGTCTATTCCATGTTACCGTTGCTAGTAATAGCGGTGGTTATTATCTAAGTCAACTTAATTAATAGCAGGTAATGGACTTCTCCTCCAAGAACTTATCCAATCCTTTTTTTAAACCCAGCTATACTAACTGCACTAACCACATCTTCTGGCAACACATTCCAGAGTTTAACTGTGCGTTGAGTGAAAAAGAACTTTCTCCGATTAGTTTTAAATGTGCCACATACTAACTTCATGGAGTGCCCCCTAGTCTTTCTATTATCCAAAAGAGTAAATAACCAATTTACATCTACCTGTTCTAGACCTCTCATGATTTTAAACACCTCTATCATATCCCCCCTCATTCGTCTCTTCTCCAAGCTGAAAAGTCCTAACCTCTTTAGTCTTTCCTCATAGGGGAGCTGTTCCATTCCCCTTATCATTTTGGTAGCTCTTCTCTGTACCTTCTCCATCACAATTATATCTTTTTTGAGCTGCAGCGACCAGAATTGTACACACACACATTAGAATTTACCTTTCCTAATAAGAAACCACAATGGCAAGACTTCAAAAGAAACTTTCATCAGATTGTTTTCCTACCTACATGATGGGGAAAACTCCGCCCAGTGAAAGGGAAGCAACATATCAAAACTGCAAGCACTATCATTCTTTGAACATGCAGCTGGGTTATGAAGCAACATGCTTTTTCTAAATGTTACGCTAAGTACCGCAGGTCCTGTCATAACTCCAATATCTTGAATAACTCTGCTATCTTCCAGCAGTTTGAGGAGGTCATTTACATTTGTATTCTGAGATTGCCTATATGACACACATTAACTATCCTCTACAGGCCATGAAGTCCCATGCACTGCCACATATCTAGCATAACTCAGAAAATACTAGGATTTCATAAAGTCTAACCAATCTCTAGGATGTGTGTTTTTCTTAAGTGATGCAAGATTTAGATGTTGAGCCTAGCTCCTCACTCCAGTAGCTCATCTATGGATCTAGCACTTCTGTGCCTTCTCTAAAGTGAACAGCTCAGTTTGGAAGCATGGCCATTAGAGATGTGAATCGGAACCGGAATCAGTTCTGATTCCGGTTCCGATTCACATCGTGTTTTTTTTTTTTCATCCGGCCCGATCGTGGTTTTGTTTATCAGCTGTGCCTGAGCCGATAAACAAAAATCCCACCCCGACCTTTTAAAACTAATCCCTTAGCTTCCCCCACCCTCCCGATCCCCCCAAAAACCTTTTACAGGTACCTGGTGGTCCAGTGGTTGTCCCGGAAGTGATCTCCTCAGTGCTAGGAGCCTGTCACATGGTAGGAGCACTGGATGGCCCGCGCCATTTTTAAAGATGGCGCCGGCCATCCAGTGCTCCCTCTATGTGACAGGGGCTGGCCAATGGCACAGATACCCTGTCACATGGTAAGGGCAAAGGGCCATCGGTGCCATTTTGATTAGTGCCAGCCGACGGCCGGGGAGTGGGAGATCGCTCCCGGGACCCCCACTGGACCACCAGGTACCTGCAAAAAAAATTTTTGGGGGGTCAGGAGGGTGGGGGAAGCTAAGGGATTAGTTTTAAAGGGTCGGGGTGGGTTTAGGGGTTATTTTTGTGTGCCGTTATTTTTGTGTGCCGTTTTTCCTGCCCTCCCCCAAAACGATAAAAGAACCCCCACGAACAATTTCGTGGGGTTTTCCTATCGTTTTGGGGAAGCCCCCGATTTCTGACGATTTTGAAAATATCGTACGATATTTTCAATTGTCCGAAGCCCGATTCACATCCCTAATGGCCATAAAAATGAAAAGCTATACAACAAAATGACGACCGCATCAGACAAGGGATTTGAAGTGATGCCACTTTGGCGCTGTCCCTGGATGGACAGCTCTATTTTTCAAGTGCCAGGACATGGGCAGGAGTGACTGGGCATTACTCTTGCCCTCAATGCTGGAGTGAGGATGGGGTCAGAAGGGGATGTGTGGGAGCTCCCTGGGCCCTGCACTTTTCAAGGACCTGGCCCAGGACCATTCTAAGAAGGCTCTAGGGCTCAGCACCAGCAATGGCCTAGAGCTCAGCACCGGGCCCGGTCTGAGGCTAGGCTTCAGTGCCAAGGGTGGAACTGGGCCCAGTCCAGGGCTAGGATTTGGTACCCTGGCTAGACCTCAGCGCTAGGAGCCTGGGCTAGGTATTGGTGCCAGGTCCAAGCCTTGGCACTAGGGCTAGGCCTAGCCTAGGGCTAGGCCTCAATGCTGAACCTGGCTTGAGGAACTTTTTTGGCCCAGGAAGACTAGCCAGGGCTGCTGAAAGTCTGTTTTTTTTTTGGTTTTTTTTTAATCTTATGTTTTATCTCTAACCCCTTCTTGGGGTTGGCATAGGTATAGGAGCATACAGGGTTCTTTGGGTCAATATTCAAGCATTCTGACCCCAGGGCTGGGTTCTTTTACTGGACCCCGGGGGGGGGGGAGGAATTTCTCCTCCAAAGCCCTGGGTAGCAGGAGTGAAACTGACCATTTTAGCTGGGAGAGGTATAAGTTATTTTTTTTACTGTTTTTGATGTGAGTGCCAATAATCACATGGGAGATTCTGGGTGAGTGTCCAAAAATTAAACTTTTACTGTACGTTCTTGCATGAACGAATGGCATTGTTCACATCAGGTCTATGTTTGCAACCCAACTACCTCTCCTTCAGGGAGATTAGCTAAAGCATGGCTTTTTAGCCAAGCATTTCTAAAAGATATTTCCTGTCCATCAACCCAGTTATCACAGAAATATTCCTATTTCTACAGCAGCAACAAAAGAACCAACTAAGAATCTGTCTTTAAATATATAGATCCTCAACCAATACTGTTTGTTGTTCTAACACCATGGCAACCTACCTTAAATTTATTGTAATACACTTTGAGGCCATTCATGGTTAAAAGCAGAATCTGAAATGCCAACAAATAATAAATAAATAAATGATGGACAGATGGAATACTATTCACATTCTCTTTCCTATCTGTACAAGAGACTCTTTCTCTACCAAGGAAGGGAAACACTCACCCTACAGGGTGCAGAAAAGTGAGGCTCCCAAGTGGCCAGGGGTGTCCTATTTGAACCGAAACCACCCTCCAAATAATGCGAAAATGGTAAAGTTCAGTCTTTGAAAAGATTCCCAAAATACCTCTTCCCCAGGATGAAAACTCCTGATGGGAGTCCTCGGGAAAAAAATAAAAATCTCAGAATGGTCTTACTCACAGTTCTCCAGAATTACTGTGTCAGATCCAGATTCCTTGCTGGCAAAATGATCCAACCAGGAACAACACAGCTCTCTTGATGTTCCTCCTTCAGGTCCTTACAGATCTTCTAATATAAAAATCTTTCTCCAAAGAATGCAAACACTGGTATCCACTCACAGCAGAATATACCATACCTCTGTCATCACTGAGGGTGGAGAGAGGCAGATCTTCCCTTTCCTGCCCCCCCCCCCCCCCTCCTCAGGGAGACATTTTCCATAATGTCTCTCTAGGCCAAAACCAGGTGTCCAACAAGGTTTCCTAAAACCAAGGTAAAAATCCCCAAAAAACAAACCAGAACAGCCAAGAGTGGACTAGAAAGGCAGCGTGCCGACCTCTCCAGGGCCGGGCAGGCAGGGTGTTTGAGTCCCAGAGGTAGGTGCAAAAATCACCTGAGGTAAAAAACTCCTGACTCCTCTAACTCTAAAAATCAAAGTGCACTGCCCGCTCTCTCTGGGAGGGAGCTGCTTTTCTACTCTATGGGGAATGGCCATCCCAGCGCCCTCAAAGGGTAGGGCTGTGATGAATGGTGCCTCCTTTTAATTACTAACCTGTTTTTCCTAGCTCAAGCAGTTTAGGGACTGTTTGGTAATGAACCCAAAGAGTCATTACATACCAGTTAAGGTTTTTTGTTTGTTTGTTTGTTTTAGAGGGATTTTTGGTTTAAAATATTTTTTTCAGTTTGTAAAATGAACTCAACAAAAAAAAAAAAATCATTTAATGAACCAAATTGAAAAGAAAAAAATGAATCAAACCAAAATTTTTGGGGCTGCACGTTCGTAGTAAACGAACATGCAGTTATTTCCTAATATCCAGAGCAGAATAAAAGGGAACAATACTTTACCCTATTGTAGCCAGGTCAACAGCAGCCAAGGTCACAAAAGGTTCAATGATCAAGGGATAAGAGCTTGAGAAGCAGGATTTCTCTACCACTTGCCTTGCACTATACACTAAGCCTTATCTGTTTGTTGTATTACATGGAATAAGTAATTCAGCAGCTTATAAAGTTATCATTCAGAGCTAAATTAATAAAGCACAGTACAAAGGCTGCTCAAAACATGTGCCCTTTCCTTAGGGAAAAAAATGTCCCACTGGACAGGGCAGAAAGGCATGAAATCAACAAAACTGTCCTCAGGTGGAGAGTTTGTAAGGTAGACATCAGAGTTTCAAAATTAGTTTTTTTCCAATTTGAACAAATCCAAGTCCATGGCTAGCAAACCAATTTCCAACAGTAGTAAATCTGGAGTACATAATAGGCTTCCTTGCAGCACTAAACTGTTACCTTGGCTGCGCGGGGCGCGGCGACGCGGCGTGTGGGAGGGGCTGTCCGGGGTCCGGGGAGCCACGAGAATGATTCAGCGGCATCGGCAGCGCGATCGGGTAAGGATCGCGGCGTTTCTCTCCAGCACACAAGCCAGCATCTTCGCGCGACTAGGAGAGCCAATTCTCGCGCGATTCAAAGCTCTGGCCACGCCCCCCTGACGTCAGACGCCGGCAGAGGCACCTCTGCGCGGGAAACTTGACTATTTAAAGGGAGCAGTTCCTCTGATTCACTGCTTCGGCCACGATTGTTCTCTGAGCTATCGTCTGGGGATTTGCCTTGGTTTCTGCCTATTGATTGTTGCCTGACTCGGACTGTGTACTGGATTTCGTTGCCTGCTGCCTGCCTGTGGATTATCTGCTTCTGGTTCCTGATTGCCTGCCGCCTGCCCTGACTCGGACTGTGTACTGGATTTTGTTGCCTGCTGCCTGCCTGTGGATTATCTGCTTCTGGTTCCTGATTGCCTGCCGCCTGCCCTGACTCGGACTGTGTACTGGATTTCGCTGCCTGCTGCCTGCCTTTGGATTATCTGCTTCTGGTTCCTGATTGTCTGCCGCCTGCCCTGACTCGGACTGTGTACTGGATTTCGCTGCCTGCTGCCTGCCTTTGGATTATCTGCTTCTGGTTCCTGATTGTCTGCCGCCTGCCCTGACTCGGACTGTGTATTACTTGTGTCACCTCCAGGTAAGCGGTCTAGCCCGCGGTTCCACTACTATCTACGTGGTTAGCATAACAGTTGGCCGAAGCCATGGAACCCGTTGATCTGACCGCTCTGCAGGCCATTCCCGGGATGGCTAATAAGATCCAACAACAGCAGGGAGTCCTGGATCAAGTCACGGGGGTCCTGGATCGATTGGTGGCGCGTATGGATGCCTTAGCCCACTTGCCCTCGGGACCCGCTCCCAGCCCGGTGGTCACTCCTGCCCCCATCCGGGTGCCTCCTCCGCCTCGATTTAATGGGAATGCAGCTTTATGTCGGGGTTTCATCAACCAGTGCCGGATGCATTTCTCGTTACAACCTGCGTCTTTTCCCAATGATAAAACGAAGACTACCTTCCTTCTGTCCTTACTAGAGGGTCCGGCACTTGCGTGGGCTTCTCCCTTGTGGGAACGAGATGATCCTCTCCTCAATTCACTGGACCGGTTTCCTCAAAGAATTCCGTCTGATTTTTGATGAACCAGGACGTTCATCTTCCGCAGCGAATGAATTGCTTCAAATACGACAAGGCTCAAGAACTGTGGGTGACTATGCCATCCAATTTCGCACCTTAGCAGCCGAACTGGCCTGGGGAGAGGAGAGTCTCACGGCCATCTTCCGACAAGGCCTTGCAGAACATATCAAGGATCAATTGGCTGGACGGGATCCTCCGGAGACCTTAGAGGGCTTGATAAGGTTGGCCATCCGTTTAGACTTACGTGTTCAAGAACGAAACCGAGAGCGAGCGGCCACTCGCAGAAATTTCCGTTTGGCACCTACGTTTCAGCAACCACTGGTCGTACCTCAAACGACTCAGGCATCGGGGAACACGGAAGAACCCATGCAGATTGATAGGTTTCGCCTAACTCCCGAGGAGCGGAATCGTAGACGGGCAAAGAATCTCTGTTTATATTGCGCTGGAGCTGGGCATTTCCTCAATAAATGCCCCAACAAGTCGGGAAACTTCCGGACCTAGGTCGGGTGGGAGAGGCCTCCCTGGGTTCCACCATTCCCTCTCCTCAATTATTACTACCTACGACCATTTGCCTGACTGGCGAGTCACTGCACTTCCAAGCCTTCATAGACTCAGGAGCAGCGGGAAACTTCATTCAGGAAGACTTAGTGCAGAAATATCGGATTCCGGTGGAACCATTACCTACTCCTCTGTCTGTAACCTCGGTTTCCGGGCAACCGGTGGGAATGCATATTGCCTACATAACCAAGCCCGTATTGCTCCGAACCGGTATTCTTCATCAAGAGAACATTCAGCTATTCGTGCTTCCTACATCAGTGAATCAAATAATACTGGGATTACCGTGGTTACGGATTCATCAGCCGCACTTAGATTGGGCTTCTCTACAGCTCGCAGCATGGAGCCCCTTCTGTTTCCAACATTGCCTGAAGAATCTTCCGGTCATCTCCTTACATACCACGCAACTCTCCAGTGGAATTCCGCCTCCCTATAAGGACTTCCAGGACGTTTTCAATAAGCAAGGTGCAGAGTCTTTGCCGCCCCATCGAAAGTATGACTGTGCCATTGACATTCTCCCTGGGCAGACTCCACCTAAGGGACGAATTTACACTCTATCGGAACCTGAGTCCACCGCATTACGTCAATATATCTCTGAGAATTTAGAGCGTGGATTTATCCGACCCTCTACTTCCCCGGCAGGGGCTGGATTTTTTTTTGTTAAGAAAAAGGATGGGTCCCTAAGACCTTGTATTGACTATCGGGGTCTTAATTCTATCACCAGGAAGAACAAGTATCCCATTCCTCTCATTTCGGAATTATTTGACCGGATAAAAGGGGCCCAAATTTTCTCCAAGTTGGACTTGCGGGGGGCTTACAATTTGATTAGAATTCGGGAGGGGGATGAGTGGAAAACCGCGTTCAATACCCACGACGGTCATTATGAGTATCGAGTAATGCCCTTCGGGCTTTGCAATGCTCCCGCGGTATTTCAAGACATGATAAATGACGTCTTTCGTGACATCCTCTATTCCCACGTCATTGTCTATTTGGACGACATATTGATTTTTTCTCCCTCCTTGTCCCAGCATGTGCGTCATGTTCGACAAGTTTTGCAACGCCTCCGGGAGCATAAATTGTTCGCCAAACTAGAGAAGTGTGTTTTTCACCAGCAACGCTTACCTTTCCTCGGCTATATTGTTTCTAACAAAGGTTTATCTATGGACCCTGACAAACTTAATGCCATCCTCAACTGGCCCCAGCTGGTGGGGTTGAGAGCTTTACAAAGATTTTTGGGGTTCTCTAACTACTATAGACAGTTTATTCCTCATTTTTCATCATTAGTAGCGCCCCTCACTGCCCTCACTAAGAAGGGAGCTTCTATACAGCACTGGCCAGAGGAGGCGGTACTTGCCTTTCATCAGTGGAAGACAGAATTCACCAATGATTTATGTCTCCGCCACCCTGATCCTGCAAAACCTTTTACTCTCGAAGTTGACGCCTCGGCAGTGGGCGTAGGGGCGGTTCTTCTCCAAAGATCAGCGGAGGGTCAATGGGTAACATGTGCGTTCTTTTCTAAAAAATTTACTCCGGCAGAGCGGAATTATACCATTGGTGACCGAGAACTTTTGGCCATAAAATTGGCCTTTGAGGAGTGGCGACACCTTTTGGAGGGGGCTCGCCATGTCGTCACGGTCTATACGGATCATAAGAATCTTGAATATTTGGCGACTGCCCAGCGTTTGAATCCGCGTCAAGCCCGGTGGGCGCTTTTCTTCAGCAGGTTTCATTTTCTCGTCCGCTTCCGTCCGGCACAAAAGAATGTTCGAGCGGACGCCCTCTCTCGTAGTTTTGACATCATTGATGCTCCGGATTCTCCCCGCTTCCTCATCGATCCCGCTCAAATTCAGTTGGCTGCCACCTTCACTGTGCTGATAGGGAAAACCGTGGTTCCCAAACGGTTGCGCCTAAAGGTTCTTCGGTGGTCTCACTCTGATCACCTGGCAGGCCATCCGGGAGTCGCTCGCACCAAGGAACTTCTCTCTTGCCATTATTGGTGGCCCAAGTGGGAAAGGGATGTCAAGGATTTTGTAGATTCCTGCTCTGTCTGTGCAGCTCAGAAGACGCCACGCCGGAGACCTTTTGGCTTGCTGCACCCGCTTCCTCTTCCCACGTCTCCATGGACACACATTGCCACCGACTTTATGACTGATCTTCCGCCCTCCGGTGATAATACTGTCATCTGGGTAGTGGTGGATCGTTTCTCCCGCATGGCACATTTCATTCCTCTTCCTGGTTTGCCCTCGGCCCCGGAACTGGCACGGCTGTTTTTGCACCACATCTTTCGGCTCCATGGCCTTCCTCTTAGTATTGTTTCAGATCGGGGGGTACAGTTTACAGCGCAGTTTTGGACTAACGTTTGTAAACTTCTACGGGTGAAGCTTGATTTTTCCTCTGCCTATCACCCCCAGTCCAACGGTCTTACTGAGCGGACCAATCAATCGGTGAAGGCGTTTCTTCGAGCGTATGTTAACCAACGCCAGGATGACTGGGCTTCTCTGCTGGTATGGGCTGAGATCTCCCATAATAATCATGTTCACCAGGCTACCGGCAGCTCCCCCTTTTTTCTGGTATATGGTAGGCATCCACACTTTCCCCTGCCTGTTCGCACTTTCTCCAACTGCCCTGCGGTCAACGGCACGGCTACCTCTATGTCTCGTCTATGGTCCGCCACACATGCCTTATTGGCCAAACACACTGCGGACATGAAGCGGATGGCAGATAAGAAGCGGCTTCCAGCCCCTGATCTCCATTGTGGGGATCTCGTTTGGTTGAGCACTCGCCACCTTCGCTTACGTCTCCCATCTGCCAAGTTTGCGCCCCGTTTCATTGGGCCTTTTCCCATTCAACGACGGATCAACCCGGTTACCTATGGGCTTTGCCTGCCGCCCTCTCTGCGTATTCACAACGCATTCCATATCTCCTTACTGAAGCCTGCTATCTTGTCTTGGCCTCAGCGGCGACGGAGGACCGTCGTACCTATTCTTCCAGATGATGGTCTATACGAAGTGCAGGAGATTCTAGATTCCAGACGTGTGAGGGGGCGGCTTCAATACCTTATTTCTTGGAAACACTTTGGCCCTGCGGACAATACCTGGGAGCCTTCTTCCAATATACAGGCTCCCCGTTTGCTTCGGGCTTTTCATCGTCGTTATCCCTCCAAGCCTGGGCCTCGTGGAGGGGGGCGGGGACCTTGCGGAGGGGTACTGTTACCTTGGCCGCGCGGGGCGCGGCGACGCGGCGTGTGGGAGGGGCTGTCCGGGGTCCGGGGAGCCACGAGAATGATTCAGCGGCATCGGCAGCGCGATCGGGTAAGGATCGCGGCGTTTCTCTCCAGCACACAAGCCAGCATCTTCGCGCGACTAGGAGAGCCAATTCTCGCGCGATTCAAAGCTCTGGCCACGCCCCCCTGACGTCAGACGCCGGCAGAGGCACCTCTGCGCGGGAAACTTGACTATTTAAAGGGAGCAGTTCCTCTGATTCACTGCTTCGGCCACGATTGTTCTCTGAGCTATCGTCTGGGGATTTGCCTTGGTTTCTGCCTATTGATTGTTGCCTGACTCGGACTGTGTACTGGATTTCGTTGCCTGCTGCCTGCCTGTGGATTATCTGCTTCTGGTTCCTGATTGCCTGCCGCCTGCCCTGACTCGGACTGTGTACTGGATTTTGTTGCCTGCTGCCTGCCTGTGGATTATCTGCTTCTGGTTCCTGATTGCCTGCCGCCTGCCCTGACTCGGACTGTGTACTGGATTTTGTTGCCTGCTGCCTGCCTGTGGATTATCTGCTTCTGGTTCCTGATTGCCTGCCGCCTGCCCTGACTCGGACTGTGTACTGGATTTCGCTGCCTGCTGCCTGCCTTTGGATTATCTGCTTCTGGTTCCTGATTGTCTGCCGCCTGCCCTGACTCGGACTGTGTACTGGATTTCGCTGCCTGCTGCCTGCCTTTGGATTATCTGCTTCTGGTTCCTGATTGTCTGCCGCCTGCCCTGACTCGGACTGTGTATTACTTGTGTCACCTCCAGGTAAGCGGTCTAGCCCGCGGTTCCACTACTATCTACGTGGTTAGCATAACATAAACATTACATAAATAATATTATGCAATATTTAGGGCTTGTTCCAACCTTACTTTTTACATCTGCATTCATTAGCATCTTGTCCTACCTTCTTACACAGAGTGGTGACAATTTTGAAACTTCAGCATTGCTCCAAAGTTTGCAGGTGCTTTTATTCCCCCATGGTCTCTGCATCATTTTTGAAAGAAAAAAAAATGTGTGTGTGTGTGTACTTTTACTTTGAAAAGTGGCTCACAGTAAATACCCTGTGAGATTTGTACCTGCTTTTTTTGTAGATTCTTTTTCCAACCAAAACTCCATGCACAGTTCTGAAAATCCTAACCAGTGTAGGTAGCTTTCTCCCATGACCTAAACTTGTTCTGGAAATGCCTTCACTGCAGTGCTGGTAAAAGTACACATCTTATGGATGGCACATGTACTTTTACCTAACAAGGTGAGCAGCTTTCAGACTGCCAATTTCTGTGCGTAAAATGCTTTTTTAGCCATGGAAATTCCTTTGAAAATTTCTCCCAGTACATCTTAGCAAATCCTGTGATAATCACAGTGTCACTTGGTACTGATTGGTAAAGTGTGGATAAAAGTTGGATCTAGCACTATCTTTAATAAGTAAGCCGCCATACCCACACATAAACAAACATATTCACGTGAATTCATCACACATAAAAATATAGTACGCACCGTAGGGCCTAGCCCAGGTGACCCTTAAAGGAGCTATGTGCATGTACGAGTCGAACAAGATGGTACTGAGCCAAACAAGATAGATGTTACTGCAGTGTATGGAGGCAAAAAATTGCTATTGTTCAATAAACAGGATATTGCCTGAAACTAGCTGACATTGCTGGACGTGAATTTGTTGAAGATATAATGGCCTTGACAGCCATTGTATTCCAATAAGCTGAACATTCTGATCAATAAGCTGTGTCTATCAGCACTTCCACCATCGTGTGAATCTCCTGCTAAGGAAAAATAAACTTATAAAGCCCACCAATGATATTTATTTTATAAGATAATTCATATTCTGCCCTACCCAGACAAGTAGTTCAGGGCAGATTACAATTTAAAACACACAAAACAAAACAAAACAGAATTTCCGACATACATGATAAACAAGAACATAAATCATAAACTGAAGTTGATAAGCCTGAAATCAATAAAACTAAAAACAATATTTCTGCCATAGGGCTTCACAGATCTTTCTTGCTTTCTGCGTTTTCCCCCGAGCTGTCATGGAGTCAAATTGCATCAGTTGGTTTAACCTATTTATCCATTGTGCTTTTTGTGGTCGCTCAGTGGATATCCAGACTGCCATAATCGTTTGTAAACCGATCAGCAATGCCTTCCCAATGAACACTAGGTCCTCTTCTAAAGCATACTCCAATTCCCTTTTCAATATGCGAAATAGACAAACTGTTCCTAATATAAAGTTAATAAAGAAATATTTAAAAAAAAACCAAACTAAAAACAAATCTGTTTCAATCTCCAAAGGCTTGGGTAAAATAAAATATTTTAAGCAGCTTCCTAAAAGCACAGTAATCATCAATTTCATGAAAGATAGGACCGACACGCATTATGCAGGGAGGACTCCCCTTAACATGGCACTTGCCGGAGGGTAGCCCCCCCCCACCTTACCCTTAGTGGCGTCAGCCTGTTTTCCCCGGGAGAGGACCTAGGGAAGAGAAATGCACGTGACGCGGTGACATCACCACGTCAGCGCGTCAGTGCACGGTAACGGCGGCATCACACTTATCGTGCGGCCGAGGTAATCAAAACCACGGCGAGCACTGGGCCAGGCCTCTTTGCATGGCCG
This sequence comes from Rhinatrema bivittatum, assembly GCF_901001135.1. Classification (NCBI taxonomy): domain Eukaryota; kingdom Metazoa; phylum Chordata; class Amphibia; order Gymnophiona; family Rhinatrematidae; genus Rhinatrema; species Rhinatrema bivittatum. The sequence continues at coordinate 93,752,827 of NC_042616.1, read as the reverse complement.
GTGCTCGCGTTTCACGTCTGGAGTTGGGCTACTCGAAATCGCGGGGGAGGCCCTCAATTTCGAGTCACACGAGGGCTCACCGGAGGAGGAGAAGGGAAAAGTCGGGGCAGGCAGGCCTGAGTACAAAAAAGAAAATTTAAAGCGGCAGGGGACTGCCGTTCACCGCGAGGGGCTGCAGGACAGGCAGACCCGAGTCGGGGCCCACGTGGTTCCGAACAGAAGGCAGGAAGGAGAGGTCGGAGATGACATGGACTGTTGAAGGGATCTTGCAGCACACCCTCCCCACAACCTGTGAACTGTAAATAAAAAAAAAAAAAAGTTTTCCCCCGCAATCGGAGATAGACGTGAGGCCATAGCTGGGGGAAGAGGTGGAGCTTGGGGAAGAGCAAGGCAGACCAGGGGACGGAACCAGAAGTTTAAAGAAGCCGAACCCTGAGAAGCGCAGGTGGAATGATCCCCAAGTACAAGGGAGGGAGGAGGAACATCTGGAAGGGGACGCATACCAGAGGGTATGAGCGCAAAGGGATAAAGACAAGAAGGACCAGCCACAAAGGGACGGAAGGCGCAAACGGGAAGGAGCAGGCAGAAACCGGCAGCAGGCAAAGGAAGCCCGATGGAGCAAGGCAGCGACCGTAGGCAAGCAGGAATGCAGCCAGACGCTGGGCGGTACAGTCCACCACAGTGGAGTTGGCCCATGTGGCCCACGATGGGACTGACCGGAACAGGAACACCAGGTCAAGCCGCAAACTCGACCGCGCATAGAGGACACAAAGGAAATCTTTACAGTGCTGCTCCATGGCTAACAGCAATGTCACAGCCATGCCAGCAAATGTACCCCCCGTGGTGGCAGGTACCTCCACCATGGTATACACCAGTGGCAGGGAGCACAGCCTCAGGAGGCGGCAAGGTGATGGGCATGGAGGGCCAAAAGGAGCCGGCGCAGGAGGAGGCGAGGGAAATACCAAATGTTCTGCAACCCAGGAGACAAGACGATGGGGAGGAGATGGGGAGCGTGCAAGCGATGCATGAAATGGAAACGTGTGTAGGAGAGTCAAGCAACGAGAACATCACCAAAGCGGGGATGTCGGGAGGCTCAGCAGGAACAAGAGTGGAGCGAGAGGCGACAGCTGGAACTTGTGGAAGGGAATTAAGAGCGGGATGAGAACTCCGAGTGAGGCATCGGAAGTTACTCCGGTTAAGCCCGCCCGAGAAATAGAGACAAGCAAAGCACCGGCAGCGCTCTCCAATTTAGCTGAGCTATGGGAGAGCATGCCCAAGGCATTGAGAAGCAAGATAAGGAAGAGCGAGTATATTGACATTTTCACAATATTAGAGGACAGGAAAGGGGCAGCGGAAAAAAAGAAAGGGAGGCAAAAGGAGGAGGCAAAAGGGGTAGAGGTAAAGGTGCCCAAAAATATAACCAACTGGACTAGAGCCTTTTTGAGAATGATTAGTGTTTTGGGGAGGGAGGACCCATCCTAGTACGCCCCCATGCTTAGTTATGCAGACACGATAATAGAAGCATATAAAGAGTACCAAGGATGGTGCTGGCTAAACTATGATGAAAAGTTTAGGGATAAGATGGAAGAAAATAGAAACATGTCTTGGGGAATGCAGGATGTGGGATTATGGTTGCAGCAAATGACTAGCAAGGCTATGGATCCCAGGGTAACACAGAAAGCTGTGAGGGCATTTAGTGGTCAGGCAATGCCGGGGAGTATGGGGAGAAAATGGAAACTACGATATCAATCACACAATCAATGCCCAAAAATATTGTCCCAGAATCTCCAAACTTGTACAACACACATCCAAATAAACAAGGTAACTGGTATCATAAATCATTAACCACACTGTGGAACCACATGAACAAATCATCAATAATGTTATCAATATATCTGTAGTACCTCTTAACTACATGAGTTTGTTATGCATACAGACTCATTTTTGTAGGGTACAGGTCCAAATTGCTTTTATTAAACAAGAGGTCAATTTTTAGAATTTTTTTATAATTTTTTTAGTTTTTGTTTTTCTTAAAATATTTTATAGACCCAAAAACATCGTTGGTCACTACCTATTCCAAACACCTAATAACATATTTATCGAACCCTAAAAATATAGGCCGTTTTGAAAATACAGGTCGTTTTGAAACACTTAAATTGTAATAATGATTATAGATATCCCAAAGGTATACTCATCTATTCAAAGTCTCGTAGATGTCCCAAAGGTATACTTTCAATGTCCCGACACGATCGTGTTTCGGACCATCCTAGTCCTGCTTCAGGGGCAACGGCTCCAATACTGTGTTTGCTGAAATATCAGTTGGATGCTGCTTTTGTGACTTAATTCAATTGAACCAATTCATAATAGCAGAGTTGATGTGCTTTCTAACAAACATTGGATATACCTCTTGTTACAATATATTTGATTCATGCGGATCTGCATTCCTGGGTATCTAGATAAATGCATGCAAGTAATGACAGCAATCCAGTTCTAGCCGTTGTGTATACATAATTGGATTAACAATTTTAGTGAACCCGTGCTTCTTTCTTTACTTGTCCCGCCATACTCAAGATAAAACATATCCAACTGCGGTTTATATATTCCATTCAAAGGACGAACTAGTAGAGGGACTATGGCCGTCTTAGCCTCGTTTCGAGTACAGATTCAAATTCAGTGGATGACGTGATTGAAGCCTACAATCCTGGAAAGCCATATTGTTTCGGCATAGGTTGTATAATTAAAGGACGACCTGTAAGAAGACTATGGCCGCTTTAGCCTCGTTCTGGGTGCAATATTTAAATTTGGTGGACGACGTGATTGAAGTCTACAATCCCATAAAGCCATATTGTCCGGCATAGCTTGTATAAGTAAAGGACAAACTGTAAGAAGACTAGGGGCAGCGCAGCCGCACATTCCCCTCGCATATTTAAACCGGATGTTCCCGCCATGCTTTGCAAGAGAAACGCGGTCGATGGGACCGCACATACAACAACTCAAGACGAAATGGAACCTTAAGGAAGACATCTTTGCTGACCCAGAACTCTTTCTGGAAGAGCCGTTGCCCCTGAAGCAGGACCAGGATGGTCCAAAACACGATCGTGTCGGGACATTGAAAGTATACCTTTGGGACATCTAAGAGACTTTGAATAGATGAGTATACCTTTGGGATATCTATAATCATTATTACAATTTAAGTGTTTCAAAATGACCTGTATTTTCAAAACGGCCTATATTTTTAGGGTTCGATAAATATGTTATTAGGCGTTTGGAATAGGTAGTGACCAACGATGTTTTTGGGTCTATAAAATATTTTAAGAAAAACAAAAACTAAAAAAATTCTAAAAATTCTAAAAATTGACCTCTTGTTTAATAAAAGCAATTTGGACCTGTACCCTACAAAAATGAGTCTGTATGCATAACAAACTCATGTAGTTAAGAGGTCCTACAGATATATTGATAACATTATTGATGATTTGTTCATGTGGTTCCACAGTGTGGTTAATGATTTATGATACCAGTTACCTTGTTTATTTGGATGTGTGTTGGGAAAATGGAAATAACATGGTATGCTGGCGATTTAATAAGTCGGGCTGCACATTCCAGGAATGTAAATTTAGACACATCTGTTCCGTATGTGCAGCACCACACCCAGCAACTAAATGTACAAGGAGAGGTCCGGGACACATGGGGAGGGGGGGGGGGGAGTAATGGAAAAGGAAAACCATAGCCCATTGGCAAGGCACCCTCACTGGTTCAACTGACAGCTATCGATAGATGGCTGGCAATATACCCTAGACGGAAGGATCCAGGCAAATTAAAGGAAGGTTTCCAACATGGTTTTATCATACCCTTCCAGGGAAAAATTAAGTGCATAACTTCAAGGAACTCCTTTTCTGCAGTTCGACATGCAGATATAGAGCAAAAAAAGGTCAACAAAGAAATTGAAATGGGTAGAATGGCAGGTCCTTTCGCGGACCCTCCATTTAAGAAAATGATGCTGTTACCCTTGGCGGTAGTGCCAAAGAAGGAACAGGGCGAGTTCAGGTTAATACAAAACTTGTCCTATCCACCAGGGGAATCAGTAAATGAAAAACTGCCGGAAGAGGCGTGTACGGTGCAATAAGCTTCTTTCAATGCTGCAATCACATTGGTGAGATGCTGCAGTAAAGGGGCGTTAATGGCGAAGGCTGATATCAAATCAGCATTTAGATTGCTCCCGGTACACCCTGACAGTTTCCCCATTTTAGGTTTCCAGTTTAGAGGTTCATATTACTTCGACAAGTGTATGCCGATGGGATGTTCCGTATCTTGTGCATATTTCGAGATGTTTAGCACATTCCTGCATTGGGTCTTACAGAAAAGGGCTGGGAACGGCAATGTGGCCCATTACCTTGATGGTTTTTTATTTGTGGGACTGGCCAACACGGACACTTGTGCACTAACCTTGGCTACATTCCAAAAGAACTTTTTCTGCGAAGACTAAACACAGCACACTGCACAGACAAGGATAAGTACGCGCGCGCGTAGATTTATAAAATCTACCCCATAGTGTACTGTTGACTATTTTCAAAGTTAGGCTCTATGAAGTGAATTTTCAAAGGAGTTCTGCATATAAAAACAGCATATTTTGTAGCAATTTTCAAAAGCCCATTTACAAGCAAAATTCAGCCCTAGGGACTCATATAAATGTGTCAATTTTCAAAAGCCCATTTATACATGTAAATCCCAGTTTTAGATAAGTTCTTTTGAAAATTACCTCCTATATGTTTGTAGTATACATTAAGTTTTGTAAAATATGATAATTTTGAGATTTCTATACAATATTGTATTTTTGTTTTAATTAATGGTAAGATAAATTTTTAATATGCCATATCTTTCCCAAAATTGCTAACTTACCCACATGAGTGAGAAAAAATTGCAATGTGGCTTCTCACACATAAAGATTGGACACCACATGTATACAATATATACTGTTTAGTAGAGATGTGAATCGTGTCCTCGATCGTCTTAACGATCGATTTCGGCTGGGAGGGGGAGGGAATCGTATTGTTGCCGTTTGGGTGTGTAAACTATCGTGAAAAATCGTTAAAATCGTGAGCCGGCACACTAAACCCCCCTAAAACCCACCCCGACCCTTTAAATTAAATCCCCCACCCTCCCGAACCCCCCCCCCCAATGCTTTAAATTACCTGGGGATCCAGCGGTGGTCCAGAACGGCGGTGGTCCGGAACGGCCCCCTCAATAGAATCGTGTTGTCTTCAGCCGGCGCCATTTTTCAAAATGGCCGCCGCAAAATGGCGGCGGCCATAGACAAAAACGATTCGATGCAGGAGGTCATTCTGGACCCCTGCTGGACTTTTGGCAAGTCTTGTAGGGGTCAGGAGGCCCCCCCAAGCTGGCCAAAATTTTCCTGGGAGTCCAGCGGGGTTCCGGGAGCGATTTCTTGCCGCGAATCGTTTTCGTACGGAAAATGGTGCCGGCAGGAGATCGACTGCAGGAGGTCGTTCAGCGGCGGTCCGGAAACCCCGCTGAACGACCTCCTGCAGTCGATCTCCTGCCGGCGCCATTTTCCGTACGAAAACGATTCGCGGCAAGAAATCGCTCCCGGAACCCCGCTGGACTCCCAGGAAAATTTTGGCCAGCTTGGGGGGGCCTCCTGACCCCCACAAGACTTGCCAAAATTCCAGCGGGGGTCCGGAACGACCTCCTGCGTCGAATCATTTTTGTCTATGGCCGCCGCCATTTTGAAAAATGGCGCCGGCTGAAGACAACACGATTCTATTGAGGGGGCCGTTCCGGACCGCCGCCGTTCTGGACCACCGCCGGATCCCCAGGTAATTTAAAGCATTGGGGGGGGGGGGTTCGGGAGGGTGGGGGATTTAATTTAAAGGGTCGGGGGTGGGTTTTAGGGGGTTTTAGTGTGCCGGTTTTCCTGCCCTCCCCCTTCCCCCGATTTACGATTTTTTAACGATAAATCGGGGGAATTGGTATTGTATCGTGGCCCTAACGATTTTTTGACGATTTAAAATATATCGGATGATATTTTAAATCGTCAAAAAACGATTCACATCCCTACTGTTTAGCCCTTCCACACCTAATTGTATTTTGTGTCTTATGGTAATGAGAAATGGCACTAGTTTGTGCTGTATCGACCCTCGCATATGTCTTATCTCAAATGGCACACCCAGTTCATTGCCTGGCATTGCTCTCTTGCCTAGCTATCCATGTTACTGTACTTAAACTACAATATCTATCCAAGTTGTAGCACCTTATTAGATTAAGCTACTATATCCCATCTTGGGAGACTAGTCATTCAAAAAGACTAATAAAAATAATAATCATCATTATCATATCATAAAAATAATAATCATCATTATCATATCAGTCAAGATAAACAGTACAACTAAACTTTCATGATAGGGTTTCTCCTAGCTGCTGCAGAAATAAATAGATCAGGAATGTATTGTAAAGAAAACTCTGATTCTATTACATTCCCAAACAGTCATGACCTATGGGTTGTAGCAGAGCAGTACCTCATAGGCTAAGACTTTCAGGAGATTAGAGAACCTGTGTTCCAAAATACTATACTAGTTGATGCCCATTTATCCACACAGTAGTTTTTTCAGGAAGGTAGCAATAGAACCAACGTTGCTACTTTGCACAATCTTTTCCAAGGATGCATAAGACTTTTCTGACAATCAAGTAGAGATCAGTGTAGTTGAGTGTGCCCTGAAGAAACTAGGAGGCGCTCTATGGACTTTTTTCTATAACTCAGTGATACAAAATTGAATCTGTTTTTTAAAAGAAGTCCTAGATGCTGGTAGACCAGCATCATTTAAGTCACATAATTGTTTACATTTCCTGAAAAATGCCATCCAAATCTAAACAGTAAAGTCTTACGGGAAGAGCTTAAGAAGGAAAGGTTTGACTTTTTGCAGATGACACTAAGACCTGCAACAGAGTGGAAACACCTGAAGGAATGGAAACATATTTTACAGTTTTGAGCATATGCAACAAGGTCACTGCACTTGCATCCTTACAATGACTAAAAACTTTGCATGTTTTGCACTAGTGCCATCAGGTCCATAAATAAGGTATTCTCCTGAGAAAAAGCAAGCTTCAAGAGTTGCATCATTCTCAAGGGGCCAGAATTGTTGTGTGTAGGTAGCATGTCCAGATGGTTAGCATAGCAATATGAATTGCTGAAAAGCTAACCAGAGTTTGTCCACCCATGTTAGTACTTTGATTATCTCTTGGATCATACCTTTACCTATTGTGCCACTTTCTTTCATGTTATAAAATACTAATTGATCTGGTGAGGGAGATCAGAAGCTATCAAAATGGCTATAATCCCAAAGATTATATACAATCCCAAATTATATTTTAGGAATTCTCCTTGTCTTATCCTTCGATACATTTTATAGAAGATAGGATCATTTAGCGTCCAAATTGTTATGGAAAAAATAAACACTTTGAGGTGATTTTTATAAGGGTTGCTTTGGTAAAAAGCCCAGTATAAAAGAGTATATGTGCCAAACACACACAACCCTTATTTTAAAAGCTGCAAATTATGCGCATATACATGTATGTGTGGGCAACAGAGGGGCAGATTTTCAAAATGTTACGTGCGTAACCGGACTTTTGCACACCGGGCCTATTTTAAAAAGGCCCAGCAACGCGCATAAAGCCCCGGGATGCGTCTGTCCCGGGGCTTTCAAAAAGGGGCGGGGAGGGGGCGGTCTGGGGGCGGGGTCAGAGGCTCCCTGCACAGCGACCATTTGCCGCTGTGCCAGGGGATCACGTGCCAGCAGGGTTCCGGAAAGCGCAGAAGGTAAGATAAAGGTCGGGGGGTTCTAGGTTAGGGCTAGGGGGCGGGTAGGTTAGGGGAAGGGGAAAGGAGGTTAGTTTAGGGGGTTGAGAAGTTCCCTCCCAGGCTGCTCTGAAATCGAAGCTGCCTGGGAGGGAACAGGGGAAGGCCGCTGGTGTCGGCGCACGCAAATTGCACTAATGTGCACCCCCTTGCGCGCGCCGACCCCCGATTTTATAACATGTGCGCACCAGCCAGCAAGCGCAACAGGGTAGGACAATTTTTTTGGGGGGGTTAGCTTAGGGCTGGGGGGCGAGGCAGTTAGGGGAAGGGAAGGTGGGGTGGGGGGTAGGGAAGTTCCCTCTGATGCAGCTCCAATTTCAGAGCGGCCTGGGAGGAAACAGGGGAAGGCAGCGTGGCTCAGTGCGGGCTTGGCGCGTGCAAGGTGCACAATTGTGCACCCCCTCTTGTGCGCGCGGACCCCCAATTTTATAACATGCGCATGCAGGTCTTAAAATCTACCCGGGAATGTGCATAAAAAGAGGCTGATTAGAGGCAGGTCAGGGGCATTCTGGCATCGGGCCAGCATATGTGTGAATAAAACCGGCAAACGCAGCATGTTAATTATGTTCTTTATCAGATGTAAGTCTGAATGAAACTCAATATAGCCAAAAACTGACTGGGTGAGCTGTCTGGGTAAACTGGGGGGGGGAGTGCAGGCTGAAGAACCAGAGGGGTGTTGATGACCTAGAGATAGACTGGGAAAACTGGTGGACTACTTGGGCAAATTGGTAATTTCTTTCATACGCGCATGAGTTTAAAATGTGCTCAGTTGCGCATGTAAAAGCCGATAAGTCCTAAGGAAAATTAATTTATTGAATCACGCGCACAGGAGAGTGGCCTGTGTGCGCGCCGGGAGAGCGGGCGTTTGCCCCCTCTCCCGCAATTTTTACTGTATCAGCCAGAAAGTTATGAAGAGTGATAGACTTAGGACTTTTCTGGAATTAAAGACAAACATGATTTAGCTAATTTATAAAACTTGGCTTCATTGTTGGCATTTAGCAAGTGATATTAAATTAGATTCATTGAAGAGTGAATGAGAATATATACAAATTTGTTCTAAAATAATGACATCTTCTAAGATAATATAACATTTTTAACAATACTTTAAAATGAATATGAAAGTTGGGTATAAATGGACAGAGACAGTGAGACTTCAGTACCACTCTAGAACCTAATCTCTGATCCAGATTTTGCCTCAGGATACATCTTGAAGGATCTCACTATCTGAAGATGATACACAAACATATTTAGATTTCTAGTAAGGCTGCAAAACTCACAGTAAATGAGAACGATAAATGTTGGTTTTGTTCAGTGGAGCTCAGAACATTATCCCATATGTTATACTACAGCACAGACTTAAGAGGTTTATTAGTAGAAGGCTTAGGAAAGGATTTTTCAGCATTATAAATATTAGGAAGTTCTTTCTTATAAACTTATTTTATGGAGATCTATTGCATTAACTTAAAAATAATGACTCAAAGTAAATTAATGGATATATTGTTGTACCTCGCTCTAAAACTGTTCTCGCAGCTTGAAGGATCATACAGGCACAGAGATAAATGTGTGGTTGAATACTGTGTATCTTACCAACAATTACAAAGCAGTGGCAGTGGGAAAGCAGACCAGTACAGGCTCTAGCAGCAGGTGTATGAATTCTAGAAACCCATGGAGGGTTTTATGACCTCTTAAACTGCAATGAGCCTAACTTTCAAACCTATTCATGGTACTGCATTTGTATGCATAAGTGGATGCGTGGAGATTTTATTCTAATATATCATAAATTGTGCAGCTCTCCTCTGACAGCGCGCGTAGTGCTGGAATTTCAAAGCTTTACGCACGTAAATCGGGTTACGTGCGCCGGGCCCATTTCAAAAAGCAGCCTTTACCACTGCGTCAGAGGATCGCGTGCTGGCAGGCTGCCGGCGTGCGCAACTTGCGCCTGCCCAGAGGGAGGTGGAAAAGGTAAGACAAAAGTTAGGGGGGGGGGGGTTAGAGTAGGGCTGGGGGGGAAAGGTTAGGAGAAGGGGTGGGAAGGGGTGGGAAGGTCAGATTAGGGGGAAGGGAACAGGAGAAGGCAGCGCGGCTCAGCACTCCTTAATTGAGCATCCCAACCTGATCGCCGTCACATTTAAAAACATTTTTTTAACGTTTTTTCTTTTGTTCCTCCGACATAATATTGCCACGATATTAAGACAGAGGACGTACAGAAAAGTAGTATTTTAAGCTTTTCTATACACTTTTTTGAGTTGCTCAACAATTAATGCCTGATCCAGGCAGGCATAAATTTCTGAGAGTAAAAATGTGCGTGGCAGGTGCCCTTTTTTTTTTTTTTTAATCAGGGGAGAACAGCTAATAGCCTCATCAACATGCATTTGCCGCTGTGTCAGAGAGGGCCGGCACGTGCAACTTATGCCTGCCCGGATGCAGGCGCAAAAGGTAAAACACAAATTTTTGGGGGGTTAGAGTAGGGCTGGGGGGGGAGGAAGGTTAGTGGAAGGGATGGGAAGGTCAGGTTAGGGGGAAGGGAATGGGGGAAGGCTGCGCAGCTCGGCGCGCACAAGGTGCACAATTGTGCACCCCCTTGCATGTGCCAACCCTGGATTTTATAACTTGTACGCACCTGCAAGTTATAAAATCGGGTGTATATGTGCACGCGCCGGGTAGCGCACGCCCATGTACACCAGCGCAACCTTTTAAAATCTATCCCTATATGCGTAAGCGTTGGCCCTGCCCCTGATCTCTCCTAGACCGCACCTTTTTTACTCATATACATATGCATGTGAAAATGAAAATATGCACGTATTTTTTACTTTTATAAATATAGAATATAAACTGAATTTTAAAAGCCTGGCACCCACATCAATTTGTGGATATCAAGTTGAGCTTACGTGCACCAACCGAATTTTTAAAGCTCTAAGATGAGCGCGCATCTCACTTGGATTCAAAAGCATTTCAGGACATGGCCAAGAGATGTGCACGTAAATACTTATGTGCCTAGGTGCAGGCCCAGGTTCTGTGCCGTGTAACTTTACTTCTGCTATGCAGGAGGTGTAATTTAAAAAGAAAAATAAAACAGGCATCTATAAGAGGTTTAAAGAGTTTGTAGTAACTGGGGGGAGTACAATCTATTAACAAGTGGGGTTTTGAGGAGCTAGCTCTACACTGGGGGAACTAGTGGACTAACTGGTGAAACTGGTCATGGCATGGACGTGCGCCCATTATAAAATTTACATGGCAGAAACCCAATATGTGCGGGTGGGCACACACAAACTAAAAACTGGGTGCACATGTGCAAGTGCCAGGCTATTTTATAAGGCGCGTGCATATGTGCACACAAGTTATTAAATTGCTGCGTCCCTGGGCTCGAACTGATGTACATGCATCAGTGTGCACCTGTGTGCCCCTTTGAAAGTTACCGTTTTATTGGGAGATGCATCAAGCTGCAGTAGTGCTCCAACGCACATTAAACCGTGTATATCGTGACAATATCATACGATATATGTGATATTTTACATCTCTCTGTCCTTCTACCCAACCCTATTATATTTGCATGAATAGTACAAATCCATACAAAGAAGGACATTACTAGGCAATCTGATGGAAATATTTTATCATGGCTGACCAAGAAGATGGTCACCCTTGATAAAATAACTACATCTATTTGAAATGCAAGAACAGACCCCGTGGCACCTTGGTGTGATGTGCTGGCAGGGTCCCCACTCCCAGCCAGGAAGACAAGGCCCTGCAGCGTGGTGGGCCCAAAGTTGACCTGATGGTGGGCTTCCAGCAGCCAGTTGGCAGGAAGAAGATGATGAGCCCCCTGGCAGGGTGGGTCATATGGAGGGTTGTGATACAAAGAAAATGGAAGGGAATGGGGGGAGGGTGAGGAGTGCCTAAGAGGGGAGAGAAGGGAAGGGTCTGAATGGGGGGAGGGAAGAGGGGTGAATGACTGAGGGGGTGATTGACTGAAAGGCGAGTGAGAGGGAAGGGGAAGGTAGGAATTGGAATAGGGAGAGACGAGAAGGAAGAAGGATTCATGAGTGTCACGCTCAGAGTGACTGGAAATCAATTGTTCATAGGTATGGAGAGGGAAATTTGTACCCTTATTAGTATTAATTATTGGGTGTTTGATATGACTGCTGTTTTGAAATATTTAATTGATCTGTGGGAAACGTTTGTTGCATTTATCCTTATTCTTCTTAATTACTGTATGATATATTCTTCGTTTGTTTTGAAATATTCTTTTTATCAGTATGGTTTATTCACTGTACTGATTGATGATTTACATTTCTTGATTTTTTATGAGGAATGGTGATATTTGTTTTTGCATTATTGCACTCATTGCAAATGAGTCTGACTTTTAATGGTTTCCAGTTCAGTTTTTTTATCTGCACTTTTCTATTTATACTTTATGGCCTTTCAATTCTTATGTGGTGAGGGTCTGTCTGTGTTCTGAATTTGTGACCGAGGCGAGGTAGTCTGCTAGCCTGGAAAACACTGTGTACCTCTTGGGTTGAAGGTCTTGCTGATTTTGTTAGAGGCTGGGATCCATGCTTGAAGAGGCTCCTACGGTGCTAAAATTGACTTGGGCGGATTTTCTAAGCCCAGCTCGCGTAAATCCGCCTGGATTTACGCGAGCAGGGCCTTGCGTGCCGGCGCGCCTATTTTCCATAGGCCGCCGGCGTGCGCAGAACCCCGGGACGCGCGTAGGCCCCGGGGTTTTCGGAAGGGGGTGTGTCGGGGGCGGGACCCGATGACGCGGCGTTTCGGGGGCGGGGCGCAGCGTTTCGGGGGCGGGACCGGGGGCGTGACGCCGGCCTGGGAGCGTGGTCCAGGCCTTCGGACCAGCCCCTGGGTCGGAGCACGGCGCGCCAGCACTCCGCTGGCGCGCATAGATTTACGTCTGCTTCTCGCAGGCGTAAATCTACGGACAAAGGTAAGGGGGGGGGTTTAGATAGGGCCGGGGGGGGGGGGGTGGGTTAGGTAGAGGAAGGGAGGGGAAGGTGAGGGGAGGGCGAAAGAGAGTTCCCTCCGAGGCCGCTCCGATTTCAGAGCGGCCTCGGAGGGAACGGAGACAGGCTGCGTGGCTCGGCGCGCGCCGGCTGCCCAAAATCGGCAGCCTTGCGCGTGCCGATCCAGGATTTTATAAGATACGCGCGTATCTTATAAAATCCAGCGTACTTTTGTTTGCGCCTGGTGCGCAAACAAAAGTACGCGAACGCTCTTTTTTAAAAAATCTACCCCATTGTGCGTAAGCCTGCTGTATACTGAAATGCTTGCAGCAAGTGCTGGGGGTTTGGTCATTGTGTCGAGGAGCTCTAAGGGGGACACCCCCCACACCCACCCAGCCCTTGCTGCAATCAATAACTTGTAATTTGGCCCCAGCACAAAAAAATGCATTGATATATGTGGTTTCAATGTATTGCATGTATTTATGCATAAGCCTATATATGCACCTATGCTGCAGAACAGAGATATGCATATTTTATAAAACATGCATCTATCATGCATGCAGGTTATAAAATTCTTGCGTATATCTCTTCGCAGCCATATACACAGATATATGCCATCACACACATTTGTTAAATTTATCTTCTCTAAGTTCAGGCTCAGTTGAAACTGTAGGTCTGAAATAGGTATGGACAAATTGTAAATAATCCAGTATTGTATGGTTCTCATAGGAAACTTGGCCAATAAAAATCTCTCTCTAATATTGTAGACTACGGCGTGATTCCAAGATGCATAACCAAAGACCACTTCCAACAGGAAGAAGGAAACCGTACCCATTAACTTGACTAGTCCCAAACTGTTACTGTGAAAAAGGGCTAGAAATGGTGATGCATCTATTCCAAATGGTCATCTATCCATGTCTGCACAATAAGAAAATCATGTTGCTGCACGTCTCACAGTATTATAGGTATGTCCATTCCAGATATGGAAAACCAAAAAGCAACTTTGTTTTCTAGTCTTGTTGTTCAAATCTATTTTTCCTTTACTCTAGAACCAATTGTGCAGCCAGAAGGTGTTTAGCTGCCAACTGGGAATATTAAATGATACTGCTTATTTAATAATATATAGGCTTCCTCAGGTGACGTTAGCTTCCCTTTTCTAGCCTGGAGAGGTAATTATGAGCTCCTGTTAGATAATCCTAAAATAACAATCCTTGGTGATTTTAGTTTGGAGGCAGATATGGTTTTAACTAGGGCTGGATGGATTTTTTAATGCATTTTTGAAGCCCTGAGGTTGACACAGGGGGGCACATTTCAGATGTATTTGTTATCAAGACCTTGCCATTCATGGTGGGAGAGCACAGATTATTATCAGCAGGCTGCTTTCTTAGCCTGACCACTTTTTAATCTCCTTTTCTCTTATTTTTGCCTCATCCTTAAGATATGAAGTGAGGGCCCCAAAAGGATTTGCAGACAAGCAGAATCTTACTTCCCCAGCCGTTCAGCATTGCATTAAGGATCACCCAAAAGGAAAAAATCCTTAAAAATATGAAGTTTTGATTTAGAATAATACATTTTCTAAATCAAAACTGCCAAATACTAGAAAAATGTCTGGTAATCAAGTCAAATCAGTTCCCTGATTTACAGAGGAGCAGCGAGAATCAAGTTAGGTACCTTGAAAGAGCTTGGTGTAAGTCAAAAAATGACACTGAGAGACAAGAACAGAAAGCTCATGCAAATATATAGTATTTGGCAATTTTGAATGCAAATTCCTCTTCCCCCTCTATTTTATATATTATCCATTTGGTTATCTGTCAAATACATATTTCAAATTGCCAGAGCCCTTTAGAAACCGTTGTCTGAGAGTCATGTATGTTGTGACGCTCTTTCTTGTCAATAAAATATTAATTAGTTGAAGAGGACTAGACTTAGATATGGATATTATAAGGTATGCTCTGTAGTGATGGGGCTGGCAGGAAGGAATTTATTACTGATGGAGGATTTTAAACTCTGCAGACATACCTTGTTACATGTGTTTCAAGAAATAATGACGTGAATGATAAATGTTAAGCAGTTCATGTACTGTTTTGTTAGCTGATCCTTGTCTATCCTATCTTATCAAGAATGTTAAGTGTGACAGTGTAGGGTCCCTGCAAATAATTTTCAAAACATCTTTAAGACAGGTATAATTTCCCTTAGGTCTAAGGACTGCTGTAATAAAACTGATTCCAAACCTGAAAACTATCACCCAGTATCAAATATTTCCTATCTGGGTACAATAGGGTAAAAGGCTGCGTTTATTCAGTCACAAAACTTTATAATGATGAATACTACATTACATCCTAATCAGTTTGGGTTCTGGAAATATCAGGGCAGTTCTCACAGTGACTTTTTATGAGGTGCAGCTTCTGTTAGATAATGGAATAGATTTGGTCCGGGTCTTGTTAGACCTAAGTAGTACATTTCTCGCTCATTTCCCTAAATGTACATTTGATCTAGCCTAGAATTGTTTCACCACATGGATATTCTTGCCTGTGAGATGTAGATTTTTCTGCCTATAATACGTATTATATCTTTACTTGTGTATTACACACATATGCTTGTGTAATCCTTCTTTGATGGATAAGGGTATCCTAAGGATCCATAAAAATATTTGTATCTCAGAGCTAAACAAACAATCACTTTCCCTATCTTCTCCCCCCAAGGGGTGGGTCCTTTCTGTTGGGGAGAAGGATACACTTCTAGGCCCAAGGCAAGTGTGACTTCATAAGAACATAAGAAATTGCCATACTGGATCAGACCAAGGGTACAACAAGCCCAGCATCCTGTTTCCAACAGTGGCCAATCCAGGCTACAAGTACTTGGCAAGTACCCAAAAACTAAGAATATCCCATGCTACTGATGCTAGTAATAGCAGTGGCTATTTTCTAAGTCAACTTGATTAATAGCAGGTAATTGGCTTCACCTCCAAGAACTTATTCAAACTTTTTATAAACCCAGCTACACTAACTGCACTAGCCACATCCCCGGCAACAAATTTCAGAGTTTAATTGTGCGTTGAGTGAAAAAATAATTTTCTCTACTTAGTTTTAAATGTGCTAAATGCTAACTTCATGGAGGGCCCCCTTAGTCCTTATATTATCCTAAAGAGTAAATAACCAAATCATATTTACCCATTCTAGAAATCGGGGGCTCCCCCAAAATGATAGGAAAACCCCACAATATTGATCGTGGGGGTTCTCTTATCGTTTTGGGGGAGGGCGGGAAAAACGGCACACAAAAATAACCCCTAAACCCACCACGACCCTTTAAAACTAATCCCTTTGCTTCCCCCACCCTCCCGACCCCCCAAAAAACATTTTACAGGTACCTGGTGGTCCAGTGGGGGTCCCGGGAGCGATCTCCAGCTCCCGGGCCGTCGGCTGCCACTAATCAAAATGGCGCCGATGGCCCTTTGCCCTTACAATGTGACAGGGTATCCATGCCATTGGCCGGCCCCTGTCACATGGTAGGAGCACTGGATGGCCTGCACCATTTTTAAAGATGGTGCCGGCCATCCAGTGCTCCCTCCATGTGACAGGGGCCAGCCAATGGCACGGATACCCTGTCACATGGTAAGGGCAAAGGCCATCGGCGCCATTTTTATTAGTGGCAGCCGACGACCCGAGAGTGGGAGATCGCTCCCGGGACCCCCACTGGACCACCAGGTACCTGTAAAATGTTTTTTGGGGGGTCGGGAGGGTGGGGGAAGCAAAGGGATTAGTTTTAAAGGGTCGGGGTGGGTTTTTTGTTTATCGGCTCGGGTGCAGCCGATAAACAAAATCACGATCGGGCCCGATGAAAAAAACCCGACATGTGAATCGGAACCGGAATCCAAACCGATTCCGGTTCCGATTCACATCTCTACTTTCCTGGGTGGAACATAACATCATATAACTATTGCATGGGTTATTTTTCCCTATATGCATCAACTTGCACTTATCCACATTAAATTTCATCTGCCATTTGGATGCCCAATTTTCCAGTCTCATGAGGTCCTCCTGCAATTTATCACAATCCACTTGTAATTTAACTATTCTGAATAATTTTGTATCATCTGCAAATTTGATTAGTTCACTCATCATATTCCTTTCCAGATCATTTATAAATATATTGAAAAGCATGGGTCCCAGTACAGATCTCTGAGGCATTCCACTGCCCACCCCCCTCCATGAGAAAATTGTCCATTTAATCCTACTTTCTGTTTCCTGTCTTTTAACCAGTTTGTAATCCACTAAAGGACATCACCAGCTATCCCATGACTTTTTACTTTTCTTAGAAGCCTCTCATGAGGAACTTTGTCAAATGTCTCTTAAAAATCCAAATATACTACATCTACTGGTTCACCTTTATCTACATGTTTATTAACTCCTTTAAAAAAGTGAAGCAGATTTGTGAGGTAAGACTTGTCTTGAGTAAATCCATTTGAGTTTGTTCCATTAAACCATGCTATATGTTCTGTGATTTTGATCTTTAGAACACTTTCCACTATTTTTCCTGGCACTGAAGTCAGGCTAACTGGTCTATAATTTCCCGGATCGCCCTTGGAACCCTTTTTAAATATGTGGGGTTATTTTAGCCACCCTCCAGTCTTCAGGTACAATGGATGATTTTAATGATAGGTTACAAAGTTTTACTTATTTACTACTCTTCATTTTGTCAATCAGGCCTACCACATCTTCTAGGTTCACCAGGATTTGGTTCAGTCCATCTGAATCTTTACCCATGAAAACCTTCTCCGTAATGTGTATCTCCCCCACTTCCTCTTCAGTAAACACCAAAGCAAAGAAATCATTTAATCTTTCCACGATGTGTTACCATAACTCTTTGGAGCACATATAATGACAAAGTAGTCTGGACTCTACAATTATTAAGGTGGAGTTTCTGAAATCCATTGCTTATCCCTGAGATAAGCAGCATGGAATCTATTTATCCCTTAGGATCATGCCAAATACTTGTGAACCTGAATTGGCCACTGTTGGGAACAGGATAATGGGCTTTATGGTCCTTTGTTCTGACTCAGTATGGCAAATCTTATTTTTTTCTGTTTTTAATTTGGAGATCCCCTGGTCTCCTCCAGATGTCCCAAGAGCTCTGTCATACAGAGACAGCATTGTGGGAGAAACCATCCTATCAGCACCTAATTGTCTGAGATGGATTGATCCCTGCCTAGAAGAGAGGGTCCAGCTAGTTAGCTGTATAGTCTTCTGAGTTGGCTCTCAAAGTGAGGAGCTAGTTTTTGTCTGTCTCTGTCCCAGTTGGGGCCTACTCTCCTAGCTTGGGTTTTGTGGACAAAAAGGAGATTCTGCACAGTGCACTTCCTGCTTGGAATTATTGGATTTTAGATCATTTTCAGATTTTTGGTTGAGGGTGAAACCCTGGATCCTCATGTGTAATGGATATGTCTTACTTCCGGAGGAAAGGGTTCAGAAGATCTTAGAGCGTCTCTCAGTCCTTGTTAGGAGTTGCAGATCTTAGAGCCCCTCTCAGTCCTTGTAAGGAGTTGCAGGGACTGTTTTTACCTCAGTAGAAGAGCAGAGAGTGAGAAGTGGGGTTTTTTTTTCTGTTTTTTGTTGTGAGGAGGTTATTACCACCCCTCCCCACATTTGGAGAAAGGCTGCTATAGCTAGGTTCTGGGTTGAAATTGAATATTTCCTCAAGAGGGTTGCAGTTGGTGAATCCAAGATTTAAAAAAGCAGTAGCTTGCTGAAATACCCACAACAGGACCTCTACCCCCAGGAATACAGGATGCAGGCATGGGGACATCTGGGGATTCGGTTGAAGGTCAGGTACTCATTTTGGGACTTAAGGGGTCCTCATTTGGGATTTCTATGCCAGGCTGGGACACTTACCCAATTCAGAAGGAAGGAAGGAAGGGATAATCCACATCCCGGAGGAAAATACCCAGGACACCTACACCAAGGAAAATGAGGAAGCACACTTTGTAAATATACAAGTGGAACACAGATATAGAGTGGAAACTATTTTTAATGTTATTGGGATTTATTTACTTCTAACAAGTAAAATTTCTTTGAACACCCACCTGGTGTCCTGCCTGTTCTTGCAGCCACAACAACACCATAAAGGACAATAACACAAAACCTAATTTGTTTTACTCCACTGCCTGGGCCTAAAAGGTTATCCTTTCTGCCACAACTAAAGAATCCACTCCTTGGGATAAAGGGAAATGGGGAAGTGATAGAAGAATCAGCCTCAGACATAAAAGTTTTTGTGTACCTTCAGGAAACCATAAAGTCCATCAGAAAAGGGTTACATTATGAAGGGTGTTCAAAATACATTTCACTGTGATTCATCTCAAAAGAATTAATAAGATCAAATAATAAAGTGCCCATTTATTTCCAGATTCTGCAGCTATGCAGGAGTACAGATTTTTAGGGTCTCTACCTCTGTGGATATGTCCCTCAGTATAGGGTCTTGAGATTTTCTTATCTACAGAACCTGAGGTCCACGATTACTCCCAATATCATTATGTCAGTGCCCTGTGGCCCATGGGTAGAAACTCCACTGGGGGTCTCCAGATGTCCTTCTCCTCTGAACTCCTTTTCAACTTGAATGCATATAGCCCTCCAGGAGGAAAGGCCAACTACTGAAAGCAGTCTTTCAAGCTTCCAGCTCTGGGTAAGGAAGGGTGCCAGAAAAATGCTTCCTTCTGTTGGGTACTGTAACCTCCTCTTGGTCTGGTTGAAAAGGAACACGGTCCCTCCTAATCAACCTGAGCAGGGATTTCAGCCTATCAGGAATGGGGAGGTCAAAACTGTAAAAATCAGGAAAAAAAACAGCAAAAGTATCCTCTATCTCTCTCTCTTCCCTCCAGCTCTGAACTGGCACTGCCAGGGCAGTGTCTCTCCCTTCTTGTGCTAAGCGGGAGCCTAACTTGGAGAGCACACTGGAACAGCCCATTCTTCCAAAACCAAACCTGCTCTGTCGCACTGTAACCTAGGCTAACCGCCCCTTATGCCTCAGGGGCTTGACATTCCAGACATCCTCTGCTGTATTGAATCCTATGCCCCTTGCAGCTGTCTACCCAAGGGCTGGGAACTGGGGCCATCTGGTGGAGACCACATGGTCTCTACACTTTCTTATTCAAGATGTTAGATCTTTGTAGTTTATTCAAGCTTTGCTAGGCATTTGTATTTAAGCTGTCAGACCTTGCTTTTATTTAAGTAATGCTGTTTTGGTTTACTTGAATGTTTATTTATTCAAGATGCTAGACCTGGGTTTATGCGACTACTCCTGTGAGACCTTTGGGAATAATATGCAGGATGCCGGTGAGCAGCAAGTTATCTGTTAAGTAGCTAGTCATCCAGCTACACAAAGCTGGACAATTTTACACCTGCTCTGAAGCAAGTGTAGAGTTATCCAACGCAGGATAGAACTGAAATTAGGCTAAATTAGCCAGATAAATGAACCCTCCCCAAAATGTCGCTTTTTTACCAATCTAGATTTTAGCCTGGTAATGCTATAACGTTTTGTTCAAGTGCTCATTCTCTTATTCAAGAATTCTAGTTCTTTGTTAATGCTACTATACCTTTTTGCTTATTTAAGCTATTGTACCCCACCTTGAGTGAATTCTTTTTAAAAAGGAAGGGCAATTTTCAGTCCTGGGGTGGTAAAGGCCTGAAGAATGTACGCCAGTTATATGCCCCAAGGACATGGATCCTTTGGAGCTTTACGGAACTTCATGTCGGCGCATACTCAGCCACCGGCGAAACGGACTGTTTGTTTCTCCATCTGGAATAAATTTTGGTGGTCACTCCCAGTTTCCAAGAGAGACATTCTTCAGGAGACAACCAAACACCAATACCAAGAGTCCGCCGGGATCCCAAAGGAGACTTAATACGGATAGAGAGATGACTTTGCAAGGGGGGGGGGTTATGGGGGGATCTGGGGGGGGGTATTGATTATTATTATTCTTGTTTAGAGTTAAATGTTAAGTTGTTAAAAACTGAAAAACCGAAGAAAGAAAGATTAAAAAAAAAAAAGGGAAGGGAAGGGCAATAAATGGTAATAAACAAAGATGATGTGTAGGTACACATCCTGCAGATCCAAAGAGAACAGAAAGTGTCCCTGGTCTGACTGCATTAATCAGAGAGGTAAAACATTCCATCCTGCACTGCTGGATTCAGACATGTTTGGTTTCTTTGGGGGCCACTATCAGTAGCCCGCTATGTTGGCAATGTATGCAGGTGCTTTTAACCCACATAACAGCCAGTTTTGAAAGGGGAAACCACCCATGCTGCTTTGCTTTGAAAGTAAGCAGCTGCACAGTGTGCATGATAACAGCACCTGCATATTTTACACTTGCCATTTGTGTGGGGCGGCCAAGTTGGGGCAAAATAGAAATGCGTGGGTTTCAAATCTGACTGCACGTATGCTGTTTTTCTACCCCAACCTAACCACACCCATTGGAATGCCATATTTTTTTTAACCTGGCTAAAAGCGCGTATAATACAGAGGCCTAAAAGGACTTTTAGATCGAACAGAAGAAGATCATTTTCAGAAAGGCTAATCGTCCCTAAGTATGGAAAGATCCTGAAAACCTCAGACTTCTTTGGAACTACAATGTGTCTGGAATAAACCCCCTCGGTAATAGTATCCCAGGAACATGTAGTATGGTGGTGTAGATTCTCAGAAGCTTATTCAGAAACTGCCCTGGAGATTTTTCCTTCTCCTTGGGAATTCTCAAGCTCATAGAGAAACCCCAGACTAGGGTGAGGCTCTGCAGAATCTCTTCCATGTGCTGAGGCAGCCTGTTCTTGGCGACAGAGATTGTTCTCTTCCATCAACTGTTACAAAGGCCTCCTTTTTCTCATAGACAGTCTTATGAGAAAGGCCTGCAGTAGCCTCATCTTGCAACCCTTAGGAAACTCAAAATCTGACATCCCTGGAAATTTGTCAACATGAGTCAAGATTTGTACAGTAGCAGAAGGGCCTTCTTTCCACTTACTTACTCAGCTTTTCAAGCTGATGTCCAGATTTGTGCCTTCAAAAGGGATCCAAGGCAAGAAGCTATTAGACAAAGCATCCACTGACCAGCTCTTTAGTCACTAGCTTCTTCTAGAGACTGGTCTGCTGGCTATAAGAAGAAAAAGAGAGATGGAGTCAAAGCAGCCTTTTTATCAGTCTTTCTAAATGAATCTAGCTATAGTTATACACAGTACACTGCCAAAATTGTGTTGTCCTAAGTCTCTACCTTGTAAGAGAGCTCATATTTGAGTCATTGAAGAGTTGAGCCATTACTTTGGTTGAACACAGGAAATCAGCATCCAAATTCCCCGAAGATTCAGAGAGGTGCAGCAGTCTCTTCAATTCCTCTGGTACCAGAACCAAAGACGGATCCTCTAGCATTTTTCTTTCTTTATTTTTTTTTTCGGACACTTGCATACTTTATCAGCATGCATATCCTTGGATAATATTAGGATTTTTCTAATATAT
Source organism: Rhinatrema bivittatum (assembly GCF_901001135.1). Classification (NCBI taxonomy): domain Eukaryota; kingdom Metazoa; phylum Chordata; class Amphibia; order Gymnophiona; family Rhinatrematidae; genus Rhinatrema; species Rhinatrema bivittatum. The sequence continues at coordinate 93,730,513 of NC_042616.1, read as the reverse complement.
CAAATTGATCAATTACACCACCTCCTGGTTTGTGGGTGCCAGTGCAGGCATAGCTGAAATTCCCAGAATCTCAAAGCTCTGCTTCTACTTTTTGAAGGTTCAGAAGACTTTCCTGGGCCTTCCCCTTCAGAGACATCTTCCACATGCACAGCAGGCAAAAGGATACAGATTCAGAAGACTGAAATTTAGTCCCACATATCACAATCACTCTGTCCGAGAAGGTTTGCACTTATCAGTCATAGCAAATCCTTCCCCAGTCCCATGTTGATACTGTGTGTGTGTGAACCCTGAAAATCCAACCTTTAACCAAGGGTGAAATCCAGGAATCCCTGCAGCCCAGAGAATCCCAAACTCACCTAGGGAAGTTATGTTGCCTGTCTGTCCCTGTCTCTGAGAACCAAGATGTTATGTTTGGCAGCTCACGGGTCACTGCTGTGAGCCACCACGCTCACCCCTGCCACTGCTCGACACTGCCAAAGGCCTCCTGTTGCGGTAGCATCCCGCCGTCGCTGAAAGCTGCTACCATCACTTATGCCGCCATCCCAGTCAGGCTGCTGCCTCCTCATAGGTGAGCACACGCGCGCATATAATATGTGCCCTGTGGCAGGAATCCCAGAGTGGCATCTCCGGATGATATCTGCCTCCTGGATTATATAAAACTAAAGTCCCACAGCAGGTCTTCATCTTAACAAGGGGTCTTCTAGTCCTGAAGTAGTGCGTGTTGCTCTTGCATATTGGTTCCTGATTCCTGCCTGTGTTCCTGTGCCTTGTCTTCCAGCCTTGCCTCAACTTGCCTTGTCTTCTCCAGCCCTCCTCGTCCAGGCCACCTCATCCTACTCGTCTTGTCCAGTGTCTGCAGTGTGTCTCCGTCCACCTTTGGCTTGACTCTTCGGATCTTGACCTCTTGCTTGGACCTGACCATGACTGCCTGCTGCCTGGACCAGACCACTCTTGCTAGCTGCCTGCCCTGATCTTGACCTGCCCCTGACCGCCTGGTGTGTCTTTGGACTTTAGTTATCTCCACCACCCTAGGTACATGCCTAAGTGCTGCCAGAACCCAAGTGTTCAACCTGCGGGGAGAAGAGGCTGGTAAAGTTGAAGCTCCACACTGTCCTGCTACAGGACGTGTTAGCCAGCTGCTGGTGTAGGCCTCGTGGGTTCGCCCTCGAGGTTGCATCAACTACACTGCGGCACAAAGGGCTTATACAACCTCTCACACAAGAGTTCATGGAAGTCAATTCAGAAGTCCTGTCTTAAGTGAAACATCTGAAGGGTATACCTACTTACAGTACCCAAATGTAAACCGATGTGATATCTCAGATCGAATGTCAGTATATAAAAATACTAAATAAATAAATAAACGTTGGAGAGGATTTGATCAAACGTTTAATTTAACTTACTGAAAATTTAAACTCTGCCCTTTTGATCTAATGAAAAGCTTTTCTTTTTATATTGTTCCACTATTAAAAGCCCTGATTCTCAAGAAGCACAATTATGCAGTCCAAAATTAGATTTATGTTGTCAAAAATCGCAATCCTAGGCCTCTGGGGCCTTATTTAGTTTTGTAGTTTTCAAGACCTGACTTGAAAATGGCATGTGTGGGGTCCTGCCACATGGTGCATCTGACAAAACGGCAGCACCAGGGAAGTAGCAAACATGACTCCCATTCCTTCACCATCTCACAGCACTGATGCGTTGAATAGGGATCAAGGCAGTGCCACTCCCTAATCCTCCATGGGAAAACATTTTTTTAAAATGTTCTGAAGGCTTGAAACAGCAAGCCACAGAAGCTGCTGCTGCTGCTGCAGTTTTTCTCCACCCAAAATTAGTAGAAGGCTGGGGCAGGAAGAGTCCCTACAGAACAAGAAGGCAAGACAGGAAGGGCTCTGACGCAGTTTACAGTTTGAAACTGCTGGTCTCAGTTAAACTCCCCAAGTTTAACAGAATAACTGTATTCATTCAATGCAGTAATACTATGGGGATTACTGTGGTGGAATCCATCTGTGCAAGAACATGTCCGTCCCCAACTTCATATACGAGTATCTTGTAGATACAATCCTTAGAAGTACAAGGTCTATGTGCTGAATATATATATATTTTAGGATGCAATACAATTCATATGCATAGATATAAAAATTATTCCATTGAAACATCACATAAAAGGCTTTAGATTAAATCAAGGACAATATTCTTTTAAATAATTTATACTTTTATTGACATAGTTCAATGCAACAACATTTTTTTTTTCTTTAGCCAGCAACCCTTTACATTTTCAATGCATTCTAGTGACCTATTCGCATTGGTATTCATTATTAGCTTCCACCTTGTCTCAAGGTTTCTTAATCTGTTAGGCTGCCAGTTTTACCTATGCTGTTCATCATTGCTTGATTTTTTTTTTTTATATCACATTATATTAGATGCAGAAAGGATTTAAAACAATAGATTTAAGAAAACATAAAGGTGTTTGCCATGGGTAGCACTGTGCTCCAAGTTTAAATTTGGAATTCTTTCAAGAAAGCAGCCTTTCATTCCCAAGCTAAATCTTTAAAGCTGAAATATTCTCTTAGCCTTTCTAGATGGGATGTTCTCAAGTGGCAAAAAAAAAATCCTATACACCTTATGCTATTTTTCTTACAGAATAGAATCTCTGATGTGTTTTAGTATATATCCATTATTCAGCAGACAGCTATACATTATTAATACAGCTGTCCATTAGTTTTTCAAATATGTACTTAGGATCTATCAATATATTGCTTGAATCAGTTTCTTTTACATACCTAACTGAAGTTTGCATTTCTGCTACCGTTGAGTCTGTTGCATTCCTAAGGAACCCAACTATTTCGATAGAAAATAACTAACTCCTCAGCAAAACTTTCAGGTTTTCGCATGGCCAAATGGGTGTTTACTAGCAGAGAAACGCCTATGCGATAATCGCCTCCCCCAATGTGGGAAAACATAAGCACAGTGTCCTCAGCACATGTTCTCTTCGAGGCACAGAAAAGGGGCAGCACCAAGGGCAGGTCCCCGAAATTATGTGTGGGGGATTTCATTATGAAATCCCTGCGCATTCTTTACTCTGCGTACTTTCTATTCTGCAGCACTGGCTTGTTACCAGATTCTCAAAGTGAAACCCCCATGGAAAGTTGCAGGGAAACCGGTGTAAAGCACCCACCACAGTCTGCAAGACCCCCCCTCAAAATGGATAAAAGGACACACGAGGAACAACATGTATATTTTTTACTGCATTCGGGGCAGAAAATATTAGGTGACAGATTAATTTGTGTACATTGCCATTTACACAGTAGAGATCCTACCAGATCTTTATCAGAAACTAAATGGAATATTCTATTGTTTTGGGGGAAATAGAGAAGTAGTTAATATGGGTTTGTAGCACCCCCATGTGGGAGCTAGAATGTGTGCTCTTAGAAGATATAAACCACTACAATCATCTTAGGGTGTGGAATTTTTAGTTTAGTTTTAAGGAGAAAGGTCTCTGGGATCTCTAGCAATGAGACATGAGGTTCAGAGATGCCTTTGCTCAGTAGAGACCATATTTTGGAATCTTTTCTGTTCCTCGAGAAGGGAGTTTTTTCCACCCTCCAAATCTCATGTTTTGATTTCTCTTTTTGCATTTTTGTTTTGTTTTCTTATATGCGGGAGTTCTCAACCAGAGGATCCGTGGAGTAGAATTTATAAATTTGCACACACGCATACTTTTGTTCGCCCACCAGGCACGAACAAGAGTATGTTGGATTTCAATAGATATGCGCGTAGCCGCTTGTATCCATTAAAATCCGGGGTCGGCGCATGCAAGGCTGCCCAAAATCGGCAGTCTGCGTGTGCTGAGCCGCGCAGCCTGCCTCCGTTCCCTCCGAGGCTGCTCCTTTGTTGTACAAGTTACGCCTTCTCGAAGCAGGCGTAACTTGCATGCGTTGGGCCGGCCGCCGGTGCGTCAGGGTCCGGTCCGGGGGCTGGTCTGGAGGCCGCGGCCATGCCCCTGGAATGCCCCCAATGACGCGCCAGCTGTGACATGCCCCCCGACTCGCCCCCCGGAATGCCCCCCCAGGAAAGCCCTGGACTTGCGCGCGTCGCCGAGCCTACTCAACATAGGCTCGGCGCGCGCAGGGGGAGTTTGGGCCAGGTTTTCGGGGGACACGCGCGTATCTTACGCGCGTACCCCTTTGAAAATCTGACCCATGCATGTGTGCATACTATAGGACTGGTGTTCCTCATTCAGAGGAAAAAAACAGACTATGAGTAAAAGACAGAGTGGGTTCCAGGAGGAAGGAATGAGGAGTAAAAGTGAAGAGAGGAGACTGGAACTATCCCTAAGTTTATTACTATCTGCTGGAGATGATGGGAGAAGCAGAGTAAGACTGGTACCCAGCAGGTTTCATCAGTAGAGAGAGGGGGAGAGAGAGTAAGAGAAGAGCATCTGGAGAGTTAGGAGTTATTTGGACTATATCTACAATACCATCAAGTTGATTAAAAAGAACTATTCCTTATCAGTTGGGAACAAGTTTATCAACAACCCAAACTGACTGGAATTTAATTGACCCAACAATATAATCCATTTAGCAGAACAAAGATCACAAATCTACCAAAAGGAATTAAATTTGTACACAATATTTGAAACAGCTAAAGCTGTAAATAACTTTCAGCAATTTCACCATTCATTATTAAGTTGCGGAGGAACTCATCCAATGCTTCCAGCATGATTATTGCTGCTGTGATTATCAGTGCTGTTGTTTACAATCAAATTTTCATGGGATTTGCATAAATGCAATGACAGAGCCTATAACATTATTCTTCTTCCCCGCTCAGGGACATTCACATGAAATTACAGCGTGGGAAGATTTAAGTCTAAGAGACTATGTTTGAGGTGTAGTTCATTAAGGGGTAGATTTTCAAATCCCGTCGTGCATAAATCCCTGAGTTTACACGCGTGGCTGGGCCTTACGCGCTCAGCCCAATTTTCAAATGGCCTGGCCACGTGCGTAAACCCTGGGATGCTTGTAAGTCCCGGGGCTTTAAAAAGGGGTGGTCCGGGGGGTGGGGCAGGGCGGGACTAGAGGTGCCCAGCACAGCAGCCATTTGCTGCTGTGCCGGGGGATCCAAATTGGTCCCTCTCATCAGACAGCTCAGATGCAATTTAAATATCAGTCACTAGCTCCTCCTTGGTTTTACCTATGATCTATGATTCATCTTCTATAAGTACACCATTTAAGGAGTTGTTGTTTAATGAATTGTGAAGAAATTGATCTGTTTCCCTTTTTAAGTGATCTATTTTCAACCCACAACTTGCTCCTGCTCCTTGGCGGGAAGAAAAGGTACAACAAAGAAAACTGGGGTAGTTAGGATAGGGATAGGGGGAGGGCAGGATAGGGGAAGGGAGAAGGGAGGTTGGGCTAGAGGGTTAGGAAGTTCCCTCCCAGTCCGCTTCTTAATTGAAGCAGACTGGGAAGGAAATGGGGAAGGCCCCGATACGTCGCCATGTGTATTTGCTAAACTATACCCCCCCCTTGTGCACGCCGACCCGACATTTTATAACATGTTCTCGCTAGCACACGCATGTTCTAAAATCGCGCATCCATGTGTGTGTGCCAGGTAGCATGCACACATGGTCACACGCGCATACGTTTTGAAAATCTACCCTTCAGGGTATTGTGGTGTTTAAGCTTCTTGGTTACTCTACCCAAGTACAGAATAGGGTGTGTAGTCTGTTCAGGGTTTTATGTTATTATTTGACTATATTGTGCTGATTTTATACTGTTTTATAATGATGCTGTGAACCACTCTAATCAGTTTTCTGCATGTACGGTATAAAAATGCCAGGAAATAAATAAATTAAATAAATATAAATTGAATATTCTGTTGGCTGTGGCAACTTTGAAATAGCATTTTATATGATACTCTGTATGAATATTGAACAATACAATTTTGAACAATAAAAGTTTTGATATAAAAAGAATGCACACAAACACAATCTGAACAAAGCACAAATTTATGTGGGTAAAGTACTGTTTTTACCCAGAGAAAGCCCTTTCCTGTTTGGGAAAAATCGTGAGTCTGTTTTAAAAGGTGCAACTTGTGCAGGTAGATTTGCTCTGATAATTTTGAAAGTGGACCTAAGTTTGCTTTGAAAATTTGGTGCAAAGTCCACATGTAAAACGTATGTCCAGGCATTTCTTGCCGAACAGTGATAAAATTACCCTCTTTCAGGTGAATTTTGAAAGCCATGCGGGGGCATCCATGTGCGTGCGCTTCCTGGCATGAGCACATGAATGCGTCAATTTGATAACATGCACGTGCCGCCGTACGCATGTCATAAAATCTGATACCTGTGCACACATGTGAACCTGATTTTATATTAGCGCACACATGTGCACGAGCAAGGGAGGGAATATTTTAAGAAACGCGCACCGACACAACTAGGCCTTTTCTCAGTTCCCTCCCAGTCCGCTCCAATAAAGGAGTGGAGTGGAAAGGAACTTCCTAAACCCCCTACCTAACCTGCCGCCCTTTTCCCCTTCTCCGTCCTGACCCTTAAACCGCCCCCCCCCCCAAACTAAACAATTTTTTTTTATTTTTCCACTTACCTGCTCTCCTGCAGTAAGTTGTGCATGCCGGACGGCTGCTGGTGCACGCTTCACCGGGATAGCGCCTAATGGCGCTCTCCTGGCCAGCCTCCGCCCCACCCCACCCTGCCCAGACCCTGCCCTTGGCCCTTCCCCTGCCTGCCCCCTTTTCACAGCCGGCTCTTCCGCGCATGGCCACAGATGTTCTAAGATCCCCATTGCGCAAGTGTGGTCCACCCACGCGTGTATCTCGCGGTTTTTACGCGTGCCGATGATTTAAATTTATGCTTTTTTATGTACAGTGGATATTCATATTAGCAGCCAGCACTTAGCATGCAATACTGGGCTTGGAACATGGGCATTAAGTAATGGAGGGGTTAATGCTAAATGTGCCTTCATAGGTAGGCCCTTTATTTTATGTTTTAGGTAGAACAGGTCTGGATGAAAATTTCAACTTATCAGCAATAAAGTAATTGAAATTCATCTTAAGAAGACTTGCTTTTTAGAGCACTTATGTGATATTCATTGGCTCTTAAAGATTAACAGTTTTCTTGACTAATATGGAAGAATGGGTATATTCATGTTAAATAAATAAATGCATTCAATGATACAATAAATTTGTGAAAACGTGGATGCTGTCTTATTCCTTTAAGGTGCATACAAAAGCAGCAACTGAACAATAAAACCAAAATGTTCTCTTCGGACGCAGCAGGGACTTTATAGCAATATAAAAATGAAATCTTCTTCCTAACCATTTCTGCTGTACCCAGAATATATTATGTACGTAGACACTGGAAAGCATGGTAGAATTTGAAAATACAAATATTATTTGTAGTGGAAAGCTCAAAAGCTTCTTCCCTTCAAATCAGATTCACAGACACATCTTTCTTTTTTGGTACGTAAGTTGCATTAATCACTCAGCCTTACATATTCTGTTTTTCAAGTGCGAGAAAGGCTGCTTGTGTCAGGCGTGAAGGCTGTGTCATTCATTATCAGACATTTGAACTGTATTGATATTACGAGACAGATAAGATCTAATTGAATTAAACAACAAAGTAGCATAATGAAACACTTAAACCACAGCTTTAGCTCCAGAAATATCTGTCATTGACATGCTATGTCACAAAGAAAGGATTCTTTCTTTTTCCTGTTGTTTTGAAGTTGAATTTCATTGCATTTGAATTTCATCCAGGGGTCAGAGGAATGTTAAATATATTCATTTTCACTCTTCTTCTAGGTTCTGTAGAAATTGTAATGTAGTAGAGGCTCTTATTCAGGAGGGATCAGAGGTGGCGTCCGGCTAGGGGAAGGCAACATTTTCCAGGGGAAACGTATCCTCAGGAAAAGCAAGTGCAAATCTCTGGCTGGTACCTTTCAAAGGAAGAGTATGCTTGTTCTTTGACTTGGAAAACGGGTGTAACGTCCAAAGAGAAAAGTATCCGCAGACATTTCAGCTTTCCACATAATTTTGAAAATCTTCCCCATCTGGTAACTCTGACTGATGGATATTAATGTTTGGGCAGGAGACGGTGGTGGTGAGAATCTTATTTAAAGGATATCCCATTAGTGAAGTGCTTGGGAAGGTAGGTGTGTGGGCTGGATAAGGAATGGGTAGCAGGGATGCTGAATAGTACCAGATCACTGGGGAGAAAAACAGCTTATTTGCACAACTTGAGTTCAGAAAAAGCGGAAGACCTTGTTTTTATTTCAGAAACTTGGTTTTCGGATGAGTTTTGGCATGTTTGCCCCAGATATGTCCATTAGGTTAGCATACATATCAAAATAGACATATGGGTAGGGGTGGTGGGGTGGCAGTGACAGTTAACTCTAAGTGGTCTGTGGAATGAACTTTACCTTGCCCATTGTCAGAATGAGAATCTGTGTTAAATACTGTTTGTCAGCATATTCACCCCCTGGTTTTAGTAGGGATAGAGTGGAGAAACTCACTGAATTTATTGGGAGACTGGACTGCATTTTGAGGATTTAATCCTTGTTGGTGATTTTAATCAAGGGCGATGATTCAGATGAACTGAGCCAAATCACTGTGAACCTAGGAGATGTAGTAGGCCAGATTGACAAGCTAAAGAGTAGCAAATCATCTGATACAGATGGCATGTACCTCAGAGTTCTGAAGGAACTCAGAAATGAAATTTCAGATCTATTAGTTAAAATTTGTAACTTATCATTAAAATCATCCATTGTACCTGAAGACTGGATGGTTGTTAATGTAACCCCAATATTTAAAAAGGGCTCCAGAGGCAATCCAGGAAACTACAGACCAGTTAGCCTGACTTCAATGCCAGGAAAAATAGTGGAAATTGTTCTAAAGATCAAAATCACAGAACATATAGAAAGACATGGTTTAATGGAACAAAGTCAGCATGGATTTATATATTTATTATGTTGTTACAATTGTTCTTAAATCTCAAATAATAATAATGGTTCAACCAATAAATACATATTTAAAAAAATATATATATATATATCCAAGATACTTAATAGTTACTGCCACGTTATTAAGTTTATATTTTGAGGTGTTGTTAGATTGTTTTAATGCTAGCCTAGCTGTTGTAATTTTTTGCTTGTGAAATCTTTATAAGCAAGCACAAATATATGAACATTTTCACTTACAACACAATAAATATATTTCCAAATTCCATAATCTTTTTAAGTCGGTAATATATATGATTTCAATAGAATAACATTTGTAACTGTGTTTTTAGCATTTGGGAAGAAGTCATCTTTAACGATACTGTCAGAATGGTCATTTTTTCAGATATGCTTTTTCAATGAACATAGGCAATCACTTTTATCAATATTAATGATTGTATATGTTACTTGTTTTCCTATTTGCCAGATATCTGTTTTAGTATGTTTTTTATCTGTGCAATTCACTTGTCCCTAAATATGCCAGATATTTATTTCTGGTTTTTATCTGTCTGTTTAATGTAATTTTACATATCTAATAGTATGTGTATACTTTAAAAATGTTTTAATATATTTTTTAAAAAATGTTTTATCTTATTTATGCATATTATATTAACATATTTTTATGTGTTTGCATAGTCCCTGAAGCAGCCCACATTGAACGGGTGAAACTCAGCCCGAGTCGGGCATTTGTGTTCTACTAATTGTATTAATAAAAACATCTTTTGACACCAATTCAGTCTCCTTCTGGTTGCTCTCCTGCTACATTGGAACAGCTTCTGTGTTTTTCCTATAGGGAAAATAACCCATGCTGTAATTACACGATGTTAGGTTCCATATTAGGAGCTACCACCCAGAAAAGAGATCCAGGCATCATAGTGGATAATACATTGAAATCGTCGGCTCAGTGTGCTGTGGCAGTCAAAAAAGCAAACAGAATATTAGGAATTATTAGGAAGGGAATGGGGAATAAAATGGAAAATGTCATAATGCCTCTGTATCGTTCCATGGTGAGACCACACTTTGAATATTATGTACAATTCTGGTCGGCACAGCTCAAAAAAGATATAGTTACGATGGAGAAGGTACAGAGAAGGGTGACCAAAATAATAAAGGGGATGGAACAGCTCCCCTATGAGGAGAGACTAAAGAGGGCTGGTCAGCATGGAGAAGAAATGGTTGAGGGGGGATATGATAGAGGTCTTTAAGATCATGAGAGGTCTAGAACGGGTAGATGTGAATCGGTTATTTACTCTTTCGGATAATAGAAAGACTAGGGGGCACTCCATGAAGTTAGCATGGGGCACATTTAAAACTAATCAGAGAAAGTTCTTTTTCACTCAACGCACAATTAAACTCTGGAATTTTTTGCCAGAGGATGTGGTTATTAGAGATGTGCACTGTGGGTTTTTTTTTCGTTTCGGGCTTCGTTTTCAGGCCCCCACGGGAAACTTTATTTTTCCCGCGGTTCGGGTTTTTTTTTTTTGTGGGCCCCCGATTTTCGGGTTAGTGTGCGCTAAAAGGAGTTAGTGCACGCTAACTCCCATTACCGCGCACTAAAATGTTGCGTGCCCCGTCCGCTCTTGGCTCGCGCATGGGCCTGCTCACCTCACTAGGTCCTCTGCAGCTCATGGGTCGGCCTCCCCAGTGGCAGCCGCAAGCTTCTCCAGGCCTCGGCGTCCTGCTGCGATGGTCGCTGGGCCTTCTACTGCACACCAGGCCTCACACCGGAGTTCGGTGTCCTCTGTGGCGTCGGCCACGCCCCTACATGCGCGTGGACTGCCAGGTCTCTTGTAGGGCCAGGGGCAGGTCCTAGCTCCTGCGGCGCGTCCTGATTGAACGTACTACTTAAGGAAGTTCCAGCCTGCACTTCCTTGCCTTGGCAATCGGTTTGGCACTGTATGTGTTCTAGTTTGCCTTCGCATTCACAGTCTTGTTCCAGTCTTGTTCCAGCGTCCTACTGTTCCAGCCTTATTCTAGCATCCTCCTGTTCCAGCGTCTGTCTGTCCTGACTCCCCAGGTAGTACCTTCAGACTGACTCTCTGGTACTGACCTCTGCCTGCTCCATTGACCATTCTGCCTGGATCTTGATCTCTGCCTGCCTTCAAGGCCTTGTCTGACCTCTGGAACCTGACCCCTGCTTCGTTGACTACTCTCAGACTGATTCCTGGTATCTGACCCCTGCTTTGGCTGACACTCCTCGGACTGATCCTTGGAACCTGACCCCAGCTGCCATTGACCATGTCTCTTGATTCTGGTTTGTCCCTTGCCTTGTCTTCGCTTACACTCTACTGGCTTTCCCTGATTCTTCAGGCCTACAGCCTTGTGACCGACTGCGCTCCCTTGCTGCTCGTGGGCACACCTCTCTACTACCTCTCCGGGAGACCCTGCGAGGCCCACCTAAGTCCAAGTGGCTTGGGTCCCTACAGGCTCTACCTGGGGGGCTCGCGGGCTTCCAGTGGTGAAACTCTTCCTAGCCTCTGTCTCCCCCTGTGCTCCGCTCCCTGGGGGCAGGTGCTTCCTGGTCCCTACCAGGGAGCCGTTCTACACTGCTCTAGGACAAGGGTCCACCTCCAAGTGCAATATAAAGTTTTAAAGTCAGCGCACACTAATGGGAGTTAGTGCGCACTAAGGGGCGGATATTAAAAGGTCCGTGCGCGCCGGCGCGCCTATTTTGCATACTCTGCCAGCATGTGTATAGCCCCTGGACGCGCGTAAGTCCCGGGGCTTTCGAAAAGAGGAGAGAGGGGGCGTGTCCGGGGGCATTCCCGAAACGATGCGGCGTTTCGGGGCATGCTGCGGCATTTCAGGGGCGGGCCCGGGGGTGTGGCGCCAGCCCAGGGGTGTGGTCGAGGCCTCCGGACCAGCCCCCGGGACCGGAGGATGGAGCGGGGCTGCCGGCCGACGCGCGCAAAGTTATGCCTGCTTTCAGCGGTGGGTTAGGGAGGGGAAGGGAGGGGAAGGTGGGGGGAGGGCGAAGAAAAGTTCCCTCCGAGGCTGTTCCGAAATCGGAGCGGCCTCGGAGGGAACAGGCAGGCCGCGCTGGGCTCGGCGCGTGCAGGTTGCACAAATGTGCACTCCCTTGCGCGCGCCGACCCCGGATTTTATAAGATGCGCGTATCTTATAAAATCCAGCGTACTTTTGTTCGCACCTGCTGCGCGAACAAAAGTACGCGCTTGCGTATCGTTTGAAGATCTACCTCTAAGTCCCATTAGTGTGCACTAGCCCTAAATACATTTTTTTCTGAAATTTTGGGAAAAGTTATTTTCGGTTTTTGTTGCCCCCGAACATGCCAAATTAGACAATTTTGTTGAAATTGTCTAATTCAGGAAAACCGAATGCACATCTCTAGTGGTTATTGCAGTTAGTTTAGCTAGGTTTAAAAAAGGTTTGGATAAGTTCATGGAGGAGAAGCCCATTAACTGCTATTAAGCAAGTTGTCTTAGAGAATAGCCACTGCTATTACTGGCATCAGTAGCATGGGATCCACTTAGTGTTTGGGTACTTGCCAGGTTCTTGTATCCTGGATTGGCCACTGTTGGAAGGATGCGGGGCTTGATGGACCCTTGGTCTGACCTAGCATGGCAATTTCTTGTGTTTTTATGCGCTGCGTGCGCATGTTATAAAATCGGTGCATCTGGGTGCGTGCGACGGGAAGCACACGCATATGGATCCGCGCACGCTCCTTTTCGAATCGACCCATTTGAGCACAGCTAGTTGGTTTCTTGTGCCCTCATTTTATATATTTTAGCCCATTTTTAGTATAGTATGTTCGATGAAATAGCTAGTGGGATTGCAAGAGCAGGAAGGTCAAAGGAGTTTAAACAAGTTTTTATTGGATGTTTCTTCTTTCTAGCTTTTCCAGAAACTCAGTTGCCAGACTGCTTTATCACAAACCATGTTTTTCTCATATTACTTCTCTTTTGGCTTCCTTATGCTTGCTTTCTGACAGCTCTCAGTGAATATTAAAACTACTGTATTTACTGTCAAACCCATCAATGGTTAAGCGCCTGCAAATCTCTAGGATCTTATTCAGCGGTATGCCACATTTAGCAGACTCCTCTCTCAGACATGCATTCTCTTTTGCAACCTTCACATAAAACAGGTAATCTCAGGGTTTCAGGTTCGCTCATTCTACCACATCTTTGGAATAACCCTTCCCTGCTATTAAGGAAGCTTTTAACTCTGTTACATTCTTTCCTTGAAACACATTTCTTCAGGCTCCCCTGTCCCAATACTTATATGTAAACAAAATTATCTGTAATAATCTCTGCTCGATTATTTACTAATTGTTAACGGTTAGTAACAATCAGCCTTGTTGCCAATTTTTATATAGAATTTACAGCACAAAAATATGTTTTATTTTCTGTTCCTTCTAACTACAAACAGCCATTTCCTGCGGGTGATCTTTGCACAGAGGCTAGAAACCATAGCAGAACCTGATGGGATAAATGAGTAGGACAGGACTGAATTCAACTGTATGTTATGCCAAAAAAAAAAAAACCAGGCTGTCACAAAGAGACAATGAGTGGAGGTTAGTGGTTAGAGCAGCAGTCTCTGAGCCAGGGAAGCCAAGGTTCAAATCCTTCTGATACTCCTTGTGACCTTGGACAAGTCACTTACGCTCCATTGCCTCACATATAAACTTAAACTGTCATTTACTAAACCATGTTAGGCATTTATTTAATTTATTTATTTATTTAACCTTTTTGTATACCGAACTTTCGTAAGTTACATCAAGCCGGTTTACATACTTCTTATAGACCAAAAATAATACAAACTTTAAATCTTTCCCATGGATAAAGTTGATGCCATAATTGACACCTTCTATACAATTGCTCAACTATACTTTGTCAGTATACAATGTAACACATTATAAAATACAAGTTATAGGTAAATAAAATAACACATTATAAAATACCTGTTACAATAAAATTCATATCCATAAAATTATGTATCCGTTTCAAGTTTCAGAATTAATAAACATTTTCCTAGTTAAAATTAAAAAAAATAAATAAATCAGATAAGATAATCTAAAATCTAAAGCTAAAATAAATTCAGTAGTGGGAAAAGAGGAAGATAAAATTGTGAATTTAACCTGCTTGTGCATAAGCCTGTTCAAACAACCAGGTCTTCAAAGCTTTTTTAAAAGTGCCAACATTTGTTTCCTGCCTTATGTCTAGTGGGAGGATGTTCCAATGTACTGGTCCTGCCAGAGAAAGGGCTCTTTCTCTGACTGAAGTAAGATGTGGTAATTTAGGTGATGGGATTGTTAATAAGGCCTTTCCTGATGACCTTAAATTTCTTTGTGGAGTATGTATATGCAACGATGCATTAAACCATTCATAGTTATTGCCATATATAGATTTTTTAATTAATGTCAGGCTTTTATATAAGATGCGAGATTGGACAGGTAACCAATGGAGTTCCATCAGTACTGGTGTGATATGGTCGTACTTTCTTTTGTTGGTAAGTAAATGTGCTGCTGCATTCTGTAACAGCTGTAAAGGTCGAATCGTTACTGCTGGAAGACCCAACAACATAGCGTTACAGTAATCCAATTTAGACAGTAAAAGTGCCTGTAGCACGTGCGAAAATCATTAGCATGTAAATATGGCTTTAGTTTTTTCAAAATTTGTAATTTATAAAAGCCATCCTTTACGGTGGTCTTAATAAAAGATCTCATATTTAATTCAGTGTCTAAGATACATCCCAGGTCTGTAACCTCTTGTTTTACATTAAAACTTGGGTGAGAATTAATGTCATTAAGAACTTTTTCTGTCTTTTTATTATTTATGTACAAAATTTCTATTTTCAAATTGTTTAGTGAGAGGGACATATGTATAAGCAGCTGTTTTATAGTTGATAAGTATATTTCCCAAAGTTTCAGGGTTGATTGTAATGAATCCTTTATAGGCAAAAAGATTTGTACGTCATCGGCGTACAAAAAATATACTAAGCCTAACCCAGATAGAAGTTTGCAAAGAGGAGCCATATAAATATTGAACAACGTTGGTGATAAGAGCCCTGAGGGACCCCCAAAGATAAATTAACTGATTCAGATTCTGTCAGACCCCATTTTACTTTAAATGATCTATTACTAAGATATGATTTGAACCAAGATAAAGTTGACTCTATAAGTCCAATTTCCTGTAGTCTTGTAAGTAGACTTTCATGATTGACAGTGTCAAATGCCGCCGATTTATCCAACAGAATTAATAGATATGAATTACTATGATCCAATCCTCTTAGGATTGTATCTGAAAGTGATAGCAGTAATGTTTCTGTGCTATGTAATTTATGAAAGCCCATTTGTAAAGGGTATAATAACTGATTATCTTCCAAATATTCAGTCAGTTGGCGATTAACTACTTTTTCTAAAAGTTTGGCAAGAAATGGAAGTGTAGAAATAGGGTGATAGTTTATCAAATTATCAGGATCGAAACTGCTTTTCTTTAAGATTGGTTTAACTACCGCACATTTTAAGGAGTCGGGAAAGATTCCTTCTTTCAAAGAGAGATTGACAATATCTGCCAGGGATCGCACTAGAATATCTGGTACAGATTGAAGCAGTTTTATAGAAATAGCATCCTGTGGATGGCTAGCCAGATTCATTTTTTTTTAAGATACTGTGAATTTCTATTGAAGATACCAACTCAAATGAAGACCATTTGAGACTTCTTGCTTTGATGACAAATTAAAGCTATTTAAAAGTGTTTCTATCTTATCCTTAAAAAAGATGGCAAACTCATTGGGGTTATGGTCTGATCGAACTGTTTACCTTGTGGTAAACACCTTATGATAGTGATAACACACAGTGTTTTCAAAACTGTGTGATATTTAACCCCAAATATCGCCAGGTAATTTCATGTAAATAAAATAAGATAACTGGCCTGAAAAATTGAAAGCTGCATTATTTTATTGAAAGTTACAGATAGCTACAACTCGGGAGCTGTAGCTATCTTTCCCTTAGAGCATCAGGATGCTAATACGCTCCTGAGGCTGTGATTTAAAGGGTCATATCAGCCCAATCCAACCTTTCCCAACATGTGAAAAACCCTGCTGGAGGCCTTGTGAGACCCCTGCCGTCTCTAGAAGTGGCCCCTACACATTAAAAGTAAAATTACAAATGATAAAAAGTCATATAGTGAAGGACCTCCCCCTTCACAGCCACCACCCCTTTAAAAATTAGGCCCCCTAAATTCAACCCAGACCCCCCCCCCTTCCCCTTAGGCACCTGGACACTTCATCTCCTCCAGCCTGCCCCCTCTTGGTCATACCTAGAGTTTCCCTGGTGATCTAGTGTGGTCTGGAGTGGCCCCTAAACTCTGGGCCCTGCGCCATCTGCCAAAAAATGGAGGAGGCCATCAGTATTACTACTTTTGCCCCTATCAAATGTTGGGGAGCTTGGATTGGACCACTCTGGCCCTTTAATTATATGGTTCAGTGCTGCTTTTGGAGCCTTTTATCCTGTGATATTTTTCCCTATGGCATTTTACTAAGCTTTGCAGCTTAGTGACCCCTGAGAACATAAGCTCTCTGGGGATATGGAAATATCTACAGGACCTGAATGAAATCTGCTCTGGAACCAAGAAAGCAGAATGGGGTAGATTTTATAAATGTATGCACAGGCGTACTTTTGTTCGTGCACCAGGCGCAAACAAAAGTATGCTGGATTTTATAAGATACGCGCGTAGCCGCGCGTATCTTATAAAATCCGGGGTCGGCGCTCGCAAGGGGGTGCACAAAATCGGAGCGGCCTCAGAGGGAACTTTCCTTCCACCTTCCCTCACCTTCCCCTCCCTAACCCACCCCCCGGCCCTATCTAAACCCCCCCCCCTATCTTTGTTGGCAGATTTACGCCTGCCAGCGAGCTGCTGGCACGCTATCACCCGACCCGGGGGCTGGTCCAGAGACCTCAACCACGCCCCCGGGCCAGCGCCACGCCCCTGGGCCCGCCCCCGAAATGCCGCATCACTCCTGGCCTGCCCCCGAAACGCCGCTTCACTCGCGGCACGCCCCCCGACACGCCCCCGACATGCCCCTCCATGCAAGCCCCGGGACTTATGCGCATCCCAGGTCTTGCGCGCACCACTGAGCTTATGCAAAATAGGTTCGGCGCACGCAGGGGTGTTTGGGATAGGTTTTCGGGGGGTACTCGCGTATCATATGCTCGTACCCCTTTGAAAATCTACCCCAGTACAAATGAAAAATATTATTATTACATGAGTCACCATTATGAGGTGATTGCAAGCTGTACAGAACTTAGCACAACAAGGAAGATATCTGGACAATTAATCACAAATGCATAAACAAGGAAAATACTTTTGACTTTTTCTACCCAGGTCCTGATGACCATAGAAACATAGAAATGATGACAGAAAAGGACAAAATGGTCTATCCAATCTGCCCAGCAAGCTTCTTAAAGTAGTAACTGCCACTCCATGCAGTTATTCCCAAGCCTTATAATTACCCATAAAAATGGCAGCTAGCAACATTTTTACTGGGTGATGAGCTTTTTTAACAATTCAGACAGTGCTCTTGATGTGCTTTGCTTATGGACTTTGCCGTAGAAGCAGTCCTGTGATTTTTCCTTTTTCCATGGAAATCAGGGCCCTTGGTTGTCGTCTGAATCCAACTCCTATATTCCCCCTGCTGTCTAAGTGGGGACCAATGCTGCAGTTGCATTACAGCATATTGGCTAAGAGTAGTAATCTCCATGCCTTCTGCTAAGGGTAATAATCTCTGCACCAGCTCGCGTTTATCATTAATTTTAGCCAACTACAGCTGGACAATGAAGTCTTATAAATCAGGGCAGTGCCCCGGTCAAGAGATTTGTCCAATCCAGTGCCTATGAACTTGCAAACCAATGAGATACATCCAGAAACATGCACCACTACCACTCATAAACTAGATATCCATGATGAGCAGATAAGCTGCATTCACAATGACAACATGTAAAATTACAAGCACAGGAGCTCAAAACAGGAAAATCACAACAGGCAACAGGAAGTGCTGAGAGCAAATGCAATAAGAGAGGGTCCTGACAGCACTGATACATGCCCAGCTAAGAACTAAATTGCTAATAAATTCTAAAGCAGATAATGGAAGTCCTATATGGTGTTAGTATTTCTGTTTAGGGTTATCTGACTAGCCATTCCGGGCGAGTAATGTGCTAGGTTTGTATTTACGTTTGGCAGCTCGCAGGACATCACCAAGGGTTGCCTGACTCACCCCAGGACGCAGCACGAACACTGCCAGCATCCAGGCCCCAATGGGCGCAGCTTGAGATGATGCCTCATCGCTTCTCCTATAGCCCTCTTAGACATTTAAAGGGCCAAGGTGGGAACCCAACCTCGGCACCCTTTGATGTCATATTGGGCCCTCCAGTACATAAATCTCCCTTGGAATGGCAACAGGCATCTCAGCAATGGGTCTCCTACCTAGCAGTGCATATTGCCAGTGTGCCTGATTCCTTCCCTTCCAGCCCTGCCTCCCAGTGCAGCCTCATCCCACCTCGTCTTCCTTACTCGTCCTGACCAGTGTCTTCAGCATGTCTTTGTTTATCCTTGGCTTGCCTCTTTGGAATTTGATCCTTGCTTGGACCAAACTACAATTGTCTACCACCTGGACCTCACCTCTTGCTTGGACGTGACCATGATTGCCTGCTGCCTGGACCTGACCCCTCGCTTGGACTTGATCACAATTACCTGCCACTTGGATCTGACCCCCTTGCCTGGATCTGGCTACTCTTGCTAGAGTCTCTGGACTCTAGTTATCACTACCACCCTAGGGACCCATCTAAGTCTTGCCGGCCACCAGAACCCATGGGCTCAACCTGCAGAGGAGGCAGCAGCCAGCGTAGGCCTTGGGAGTTGGCCCTTGAGGCTGTGTCAACTATGCTGCAGCACTAAGGGCTCATATACCTACTACCCTTTACAATTTGTTGCATTGGATAATGTACCATATAAAAAAGGCCTATATAGTAAAGTGAGCTGCTGCATTAAAAGTTCTGTGTAATCTAGTTTACATACATTAGTTTGCTCACAAAGGGACCAATGTAATAAGCTGTGCTGACTATGGTACAGTTTTTAACCCACATATAAGTGAAGAGTTTTCTCTGCTAAAATAACTTTGGTATATTTTAGTTTATAAAATAAATGCTAAAACCCACACTAGGATTAGCTCGTCTACATGCAAACTGCAGGGTACTGAGCTTATTAGCTATTACCCTAAAATGCAGGAAGGCAAACTAAAAATGGGACTTTGTGCCCATCTTTTTACTGCAGGAAATTTAGCTCCTGACTCGGTACACTACCAGGTCGATTTTAAAACTAGCATGCATGCGTCCCTACATAAGCATATTGGCGCATGAGCGAGGATACGCTATAATTTTTAATGTATGTTTTAAAATGCACCAACCATGCGTAAGTATGCCCCTAATTTTAAGAGGTTACTAGAGCACAGCTAGCGCACGTGTGTCTTCAACAGGACCTTGTCAGCTTTTATGCGTACATGTCAGCAATTTTAAAACAAGCTAGCGTGAGGCACACTCCCAGTTTTCTAATCAGTCCAACAGTTTGTCCAGTTAATAACGAGGTCTTTCAGACCCTTTGGTTTCTTCATCCTGCATGCTTGCTGTCCAGTTGACGCAACCTCTCACCCTTTCCCATAAGCCCTAAAACCTGAGATCTACAGACTTGCTCCTCATCAGGAGCAGCAGTAAAGTTATGCGGATATCTAGGGTACGCGCACTGTGGGTTTCATTTTTAAAATTCAGAGTTCCGCGCGTAACCTTGGCCCCACCCCAGAACGCCCATGCCCCTGCCATTCCCTGTCCCTTTTCCACCCCCTTGTTCCTCTTGCATGCACAAATACATATGCCTGCATTTGGCAGCTTTGTAAAATCCACATTGCTGACATGCAGCCCACATATGCAAATATGTGGGCATTTCTGTGTGAGCAATGCTTTTAAAATCAACCTATAAAGGTAGAAGTGGAACGGCAATAGATTTCTGTGTTCCTCCAGATCAATGTCTTGCTGCTTGTTCTAGCCCTGGCTCCGGATCACGTGGCCACATTTGGCAGAGCCAGTGGTGGCAGAAGAGAATCCCCCTTCCCATGTGCTGATCAGAATAGGGTCCAGCCATGGCTGGGTGTTAAAGACCTGAGAAGTGAGTCACCCACTTAGGAAATAGCTTAGAGGAACACAATTAAAAGCAAAGACACTAACTCAATGTTGCATTCTATTGTGCAAGAAAATAAAAAATAAACAGAAAAAAAAAATCTTTGTTAAGGGCGATGGTCTGAAACCTGTGTACTCAGCACATTAGCACAAAACTGTGGGAGACATTTCTCCATTTGGGTAGATTTGCAGTTTTAATGGCATGCAAAACACCGTGAGTAAGAAAAAAAAATGTGCATTATGGGGCGGATTTTCAGAGCCCTGCTCGCGTAAATCCGCCCAAAACCGGGCGGATTTACGCGAGCAGGGCCCTGCGCGCCGGGAAGCCTATTTTACATAGGCCTCCCGGCGCGCGCAGAGCCCCGGGACTCGCGTAAGTCCCGGGGTTCTCGGAGGGGGGCGTGCCGGGGGCGTGTCGGGGGGCGGGCCCGGTCGTCGCGGCGTTCCGGGGGCGTGTCGGCAGCGTTTTGGGGGCGGGTATGGGGGCGTGGCTACGGCCCGGGGGCGTGGCCGCGCCCTCCGTACCCGCCCCCAGGTCGCGGCCCGGCGCGCAGCAGGCCCGCTGGCGCGCGGGGATTTACGTCTCCCTCCGGGAGGCGTAAATCCCCCGACATAGGTAAGGGGGGGGTGTAGACAGGGCCGGGTGGGTGGGTTAGGTAGGGGAAGGGAGGGTAAGGTGAGGGGAGGGCAAAGGAAAGTTCCCTCCGAGGCCGCTCCGATTTCGGAGCGGCCTTGGAGGGAACGGGGGGAGGCAGCGCGGCTCGGCGCGCGCAGGCTATACAAAATCGATAGCCTTGCGCGCGCCGATCCAGGATTTTAGTGGATACGCGCGGCTCCGCGCGTATCTACTAAAATCCAGCGTACTTTTGCTTGAGTCTGATGCGCAAGCAAAAGTAGGCTGATCGCGCTTCTTTTAAAATCTACCCCTATCTATTTAGCATGCTTTTTTAAAATCATAGCGCATTTGCATGCCATTAGCTTACTGGATCCCACGGGGCCATGGGTTTCTGGCACATGAGTAAAATAAAACTCATGCTAAAATCTTGGTATGATTTTAGTGAGAGTTATATTACATCAGCTCCAAAGCCTATGCTAATGAGCTGCAAAACTATGCAAAGCAGCTCATTACCTATTAGCACATAGAAAAATAATGCACAATGATTTGCAAAAGTGAACACAGACCTGTTAGTGCAAAACACTTAACCATGCTACAGTTTTCAGAATGAAGTCCATGTTAATGCACTAAATTTAACACTAGTAAATTAACAGAAAACATACTTTCATGTCATTAACATGGGCCATTAGTTCAAGCCAATTATCAAGCATTAACAGTTGATGTTAATACAGTTTAGTACACTGGCGTAAGACTGAAATAATAATAATATAGTGAGATGCTATATGTAGTGCCCCCCTCAGATAACAGAGATACTCTTTCCAAGGGAGAGGGGATTATAGAAGAAGACTGAACCCCACCTGCACCCGGGGGAAGCACTGGACAGGGTGGGAGTTGTGGGTGTGTTAGCACTGGGGGTAGATAAATCTGATGCCTCCCGCCACCCCCCATTTCCTTAGTCTGCATTTGGTTCTTTCTCCCTGGGTCCTTTCTTTTCAACCCCACTCCTGGAACGGGGTATAGCAGGAAAACGTGACACATTGTGCCCTTTACTGTAGGCCGGTAACACAGTCAGTAACAGGGACAGAAGTGAAAGGGGAAACAGAGCTCAGATTAACAGAAATAAACAGCAGTGTAACCAGTAGGGATGTGAATCCTTTTTTGCCGATTTTAAAAAAATCATCCGATATTTTTTAAATCGTCAAAAATTGTTAGCGTGCGCGATACAATACAAATTCCCCCGATTTATCGTGAAAAATCGTTAATCGGGTACGGGAGTTATTTGGGGGGAGGGCGGGAAAACCGGCACACCAAAACAACCCCTAAACCCACCCCGACCCTTTAAAACGAATCCCTTACCCTCCCGAACCCCCCCCCCCCAATGTTTTAAATTACCTGATGGTCCAGCGGGGGGGTCCCGGTGCGATCTCCCACTCTCGGGCCATCGGCGCCATTTTGGATGCCACTAATAAAAATGGTGCCGATGGCCCGATAAAAAAAAAAAAACCACCCGACCCTTTAAAACTGACCCCTTAGCCTCCCCCACCCTCCCGACCCCCCCAAAACCTTTTAAAATTACCTGGTGGTCCAGGGGGGGCACGGGGAGCGATCTCCTGCTCTCAGGCCATTGGCTGCCACTAATAAAAATGGCGCCGATGGCCCTTTGCCCTTACCATGTGACAGGGAAGCCGTGCCATTGGCCGGCCCCTGTCACATGGTAGGAGGACTGGATGGCCGGACATGGCCCGGTCATCTTTAAATATGGCACCAGCCAGCCAGTGCTCCTACCATGTGACAGGGGCCGGCCAATGGCACGGCTTCCCTGTCACATGGTAAGGGCAAAGGGCCATCGGCGCCATTTTTATTAACGCAGCCGATGGCCCGAGAGCGGGAGATTGCTCCCCGCACCCCCACTGGACCACCAGGTAATTTTAAAACCTTTTTTGGGGGTTCGGGAGGGTGGGGGAGGGTTTTTTTGTTATCAGATTGGGCGCAGCCAACAAAAAAAAAATTGAGCCGGATGATAAAAATTTTAAGATTTGAATCGGAACCGATCAGATTCCGGTTCCGATTCACATCTCTAGTAACCAGCACTGAAGCAGACACATCACTATAACAATGAACAGTTTAATTGTAGGTAGTTAGTGTTCTGAATCTGATATAGTAGTGGGTGGATCCCTGAGCCGATGACAGATGACCATGCTCTCGGGAGGATATCCCGAGAGGGACCACCGGCTAGGCTTGAGTATGGAGACAGACACACATTGTGTGTGTTTCCTTTATCAAATGTGTCTCTCCCCACTAGTGTTCTCTCAAAAGAATAACAGATCTGAGTCTGCAGGTCCCAGATTACAAAGGAGCTAGCCTCTGACCCTATAGCCTTTCTGAGGGAGTGGTATCTGTCTGTATAAAGAACACTGTCTGAAGGGCTCTCTAATGGAATAAACTCCTCACTTATCTTGCCCTCAGCTGAAGAAAATCCTGCTTCCACTCTGAGACCCTGGGGCAGATTTCATCTGGACACTCTCTTACCTGCTAGCTCTCCATTCAGCTCCCAGGATCACTCTCGGCCACAGCCCTCTAAGATACGGGCAAGCATTACAGAACAATGTGTTAGTCTTTATTTTTGTTAAGTTACTGTGCTTCCTAGGCAGTAGTTAACACTGTGCAGCTGGGTCCTCCAAACTGCAAGAGTATATGTCCCCATGCTGCAGTGGTAGACCAATAAAGTTATTTGAAGATTCTACAGGCCCTTCTACAAACTCTTTTATGTAAATCAGTTCACTTATCTGAGTCCAGCTTGATTGGGCTTTTGTAGGAGTTCTCTCAGGCACGTCTGCTTCTCTCTTCCTGCTAGTTATCTCTGTAGGACAACCCCACTACTCCTCTCAGCCCCCTCCAGCTCCATCCTCTCTTGGTCTCTCCTGCTGTCAGTCCAGTATCAATCTCTTGCTCCCAGTACTCGGTTCAGCTCTCTCTCAGAATTACTCTGACATTATCTATTACACCCAGCCAGGGAGAGAGAGAAAATGTTCCTTTTCTTCCTTACTTGGAATAGATCCTGGCAGCATTGTGCTTTTTGATCTCCTGTGTCAGCTCTGCTACATTATCATGAAGGAGAAGGGGTTTCCGTCTCCTAGTGGTTAACCCTGCAGCTGAATGGTCTTCTGCAGCAGCACAAGTCCTCTAATGGGGTTTAAATGAAATAGGATTTTTCTAATATATCTCTGCTCACAGCAAGGAAAGAAAACAGTGTCCAGCAGATCCAGGTAGTGCAATCTGGGGTGCTGTGGTTACCAGTCCAGCTTTTATCCAATGTTCCCGTGTTAACCATTTAATCGAAACATAAGGTAAGCTCATGGGGCAGGGACCCAAGTTAGAGACTCGACCACATACATGTGGGACAGCTCAGCAAGGGGAGGGAGGGAACGTATTTATCCATTTTGTAGCTATACTTAGACAAACTATGGCCAGCCAGTTTGTCTGTGGCTTTTCATTGCAACACTGGATATGCTGGGAGGATGGCAAACCTGTCTGTGTCTTCCTCTTGGCTCAAGTGGGGAACATTTTGGGGAATTCAAGTGAGCTCAAGAGGCAGAAGTGAGGATCAGAAAGAGGATGGAAGAACATTTGGGGGGGATTTTAAAAAAGGAGCAGATTGGGAGTGGTCTGACCAAATTTCAGTGCTGTTTTTATAGGCAGGGTTTTATTGGCAGGGGTGTCAGCTAACATGAATTATTTTAATCACTGCCTTTGATTTCTATATCATAAGGCTGGGGAAAATTGTATTTAGCAAAAGATAATACCAAGAAACAACACTATGGGCTTGATTTTTAGAAAGTATTTACACACTTAAAATTGGATTTTACCCATGTAAATGCACTTTACCCATGTAAATGGGCTTTTGAAAATTGTTACAATATATATCCTGGAATTGTCCATAGGATATTCACATGTGAGTGCACTTTATGCCCGTAAATGGCTTTTGAAAATTGCTATGACAGTATGAGACATTTGCACGCATAACTCTTTTGAAAATTACATCTTATTAGAACAGCATTTATGCACAGTAAGCTTTAATTAACCTTCCATTATTAATATATCCATCTAAAATTCGACAGCACAATGATCTTGTAAAACTGTATTAACCTTTGCCTGCATTGAGTATGATTATCAAAATCATAAATATTACGTGTGATATAACATATACAGTGTTAAATCTGCATGTGTTATCTGACTCAAATCAATAACACTGTTTGTCTGGATAGTTAAACAATAATACTTTTGTACAATACACTAGAAAGCTAATAATCTATCTCTGTTTTTCTAATGTTGCAATATATTTTAGATTAGATTCGAACAAGAAACTTTGTTTATCCTAATTCTAAAGAGTAAATAAAGGGTAATTTTCAAAGGAACTTCTGCAATAAAACACATTTATGCATAGAAGTGGTCTTTTATAAAATTGCCCACTCAATAAACGTAAGTACATACTGTATGTCATGTTCATGTGTAAATTTAGCAGGACTGAATGGAGAGATTCTTCGGGTGGTGCAGTTGGGGAGGGGGTGACTTACATGCATACCTTATCAAATCTAGCACTATCCATCTGTTTTCAGGAAAACTTTGTATGCACTAAACCCCAGTTTTAACTTGTGTGGGGTAATTTTGGTGAGTTAATTTTCAAAGCAGACTTGTGTGTTAATCCGCTTTGAAAGCTGGTATAAGAGATGCATTTTTGCTGACTTTTCTAGGGTTGGCTGTTTGAAAATTGCCCTCAAAAAACTATGCATGAGCATATGATTAGCAGCATACATAGGGACGTGTCTGATATTGTAAACATATACCTGTATGAGATTATGCTTCTGATTTATTTTCATTGGGTTTATTCAATTTAAGCTTAGAATGGCATGCTCTCAAATATTATTTAGAAAAAAGGAATATTAATGGGCAACAACTGTAGAGACTAATGATATAAAAATCCCTTCTAACAAACAATTGAGGAAGGAGATAATTTTTACACTTATAAAGTAAGAGAAAGATTATACAATTTATTAAACTCACAGAATAACATTTAAACTATGTCTTTTGTTCAATGAAAGAGAGAAAGTGCAACTTCTGCTATATTCAGTGACACTACTAGCTTTACTTGCTTGCACTGGAATAAACAGGAAAATGATTAAAAATGCAAATTTATATTCTGTTTATTGTCAGGAAATCTCTGCTAATAAAACTTGGGTGCATTCTTATATATCTGTACCTGATAGTGTGTCTTTCAGTAGTTTACACAAGGACACAATAACATGAATTTGTGCAACACTGATAAAAGGCTTTTCTGTGGTCTATTGTGAATTGTTGATAATTCATCACAAAATTTCAGCCTTTTAATTAGGGCTTCTATTATTTTGTTTATAAATTTTGGTGTTTATTTTGAAGTTAATTAGGATCTTTTTGAGGGTATAAAAATTGGTGTACTATATCTAGATGATATATTAATCTTCTCCAAAGACCTGAAGTCTCATCGCTCTCACATTCAAACCATGCTCCAACGTCTCAGAGACCATCATCTCTATGCTAAATTGGAGAAGTGCATTTTTTAACAACCCAGTCTCCCATTCTTAGGCTACATCATCTCCAACCATGGGTTCACCATGGACCCCAACATACTCCATGGTATTCGAGATTGGCCTCAACCAGTGGGCCTCCAAGCCCTACAAAGATTCCTCGGATTCACAAATTACTACTGAAACTTCAGCACCAATTACTCCACGCTGGCCGCTCCACTCACCACCATGACTAGGAAGGGATGTGACCTTTGAGTGTGGAGCCCCAAAGCCCAATCAGCCTTCCATGCCTTAAAGGAGGCCTTCTATACTGGTCCGTGTCTACATCACCCGGATCCTAACCGTCCCTTCATCGTCGAAGTTGATGCATCTGCCATCGGAGCAGGAGTAGTCTTGAGTCAATACTCCACCAAGGGAACACTAGTGCCATGTTCCTTCTATTCACATAAATTCTCCTCCACAGAATAAAATTATACCAGAGGTGACTGAACTCCTGGCAGTGAAACTTGCCCTCCAGAAATGGCGGCCCTGGCTTAAAGGGGTGCAACACAAATTCACAATCTTTACTGACTATAACAATCTTGAACACCTAAAGGAGCCCCAGTTACTTAACCGAAGACAAGTCCATTGGGCTCTGTTCTTTGAGCGCTTCAATTTCGAACTCCACTATCGCCCAGCGGTGAAAAATCTCTGTGCGGATGTGCTCTCTTGCTTCGTCGAGCCAGAAGACACACCCGAGATTCCCAGGCACGTTATTGATCCAGCTTGCAAATCTATTGCAGTCACCACCACTGTAAAGATGGTGGTCCCCGCTGTCTCAGTGAGTGTGTGCCCCGGCTGAGCTTGGACTCTTGAGATGCTCCAAAGGCACTATTGGTGGCATGGTATGGTAAAGGACTCCTGTGAATATATGGACTCCAGCCTGGTTGCGCACAGCAAAAACCCCCAACTGGTCACCCATGGGGGTTTCTCCAACCACTTCCTGCGTCCACCGAGCCCTGGTCAAGTCTCTCCACAGATTTCATCTTGGATCTTCCTCCTTCAAAAGGAAATACTATAATCTGGGTCATCATTGACCGCTTCTCAAAAATGGCCCACTTTGTCCCCTTACCTGCACTTCCGTTGGTTCCAGAGTTAGCTCGACTCTTCTTGACCCACGTATTTCATTTACATGGACTACCACAAGAAATTGTCTCCGATCATGGTCCCCAATTTGCTGCTAAATATTAGAGGTCTCTATGCAAAAAGGTTCAATATTACATTAAACTTAACATCAGCCTATCATCCGCAAGCAAATGGCCAGGCCGAAAGGACTAATCGCTCTTTGAAGACCTTCCTACGATCAAATGTCAACAACCAGCAAGATAACTGGGCTGACCTCCTGCATGGGCAGAACTATCCCATAATACTCATATTGACTCTGCCACAGAACTTTCACCTTTTACGGTGGTCTTCGGCCATCAACCACGCCTACCCCTGCCAGTTCCACTCAGTGTACCCTCACCTGCAGCCCAATCTACAGCTCAAACTATACGTTGGCTCTGGAACCAAGTAAGGGAAAGACACTGCCAAGCAGCTGACCGGGCCAAATGCTTCACAGACACCCATCGTCAGACCGCACCCCTGTTCCGGCCAGGCCAGAAAGTCTGGCTCAGCACCAAGCACATCCAGCTATGATTGCCGACCCAACGGCTAGCCCCCAAGTTTATCAGTCCTTTCCCCATCCTTTGACGCATAGGAGCAGTCACCTATCAACACCAACCACGTAGGGAGGAGGGAGGAAGAATTGCCTAGTGGTTAGAGCAGTGGGCTATGAACCAGGAGACCAGCATTCGAGTCCCACTGTCGCTCCTTGTGACCTTGGGCAAGTCACTTTACCCTCCATTGCCTCAGGTACAAAACTTAGATTGTAAGCCCTCTGGGGATAGGGAAATACCTACAGTACCCGAATGTAAACTGATGTGATATCTCAGATCGAATGTCGGTATATAAAAATAATAAATAAATAAAAACTTCCAGCTTCCATGGGAATTCACAACACATTCCGTGTGTCACTACTTAAACCCTTGGTTCTATCCTGGCCTTCTCGAAAACCTCCTCCACCTACGCAACATGCACCAGAACCAGAGCATATCCTGCAAGTCAAAGAGGTCCTGGATGTACGACGCCAGCGAGGCCACTGTCGTGGGAGGGCTTCGGTTCAGAAGAACTCCTGGGAGCCCTCCCACTACATTCTGGATAAAACACTACTCCAGGACTTCCACCACAACCATCTTGAGAGACCCAGGCCAATAAGGGAGAGGCCTAGAAGGCGGGGGGGGGGGGGGGTACTGTTGCGTGTCCCGTCCGCGCTAGGCCCGCGCCTGGGCCTGCTCACCTTGCTCCTGTGCCGTCGGGCCCTGGGTCGTCCTCTCTTGCTGCCACTGCCAGTGCCTCCTGTCCGTGGCGCTCCGTGGTGACGTCTCCCAGCCCTCCACTTTGGGCCTAGCTCCATGCCAGGGCACGACGACCTCTCCAGCGCCGACCCCACCCCTAGGCACGTGCGTGTGGACCACCCGACTCTTTAAAGGACCAAGGGCAGGAACCAGCTCTGCTGTGCAGCCCGATGATGTCACGTAGACTTTGTATATAAGCGAGGCCCTGTCCCGCAGGGTCGACACCAAGGTCTTCTTAATCCAGTATCTCCTTGTTCCAGCATCTCCTCATTCTAGCATCTCCCTGTTCCTGAGTCTCCATGTGTTCCTGCATCCTTCCCAGGTAGTACCCATACGGACTGATCTCAGGTACTGACCTCTGCCTGCCTGACCATCCTCTTGTCTGCTGCCTGGAACTGACCTCTGCCTGCCTGACCATTCTCTTGCCTGACCTCGCTTGTCTTGACTACGGGCGGACTGACCTTGGTATTGACCCCTGCTTCGGCTGACCACTTCTGGACTGATACTCTGGCTTTTACCCTTGTGCTTCACTCGGACACTCTCTTCTGGCCTACTGTGACTACCAGACCAACCTGCTGGGAATCCACTCGTAGCTTCCACCCGACTAATCCCGCAGGCACTGCCTGTCTCGCCCAGAGAACCTTCCTGAACTGTGACCTCCCTGAGGTCTCCAGAGCTTCCAGTTCAGGTCTAGTCCATCCTATCTGCGTCAGCCATGCACCCTTGCTCGTGGTGGGCGCATCCCTCTGCTACCTCTCCAGGAGACCATCTGAGGCCCACCTAAGTCCAGGCGGTCCGGGTACCCAAAGGCTCAACCTGCGGAAACCCCGGACTGTTATCGATGAAGCTCCAGCTAGCCTCTTCCTCATGTACTCGGCCTCCTGGTATGGCTCTCTGATTCCGACCAGAAAGCCATACCAATCCTGTCCAGGCCAAGGGTCCACCTCCAGCACAACAAAAGGCTGGCAAAAGCCGTTTTGAAAAATGGTGCCAACTGGGTCAGTGAGCAGAGGGGTTGTTTCCGGGCCCTACTACACCACCAGGCAGGATTTGGTGAGTCTGGGGGAGTCAGGAGGTAGGCTAGGGTGGGAATGGGGGGAGCAGTTTCTCGGTGGGAATGGACTGGTGTATGGGGGTGAGGCATGTGACCAGGGTTTTATTTTTAAAAATATTACTTATTCTGGGGAAACACCCATATCCAAGGGTGGTAGGGATGGGGACACCTAGTCTCTGGATATCACCAAGGTCTTACTTGGGTTTTTCTGTCTTTTCATTTGCGAAATGTTTAGCTTTTTTTTAGTTTCTTTTCTTTTTCATTTTATTTTTTAGGTATTGGGAAATAGCAAGCACTATTTGCAAACAGCATGCACTATTTTCCGATCATCAGGCAAATTGCTCTTGTCCATGCATTTCTCCTCTACCATAACTTCAAACTCTGTGCTTTCTTTTTTGCTGGACCATATGCTTAGAATAGACTTCTTGAGTTGGTACATAATGCTCCCTCTCTGACCTTATTCAACTCCACTTTAAAAATCACCTTTTAGAAGCTGCCTTGAAGTCTTAACTTCTGGTTCTCCTAATCATAAGCTTCGTTGATTTTAACCATGAAATAACATTTTCAAATTACCAAAATCTCTTTTTTTTTCTGTAGGTTTGTCTTGACTAAATCATAAGCTTCCCACCCCTGTACTTCTGTCCTCTTTCCATTGGCTCTGGTGCTCACCACTAGGAAAAGCTGTGCAGTGAAACCAGCAACAGGAGGAAGAGAATGGAGGTTCATCATCTGCTGAAACTTGTGCAGCTATGGAAGTGTAGGCACAGGAAAAGGCAGAATGGAAGGAAAGGCAGACATTTGCTCAGGAGCAAATGATTTGAAGTAAAGAATCTCAACAGGTAAGTTTTGACCATTGTCATAGATAGGATGTCATAGACAGTCATAGACATGGACTTAATAGAACTTTTGTCTCACCCACCATGGTAGATCTTATGTTCATTGGCAGGCAAGTGGAGAGGTGAGAGTACTATGGACAGTGAGGTGTGTTTTTTTCAGTGTTTATCCAAAAAACCTATTTTGGTTTGGGGTTTTCTTGCATCAAAGTGTTTTATCAATGTTTGTTGGCTAAAACCCCAAAATAGAGGTTCTACTTATTATGCAATTAGGATATTAAATATTCTTTTGCTTAAGAAAATAAAAGTGGTATGTTTATTTCTGGGTTTACAAGCATTTTTTGTTGGATGCAGTGTGGGACAGAACCATGTTTCTCAGATCTACTCCTCACAGCCCTCACGCTTCATTCCCCAAAGAGGTCTGGTTTTCAGGAAATCCACAACGAATAATCATTTAGCATATTTGGACTGTGAAGCAGGTTTACTTGCATACTGTGATTATTGCAAAATCCATGAAATCTTTGGGGGAGGAGAAGCATGAAGTTTGGATTTGAGATTCAGAGGTATAGAAGATTGAACCAGAATAATGAGAAACAGGCTGGTGGGAAAGTGACAACATAAATATAGTCTTTTGGCCACCAGGCAGACAAATGTTTATCTATGCATCATGTTTTTGTGACAAGTTGATTCCATATGCCATTCCTTTCCTCTCCTCGCTGCCATACCCGCCCCTAACATAATTTTGTTTAAAATTATGCAGAAAGAGATTTCTGCTTGCAATTCATATGTATGATACATTTTTTTTCCAAGCAGTGTTCACTGCTTTGGGTGAACCTTTCTAGCCAGAATTGTGGTATAAAAATGTGTGGGGACTGGAAGGTTTGGTTTACCTAGAAAAACAGGAGTGAATTTTCAAAGGGGTTCTGCATGTAGAAACAGCATATATTTATGCACATAAGTAGTATGTATGGATATATATGCTTATAAACATCACGAGTGGGTGCATGTTTTAGGTTTTCTATGAACATTTTACCAGGCAATAAAAGGGGCAGTAGGGGCATCCTGCAGTGGGGTTCTGAAGTATGCATGGTAATTGCTATTTTGTAAAAGGTAATACACATTTACATTGCCAAACTTGTTTGTACAGTTCTAAGCTTCTAATTGACTCACCCAAGTGAAATTGGGACTTGGTTATCTGCAGCTTTTGGGTGCAAGGTCTAGGAGAATTGGTCGGGACTCAGGATGAAGTACATCTGTCCAGGTGGGTTTTCAGAATTGCCACGAAGAATATGCATGAGAGAGATCTGCATACATTGGATGTTCCATGTGTGCAAATCTATTTCATGCATATTCATTACAAAAATTCAGAAAATCTGACTGCTTAGGTGTGCTTCCAGGAGAGGTTGGGAAACACTGTGCTAGAGGGTCTAGGGGAACAGGAGAAGGAAAGGGTGCTGAAGGTACTGGCAAACTGGCAGGGCTGGTGAAAGAGTATTAGGTACTTTGCACCCCCCCCCCCCATCCCCATCTCCATCCACAGTCCCATCCTCAACTCCTCCCCTGGCCCACCCCACACACAAGTAAAAAGTATGCATTTATAATTGATTGTATATGAAAAAGGACATTTAAAATATAATTTTCTGAGGAAAATATCATGTACAGCAGTGCATGTAAATATAATATACATATTGTTTGTCAACCAGAAATCTCTACTAAAGGGCAAAAAAGACTCTTGGATCCCATATGGTATTAGGGCTATTGTAACAAATGTTGGATGTGGGCTTGTTACTCAAAGACATGAATAATCTGAATTACAATTACAATATAGTAAATCTCCCATACCAAAACAGCACTAACTGCCAGCATTCAAATAGTAACAACCCAACCCTTGAAAAGATAACACTGTAAATATTACACCAGGTCCTAAAACACCAATACATTTTCAGTTAAGAAAGCAGTAAAAGCCTATCTGCTATAGAGCCCTACACAGAAATTAGATGCTAGCAGAATACTTAAAAGTTCAATCATGCACGCATAACACAGACTATCACCAAATACAAAATGAAGACCATAACGTAAAAACTAAAAATGTGCAAAAACTGAACTGCAAACCACAAAAATAGACTCTGTATGTAGCACAGCAAAAGAAAAACAGAAACGTTGCCATTCTTCATAAAATATCAAATAAAATCTAGAAATATAAAACATCAATAATAGAAAAATTATAGTAATAAAGAATATTTTACAATAGCTGACAAATAGAATGACATCCAATAATTAAAAATTCATACAAATTTAAAATTTTTTTTCAAATTCCCAAAAAAATATTGAACAACAGCAGACATATAAAATAATTACCAATGATTGAAATAACAAGTTTAAGAAAAATCAATCACTCTATACCCAAGAACGTTTGATTTCCAGATGCCCTGAGCTTGTCATAGATTAACTGATGGGGTGAAGATGGGGAAGGGGTGTTGCACACAAAGTCTCTCTCATACACACACACACACACACACATATATACCTGACCACTCTCTCGTTCTCACACACAAACACACATGCTCTCTCACTCATACACACACATACACATGGTCTCTCAGATCCTCTCTCCCTCACAGACACACATACCCTCAAACACTCATAAGGGCCCTATTTCTCTCTTTCACGCACATTTACACACACATACAGGCTCCCTCTCTCACAAACAATTATACTCTCACTCCCTTACGTACATATGCAATCTCTCTCACACACAAACAGACATACAAACAACATACTCTCTCACTCATGCACACACATATCCTATCTACCTCATACACCCCAACATATACACCCTCATTTACTCATACAGGCCCCATTTCTCTCTTTCACACACACACACACACACACACACAGAGTTACTTGTCTCATTCATACACATACCCTCACACAGGATCCCTCTATCTCATTCACACACACATATATACTCATACAGGTTCTCTCACAAACAATTATACTCTCTCTCCCTCATCTAAACATGCAATCTCTCACACACACAGAATCCCTCTCTCTCTCTCACATACACACACCCACTCTCACTCACTCATAACAAATACTTTCTCTCTTACTCACATAAGTTCTCATTTTGGGCATCTCTATCTTCTGCTGTTGCAGGTGAGATGGATTCCACCAGCAGCTCTCATGGTCCTCTCATTTCTGTGTCTTTGACCATGAGTGGGATGCACTATATCTGCAGCTTTTCCAGGCCTCTTCTCTGTGTCTTCAACTGAGGGCATGATGGGCTCTGCCCACGGTACCACCAGGCATAATCTTTGGAGTGGTATGAGATCCGCTTGTGGCCTGCCAGGCCTCTCTTCTAATCTTTGGCCATGAACGGGATGGGTTGCACTTGTAGCCTCACTGGGCAAAATCTTCGGACATGAGCAGGATGTGTTTCACTCATGGTCCCCACCAGGCCTCTCGGCCAATCTTTGGCTATGAATGAGATGGGTTCTGCTCCAAGCCTCACTGGGCTTCTCTTCTAATCTTTAGCCTTAAGAGGGATAGGCTCCGCCATTGGGCCTATCGTTGGCTGCAAGCGGGATGAGCTCCATTCTCGTGGCCCCACTTGGTTGCTCTACCCTCTCTCTTCAGCTGTTGGCCAGGGGCTTGCACTGGTGATTTTGACGTCACTAATGGTTGGTGCTCCAGGCAACAGCCCAGTTTTCCTAATAAATGCACCAGCCCTGCAAACTGGTGATTTCAAGTACTTGCACACAATGTGGGTAGTTGAAAGTCTACATCAACCCCCTCCCTACCCCCCTCCCTCACCCTCTCCCCAATAACACAGGCTCACGCAGCTTAACGTTTGATAAGTTTTATTGGATGGATAAATAAATGGCCGCAGCTCTTATAAATACAGTAACAGCAAAACACAATACAGCAACAAGCCACAATAGCATAATAATATAACTTGTATAACTTCATTAACTTAACCACTGAATTAGCTCCTTGGTGACCAGCGGTACCCCTTGCAAGGAAGTGCTAAGCTCCTCATTTTCTGAGGCTTGTGCACCGCCCCCCCGGCCATAGAAGCCACAGTGTTATTTGCCTGGGACCTGACCATAAAAGTCAGAGTCGTTTGGTCTAAGTGCCTCAGTGCTCCCTCACCCTCTTGGCCATCAAAGCGTCGAGGATCTGTGTGGGTCCTGTTGGGACTCTGGCCCAGACAAGGCCGCCTGCTTCAGTTCTCTGGGGCCGCTGGCCCCAGGGCCATCCCCTACTTAACCTATATGCGGGGGTGTGACTAGGCTGGTCACCGCGCCACGGTTCCCGGTAGCGATATCGCTTACCGGGAGTCCCCCAGCAACAAATGACCGGTAGGGAAAAAAGCGTAGAGGATAAAAACAGCACAAGAACCTGCGCCGGCGTTGCCTGGTGGAAAAGGGGGCCGCTCAAGCCGCGCGTCCCCTTTTCAACCAGGGGAATGCCCGGCAGGCCAAGCCCTACTCCCTGCCCCCCGAACCCACCCTGCCTTGCCTTCTCTGCCTCCATTGTGCCCTACTCCCTCCAATGGAGTCGTGGGCTCTTAATTCATAAAATACATACCTCTGCTTTTAATTCTATTTGTGCAGTGTGACAATTATTTAATGCATAAAATATATGACATATGTTTATAAAAGGGTAGGAAAAGTATGCATTTTCTTACATTGGAAAGTTTTTTTCATACTGAAACAAATGTGTGTGTACTTTCGGAGTAGAAATTTGCGGTATTTTATAACTGTGCAGCTGCTCCCACACAAATGCTGTATTGTGGATAGGTTTGAAAGTTGGGATCACAGCATGATGATAAATGACTGTAAAGAACATCTAATCTATCCATTTTACGTCTAGTTGATAATGCCATATACTCCACTTGCCCTGTCGTTCTCCCGTCAGCAATAAAGCATCCTCTGCACCAATCCCACATTCTAAAACATTGTCACCACTTCTCTTCCCACTATCTCTAGTGGGAAGCAGCTCCACATATCCCCCATCCCCTTGCAAAGAAACACGTTGTAATAATATTCCCTTAGTCTACCTCCTTATACTGTCATATAATGATCTCTCGTTCTACAGTTTTCTTCATACTGAAAAGAGTTTGCTTCTTGTGCATTATTTACACCTGTCAGGTATTTGAATGTCTCTTTCACATCTCTCCATTTCTTTCCTCTCCCCTAGGGCATATATATTTAGAAATTTAAAAGTCTTGCCTCGTTGGACTTTTGAGGCAAACCCTGAAACGTTTTGGTAGCCTTTTCTGGACTGCCTCTACTTTCTCTATATTCTTTTGGAGATATGACCTTCAGCAATGGAAACACTAGGTCTCACCAACAAACTAGAAGCATTAGCCATCTTTTTACTGGTTTTCCTCTCCCTATGCACCCTAGCAGTCCAGTGGCTCTGTTTTGCTACACTATCATCAACCACATTCCACAGTTTTGCACCTGTTTAGAACACATCAGTACCTCAACCCCCATCACATACCGCTCTCTTGGATTTTCTACCTAAAAGGCATGACTCTCCATTTTTTTATTTTTTTTTTTGCATTGAAACTTAGCTAGTAATAAAGTAACAGGGGTGCCTTTCACCTCTAGGTCATTGGTTCAAATCTAACCCAGGCTAATAGTTAGAGTCTATATTACCTGTCAGCTGTTTGGTTTCTATTAAACAGATGTCAACATCAATAAAACCCATCATTGTACCAAACACTAATTGGAGGCTTTGTTAGCAGGCTCAGCAGAGAAGGTAAAAGATTACATACGAAGAGAATAAAAGTCTTTACAGTCACAGAGTTACTCACCCTATGACAAATATGAGACACGTGTGCAGAAAGATTATCCTGCTGCTGGCTGTGAAAATCCATTCTTTTTCTCTCAATGTATTCCTACCTCCCTTTACAAATATTAAATTAATTTGATGAAAAGCACAATAGGGTTGTGATTAATTTAAATAAATTATTTAAGTTACTATTGGGGGAAGATATTTTAAAATAAGGCTATTAAACATATACACTACCCTGCATGTTCCACAAAATGTAATGTAACGACAGCAATGTCTCATTTTTCAAATACAAGGTATTTGTTCAAATGAAAAATCAGGTATAATTTTAGCCCCCAGGGATGTTACATGCTCATTGCATTTTCTATTCTGCTCATCTTCTAAATACATTAAACTACAATACTGCATGCAAGATGCACTACTTCTAAAGTTGTAACAAATATCTCAGTTTATTGTTTGGATACAAGTAGTCCACAACACAATTTAAAAATGTACTTTTATTCTGAAACCTTTTTTTTACCTTTATTTATGGTCAATTTTTTATGAATGGTTTGGAATATATCTATAGCTATATCTAGATTATATATGTGTGTGTGTGTATATATACAATTTTAAATATAGTGCTAGATAACTCTGTATGACTAACACCATTCTCCAGGCTGCAATTGTTTCACACTCACCATCCTTCTCTGTATCTGACACTGGGAAAAGTGTCAGAAGAATATACATAGAAACACATGCCAGCATCACAAAAACTAGATTGCAATGTTAAAACTGTAATACAGCACTTTGCAATCTGTCAAAAGAATTGCACATCATAGAGTGCAAGACTCATTATACCGGTGCTTACGCAAGGAGATTTAGCAATATGAATGCAGTGTTATTTCAGGGGGCCTCAAATATTTAAAATTAACCATGCCATATACAGGGCTGAGAAAATGTTTGTGAACCTTCCAGGGGCCATCTGTATCTTTATCACAATTTATACTCAAAACATGATTTGATCCCAATCTAAACCCTGAGAGCAGAAAAAGATAACGCCTTAGAGAAAATAAAAGGATATATTTTATATTTATTCAACAAAGGAATAAAGGATGTGAACCCTTCATTCAGTAACTGCTGGCACCAAGTTGAGCAGCAATAACTTAAACTACACATTTCCTTTTTAACAGTTAATCAGTTTCTCCCGTCACCCTTGAAGAATTCTGTCCCATTCTTCCATTTGGAACCGTGTCATCTCCATGATATTGGAGGGCTTCCTTGCAGCCAACAGCTTGCTTCCATTCTTTTCACAACATTTTAATTGGGTTTAGGTCAGGTCTTTCTTTTGGCCAATCCCAAAACATGAAATCTCTTTTTCTTCTTCAGCCATTCTGCAGTAGATTTACTTGAATATTTATGGTCGTTGTCTGGCTGCATGGACTATTTTCAGCTCGGCTTCAGCTTTCAGTCAGATGGCCTGACATTCTCCTCGAGAATTTTTCAGGCATAAAGCAGAATTGATGGCTCCATCAATGGTGGCAAACCATCTAGGTAGGCTCTGATGCAGCAAAGCAGCCCCACACCATAGTACCTCCACCACCACCATGCTTGACAGACAGGACAAGGTTCTCACTTTGGAAGGCAGTATTTGTTTTTCGCAAACAAATCATTTGTTATTGTGACTGAAAAGTTAAAATTTTGACCCATCATATTAGTGCACATTATTCCAGACATCTTGTGGGATAGTCAGGTATTCCTTGGCAAACCTGAGGCAGGCAGCAATATTATTTTGAGAGAGGTGATTTCTTCCCAGCTATCTTCTCATGAACACCATTCCCATTCAGTTTTTTCCTGATGGCTGATGCTTAAACCCCTCACATCAGCTGCAGTGAGTGAGATCTTTAAATGTTAATACGGGATTCTTTGTGACTTCATTGATGATTTTCCTGTTTGCTATTGAAGTGATATTAGCAGAATGCTCACTCCTGTGTAGATGCACTATAATCTTCAACTTATTCCATTTCTAGTCTATCTAACAGTGGATGGATGGCACCACAAATGTTTAGAAATGGTCTTATAACCCTGCCCCGATAGATAGGCATCAACTATTATTTTTCATAGATCCAGAAATTTCTTTTGATTGATGTTCCTACCAACTTTTATGGTAAAGACCAAACTCAAAACCATTTGAACCTTTATATAGTACAGAATGCCCAAACTGAGTCATACAGATTTACTCTGCAGGCTGGTTTAAGGCTTACGCGCCGGCAGTTGGCCTGCAGGCGTAACTTGTGAAATAAAGGTATGGGTTGTTGTTGTTTTTTTTCAGGCTGGGGGGCAAGGAAAGTTCCCTCCAAGGCCGCTCCGAATTCGGAGCGGCCTCAGAGGGAACGGGGAAAGCCAGCTGGTCTCCCTGAGGGCTTGGCACGCACAAGGGGTTGCACACTAGTGCTCCTGATTTTATAACATGCGTGAGGCTGCATGTACATGCTATAAAATCGGGCGTACATTTGTACATGCCGGGTAGCGCACACAAATGTACCCCGCATGCGTACCTTTTAAAATCTGCCCCTTACATTGGACATTTTTCACAAGTGCTACACAGACAACTATATGGGTTCATTTAAATATAAACAAGTCCTTTTTGCACTAAAGTCTGCAGCAGTTTATTGCCCCCAGGAGGAGAATAAAAAAGGAAAAATGATCTGGGAAAACTTGAAGAATGGTTGAGAGCCTGGCAATAACGATTTAATATAAAACAAGAAGTTCCACCCAGAACTAATAGCACTTACTTTCCAGGACTCACATGTGCATATGTCTGTCAGAGTCTTCATGGCCCTCATGCCATGTCTTGAATATTTTGTGTGAATAGGACATACACACACAGGCCAACTTTCAAACTGTACACAGAAATTTAAAGTCTGTGGGTATTTTTTACCCACAATCTCACATTAGTTTTCAAAGGGAAAAAGTTCATTTTGAAAACTTGAGTTGGAAAAGTACAGATACAGATCTGAACCTACTAATTTGTATGGATACCATGTGCCTGAATGCATACTACTATTATTATTTCTTATCACTTCTATAGTGCTACTCAGCGGAGGCAGCATTATACAGAAAAACACATAAGAGACAGTCCCTTCTCAATAGAGCTTACAATCTAAACAGGACAAAGATACAGGGCAAAAATGTCTTTGGGAATATCATTTATTAAGAAAATGGTTAAAATCAGCAAGGTTATAAGTATGATAATCAGGATTAAAAGCAGACTTAGAAAGGTGGGTTTCTAGACTGGAAGTGGAATAAGAGTTCCAAAAATGGATTGCCTTTACAGTGACTTGCCCGATTTGTGGAGTTCATGAGGAGGGGAGTAAGAAGAGATAGGAGAGGAGAGGTAGTAAGGAGCTGCAGAGTGAAGGAACTTTTAGGTGAGGAAAAGGAGCTTGAACTATATGCAGAAACAGATAGGGAGCCAATGTAATGACTTGAGAAGATGGGTTATATGGATGTAATGATTTTGGCAAAAGATGAGCCACACAGTTGAATTTTGGATAGATTGTACTGGAAAGAGAGAGTTCATTGTGAGGAGCAGGTTACAATAGTCTAAGCAGGTGACAGAATAGATAAGGGTTCTGTTAGTGCATTCAGAAAGGAGATGACCAGGCCTATACAGGCTGGGGAGACACAACCCTGAACCCACCATAACACTCAGGCATCTACAAAACACCTGCTAATGACATGCAGTGGACACCTGTGACGAGCGCTGGATCTCCATCCCATTGTGGCGTTTACGCCTAGTTGAGGGGCATATGAGAGATGGAGTGCCCTGGTTGCTGGATGGTATGTTGTTGGGTTTGTTTAAACTGGCCAATAAGCTGAGGTGGGAGTAGAGCAGGGATGGGAGGAATGAACTCAGCAGTTATTTCATCTATTGGCCCACTCTTCACCATCCCCTTTTTCCTTTTACTCCAAGAAAGGACGGGGGTGGGTTGGGATGATAGCCAGTCACAGCATAGGGATTCATGGTGGGGGTGTCACATTGAGAAAGATGCATATGAACTAATAAGTTAAGACTGGAAGGCAGTGACAAAGTAAATGGGTTTTCCTGCCCAGACCCCTTTTGTTGAAAAGGGTCGTAAGAATTCTGCCGAAACACTGATTAAGCAATGGCTTTTACAGCCAGGACAAATGTATTCTACAAAAAATTCACACTGCCTACAGAAGGGAACCAGCTGGCTCTTTTACAGAGTGGGATGGCCCACTAAAGAGACATCTTGTTGGCATTTGGAAGGTGCATTAAGTAACTGTATATGGGGGTTTTGATGGTCTGATATTCCCAATACCATCCGTGGCAAGAAAGGATTGACTTTTATATCTGACACCCAGTGCCATAAATAAGTAGGTATAGACAGGATCAGAGCAAGATGCAGAGACAGGAGTCAGTCCCTTTACTTTAGTCAGCCTACAGATCACTGCAGGGGAGAGAGCAGATCAATTGTTTTCTT
This sequence comes from Rhinatrema bivittatum, assembly GCF_901001135.1. Lineage (NCBI taxonomy): Eukaryota > Metazoa > Chordata > Amphibia > Gymnophiona > Rhinatrematidae > Rhinatrema > Rhinatrema bivittatum. Next base: position 93,689,534 of record NC_042616.1, on the reverse strand, counting down.
CTTTGTTGTGCACTATTTATTTATGTATTTATTTATTTTTTAAAAGCACTTATTACCCATCCTTCCTATGTTCAGAATGGGGTACAATATAAAACATATACAGACAATAGAGAAAGAGGGAAAGGGCAATGCAAAATCTTAGGGGGGGGGGAGAAACAAGACAAGCATTAAGGGAGTGAGTGTGATTGTGCTAGGGGGACAGAGGAGAGGGGAGTAGAAGACTAGGTAGCATAGTCTAAAAGGGGCAAGTTGAGGGTAGACCGTTGTCATCTAGGTTGGAGAATGCTCTCTTGAAGAGGAAAGTTTTCAGGTGTTTTGAAGAAAGCTCTTTCTCGGAGACATCTCGGAGACATTGCCTTAGGTAGGTTGTTCCACAGGATTGGTCCAGCAGAGAAGAATGTGCATTCTCTGATTTCCTTTAGATGGGTGAACTTTGTAGGCAGAGGATCAAGTAGCATCTGGTTAGACAATCTGAGTTGTCGGGGGGTGGGGGGGGAGCTGTGGATTTTTATTGTTGAGGAGAGCCATGGGGAGTTTAAGTTATGGATCAAGGAGTGGATAATCATAGCAAGCTTATATTGTATTCGGTGGTCGATAGGGAGCCAGTAGAGAATTTTGAGTACAGAAGAGATGTGATCATGCATGGGAGAGCTGGTAAGGAGTCTTGATGCTGAGTTTTGTATGATCTGTAGTGGGCGGTGGGCGGGTGGCATATTGTTGCGTCCGTCGCTGCTCGACGCCCTCACTCCGCCCTCTTTACCTCTGTGGTGACTCACTCCAGGTCTGATGGACGGCTGGCTATCACGGCGTTTCCATGCTGTCTCCCTCCGGCATCCCCGGCCCGGCTCGACGCTGCAACTCCGCCATCTTGTCCTGATGCCTAGGGCGCGCGCGCACGTCCCGACTCTTGTACCAGCAAGGGCGCGAACCTCAGGGGCATCCCCCTGAGATGTCGTCATCTGCTTCCAATATTTAAAGGTCTTTGAAAACGCTAACAAATCGAGTTAGCAAGGATACACAAGGGATTCGTTCCAAGCTACTCTGCCTCCTCGGACTTACCAAGGTACTCGCTCCTTGGGGGCCTCTTTTCTTTATTTTCAGATTACAGATAGGAACCGGTACTCGCTCCATGAGGGCCCATGTTCCTGGACACTCTGAAGATTCTCTACTGCCTGGAAGCTATCACTGCTACAAACAAATGTGAGTTACCATTGCTCTCTCAGAGCTTTCCCTGGAACCAGGTACTTGCTCTTCGAGGGCCTAATCCTTTCCAGCTCCTGAGCTTACTTGAGACCTTACGTGAGTTTTGTCATCCAGTTCTATTCATGAACTCTGCCTACTCTGCCTATTCACTTTCTACAGTTTCTCAACAGCTCAGCCATCCTGGGATCGTTGTTCCAGTACCTGAGGGACTACAGCCCTGCCGGGCATATCAGCTCACTACTGCCACCTCTGGTGGTTTCTAATAACCTGTTTAATAAAACAACTAATGTGTGTCTGTCTCCATCCTCCAGCCTAGCCGGTGCTCCCTCTCAGGGTATCCTCCCGAGAGCGTGGTCATCTGTCATCGGCCCAGGGATCCACCCACAACTATATCAGATTCATTACAGATTGCTACTCCTTAGCAAGACGATTACAAGATTGCTGACTCCTCCCTCTCCAGGAGCCCGCTACACAGAGCCTTCTCTACAGATTGCTCCTCCTATCTGATTGCTCCTCCCATCAAGCATCTTCTCCATAACAGATTGCTAACTAGAGCAGCAGATATACCACAGATTGCTATCTCCCTAGCACATCGCTAACAGATATTCATCAGATTGCTAACTCCCTAGCAAATCTCTAACAAGATTTCTATCACATATAGAGGTAAGCCTGTCAGGAGGGAGTTGCAGTAATTTATCCCTGAGAATAGTAGGAATTAAAGGACTGACCTGAAATCTGAATATTCAAGAAGGGGCTTGAGGTGATGTAGCAGGTGCAGTTTGTAGAAGGAGGAGTTGGTGATATTTCTTATATGATTATGCATGGAGAGAGAGGGGTCGATAGTGACTCCCAAGTTCCATACACTTTGGGAGATGGAGATGGAATGGGAATCAAAAGTGATATGGTTTGGAGTGTTGACGAATGGCTGCATGAAACATGATGATTTCCATTTGGAGAGCTATTTTATTACTATGCAACCATTTTTGGATCATTGTGAGATAGTTGTTGAGGAAAGATTCAGTCAGGGCCCATGTTTCCTTGAGAGGAATAAAAAAATTGAATATCGTCAGCATAGATTTATAATGCACTCCAAGGTCATTGAGGGTGCGGCATAATGAAGTCAGGTAAAGGTTAAATAGTGCAGTAGAGAGAGCAGAGCCTTAGGGCACTCTAGAGCTCAGAGGTATCAATAAGGAGGTAAAAGAGTCAATTTGGACTTGTTGTGTCCTGTTGCTAAGGTATGACGAGAACCAGGCCAGCACCGAACCAGTTATCCCAAAGGAACACAGCCTTGAGAGTAGGATGGAGTGATCGACAGTGTCGAATGCAGTGGAAATGTTGAGTAGACACAGGAGGAACAAAGAGCTGTGGTTGAATCTGCATCTCACTGTATCAAAGCTGAATAGCAGTAGCAATTACGTACTTCCTGGTGCTTCCTGAACATGAACTGGTATTGTTTGAGGATATTATTTGAATCTATGGAGATGAAGAGTTGGTGGAGAACTGCAGTTTCTAGTCCTTTGGCCATGAACGATAGGGTGGATAAGGGCGATAGTTGGAGGTGACAGTTGGATCCACTGTCAGTTTTTTTTTATTCTAGGTAGGACTGAGGCTTGTTTTAGGATATCCGGGACGATGCCATGTTGTAGCGATGAGTTTATGAATGTAGTGACAAATGGAGCAATATCCAGTTTGATCAATTTGAGTAGGGATGATTGGCATGGGTTAAAGGGGTTGGATAAAGGTTTCAGGTTGTCGATGATCTTAGTGGTATCCGATGTTGTGATGTCATCAAAGTGTTCCCAGGTTGGACCTTGAATTTCTGAATCACTGTTGGCTTCATCAGAAGCAGATTTATTGCTAATGACAATTGCTGTTTTATTGGTAAAGTGAATGGCAAATGTCTCAGCAATGCTCATCCCTGCAATGGTAGGAGGAAGAGCAGAGGAGGTTGAGCTTGGGTTGATTATATTCTTTACAGAGGATTGTTCTCTGGGATTGTTTCATGTGGCTGAAAGTTTCTTGTAGATGTAGGATTTCTTTGCAGTGTTGATGGCCTCTTGATATGATGTAAATTTATCATTGTATAGAGTTTTATTTGTGTGAGTTGGGTCTTTCCTCCATTTTCTCAGTTCACCTTTTTGGGTTTGGAGTATAGTATTGTACCATTGTGCAGATTTTGTTCTTTTAGTTGAGTATGGTTTCAGAGGGGCCAGTTTGTCAATGTAAGGGAGGAGTTCCAGTATTCTAAGAGTTCTTCAGGTGAGTTACAGGAGATATTACCTAGAATCAGAGTGAGGTTGAATGCAAGAGACACAGGGTCTATATGACCTCATTTCATGGTTGTGGTACTATTTCCATGGAACATTTGATCGAAAGATTTGAGATTGAGGGTTAAGTTGATAAGGAAGTGGTCACTCCAAGGAATTTCAGATATGTTTATGTTCAACTCATTTGAAAGCCCGAGGGGTTAACAAATACTAGATCTAGGCAATTACCTTTCTTGAGCATAGGGGGGGGAGGAGATTTGCTTCCAGTCACATGAAAGAAGGGTTTCGAATGTAATATTGGTAGGAGCTGAAATATGTGAGGCCGGTGGGTGGTTTGAAGTCACCTAGGATTATGGTTGTTGATGGATTCAGGTTGATATTAAGGATTGCTTCTCCTCATGTTCCCACAATCTCCATGTCAACACCAACAGTTTTCATGTAGGCAGTCTTATAGGGCAGTGCATTGTTTGAGCTTGTATGAGAAAGTTGTTTATTTTAGTTAAAAAAAGAAAAAGAACTTTGAAAATCAAATGAGGTCTATTCTACTCTGCTTGCTTACTTCTTTCCTCCCTCCCCTCACCCATACATCCCATCTTCTGGTTTTCTTATCTAGATTGCTTCTGGGACAATGATTTAATTTTTGGCTGATTCACCAATTAGGCAAACAGTTGATACTTTATCACTTTTCTTAATTAAAGATTCTTACAATTTAAGCCCACCTACAAGTCACCTGGTTTAGATCCTTCCTACTTCAAACATCCTCAGTCATGACCTCGCGCACTTAACTCAAAACCTTTTATATATTTTTGCTGTGTGCTTCTTCTGTCTTGAATAGAGTAAGCTCCAAGGATTAGGGACTGTCCATTATGTATCTCTGTACAATGCTGTGTGTATCCGATATGTGCTGCATAAATGACTAATATTAAATATGAATAGCAGGTTTTAATAATGTGAGTCACATAATGAAGGAACATAATGTGGTGAAATAAAGGTGTTAAAAGCAGAATGTTTGTTTATTTTTATAATACAGAATTATTATTGGGGAAGAAACAACTCTATGGTAAGCACCTGGCTTTAGATTAAGCCAGTCCTAGTGCAAAAGTCAGAAAGTGGAATCAACAGTTCAGGGCTCACTGGGCTGTTGATGATGCAGAGTTATGCATTTAGGCTGCAAAATCCCAAGGAAGAGTATAGTTTTGAGGATGAAATACTTCTAAGCATAAAAATCGTAATGCTTTCTGGCATTTGTAGTTTCTGCTTCTACTATTTGAAATCAGTGCTGCTAGTACCAGAATGGGGTTTGTCAAAACCAGAACTTGTCTAAAATCTCCCACAAGGAATTGGGTGACCTGGCAGCTATGAACATGCTCTTTCTGTACTTATATATTGTCCAACTATAAATAGATCTGACAATAATAATCCTAAGCAAGCCAATTTTTATGGCAGGCACTATGTAAATGAAAATGTATTTTGTAGTAACACAGTAAATAGTAGAAAGTAGTGTGGCTGCCATGTTCGTCCACTTGACTACATAGAAATAAAGGTTTACAAATAAAAATATAATCTGCTTTGAAGTGCCTAAAAAGAAGAATACAAATGAAATAGATAAAAACAAAAAAAAAGTCAGAAATGTATAAAGGGATACTTTTTATTGAAACTAACAATGCATTTCTTAACTAGCTTCCAAAAGCTAACACTCTCTTCCTCTGGTCAGAATACAATCTATAAACAAATATTGCCTTATATATCTTTCATCTTCATTTGTTAACTTTTATTCCCATATAGTAAAAGATCAATTGCTCCATTTAGCCTTCCCAGGGGGTGGAATCAGGGGTGGGGGTCGTTATATGAGTAGGATTGCCCGATACGCAAATTAAATGTAAAACTGTGTATCCAAGCATTGGAATATACAGAGAAAGCATTTTTTGTGTACATAAATCATATTTTATGCACAGAAAACCTGCTCTGTGTGCAAAGCTGGTTTTCTGAGCATAAAATCCTGACTATATGTCCCACCACTGGAACTTCAGGTTCCGCCTCGGACTAGGAGATAAGTTTCCAGTGTTAAGAAAACACCAGGTAGGCCAGTGTGCTTCTCTGCATTGGGGGTAATTGCTAATGACACAACAGTCAGTGCAAAATACTAAAGAAAAATTAGGGGCGGATTTTCAGAGCCCTGCTCGCCTAAATCCGCCCAAAACCGGGCGGATTTAGGCGAGCAGGGCCCTGCGCGCCGGTGAGCCTATTTTACATAGGCCTACCGGCGCGCGCAGAGCCCCGGGACTCGCGTAAGTCCCGGGGTTCTCCAAGGGGGGCGTGTCGGGGGCGTGTCGGGGGCGGGCCCGGTCGTCGCGGCATTTCGGGGGCGTGTCGGCAGCGTTTTGGGGGGCGGGTATGGGGGCGTGGCTATGGCCCGGGGCGGTCTGGGGGCGTGGCCGCGCCCTCCGTACCCGCCCCCAGGTCGCGGCCCGGCGCGCAGGAGGCCCGCTCGCGCGCGGGGATTTACTTCTCCCTCCGGGAGGCGTAAATCCCCGGAGAAAGGTAAGGGGGGGGGTGTAGACAGGGCCGGGCGGGTGGGTTAGGTAGAGGAAGGGAGGGGAAGGTGAGGGGAGGGCGTTAGAGGATTCCCTCCAAGGCCACTCCGATTTCGGAGCGGCCTTGGAGGGAACGGGGGTAGGCTGCGCGGCTCGGCGCGCGCCGGCTATACAAAATCGATAGCCTTGCGCGCGCCGATCCAGGTTTTTAGCGGATACGCGCGGCTCCGCGCGTATCTACTAAAATCCAGCGTACTTTTGTTTGCGCCTGGAGCGCAAACAAAAGTAGGCCTATTCGCGGAGTCTGAAAATCCGCCCCTTAATGAATACAAAGCAAACCAACTTGTTACTTCTAATGCAAATTATAACCATCTACCATGGCCATCGTAATAGGCCAGGGATGCCTAACTCCAGTCCTCGAGGGCCACAAACAGGCCAGGTTTCAGGATATCCACAATGAATATGCATGAAATTGATTTGCATGCACTGCCTCCATTGTATGCAAATCTCTCTCATGCTTATTCATTGTGGATATCCTAAAAATGTGGCCTGTTTGTGACTCTCGAGGACCAGAGTTGGCCACCCCTGTTATAGGCATTCCCAATATCAATACACCTGTTATGTTTGGCATCTCACAGGATGACTCCACATGCCACCTCACTCACCCCGAAGTCTCCAGCACCTCTTTGCAGCCTGGATGCCGCCAGCTGCTGACTGCCACCAAGAACAGCATGGGATGCCACCATGCTGAACAACCCCAACTCTCCCTAGGTGTCCAAAGAACTGTTATTTAAAGAGCCTATGGTGGAAAAGCATACTCAGTGCTTCCTGATGACATCACTGGTTCCCTGATATATAAGGCTTCCTTGGAGGACTGACAGATGCCTCAGCAATGGGACTTCTGCCGTTGCAGTGTGTGTTGCCAACACTTTTTTCAGCCCAGCCTTGCCTCATCTCTCCAGCCTGCCCTACCTTACCTTGTCTTGTCCAGCTCAGCCTTGCCTTGCCTCGTCTCGCCTCTCCAGCCTGCCTTGCCTCTTGTCCAGACAAACCTTGCCTTATCTCATCCAGCCTGCCCTGCCACGTCAGCCCATTTTGCCTCATTCCTGTCTCTACCTCAGACTGACTTCTGGATCTGACCCTTGCCTGCCACCTGCCACTGTCCTTGCTTGGACATTGACTACCCCTGAATGCTGCCTTCCACTGACTCTTGCCTGGTCCTGGACTCTCTTCCACGCTATACCTTGATAGACTCTCACCTAACTCCTGCCGGCCCCCAGAACCCAATGGCTCAATCAGCAGGGAAAGTTCCTATCCAGTCTCATCCTAGGGTTCATCCACCAGATGACGGAGTGGGCCTTGGCAGTTCACTCCCTAGGCTATGCCAACCACACCACAACAACAAGGGTCCACTTCCATTACAATACCTTCTATGTCTTCTCTTTAATCACTGGCCAATGCTCAACTTTTTTTTTTTTTGTGCAAATTAAGACATTGTTTTATGTCAAAGTAACATGTCAAAATGTTACTTTGACATTAGACAAAATAAGTGACTTAGGCCTGGATTTTCTAAGTTCGCAGACCTTAGAGAATCCGGCAGTAACGGGGGATGGGGGGTGCGAAGCGGGGGGGGGGGGGGGTGGGCCTGCGAAAGCTAGCAGCGAGCACACCTCTGCGGTGCTATCGCTGCCGGCTTTCACACCCAATAGCGCCATCGTAAAAGGTGGTGCTATTGGGCGCGCTACTGGCAGCAATAAGATGTCCTACCTTTTCACCGTCAGCGAAGTCGCAGAGTCCTCCCCAACACCACCCTGACTCCCCCCCTTCCGGAGCGGACTCCGCCTCGATCTAGGTATAGTGTGCGAAAAGTCACTTTTCGCATGCAATCCCTTTAGAAAATGACCCCATTAGACTGTAACTTTCATACTGGTGCATGGTCGCACATGTATGCGCATATGCCAGCTTGCAGCAAAGAATGCAACCATTTTAGAACAGATGAACCTATATGCGCCTATGGTATAAAATAGGCTGTACGCGCATACATGTGCATGCAATTTTCTATGGACATGTGCATGTGCGTGCAAATGCTGCCTCTACTGTGTAAGTGGAGGGATTTCAGTAGACACCAGTTCATTCCTAGTTCACCCATTTAAGGGATCAGATTTTGTAACCCCCCTGTTAATTATCCTCCCTTTTACCCTGTTAGCCACGACTTTTAAAATCCCGCTCACCTCTTTGTTTTTTTTTTTTGTTTTTTTCTGAATTACAAGACAGCCATAGCATAAGTAAAATTGCACGGTAGGGGACCTTGGTGCGTGCTTGTGCGCAGAAGTATTTATGTGCTGGATTCATTGAGAAATCTAATATTTCTCTAGTACCTAACCAAGAAATAAAGATGAAAGTTAAAGAAGAGATCTCCTGGAGCACATTTGAACCAACCTCATCGCTGGAAATTGAAAACTTATTGAAAAACCTAAACCCAGCAGATCACCCCATCGATACGATACTTATTAGTTCACTTAAGACTATTTCCTCCATTATTTCCCCAGTTCTGTCTGTGATAGTCAACCTCTCCTTAATGGAAGGACAGATACATATATAACTCCTTAATGGAAGGACAGATACATATATAACTACCTTCCTGATATTCAGTCACTCCTTCCCATCGCCACCACCTGCCCCCTTGTACAGTTCCTACCCCACCCCGCCTCCCCTATGCGCTTCATCCCCCGCCCCGCGCTACCCCCCACTCTGTCGCCCCTTGTATATAATTAATTTATGTCCAACCTGGTTAACCACATGTAATCTCATTTAATAACTGTGGCGCCCGTTGGCTCTACAGTAAAGTTGTCACCTTTTAACTTCCTATCCTTCCTCCATCTATCATTGTAATTTCCTTTCTCAGTTGTCTGTAAACCGACATGATGTTTTTTTTTACGAATGCCGGTATATAAAAGTTATAAATAAATAAATAAATAAATAAATAACTCAAATGTGCGACCATTAAACCTATTTTTAAAAAACCTAACCTCGATCATACGTTACCTAACAACTACAGACCCATTTTCAACTTACCATTGATAGCAAAATTAACTGAAAAAGTAATTCAAAAACAGCTATCCAATTAGCTCGAATCTAATAATATTCTTTTCCCCAAACAATTTGGCTTCAAGAAGCAGTTCAATACGGAAACATTGCTTATCGCATTAGTAGACAGTACTAAGCGGTTTCGACAGTGGTCAAAGTAACATCTTAGTGCTTTTAGGCTTATCAGCAGCCTTTGATACAGTGGATCATGGTATCCTATATATGAGACTGAGTGAAATAGGGATCAAAGGTTCCGTTTTAAATTGGTTTTTATCTTTTCTCCATGAACAATCATTCCAAGTGAAAATTAAAAACACAACCTCCGAAAAGAACCCACTAGAAACAGGAGTCCCCCAGGGGTCTGCCCTTTCAGCTACATTGGTTAATGTATATCTACTACCAGTATGCTATTTACTGGCAGGATTATAGGGGTGTGCATTCGTTTTCGCCGTATTGGCGATCTGCAACGTATACTGCACTATTCGTAGTATTCGTGGGGAAGCGAAACGTATCACGATTCCCCACAAATACACGAATATTCGCCGAATTATAAGGCCACCTAAATAAAAATATAAACAAACCCCCCACCCTCCTGAACCCCCCCAAGACATACCAAATCTCCCTGGTGGTCCAGCGGGGGGGGGGGGGGGCGGGAACCATCCCCTACACTCAAACCCTCGGTGCTGGTTTCATCATGGCACCAATAGCCTTTGTCACAGGGGCTACTGGTACCATTGGTCAGCCCCTGTCACATGGCCATCGGCGCCATCTTGTGCTCCTACCATGTGTCAAGGGCTGACCAATGGCACCGGTAGCCCCTGTGACATAGTATGGGCAAAGGTTATCGGCACCATTTTGAGTACTGGCATCGGATGGCCGGAGTGTAGGAGGTCGCTCCGGGACTCCCATTGGACCCCCAGGGACTTTTGGCCAGCTTGGGGGGGCCTCCTGACCCCCACAAGACTTGCCAAAAGTCCAGCGGGGATCCGGGAGCGACCTCCTGCATGTCGGCCGTCCGATGCCAATACTCAAAATGGCGCCGATCGCCTTTGCCCTCACTATGTCACAGGTACCGACGGTTGGCCCCTGTGATTAGTGAGGGCAAAGGCGATCGGCGCCATTTTGAATACTGGCAGCAGATCGCCTTTGCCCTCACTATGTCACAGGGGCCGACCGTCGGTACCTGTGACATAGTGAGGGCAAAGGCGATCGGCGCCATTTTGAGTATTGGCATCGGACGGCCGACGTGCAGGTGGTCACTCCCGGACCCCGCTGGACTTTTGGCAAGTCTTGTGGGGGTCAGGAGGCCCCCCCAAGCTGGCCAAAAGTCCCTGGGGGTCCAACGGAGGTCCCGGAGCGACCTACTGCATGCCGGCCGTTTGATGCCAGTACTCAAAATGGCGCCGATAGCTTTTGCCCATACAGTGTCACAGGGGCTACCGGTGCCATTGGTCAGCCCCTGTCACATGGTAGGAGCACAAGATGGCGCCGATGACCATGTGACAGGGCTGACCAATGGCACCGGTAGCTCCTGTGACAAAGGCTATCGGAGCCATGATGAAACCGGCACCGAGGGTGTGAGAGTGCAGGGGATGGGTCCCGGACCCCCCGCTGGACCACCAGGGAGTTTTGGTAAGTCTTGGGGGGGGGGGGTCAGGAGGGTGGGGGATTATAGTTAATTTTAATTTTAGCTGGGACACGAATAGAAATTGCCGTATTAATGCATCGGGTGCCATACGGTCGAATGCAACGTATCTGCTACCCGATGAATCCGAATCACGAATGCAACGTATGGAGTCCCTCTGCACATCCCTACAGGATTAGGATTAAATTTATATATCTATACTGATGATATTCAGTTTTTGGTACCTGTTGATGACACAATAGATAAAATGCTTAATATTATCACTATATATCTCAAGACCCTAAAGCAATTACTGTCACATATAAAGTTAGTTCTAAATATGGAAAAAACAGAAGTAATGTTATTAGAACAGAAATTGAAAAATGATGGAATTTCCCCTCTAAACTTCGAAAATAATGTAAAGATTAAACCGTCAACCTTCGTCCAAGACCTCGGCATTACATTAGAAACAGATCTCAGCTTCAAAAAACATATATCCACTAAGCTAAAAGAAGGGTACCACAAACTCATCATATTAAGAAGGCTAAAACCACTGCTTGAAAAAAATGATTTTAGAACTGTCCTATAATCATTAATTTTATCCAACGCAGACTACTGCAATGCATTGCTTTTCAGACTCCCAGCATCTACAACCCGGCCATTACAAGTACTGCAAAACGCAGCTGCTAGAATCTGACAGGTAGCAAAAAACAAGACCACATTACATCAACAATGATCTCTCTTCATTGGTTACTGATTGTATATCGTTCCCAATATAAAATGGCATGCATTCTACACAAAATAATCTATGGCGAACAAACCGAATGGCTAAACAGCACCATCCGATTACATGTGCCTCAAAGGATCTTGAAATCAGCAAACATGGGTTTACTGACAATTCCTACTGTTAAGTCTGTGCACTTGACAGAGGTAAGAGAGAGAGCAGTATCGATCGCAGGTACTAAACTCTGGATCGCCTTGCCGGTAGAACTAAGACTGCAAACAGACATCAAAAAATTCAAAGCTGATCTAAAAACCTGGCTTTTTAACTGTGCTTACACAAGTTCTAGTTAATGTTTCAGTTCTGCTATGTTTTAATTTAGCGCTCTATCATTTTTAAGATAACCGATAATGTCTATTATTATCATTAAAATCATCCATTGTACCTTAAGACTGGAGGGTGGCCAATGTAACCCCAATAGAAAATTCTTTTTCACTCAACGTACAATAAAGCTCTGGAATTTGTTGCCAGAGGATGTTGTTAGTGCAGTTAGTGTAGCTGGGTTCAAAAAAGGTTTGGATAAGTTCTTGGAGGAGAAGTTCATTAATGGCTATTAATCAAGTTTACATAGGGGCGGATTTTCAGAGCCCTGCTCGCCTAAATCCGCCCAAAACCGGGCGGATTTAGGCGAGCAGGGCCCTGCGCGCCGGTGAGCCTATTTTACATAGGCCTACCGGCGCGTGCAGAGCCCCGGGACTCGCGTAAGTCCCGGGGTTCTCCGAGGGGGGCGTGTTGGGGGCGTGTCGGGGCGGGCCCGGTCATCGCGGCGTTTAGGGGGCGTGTCGGCAGCGTTTTGGGGGCGGGTACGGGGGCATGGCTACGGCCCGGGGCGGTCCGGGGGCGTGGCCGCACCCTCCGTACCCGCCCCCAGGTCGTGTCCCGGCGCGCAACAGTCCCGCTGGCGCGCGGGGATTTACTTCTCCCTCCGGGAGGCGTAAATCCCCGGAGAAAGGTAAGGGGGGGGTGTAGACAGGGCCGGGCGGGTGGGTTAGGTAGAGGAAGGGAGGGGAAGGTGAGGGGAGGGCGTTAGAGGATTCCCTCCAAGGCCGCTCCGATTTCGGAGCGGCCTTGGAGGGAACGGGGGTAGGCTGCTCGGCTCGGCGCGCGCCGGCTATACAAAATCAATAGCCTTGCGCGCGCCGATCCAGGTTTTTAGCAGATACGCGCGGCTCCGCGCTTATCTACTAAAATCCCGCGTACTTTTGTTTGCGCCTGGAGCACCAACAAAAGTACGCCAACGCGCCTTGTTTGAAAATCTACCCCTTAGGGAATAGCCACTGCTATTAATTGCATCAGTAGCATGGGATCTTCTTAGTGTTTGGGTAATTGCCAGATTCTTGTGGTCTGGTTTGGCCTCTGTTGGAAACAGGATGCTGGGCTTGTTGACCCTTGGTCTGACCCAGCATGGCAATTTCTTATGTTCTTATGTTAAATTAATGTATTTTATTGACATTAGCACTTATTTTATATTGCTTTGATAATTTTAGTACCATTTTAGAATTATGTATTGTTCTCTTAACTGTTTAATAATATTTATTGAGTGTCTTATATTCACTGTTCTATGTTTACTCATTGTAAACCGATGTGATGGATTTCTGATACGTCAGTATATAAAACTATAAAATTACGCGGTAAGGGACCTTGGTGCGTGCTTGTGCGCATAAGCATTTATGCACTGGATTCATTGAGAAATCCTAGAACACCCATGCCCTGCCCATGTCCACACCCAGACCCTTTTTCTTCAAAAATGTTTTTGCTTGCCATGGGAGATACATACATACATATTGTGGTTCATGATGGGCCTGTGTCAGGAGAGAGGGAGAGAGAGAGAGAGAGAGAGAGAGAGAGAGAGAGAGAGAGAGAGAGAGAGAGACTTGCTATAGTTCCTCCTCCCTAGTAAGGTATTTGTATCCCTATGGGAGGCCCACCTAGTAACTCGAGGTGAGGGTTAAGTATTAGTGTAAGGGGTTAGGGGCCACTTTGACATTCAATGTGAGATGTACGAACAGAACAGTGGTCTCTTGTGAAGATTTGCTGGCCTTCGGAGTGAGGAAACTCACTCCAAGATGAAATTTGTGCAATGTTCTCTCCACCTAACTTGATGGACTCTCTACCTGGGTAACAACAAGCTAGGTGGAGAGAACATTGCCCAAATCTCATCTTGGAGTGAGTTTCCTCATGCCGAAGGCCAGCAAATCTTCACAAGAGACCACTGTTCTGTTTGTACATCTCACGTTGAATGTCAAAGTGGCCCCTAACCCCCTACACTAATACTTAACCCTCACCTCGAGTTACTAGGTGGGCCTCCCATAGGGATACAAATACCTGTCTAGGGAGGAGGCACTATAGAAAGTGTCTGTCTGTCTGTCTCTCAACATCATGAACTGCAATATATACTGGCAATGTAGCCCAAATTGGGCTAATAGTGCAACTTGTGATAAGAGCTTTTCACATAACTGATTTTGCAATACACATGCTTATTAGCATAAGGTACACCCCTTTTTGGTATTGCATGCGATACCAATGCGATATTGGAAAATGAGGCCCTTAGCCAGATAAATCAGAAAATAGCTGGACGAGTGTCACTACTTATCTGACTAACTTCTAATTTGTCCATCTAAGTAGTGGGAAAAGCGCTACTTAGCCAAATAAGTTGGAAATTAGCCAGACAAATGTGCAGCATTTAGCTCAAACTAAAGAGAGTGCATTCATTTGGACAAATATATACTCTATAGGTTCCCAGAAACAAATATAATTATAATCATTGATTCTTTACAATAATTTACATAGAATATTGTGTCCTTTTGAAGCTTTTCTGTAACATAGCATCTGAAACTAAGCTGCCAAAGCCCCACAGTTGTTGCATTCCTTTTAAAAGCATTTCAGTTGCTTGACTAATGTGGGTACTTATATTCAAATGGTAAACTGTGCAATGCATAAAGAATCATGACTGAAAAACTGAATCTATTATGAGCCGTTGGCATGCAGCAAAGACTTAGACAATGCATTGAGGGGCAGATTTTCAAAGGGTTACGTGTGTAACCCCAAAAACTTGCTCCTGCACGCGCTGAGCCTATTTTGCATAGGCTTGGCGACGCGCACAAGCCCCTGGACGCGCATATGTCCCGGGGCTTTGGGAAAGGGGCGGGGCCATGGGCGGGGAACCAGTCCAGGGGCAGGACCGAGGCCTCTGGCTCAGCGGCCATGCCGGGGGATGGCACACCGGCAGCTGGCCGGCACGCGCAAGTTACGCCTGCCAGAGGCAGGCATAATTAATGAAATAAAAGTGGGGGGGATTTAGGTAGGGCTGGGGGTGGGTTAGATAGGGGAAGGGAGGGGAAGGTGGGGGGCTGCGCATGCATGTTATAAAATCCGGTGTACATTTGTTCTCGCCGGGTAGTTCAAGCAATACCACAAAGAACATTACAGCAAAACAATCAACCAATACATCAAAAATGATATTATGACCTCTTCTCCCCTCCCCAACATCATAAAAATAGAAAGCATTATTAAATACAGAGACACTAACTTTTAAACAGGTGTGCAGGAGCCCAGGGACACGTGGCCATTTTATAACATACGTGCATATATGCACATGTGTGCGCAATTTTAAGTGGACGCATGCCTGTGCACGCAAATACCGCTATCGAGTAAGTGGAAGAATTTTTAAAAACACGTACGCCGACGCCATTACCAGTTTTTCCAGTTCGTTCCCAGTTCACTTAAGGGGAGGACAAGGGCTGAAGACCAGTGAGCCCATTCACCTCATGAGTGTGGCAAGCACCTGTGACAGCAGAACACCGGCCTGGGAAGATTTTTGAATAAGAAAGAACTCTCGTTTGGTTGCGAGGAGGTTTTTAAGCCACCCTTTCTCACTGAGAGCCAGGCTGGATTAGCAGGCTCCTGACCCACAGACTTTTCAGTCTGAGGAGTCACCTTTTCAGAACAACCAAAAGGAGTCATGTAAGATCATGGAGACCTCTCCTGGATCTCCACCTACATGGGACCAGGATACAGGGCTGGGTGACTGGTGAGAATCTGGAGAATGAAGCAGGATGGTTTTTGCTATGCTAGAAAGGGACACCTGACATAGGAATCCCAGGTAAGCTGCTGGGAGAGCTTTTAGGGCACATTTTACACCGCCAATTGGGAAGCTCAACCAGTTTGCTGAAGAAAAGGACACCTACCCAGAATGAAACACCCTAACTGTACAAAGAATCATCTGTGACTGCACACTTATTTAAAGATGGACTTTAATTTACCTTTAACATCAGTAAATTAACACCCAGTGCCTGGTCCTGCCTGTTTTGTTACAGCAGCTCCCTCCTGGGGTTGCCACAGCTACCAGCACACACAAGGGATACGTCTCACCACTTCTGGGCCATTGAAGAGAGTCTCCCCTCATAAAAAGGATCTCCCTCTGGGATGGAGAGATCAGAACCTGGGAGGAGAGCTAGCCAGAGAAGCCCCGAAGAGTAATAAATTAGTTTGTGTGCCCTGGGACTTAAAACGCCCCCGCTAAGGGTTACATTCAGAAAATATGGAGAAAGATTGTTAGTATTATAAATATAGAGCATGATATTAAAAACAAATACTTAGCCAGATAAATTGGATTTATCTGGCTAAATGGTGCTGCTTAATATCCGGTTATGGTCATCAAGCCCCACTTAGTCAGATAAGAGACTTATATGACTGTTTTTAGCCAGATAACTTATGGGTAGGAATGGATGGAACAGGGAAGAGTTGAAGCATTTATCACCCCGTAAGTCACCTTTTACACTGGTAAATCAGGAGTTTTTATAACATGTGTGGCAATGAAATAACCAATTTTACCATTCAGTCTACCAGTTTGCCCAGTCCACCTGCAGCTCGTGAAGACCCTTCTGGCTGTTCAGCCTGAAGTCCCCCCACTGCATCCAGACCCTCTACCCAGTCATTTTTTTTTCATTTTAACAGTGCTTATGTTCACTTACACAGTTAATGAGCAGAAGAAGATATCTGCAAGTAAAAACGTACATGCGTCAATTTGGCAGGTTTTAAAATGCCAATATTTGTGGTAAATGTTGGCCCCTCACCCAGAACACCCATGGCACGCCCCTTTCTTACACACATAAAATTAATTGCTGATCCCGATTTAGCCAGCTAAAAGTGTATCCGACCAACTTTAGGTCAACTCTGTGGCCCGCCAGAGTTAGCCAGATATGTCATCCGGTTAACTTGACTCCTCCCTGATCTGCCCATTCCCGCCCCTGAGTTATCCAGCTAAAAACTTTAGCAGGATAAGTCACTTATTCGTATAATCAGTGCCCACTGACCATAGCGGTGCCATATAGCTAGACAAGTTTTATTTTTATATCAGGCTCTATATTTATAATACTAGCACTGTACTTTCCCTCTACTTTCTGAAATATTGAAATCCTTCTCATTAATATAGGGGCATATGTACTAAGAATTTTCCCCATCATCACAAAATGGGAAAAAGTCCATCAGGCCCTTAGACAGTATATCAAGAAACAATGTGTAATTTTATGATATACACTTGTTTTTAAACTATACCTATTATATTTAATAATACTTTATTTTTAATGTATTATTTAATGTGAAATTTCATTCCAGCAGTGTATTGGGGAGGGGAGGGAGAGGTCATAATATAATTTCTGATGTATCGCTTAATTGTTTTACTGAAATGTTCCTTTGTTCTATTGCTTGAACTTCAATAAACATTCTTTTAAAAAACACAAAAATAATGCTATTGTAAAGCATTCATACGCAGAACTACACTCTGACTCGAAGCAGAACAATATACATTGTCTGTATAGAGTGCAGAAGTCTGTGCTGCATGCCAATTGGCTCATAGTAGATTCAGTTCTTCAGACATGATTCTTTATGTATGGCACAATTTACCATTTGAATATAGGTACCCACATCAGTCAAGAAACTGAAGTATTTTAAAAAAGAATGGAACTACCATGGGACTTTGGCAGCTAAATTTCAGATGCTATGTAACAGAAAAGCCTCAAAAAGACAAAATATACTCTGCAAATTATTGTAAAGAATCAATGATTAAAATTGTATTTGTATCCGAGAGCCTAGAGAGCATATATTTGTCCAAATGACTGCACTCTCCTTAGTTTGAGCTAAATGGATAAATGCTCAGAAATGTTAGTAAACCTGTGAAATGTAAGTTATAGTTCAGGTGTAAAATAATTCTAGAATTAAAGGACCAACACCGAGCAATAAAGTCATCAACAATTCATATTAGTGGCCTGTGCACTACAAGCACGCGTGTGTCCATGTGTGCACAGTTCCCAGGGCGCATACATGGACGTGATGATTTTATAACATGCGCGCGTTAGTGCACGCATGTTATAAAATATGGTTCCCACGCATATGCGTGCCAGATTTTAATATCCACACGCATGTGCGGAAGCTCGGGACTTGCACGCCCCCACGTGATTTTAAAAACCAACACGTGGCGATGCAAGTAGGCCCTTCCCCACTTACTTTTCAGTCCACGCCAATTAAGGAGCGAAATGGGAGGGAATTTTCCTATACTCCTTCCTACTCTGCCTCCCTTTTCCCCTCTCCCCCCTCTCCCCCTAAAACCCCTTTCCCTACCTTTATTTTTTTTTTATTTTGGAACTTACTTCATCCAGACCCCGCCCTCAGCTCGCCCCCTTTTCCATGCTCTGGCATTTCTGTGCATATCGGAGGATACGCATGTGGCTGGGCCATTTCTAAAATGCATCTGGTGCACGCATGGCCCAGCCATTGCATAACCCCCAGAGTTTAAGCGTGCAGGCCGCTTTAAATTCGGGCGAGTATGCACAATAAATAACATGCTATATATTACGGCCCTAGCATACATGCTAAACAGGTCCATGAAAATGTTAGCAGGTATGCAGATGTAAATAAAGGAAAATGAGTTACAAATTAGGATTGAGCTGGCAAATGCTGAAAAGCATGCCATTTTCTCTTGTGAAGATTTGATGACCTTTGTAGTGAGGAAACTCACCCAAAGATGAGATTTGTGCAGTGTTCTCTCAACCTAGCTTGATGTTACCCAGGTAGAGAGACTTCACTCTGAAAGTCATCAAATCTTCACAAGAGAGCACTGTTCTGTTTGTACGTCTCACGTTGAATGTCAAAGTGGCCCGTAACCCATACACTTAATACCTAAACCTCACCTCGAGTTACTAGGTGGGCTTCCCATAGAGATATAAATACCTATCTAGTGTGAGGGCATTATGGCTAGGTGCTTCTCTTTCTCTCTCTCTCTCATGTGTTATGGTGCTTTCACATGCGTTAAAGGTGTATTTTGCATGCGAAAACGCCATATAGCACTTTGATAAATGATCCCCTTAGTTTGCAACTCATCAAGACAAACCACGTTTTAAATTTCCTGCCACTCTATCTCCAACTTATCTGGCTAAATTGGAAGGTTCATGGGCAGAGTTAAGTTACCCAGATATGTTATCTACTAATTGTGATATTCTGAGTTAGCCAGATAAATTTTCTGGCTAACTCTGATCATGCTGGAGAGCAGTCCTATAGCTGACCTAGATAACTAAGACTTTATCCACGTATGTTCAGCAGAGTGACAATTTATCCAGCTAGTTTTAATCAGATACATTCTCTGCTCGCCATGCTGCTGACTGTATTGCCCTCTAAAAGTTCATTCTGAATTCCAACAGGTGCATAGGCCTGGAACAAACTAGAATATCCAATGATTTCACAGAAAACATCAACATGGTTCTAGGAATGGCTATAAGAGCCACTCATTGTTTCACTACATTCATTTAAAGAAAAGATCTGTCATCCTGTGGTTTATGATATGTTGCTTTACAAAGACTTTAGTAATTTCCTGGTCATTAATCAGAATCCCTTTCTGCTCAGTAAATTCCGCCCTCTGCTGGCAGAACGTTGACAGTACCTGTTATGTCTGGATCCTGTAATGCATGCACACTGAAATAACATTCCAGCAGGTTTCAAAACTGTTTTTGCTGAAGAAAAAAAATGATGAATCATTCTATGTTTCGCTCATCTAAGCTGAATATATAAAAGGAGACAGGCTCAGGTTTACAGAGGGGAAGTAGCACACACATTGTTTACTGCATATATTGCGCTTGTCTTGTGTTTCATCAATCTTTTGTTACAGCAGAGCAGTCTTCTCATTGATTTAGTGCAAAGTCACATAAATTATCAAGGACAAAAAGGAGCTGAAAAGTATTAGTTTTACATTTCCAATTTGGAAAAGGCTAGGGGAACTCATGAAAGATTCCCAGAAACATTCAAAATAAGGTAAAGAGGGGCTCACATCCCATTAAAGAAAGAATGGATAAGACTTTACGACCTTGAAATAGTAGCCAGTTACTATTGACTGTAATTTTGAGCTTTGATGCAGCCATACAGAGTGCAGAGAGCTCATTTGTGTGGCAATGTTGCTTTAGATGGGGAGTCTCAGGATTTCACCCTAAGACTCAGGGAATTTGCATCAGTTGCAGGGTCTCAGGGGAAACACTAGAAATCTCAGGGCCTCCCTGTACACAGCTCAGCCACTCCCATTCTGCAGTGAGCTTGCAGAGAACAGGAGACGTGGGGTGAGTCTGGAGAAGACACTGCAAGCAGCATGTGGGGAGCATACCTGGGAGCTTTGGAGTTGTGGTCATCCTGAGATTGCTGCTGATTAGAAGATGGTGGTGGTGTTGGGGGGGGGGGTAGGAATGGAATAATATGTATTAGGGATGTGAATCATGTGATCGTCTTAACGATCGATTTTGGCTGGGGGGGGAGGAAAATCTGATCGTCATGGTTTTTTTTGTTAAAAAATTGTCAAATTGTAAATCAGCGGGAAAACCGGCACACCAAAACAGCTCTAAAACCCACCCCAACCCTTTAAAACAAATCCCCCACCCTCCCGAACCCCCCCCAAATGTTTTAAATTACCTGGGGTCCAGTGGGGGGGTCCCGGCGCGATCTCCCGCTCTCGGGCCACGGCTGCGTTAATAGAAATGGCGCCGGTGGCCCTTTGCCCTTACCATACGACAGGGCAAAGGTAGCGCCGGTGCCATTTTGGTTCCTGTCACTCGACGTCACGAGTGCAGGAGATCGCTCCCGGACCCCCGCTGGACCCCCAGGGACTTTTGACCAGCTTGGGAGGGCCTCCTGACCCCCACAAGACTTGCCAAAAGTCCAGCGGGGGTCCGGGAGCGACCTCCTGCACTCGGGCCGTATTGCCAATATTCAAAATGGCGCCGGCACTACCTTTGCCCTCACTATGACTGTAGTGAGGGCAAAAGTAGTGCCGGCGCCATTTTGAACCGTAGTGAGGGCAAAAGTAGTGCCGGCGCCATTTTGAATATTGGCAATATGGCCCGAGTGCAGGAGGTCGCTCCCGGACCCCACTGGACTTTTGGCAAGTCTTGTGGGGGTCAGGAGGCCTCCCCAAGCTGGCCAAAAGTCCCTGGGGGTCCAGTGGGGGTCCGGGAGCGATCTCCTGCACTTGTGATGCCGGGTGACAGGAACCAAAATGGCGCCGGCGCTACCTTTGCCCTGTCATATGGTAAGGGCAAAGGGCCACCGGCGCCATTTCTATTAACACAGCCGTGGCCCGAGAGCAGGAGATCGCGCCGGGACCCCCCCACTGGACCCCAGGTAATTAAAAACATTTTGGGGGGGTTCAGGCAGGTGGGGGATTTGTTTTAAAGGGTCGGGGTGGGTTTTAGGTGTGCAGGTTTTCCCACCCTCCCCCTCCTCCGATTTACGATTTTTTGACGATAAATCGGGGGAATTGCTATTGTATCGCGGCTCTAACGATTTTTGATGATTTAAAATATATCTGACGATTGTTTTAAATCGTCAAAAAACGATTCACATCCCTAATATGTATCAACTTTCTCTCTTCCATTCTCTCCGCAGAAAGCTTTCTCTCTTCCACCCCCAACCCCCACCATTTCTCTCTCTTTCTTCCACCCACCACCATCAACTGTGCCCGCTCCAGAGATGATCCCAGTATACTTCGCCTTCCTCTCTCCCTGACCCCAGCACCCTCTTTGCTCCTAAACGTCTCAGCTCCATGACTTCACTCTACCCTTAGCTGAGTGAATCCCAAGTCCTGGAATCACAGCTGCAGACTTGAGTTTTGTGTGTGTTGCAGCCCCTCTCCTGTTTCTCCCCACGTGCTGCTTGCAGTGCCTGCTCCAGACTCACCCACGTCTCCTGTTCTCTGCAGGCTTACTGAGGAAGGGGAGGGGCTGAGCTGTGTACAGAGAGGCCCAGAGATTTCTAGTATTTCCTCTGAGACCCTGCAACTGATGCAAATTCCCTGAATCTCAGGCTGAAAGCCTTCGAGTTCCCGGCTATGGTGGGGAAAAATTGGAGAGGGGCTGCAACACACAGGGCTTGATTTACTAAGGCTTTCTTCTCATTTCATGTTTTTGGGAGGGAAAAAAGCTTAGAGGTAGAAAAAGCTTAGAGGTAGATTTACATTGGCATCTGGGACATTACCTGATTCTAACCCCTAACAAAACAGATATGACAAGATAACCAAGCAGACAAACATATTGGGGCAGATTTTAAAAGGGTTACAGGCATAACATGCGCCGAGCCTATTTTGCATAGTCTCGGAGACTCGGGTGGGGAATGGGTGGGCCGGGGGCAGGCCTGGGTGGGGTGGGGGTGGGGCCGGAGCCTCCAAGCACAGCATCCATTAGCCGCTATGCCCGGGATCGCGGGCAGGCGTCTCCGACGCGCACAACCTACGCCTGCCCAGAGGCAGGCGCAACGTAAAAATTAAAGGTAAGGGGCGGGTTTAGGTAGGGGAAGGGAGGGGAAGGTGGGGGGTGGAAGGAAAGTTCCCTCCACCCCCCCCCCAGCTGTGACCTGTTACATTCATTAAAAAACAACCATCCCAGGGCTTCCTGTAATATGTTATTAAAAAGGTCCTTCCCTATGTCAGATAAATGTATTCTATCTGCTCAGTAAAACCCCTCGCATCGTGTGTTGGCCCACTCATGTTTAACCTTCCTGACCTCTGCACCCAAACACCCACCTGTCAGTTTACCTTTTTATGCCCCCTATTTCATAGCTTAGAGTCACCCCATTTGATGTACAGGGTTATATCCAACCATTTTTATTTATCTATTTAGATTTTATATTCCGCTTTTCACACTTTTTTCAGCGCTTCAAAGAGCATTACATTCAGGTACTGTAGGTATTTCCCTATCCCCAGAGGGCTTACAATCTAAGTTTGTACTTGAGGCACTGGAGGGTAAAGTGACTTGCCCAAGGTCACAAGGAGCAACAGCGGGACTTGAACCCTGGTCTCCTGGTTCATAGCCCACTGCCCAACCATGATAAACAAGTCTGCTTGAAAAGGGCAGCTAGCTCGAGGAAATCTGATTTGATGATTTGAATTAATTGCCTCCATGAAAACTAGCCCGAATCATTGTCACCAAGTTGTATTATCAGAATATCCGGCTTGTGACACCTCTCAACCCTGTTTTGTAATAATGGCAACAGCTCCTCCCAACACATGCCACATTGCCCGATCCAAGCAATAAAGACCCTGTGTTCGGCCATGCCCAAATGAGGGCCATAATGCCCATCACATGCCACCCTTGCTGCACAATGGGCTAAAGAATATCCTCCTATCCAGACTATCCTTCACCCCTGGGGCAAACCTGCAACAAGATTGAATATGTGTTACTATCAATCAGATAAATGTGGTTTTACATACAAGTTCACCATTGATGACTACCATCTACTAATTCTTTGAATAGTTTCAGTGTGCAAACACATCTGAGCTGCTCTAGTAGCTGCCCTGGTCCTGAAAGAATGTGCCCCGAATTTGCTAGGATTCAACCCTAAATGCTCCAAGGTCTCAATTCTGCTGCAAATTGGTGTCACATAAGTGGAATACCACCCGACTGTATAAGAAAATGTATCCCACCATCGGGTCTACATTGTAAACAGACCCTTGCATTCTTTATGGGGAAAGTAACCTGTGAATCAACTTGGATCAGGTGCAAAGTAGCCCCTTTTCCCCTCTTGTCAGTCTTGGATCTGTGAATAACAATTGATAGCACCTTGTCCTTGACTTGCACATTCTTTTTCAGTATGCAGTTATAACCTGAATCAGTTTTAAATGCAACCACCAGCTCACTCACTCGGAGTGCACCAAAAAAGACCAATGCAATTGCAAATCAGAATAGGTTTTTTTCTAATTAGGAATTACAAATCTATTGTAAAATGTGCCATAAACTAACAGCAACTTGTGAGTATTGGGCCTCCTGCAATCACTCATATGACTCGTCTTCCTAATCTACCCCGTTAACATCTTTTTAACCATGAAAGATTTTGTCAGATTTCCCATAACCTGCGTCTTGGCAAAGAACGCAAAATCCCTCTTCTTTTGCTCTAGCTATGCACTTGATGAAGAAACTGTTTGGGACTGGGACATTCACCCTTCCCAAGCTGATCAAGAAACTTTGTATCCTTTCAAATCCTCAGCAGTAGGTGGACCCTATTGTGGGAGCCACAGATTCCCTTAAGAGGTCCCAAGTAGTCAAGTCCCAATCTTTTATATGTGCTCTGGGACAGGGGTTCCCACTTTGTTGGCCTTCGGAACCTGCTTTCAAAATAGATCCCATTTATCCTGAGAAAGAGAATCAGCTGTACAATTACTAATTCTTAGCACATGCTGAACTCTCACCCTCGTACTGAGCTGTAAACACAATAGCACGATCTCTCTGCATAGCTCTACCACCCTCAGACAATTTGGGAACTCTTTGGTGATTACCTCAACTCCTACTTGTTTATCGCACCAATTAAATTAACCTCTTATTCCTAAATCTGCTTCCCCACACCTCCAAAGCAACCAGGAAGAATCTCCCCAGACATCCAGCCAAGCTGCAATGCACCATGAGCTCTTTCAGTATACGCCAGATCCCCAGCACCCAGAGGCATCTATCTGGATGTCCAGATTGTGACTAGATACTGGGGATTCCTGCCACATGGAATTACCATTGAAATCAGTGAGGAAATTACAAAATGTCAAATCACTTCTCAATGACTTTGCAACCCTAATAAGGTGATCATCTCACTGCCAACCTTCTCAAAAACACTCTCCTCTAAGATATAACCCTGCAGGCAAAGTTCAAACTTCCTATTAAAGCCTGCATATTATCTAATGTTAACTTTTTGGCCAGGCTTGCCCGCTAAATGATGTCCCATTTGTTGTTCAGTTTGTCCTCTGATAACCTGGACACCATTTCTTCCAAATCTCCAGAAAACATGTGACTGTTGTGGGGCCCTCAATCTTTGCATAAGCTAAAGGTACACCAACTTCCTTGTCTAGTGCTTGGAATTTGCACAAAAATCAAATGCCCGCCCCTTTTAGCCCAACAAATAGGAAGTCATTAAAAATAATTATTATGTTCTTAGTTTTGGTTCTCTGTTCCACCACCCATTGTAAGAAGGAACTGAAAAGCTTGAAGTATGAGCAAGAGACCGAGTACCCCTTAGGCATGCACTTATCAAAATGGAATTGACCCTTGGTTTGCTAACAAAGGGAAACTAGATGGATACACTGGCAGAAGCCTGAACACTGACTCAATGTCAGTCTTAGCCATTAAGGCTTCTTTTCTGCACTCTCTCAATAAAAATATCACACTATTGAACAATGCATATTGCATGCTGCATTCTTCTTGTGGAAGATGATTTTTCAGAGATCCCCCATGGGGGTAAAATTAATTTTGAATTAGCCAGAATTTACCCAGCTCCTTTTTGGCACTATTGCCAATGGTGAAAATATCATATCCCTAAATGGAAGGTCAGTGACTGAGGGTCAATTCAGATTCCATTTTTTGCTGCACAATGTCATTGTAATACCTAACTGAGGATGCATTGTCAGAGGAGTTACCACTGATCCCACCTTGATACAGAATAACAAACTCTCTTTGAAATCCCTCCAATATCTTGAGAGCTGCTCATCGCTTTGGATAACGATCTAGCCATACCTGCAAACTGGACAATCTTATGGGGGATAAGGGCTTCAGGAAGATGGAGTACTCACTTGTATTTACTAGAACTCCCTCCATGACCATCTTAGAGCATGTGAATGCCAGGTGGAACGCAAAACAGACAGAGCAAATATGCTTAAACTTATATTCTTGAAAATTACATGACCATTTATTGAAACATCAGCAAACATTATTTGCCTGTGCTGCCCCATCAACCCTACTGCTAAAATTGCCAGGTTTTGTGGCTGTCCTTCCTCTCATCCCTGCATCACTTGCCTTGTTTTTCGTCTTTTTAAGCCACAATCCAATGTCTTGAGTGCCCCAAGACATGAAGCGATTCTCATCCATCTTATCTTATCCATCATCTCAATGGAGTTAAGCCACCCTTCATGATCTTTGTATGCTTCAAGAATGGTGTCTGCATAGCTTAACATGGGATCATATTCTGCTAGATGATGTTGACCAACTACCTCATCATCCTCAGAAATTCTCTTGTCCAATTGACTATCTTATTGGGCCCAACCCTCCATAATCTGGAATATAGCACTATATGTGCGCTTCTTAAATTTCTGATTCAATACCTTGGGCATGCTTTCTCACAACTGTGGCAAGGTAGTTAATGCTGGGATTACTGGCCTCTGCTGAGTCATTCCCTGGCCATGTGGGGTTGCTGTCAGAGGAACTGTCAGCAACTGATGTGTCTGAGGAACTGCTAGAGATGGACCCTGAACTAGGTTTTTTCTTCTTCTTCCTTTTCCTCTTGGCCTACATTAATGGTACCCCTACTGTAGCCACCTAATTACTAACTTGTCTACGCTGTCCTTGTTCCCTCACCAACTCACCCCTCATTATATCATTACTTTTGATGTCAGTCCTGGATGCTGATTTCCACAACCCGCCTCCTGCTGCATTTCTGTTGTCTCCTGCATGCGGTCTCCTACTGCTGATAACTCTGGAGCTTATGCGATCTCTACCACAGATAACTGATGACTTAATGTGGATGTATTATCCCCTGCAGGTTCAGACCCTGACATGATGCTGTTAGCACTACTGCTGGCTCCTGTCCAGAGAACAGGTGGAAGCTTTCTGCTCCGCTGTGTTGTTGCCTGAACCAGCCAAGATGCCCAGAGAGAGGGGAAATATGAGTATGTCCCAGGATAACCTGCATATCCCTGGAATGCTCATTGCTGAAAACCACTCAATTTATTCCCTGGCATGCCGTACATTTGGAGTCGAGTGCCCAGGTTCCATGCCTGTGGGCATGCCAAGGCATGCCAGCGACCCATTCTGTCTCAGGTCTAGCCAGTCCAAAGTTCATCATAGAAGGTACCAGATTACCTGGTGTTATGACTGGGCCAAAGCACCCCACCCCTTGAGATGCTTGACATGGTTCTGCTCCAAGTTTTGTGCCACCATCACCAATTGTCATGACCTGTCTGCTACCCACAGTCATGAAACCCTCCGTCAACTGCTGGTATTGGCCCAGACTATTACCTGGATTCTAAATCTGAATATGCTGTCCTGTTGTGCTGGCGAAGAAACCCATCCCAGGCCCCGCAGACCCGTTGTTCAATACTGCAGGCACCTGAAACGCAGGAGGCAAGGCTAGGCTGTGCTGTGCTGTGCTGTGCTGTGCTGGGACCCCCCCCCCCCCGTTTCCTGTAATGAGAGCTACTGCTCAATACAGGCCAAAGAAACTAGGTTGCTAGTATCTGGTGCCTGCACTCCCTGAAATGCTGTGATCCCTTCGTTGGCTATGCCCGCACTGGTGCGAGAAGGCCTGCCCCAAGAGGTCCACGAACTTCAATGTACCCTGAACTTCAACATGAATAGCACATTGAGCAATGGCTTCAACGGTCATATATTCTAATTCTGACTGGAACAATGCATGAGACATGGCAGAGTTCTTAGAGCCATATGTTGTTGAGCTGTGATGATGCATTGGAAGCTTCTTCCTGATGGCCTGCACTTGCTCACTTTGGTTCTTTTTAAAGTCCTTCTCAGTACCGGGGAAGGAAATTTTCAAAGCTATTGAAAAAAATAACTAGTTATTTATGTTCATAAATTGGCTGTCTGAAAGTTTCCCTCCCTCAATGCAGCAAAAATGTTAATGCATTGCTGGTGCACAAGTATTTTTAACCACATTTAGAGGAGATGATCTCAGGGGCATGTTTAGATAGGGGGAGGAAAACTGCACATTCAGATCACATTTTGAGATCTGCATGCATTAACTTTCATGAAAAACTAAGACAGTAACTTTAAAACAGCACACGGGTGCCTGTATGTATGTGTAGGTGCGCAGGAGTGCACATACGCAGGAATTTTAAATCATGCCTAGAGAAAATAAAAAAGGAGGAGGGGTTTTGGTAATTAAAAAAAAAACAATTACTTGTAAGTAATTGCAGTTCACAGTCCTGAAAGGGATTGTTGGGGATTTTCTAAAATTACAATCCTGGATCTTTTGTTTGCTTTATGTACCTCCTGGGCAACTTGTAAGTGTTTTTGAAGAATTAATTTCACTGATTTCATAGCTTTACTTGCAATATGACAATTTGATAATTTTAGGAGATTTTAATTTACACTTTGATGATGATGATTATGTTCCTAATGTGAAAAAGTTTAAAACTTCTTTGTACACACTAGGCTTAACCCAATTAGTTGATGTTCCTACTCATAGTGGTGGGCATATGTGGATTTTGTTCTGATCCCATATCACTTTTGTGAGGATCAGACAATTTTTTTCCTGTAAGTCTATTCCACAATCACATCTTGAACTATTAATGTTCACAGTGAAACAAAACTTTACAATTGCTATTATAAATTCAGTGAGTCGTACAGTTAGTTAGAAGCTCAGAAGAGGATCAGTTTAAAATATTGTGGGAAGCTTGTGCCGAGGATGAGTTAAAATTTGAGTTGGCAGAATCCACAGTAGATTGGTGGAATGCAACTGTTCACCCAATATGTGAAGCTGCTGCTCCTATTAAAATAATAACTAAAAAAAATGAAATGAGCTCAACCAGCCGGATGGTACACTAAAGAACAGGCAGAAAACAAGAAATTGGTTAGAAAAGCTGAACACAGATGGCACAAATGAAAATTACCAAAGAATAAGGAGATTTATATCAATGTAATGAAAGAGTATAAAATTGCTTTCTACAAATACTACACATGCTTACTTTTCATGATTATTTACAAATTCCCCAAATAAGCCATTGGAACTATGTTCAGTGGTTAAGACGTTGACTGCTATTCCAAAGGGAACAATAGAAAAAGTATCACAAAGTTAAGATCTAGGTATGTTTTTTCGGAACAAAATATTGAAAGTACAAAATTCACTGAATTCTGTAACAAAATGTAAAGATCCAGACATCTGTGGCAAGGATGTGGATATTATTTGGTCTGAGTTTTGCCTTTTGACGCTTGCAAGGAGATTTTGTTCAAAATTAGATCTACTAAGTGTTATTTAGAACCTTGCCTATTGTGGGTTATTAAAAATATGGACACTACTGTGGGTGATGTCCTAGTTAAGATTGTTAATCTCTCTTTGTCAGATGGTGTGGATCTGAAGAGCTTAAACAAAATTGTCAAATCTAAGGTAAAATATCAGTCAGTATCCATTACTGTATTATCAAAATATCACCCAATATCCAATTACTACAAAATGCAAAATGCTGCTGCTCGTGTCCTATCTGGAAAGAAGAAATTTGATCACATCTCACCAACCCTGATGAATCTACATTGGCTACCTATTGCCCATAGAATCAAATACAAATCTTTATCTATTCTTCATAATGAAATTTACAAAGATAACAACTTTCCACTTGATTGCATGATTAAACTACACAAACCTCCACGGTCAACAAGAATCTCTAATAAATTGCAACTAATCATTCCCCCTCTATCAGATGCAAGATTATCTAGCACCAGGAATCGAGCTTTCTCTATAGCTGGCCCTATAGAATGGAACTCCTTACCATCTTATCTAAGCTCAATAACGGATACCAAATCCTTCAAAAATGAACTTAAAACCTGGCTATTTAAGCAAGCTTTCACAACCTAAATTAATGTCCACCCTCAGTCTTTGACTTCTCCACTTGTATGAACCCCTTACCCTCTCATACTATCTCGACTTCCTTCTACTTAACTCTTCCCATTCTGTCCACTCTCTCTTTTCTCCCATTTCTCACCTTGAACCTTACCACTATAATTTCCACAACCCCTTCACTTTTATTTCTCTTTTTTTTCATCACTCTTCCTCTCCTTTCTGACTTCTCCATATTCTTAACTAATATTCACCTTTTCTTAAGAAAACCCAAATTTATGATACTTACTATAGTTACGTTTTCTAATAGTTTCTTATCACTCTCCTTTGCTGAGATGTTTTTGTTAACACTGATGTTTAAGTTTATATCCACTGTTAAAAATGTTTAATGTATGAAGTTGTTCACTGTACACCGGAGTGAAGGCTCCTCGCTATACTTCGGTATAAAAAAGAATCTAAATAAATAAATAAATTTGTGTTCTGTCAGTAAGGTCTAGTGAAATGGATACTGACCCAATTTGATGGCATTCTGGATGTAAATTGTGTTCTAGATAAAGAACAATTTGGCTTCAGGAAGGGTTTTGGAACTCTAACCTTATTATTATCCCTGTTAGATGACATTTGTTGTGATTTGGATTCATTCAAATCAGGAATCTTAGTGCAGTTGGATATTTTCGCTGTCTACGATACTGTATGTTATGAAATTCTTCTCTCCAGACTAAGCAGCTTGGCACTGGATTTAGCCTGGTTTAGTTTATCACAGGATAGAAGCCAGCAGGCACGATTTGCTGACACCTGCTCTGATGTTATACGAGCATTGCTGGAGTTCCACCGTGGTCTGCTTTGTCAGCAGCCATGTTTAATGTATATATGTAACCTTTGACACAAATGTTGTTGTTATTTGGTTTGCCCTTTAAATTTTATGTGGACGACGTCCAATTTCATATTCTCAGTGTAAAAACAGGTGAATTCCCATATCAAAATTTTAATAAATCTATTTTGCTAGTACAAAACTGGTTAAATGCAAATGGTCTTTTCCTTAATTGTGAAAAAAAGCTCTGTTTGGTGGCTTGGGAAAAAAGAGCCTCCGATGATTTCTAATAATATGCTTACTTGTGGTTTTGCAGCTGAATTGTCTAGTGAGGTTAGAAATTTACCCAGATTTTAAAAGGACTATGCACATAAATTTTGGGGTTTATGCGTGTGGCCAGCCCTTGCGTGTGCCATGCACATTTTACAATGAGCCCGGCCACGCGCGTAAACCCCGGTATGCACAGAAGTGCTGGCCGAGGGGAAAGGGGATGGCCCTGGAGATATGGTCTAGGCAGGGAGGGGCAGGGTGGAGGCAGGGGCGGGCCAGAACAGCACCATGAGCCACTGTCCCGGGGAAGCACATGCCGGCAGCTGGCCGGCACACACAGATTACTTCTGCTCCAGAGGAGCAGTAAGTATTAAAATTAAAAAATTAGGGATAGGGTAGGTTTAGGGGGTGGGGAGGAGAGGGGAAGAGGGAGGAAGGCTAGAGTTAGGTGTAGGAAAGTTCCCTCCCAGTCTGCTCCTTAAAATCCGCCGCGCATGTGCATGCGGCCGGCACGCGCATATTATAAAATCAGCTCGTCCATGTGCGTGCACCAGGAACTGCATGCACATGAACGCGCACGCGCACTCCTTTTTGAAATCGACCGCTTAGGTGTTATACTTGACTCTAAGCTTTCAAGTCACAAGTCGTTAGGATTGCTTTTTATCAGCTGAATATGCTTATATCATTACATACAATTTTGTCCACAAAGGATTTCAGGACAGTGGTACTGGCGATTATACTTACCCACCTTGATTATTGCAATTCCTTATACATGGGTATGCTACACGTGTTACAATTAGTCCAAAACGTGGCATAACATATAATATTTGTCCTGCATTGGGGTACAGATATATCCCCATATACGAAAGACTTGCATTGGCTTCCAATCTCTGCCTGTGTGCAGTTTAAGCTAATGATAGACAATTCATCCGTATGCCCCAACTGTTGGATAACATTGCACAGTCGGGGCATACGGATGAATTGTCTATCATTCTTACAGGCCACTTGAGCTGTGATGCACTAATATATAAGGATTCATTGACAAGCTGTATAGCTACCTCGACTGTACATTTGGGACAGATGGAAAAACCGTCTAAAATTGCCACAGGCTTTTCTAGCCATGACATCCGGATTACAAGCCTTATTGCCACTTTGGACGGAGTTTATAAGATCTTTATTCTGGTACTCTTCAGACACAACAGGCGATACAGCTGTCAATTATTTATGGGCTACACAGCCGCAAAGAGCCGCAAATGATGAGAAGACTGAACGGTTCAACTCGTCGGATTGAAGACGTTCACAGGCTTGCTGATGCGGTATCCTCAAACATTTTTTGGACATTCACTTGCTTGTATATGACACAGTATCTCACTGTGTTTTTTAGATACTGTTCGAGCCACATTGAATAATAAAACAGAGGTGCCTTTTGTTTATTGATTGTACAGGGTGGCTCATGGAAAAGTAGCCCGCCTCTAATACCAGTGCCACACAGGCAGGCTACTTTTCCATGGGCCACCCTGTATTTGAGTGTATAATTGACCAATTTCACTAACGGGCAGATTTTAAAAGCCCTGCTCGCGTAAATCCACCCGGATTTAGGCGAGCAGGGCCTTGCGCGCCGGCGCGCCTATTTTCCATAGGCCGCCGGTGCGCGCAGAGCCCTGGGACGCGCGTAGGTCTCGGGGTTTTTAGAAGGGGGCGTGTCGGGGGCGGGGACAAACGACGCGACGTTTTGGGGGCGGGACGCGGTGTTTTGGGGGTGGGCCCGGGGGCGTGGTTTCGGGCCGGGGCGTTCCGGGGGCATGGCCGCGCCCTCCGGAACCGCCCCCGGGTCGGGTCTCGGCGCGCCAGCAGCCTGCTGGCGCGCGTGGATTTACGTCTCCCTCCGGGAGGCGTAAATCCATGGATAAAGGTAGGGGGGGGGTTTATATAGGGCCGGGAGGGTGGGTTAGGTAGGGGAAGGGAGGGGATGGTGAGGGGAGGGTGAAAGAGAGTTCCCTCCGAGGCCGCTCCGATTTCGGAGCGGCCTCGGAGGGAATGGAGACAGGCTGCGCGGCTTGGCGCGCGCCGGCTGCCCAAAATCGGCAGCCTTGCATGCGCCGATCCAGGATTTTAGAAGATACGTGCGGCTACGCGTGTATCTTATAAAATCCAGCGTACTTTTGTTTGCGCCTGATGTGCGAACAAAAGTACGCGAACGCGCTTTTTTTAAAAATCTACCCCTAAGAGAGCAATAACTTTCCCACTTTAGTGAAGGTATTTTTTTTGTTGAGTTAAGGGATTTAGATCTGCTTGGGAGATGGCTGGAGATAGTCACAGAGAGAGAGAGAGAAAGTGAGAGAGAGAGATTAATAAATCAAAGAAACTGATAGTGTTACAAGTTTGGACTTTTGGTGAGAAATACATTTGTGTTATGCTGCTCCATATTTTTTCTTTGGTATTTTCCTCGCATGTTTTTGGGGACCGAAAGTATTAGTGTGCATAATTATGTCTTTTATGAGAGAAAAATACTCTCATTTAGTTATAATGATTGTATGCAGTCTTAAGCTTTATGCTTCATGAATCTAATTTTTCCTTTATTATTGTAGAGTGCTGCATATTTTTGCTAAGATAACACAGATACACAGTACTGCATATGAGAAGCAGCCTAGAATATTTTACACATTCCCTCCCCCTTGACCTTTTTCTTGTAATGAGAATTCTGCAAAGCTTCAGGTCACAGAAGTTATGTGTCCAAGCTGTACTAGTGCTGTGATCTGAAAACACCTGGCAATTGCCCAGGACAGATATCAAGAAAGGCTACACAAAGAAGTCTTGACAGCACATGTCCTATCCCAAGGGGCATAAAAAACCCCAGAACCTCAAACTTCAGACAGATTCCCTGCAGAGAACTGGTGAAAGGGATCTCCAGCACTGATCTGTCTCCAAATAAGAATTTGCTTGGCTGATTTACCCTTCTGGGAGCCATGGAGACACCCTTTAAAGGAAAGGTGACAGTCAAGTTCTTATGGCCTGGATTGGCCACTGTTGGAAACAGGATGCTAGGCTTAATGGACCCTTGGTCTGACCCAGT
This sequence comes from Rhinatrema bivittatum, assembly GCF_901001135.1. NCBI lineage: Eukaryota > Metazoa > Chordata > Amphibia > Gymnophiona > Rhinatrematidae > Rhinatrema > Rhinatrema bivittatum. Next base: position 93,655,818 of record NC_042616.1, on the reverse strand, counting down.
ATGGCATGTTCTTATGTTCTTAATAAGAAAAAATAATTATGTACAAAAGCCTATATATATGCAGCACTCTATAATATATACACACACATACACACACACACACACACACACACACGGTATGATACAAAAAATATAGCTTTTCATTATTTCACATAAGATATATAATGAGTCTTGTTATTTTCTTAGTCTGACTAAGTGATACAGACCACAGGGAAAATACAGAACAGAATCACTACTACTACAATAGCCATCCAAGCAGAAGTAAAGTTATTTGGCAAGGGTCCTTGGTGTGCTTCAGATCGTGTAAGTATTTATACACAAACTTCTGGTTCAAGTATCAAAATGCCCATGTACTGCCCATGTCCTGCTCAGACCACACCCATTTTTGAGATGTGCATGCAGCAGCATATACACACATATCCAGTAGTTTTTAAAATCACTTGGCACGTGCAAGCCTAACATATTCGCACATCCCCTAATTAATGCACTAATGTGTCGGACTTTTAAAATTCAACTTCAAGTGCATGCATATGTGCTCCTAATTTTAAGTAGTAACATGAGCAAATGTAGTTCGTATATCTTTCTTAGGACTTTGTCGGCTTTAACATGTGCACATACTGCTTGCAATGTGGTTTTTCTTCAGTAGTGGTTTCTTTCTAGACACCCTCCCATGCAGGCCAGTTGTAAGCAGAGCTCTTGATTTGGTTGACTGGTGCACCTCCAGTCACAGCCACAGAACTCTATAGCTCCTTTAAAGTGATTGCTGGCCTCTCTGTGACTTCCCTTACAAGTCTTCTTGCTCTAATGCTGAGTTTTAAGGGACAGCTTTATCTAGGCATTGTCTTGGTGGTATGATGCAGCTTCTGTTTCCTCACTGGGGTATTATTTTGTTGCCTTTTCCTCTCCTGTGCATGTCTATAATTGTATCTTTAATTTCCTTAGAATGCTCTTTGGTCTTCATTTTCACAGCTTTCCTTCAGAGTCACAGTCTGACCACTGGTACTATAATTAGGGGGTCTTTTATCCAGAAAAGCTGACCTTTTTTAATGATTCACAGGTAGAGACCAATTGTAAGCCAATTGTTAGGGCAAAAGCTTTCATCTGTGTAAACTTGGAGCTTCCACAGCACAGGGATTAAATGCTTATGCAAGCAGCATTTTTCAGTTTTTAATTTTATTTTACAAAAAATGCAGAGAAATAATGAATTGTGACTTTGAAAATTTACTTTAAGAGCATGCTGGTTTTCAATAAACATACTGTCTGGAACAGTCTGTGTAAGTGTCATTTGTAATCCACACAAATCTATTGACTTTTTAGGGGGGTCAAATACTTTTTCAAGCCACTGTTAGTGAATTTTAAAAGATGTGAGCGTGAATGACAATTCCAGTTTTACTAAATAGTCCACGAGTTTGCCCAATCTATCTGGAGGTCATCTAGACACCTCTGTTTATTCAGCCAGCACTCCCCCCAGTTTAACCTGACTTCTCACCCAGTCATTTTAAGCATAAAAGATATTTCTGCAGATTTACACCTCATCAAGAGCAGAACTAAATAAGTGCAGGCAACAGCCTGACATGTGCTGCAGGCGTCGGATTTAAAATATGGATTTATGCGCATAAATTTTGGGCCTGCCTGGAATGCCCCGACACTCCTTTTTTTCCAAGCATTGGGTTGCTTGCACATAAACGCACGTATTTGGGCTGTTTGAAAAATACGAGTCACTCACACTCGGTTGAGATACTCACTTATATGGGCCTTTTAAAGCCAGCAACTCTTAAAATGCACCTCTAACTGAACAAAAACAGAAACTTTGTATCTGCGCAAGTTTCAAAGTGATAGTATATGTATATATGAAATAAATATGAAAACTGGGTTATCAAAATTAAATATTACTATTAATAAACTATCACTTTTGAAAGTGGATGAAAAGTCTTTGGGTAAAAAGGACTCAAAACATATTTATTTATTTTATTCTATTTATTTTAAAACATTTCTTACCTGCCTTTCCTACATTCTGGGCATGGTACAATATAACATCCACAGTTAGTTAGATAACATAAATTATAATCATTAAAACAATAAAACATACCAATAGCTAAAAAAAAGAACAAGTAAAAATTACATAACACACCACAATGAAATCTGAGATCCGCAAACAAAGGCCTACTAACTATTCCTATAATACATACAGCACATTTAAGACAGTGAGAGCCAGAGCTTTATTGCTTGCAGGTCCAAAAATCTGGAATTCCTTACCAACAGAACTGAGGTTGCAACAGTTATTGGAAGCCAATGGAGTGATTTGTCCCAATGCAGACCATTGAAACATTCAAATGGGGAGAGTAAGACTTGGCTTGACTCTCAGTCCTAGTCACAAAGCCACAAAGAAACCAAGGACATCTTTAGCAAAGCCTGACCACAACTGAAACCTTAGCTGGATCCCTAAATCTTGTGTCCATCCTTTGAGGTAAACCTTTTGCTAATCTGAAGCTCACCTCAGAGATAAACTCAAAGTTTGTCCCTAGCCCTAATAACTCTAGTCAACAGGCTACAGCAGATATGGCAAGTAGAGACATTGCTGGCCAGCTCTAAACACTTGGGGGTAGATTTTAGAAAAGAATGTGCGCACGTCCATGTGCGAGCGCTACCCGGCACGCACACATGACGTGCAATTTTATAACATGCGTACGCTGGTGCCTTGGCAGACATAGGCAAAAATTGTGCGGCGACAGATTGTCTGGCTTCCTCAGTTCCCTCCCAGTCCATTCCAATTAAGGAGCAGACTGGGAAGGGCACTTCCCTACCCTCTACCCTAACCTCCCTTGCCCTTCCCCTATCCTACCCGCCCCCTATCTCTACCCTAGGTACCCCTTTTTTTTTTTTTTTACCTTTTGCTCCTGCAAAGGAGCTGTAGCAAGTTGCACGTGCCGGTACGTGATCCCCCGACACAGCAGCAAATGGCCGCTGTACCGGGCGCCTCTAGCCTCGTCCCACCCCCTGGACTGCCCCTCCCCATCCCCCCAGACCGCTCCTCCACCGAGGTCCAGCTCTTGTGTGCATAACAGGGGTTATGCGCACAGCTGGGCCCCTTTTAAAACGTACGCTGTGCGCGCAAGGCCCGGCCACGCGCGTATCCCGTTTTTTGCGCACGCGGGCCACTAAAAAATTGGGCCTTTGTAGGACATCTTATGCTGTTTAGTCAGGAATATTTGTGTATGTACTTGATGTCCAATTTGAAGTTGCTGACCTGTTCCACTAACATTTACTATGTTATATGTAAATGAAAATTTTAAGCTTAGGTATTGCTAGAAAAGAGGCAGACCAGGCAGATAAAAGAAAAACAAAGGAGCTGGCAGAATATGAGAAATGGCAAAAACAAACAAAAAAAAATCCTAAAGAAAAGCTGAAAACATGACTAAGGAGACTAAAGGAAATTAGAAAGGAAAAACTGAGAAGTTTCAAAAAAACAAAAAAGCAAATTAAAATATTGCAATCAGTTGTGAAGCAGGAATACATTTCTGATGTTGCTGACAGACAAAATGAACGGGAGGCAGTTGTGGCTCAGTAAATGCTCTCCATTCTGCTTGATGCACACGACATTCATGTGACCTTAACTAATAAGACTTGATGCTTGTGACACAACTGCTACATCACTTTCAGTTTTGACAGTGGGGGGGGGGGGGGGGGGAAGTGAATTAGATTCAGATGACAAGCAATATGTCCCTGACTTTTACGATCTGGGATACTGATATGCAGACAGAAGGAAAAAAAATACAGGACTGCTTCTACCGCCAATTCCATAAGCAAAGCACATCAAGAGCACTGTCTGAATTTTCAAGCAGGCTTCTAACCCAGTAAAAATTTTGCTAGCAGTAATTTTTTTATGGGTTTGACAGTTGCTTGGTTTTGATTGTAAATGCTACTACCCTTATCGTAAGGCTTGGGGATAACTTCACAGAGTGGTAGCTACTACCCTTAAGGGAAGCGTGCGGGTAACCTGCACGGCGTGGCAGACACTTATCCGGCTCCTATATGTGTTCATAGAGGAAAAAAGAAGAAATGAGAAGAAACTTAGATACATGAAGTAACAGTTATATTAAGTTGCAGAAACAAATAATTCAACAGTAGGATAGAAAAAAAACCCACTGAAACATACAGCGTAATCAAGAAAAGCATAGACAATCAATATGACAGTCACTACTCAGAAAACACAGCAAAAGCACATTCCTTTCCATTGCATGAAACAGAGGACTGTACCCAAAGCTCACAGAGAAAATAATAACACAGCACTCATAAGCACAATAGAGAGAGAGAGAGGAAAGGGGACCATGCACTTTGGAAAAGTTAGAACAAAATGACAAATATATACAAGACAGAGGAAAATAGCAAGTACAATACCATCATGTCAGACAGAGACAGACACACATGAAAAGACACTTGCAGAAAAACACAGAAGAGATACCATGATGGAAAGTGTCAGAAATGTACAGGGAAATACTTAATGAATAGATATCTTTATCCAGTTACTGCTAGTCCTCTGACAACTCATACCACTGGAGGCTCTCCTTCTTCTATCTCTTTGTATCCAGGAAACAGGAAGTTCTGACCCCCAGACATGGAGAACATGCTTCATGGGATCTGAGCCAGTCTGAAAAACATGACTATAAGAAAAGACAACACTCAGTGGATTGAGACCACCAAATTCAATGCAAAATATTAGTCTAGAGAAAACACTTACTTTCACTCTGACAGACAGATCATCACTTCCTTTCAGGAGCACTGCTTAGGTAAAGAGTAAAAGGAACTCTGAAGAAGTGACCTGTGTAATTCTCAAAAACTTAAGAACAACATCTTTGGATAATCTGTATGTTGATCCAATTAAAAGTATTACAACCTGTAAAGATTCCAATACAAACAAAAAAAAACAAACCCTCATACTATAATTGCTGGAAGTAAAACTACTGGTGGTTTTTATTGCCTTCTTCTATACAGTCTATGTCTTCTCATAAAATTCATAAAACATTAAAAGGCCAATATTCAAATGGAACTTAGCCAGATAAGTAGCAGCCATTGAATATATGACTTTATTCAACAGGCCAAGTCCAAAAGAACAAATTAGCAAGGCTGCACTCTACCAAGATATGTTCATAACAAATAGTGCAGGAAAGATATCACTTAGTCCATAAGTATCTTCCAAAAGCTTTATTATAATATCTTCATAAGCATTTACAATGAGTGGCAACTCCGTTCGATGTTGTGAATAATAGCGTCAGGCAGCATTTAGCTGAATAAGTAACTTATCCGAGTATGTTCAGCAGCATTATTTTGCCGCTGAATATCCTATGTAAGTTAGTCAGATAAGTCTTTTCTAACTAACTAACAGGCCGATTGGACGCGCTATTACTCCTTACTGAATAAGGGGTAAAGCTAGCTCGTCCAACCCCCCCCAAACCTAATAGCGCCCGCAACCTGCAAATGCATGTTGATGGCCTTATTATTTCATGTGTGTCTGTCTCTGTCTGACATGATGGTACTGTACTTGCTATTTTCCTCTGTCTAGAGGGCCAAGCTGCACATTTTACTTTCAGAAATTAGCACCTACCCAAAGGTAGGCGTTAATTTTTCCGGGCACCGGGAAAGTGCACAGAAAAGCAGTAAAAACTGCTTTTCTGTGCACCCTCCGATTTAATATCATGGCGATATTAAGTCGGAGGTCCCGAAAGTTAAAAAAAAGTTAAAAAAAATTTGAAATCGACCAGCGGATTGTGGGTTGAAAACCGGACGCTCAATTTTGCCGGCGTCTGGTTTCCGAACCCGTGGCTGTCAGCAGGTTTGAGAACCAACGCTGGCAAAATTGAGCGTCGGCTGTCAAACCCGCTGACAGCCGCCACTCCTGTCTAAAAAGAGGCGCTAGGGATGCGCTAGTATCCCTAGCGCCTCTTTTTGCTGCGGGCCCTCATTTGAATACAGAATCGCTCGCACAGGAGCGTGGCCTGTGTGCGCACCGGGAGAGTGGGCGTTTGCCCGCTCTCCCGTGACTTTACTGTATCGGCCTGTTACTGGGTTATTTTCTAAAGACTTATCATATGCGATACAGCCCTTTTCATTTGCGATAGCATGCAAAATCGATTCGGGGCAGATTCAGGGCGGCAAGGTGAGGGCGGCAAGGGGGCGGAATCGGTGGTGTCTTCGCTGGCAGTGATAATGTTACTAACTATATCGTCGCCGGTGGCGCTATTCGGTGCGAAAACCAGCAGCAAAGACCCTGTGGTGGTGCGAAGGCTGCAGGCTTTCGCAGGCCTGCCCCCCGTTTTCACTGGATTCATCATTCAGCGATTAAGGAGGGAAGCCCTACTCCTGTCGCCATGTGTTGCTTTTTAAAATGTATCCCCCCCCCCGCGCACAGAGGCCACCCACCCGCACATGTGTTTGGATGTTAAAATCTGCCGCACATGTGCGCGTGGATATCGTATTTTATAACACATGTGCGCATGTTACAAAATAGCCGCATCCATGTGTACGCGCAGGCAGGTCTTTAAATCAACCCTATTTGCTTAAACAGTGTGCACTATTTCTGAAACCTAAAAAAATGAAAATAAATTCTGAAAAAACCTAAACACCATGGAAATTTGCCCCAAATGACATCACATGAAATCTTTTGGCTTTCACATCCCTAGCTATAAAAGCCCATGAAAAAACAAGTCAATAGATATTTATGGATTGTATGTGTTATAAGGATTTTCTGAAACATAATAAGAGTAATTTTCAAAAAGACTTCTGCAAATAAAGTAATGCTTTATCCACAGAAATGGCCTTTTACGTGACTGAGACATGAGTAAAATTATGCACATGCATACTGTATGTACGTACTTTTATGCACATAATTATGGTTATCTGAAGCTATTACTCAGATGTATCCAATAGGTTATTCATTTGTTCACCAGGATAGGGTGGGGATACAGGGGGAGGGGTGAGCACTCTATTTCGAGATTCATGGGCACAATCACAATTATCATGTGTGGGGTCATCAAATTGTAAATGTTTTTTGTTAAAATTGAAGTTAGAAGTAGATGTGACTATTTTGATTGTGTATTGTCCCTCACTGTTAGGTGTTCAGTCTGTAGAAGATCTTTGCAACCTCTTTTTGGATTTGAATTTACAATTTTCCTTTGTTCTGAAGCAAGTATAAAGTGTTTGTACATAGGTCATTTTCGGATGCATCTATAAGTGGTATGGAGCATGTTAATAGAGCATCTACAGTGTTTCCTATTTCTGCCTATTCCAAATATCTTTTTTTCTAATTTGTGATGAATATTTTAAAAGTTTTGCCAAATGTCTCCCAAACAACAGCTGCTATTTTTTTTTCCACTTTTTGGCTCTATTCAACTATTAGAATCCAAGAAGTTATGGATGAGTCATGCCCTTGGTGAATAGTCCAGTAATTGATTAGCTGGTAGGCCAGGAGAGAGAAAAAAAAATGAGTTAAGTGTGGGTTTTTTTTCATATATTATATGCATGGATGTTTTCAAAAGAAACATAAGGCATATTTTGTTTACTAAGTTCTGCACTTCCACATAGGTGACATTTTGATCTTACTGGGGGCAATCTTAAAACTGTCCTCACTGGGACAAAGACCACACATGCTTTTTTGCCTGAGGGCTTTGCACAGGATTTCATGCATACTTTCACTTTGAAACTTGCTGTGGATAAAAGAATGCATGATCCCTTGCATCTGCTTTTTCTATGGGTAGATTTTTGCTGGAAAAGTAGATGTGAAGATTTTTCAAATACTGCAAAAGGAGTTAGATCCACACTCCATGTACAATCCAAAGAGAAAGAGAGTGTGCAGATAACTATGTCCTTGGGTTTTTAAAAAAAATATTAGCTTTGTTCATTCAGTTCAATATCAATTTCTAGTTCACAAGGAACTTCTGAAAGTTCAAGAAGCCCGATGATAAATGTATCAAAGTGTCCCCCTGACACGGAAACCATGTTTCGCCAGAAAAGGCTGCGTCAGGAGGGACAGAGCAGGAGTAATTTGTGCACTGTGAAAGAAACAAAACAAATTCATGAGTAAAAGGACAAAACATAGGATAGGTAGCAGCAAAAACCAGTAACATACCTGTTATAAGTTCACTCGATAAATGTCAGACGTCGGTGCACAAAACAAATATATTACAGTAAACGTAAAGATGCTGATAAGGCTGCCAAAAACACTAAAACACTAGACCAATCGCAGGCGGTCACGTAAAGGACGCGGAGATAAACCAGCTGATAGGTAATTTGCATCCCAGTGTCAGTAAAACAAAGCAGGTGGCAGGGGGGCATAAGGAGCGACACTTAAAAATGCCGATGAACAGTGATCAAGACAAACAATTGGATACTCCTGTCGTGGACAACTTACAATCAGAAAACGGATAATGTATCACAAGCCTTTATCATGCGGACAGGAAGGGGAGGGGAATGAGGAAAGAGGAAGGAAGGGAGGGAAAAAAGAGGGAAGAAACGGGAGAAGGGGAAGAAAAGGGGGTGAAATGGGGCTATTTTCAGAAACATGGATCAATGAGATTATTTTAATAATTTTAACAATTCAAATAAGCTATACAGGGAAAGAACAAGGAGATAACAAAAGGGGGGAAGAAAAAAAAAGAGGGGAGGGGGGAAAGGAGACTTTTGAACCATGTCTAAATAAAGTGCACCCATTCAATGTCTGAGTTAAGTCTAGTAGGGGATATTGCCTGGAGAGTGAAAATCTCTCTCTGTTCCCTACGAAACAGACACCCAGAAATATTCCCACCCCTTCAAGGGGGAATTAAAACATCAATCACAAAAAACCTCAGGTCTGACACAGAATGCGAAGAGGAAATCCAGTGTGAAACAAGGGGGGGCTTTTTCTCACATAGGGCCAGGTTTTAAAAGGCCCACACGCATAGGTGGCCTTTCGTGCGCCAGGCCTATTTTCACAGGCCCGGCCATGTGCGTAAAGCCCCGGGATGCATATAAGTCCCAGGGCTTCGGGAAAGGGGCAGGGAAGGGCATGGCTAGAGGCCCCCCCGGCACAGCAGCCATTTGCCGCTGTGCCAGAGGATCACGTGCCGGTGCGCGCAACCTGTGTCTGCCCCGAGGCAGGCGCCAAAAGTAAGATAAGGTTTTGGGGGTGGGGGCTAGGTTAGGGCAAGGGGAAGGGAGGTTGGTGCAGGGGGGTTGGGAAGTTCCCTCTCAGTCCGCTTCGAAATTGGAGTGGACTGGGTGGGAACTGAGGAAGGCCGCAGGCATCAGCACGCGCAGAATGCATGTGTGCACCCCCTTGAAAATCTACCCCATAGTGCGGATACATGAGCGATGCTCAATCATACATGTTTTAATTGGGCGTATAATTTTACTCACATATAATTTCTGACAAGGGCAAATAATTACACAGATTATACCTTCTGATAGACAGGTGGTTGTGAATCTAAGAGTATATTCAGTGCCCATTGTTGGATGTATAAATGAAGTAAGTGACAAAGAATGTGAGCAAACCGAGCAATGTCCACACAGGTGGTGCCGACTGATCAGAAGGGGCATGTAACTCGGAGTATACCAGATAATCCCGCACATTTCTGCCACGGTGAAACAAACCACAGTGGGCCCTTGAAAACATCATGCAGAGAGAGCATAGGCCAGAGATGCTGAATGATTGAACTAATTTGTCTTGCGCAGCACAGTATGGTAGTACACATGTAAATTAATTTGATAACAGACGTGTTTGTAGTTGTAAAAGCAAATCTTGGTTTACATATAGGGCCCGCTTAAAAGCTGGCTTCAATATATGGTATGGATAGCCTCTAGCTAGAAAACGTTTCATCATATCTTTAGCTTGGTGTACATAATCCTCTTTCGAAGAGCACATGCATCATAAGCGGAAGAATTGACTGACCGTAATGTAACTCTAAGACAGTAGAGGTAATGACTATCAAAAAATAACAATGTATTACGATCGGTTTCTTTCCCAAAGATTGTGGTAATGAACCCATGCTGATCATAAGATACTATAATATCTAGAAAGGAAATTTTTGAATAATGGAGACAAAAATTAAATTGAGATTTTTTTCATAATTATTTAACCAATCCAGAAAGAGAAAAAACTGAACATCTGTGTGCGCCCAAATCAGAAATATGTCATCTATGTATCTGAGCCAAATAGGTATAAACTGAAAAAAAGCGGATAAACATAACACTCCTCAAAGTTGTTGACAAACAAACAGGCCAGATCTGAGACCATCCCTACTCACTTTCTGATGGACCTCACCTGTCTGGCATTGACACAAAACTACTTCATGTTTGACACACAGTTTTTCCAGCAAATTAAAGGAATGGCTATGGGTGCCACGATGGCCCCAGATCTGGCCTGTTTGTCAATATCTTTGAGGAGTGTTATATTTATCTTTCACATTTTTTTCAGTTTATACCTATTTGGCTCAGATACATAGATGACATATTTCTGATTTGGACTAGTTGAATAAATACATTATAAAATTCCATAATAATATAATATCATATAATATAAAATAATATAAAATCATAATAATATAAATCCAAGTAAGGTTTACAGAATCTCTTATAAATTAAATGAAATAGAACAGGTTTACTGTAAGGATGTTAGATGCCACCAATTTTAATGCAGGTAGTCTAGTAATAGTTTTGTCATGTCTATTTTAAGAAATTATTTTGTTTTGTATTGAACTGTGAATGTATTAATTGTTCATCACCTACTGGTCTTGGCTTTAGGCGATCAATAAATACCATTAAAGATAAAATAAAGATAATGTAGTATGCATATATTTACTTTAAAAAATTTCTAACTTGCATGATCTTGCATTCTCCTTTGAGAACAATAAAAGCATTTATAATTATAATAAGTCATATGGTATCCTGTATTAGAGATGTGCAAGGAAACATTTTCATTTCAGTTTCTTCATTCTTTTGTATGCCCATAAAATTTGTTTCATTTGTTTCAAACATAAAAATATTAATTTGTGTCATTCATTCATTCATTTCCCATTAAAGTTAATTGAAGAAGCAATGTATCCATATTTGGAGTTTTCTAGTCAATTCTATTGAAGCTTGCAGGTATCCAAATGAGAAGGATCATAAACTACAAATTGATTATTATGATAGGAAATCAAGCACTAACATGGGAACTTTAGGAAAAAGGTTGCCCCCAAAGGACAAAACCTCTTGTTTCAAAAAATAAACCACCTTCTCCTAGCTTGCATTACTCAGGATACATCAGGAAATACTTGTATTTTATTACCACAGAAGGACACTTCCTTATTCTAATAATACTTATAGAAAACAAAATCCCTATTCTTTTCCAAACAACACGTTCTTTGATCTAAAATAATTTTCCATGACATCCAATCAATTGTGGACTATTAAAATATCTTTTATAGAGGCTATGCCCACATTCTGCAGGAATACAACGTGTATTCAGAGTGGATAATGATCTTTCCAAACTATTTGAGTATTCTGGTCCTCAAACTTAGCTCTTGATTCAGACAAAAAATTACAGATTTGGTTAATCTTCCAAATATCTTTTAGCATGACAGTACTAGTTTCCAGGATGTCAATAACATTGCCACTTAGATTAGCTAAAACTGTTGGCAATGGAACCGCAAAAGAGGTAGTGGAAGAATACACTGCAGGACTCACATTAATATCCACAGAGGCAAAATAGTTCATACCCTGATTACCCTGATCAGCTCTATAGTTAAAGGGATCTATTTTTCCCTAAACAGAAGTAGATTGTAAGGATCACTAGATGGAAGATTGTGCTGTGGATTGTGGGAGGCATAGCTGATTCTCATCTGGACTTATGTATAACTGAATACTAAAATAAATTAAATTACAAAAAGAAAAGAAACGAAGCTTTCATCATCAGAAGAGGGAACAGCACTTCAAGTTACAAATAATATGTCAAAGTGGCACCAAAAGTGGCATGAATAGCCCGAGGCATCATGTCAGGGCATATAAGCTTGAACAAGGGCAGTCACACCCCCAAGGCACTGTGAGAGCAGCAAATCAGCTAGGAACACTGGAAAGAAATACCTAGGGCCCAAGAGATGGGTAAATGGTATCAACAACAGTGGTATGAAGACCACAATGCACTAAAAGAGGTACTAGTCAATGGATCCACTACCCTACTTTTCACTCTGTGCAGAGGAAAGAGGCAGGGCTGCCCGCTTTCCCCGCTCCTTTATATCCGTTCGCTGGAACCTTTGATCCATAGAATTAAGCAGGATCATCGGATCCCAGGAATCAGGACTGGAAACAGTGAGGAAAAAATGATATTCTTTGCAGACGATATGCTTATGATTCTCTCTGACGCCCGTAGCTCACTTCCAGGTTGCTGGATACTATACATACCTTTGGTACTTTCTCTTGGTTGAAGCTAAATTTAATGAAATCTGAGGCTTTGGACATCAACGGACAGTTGCAGTCTTACTGGACACATTTTTCTTTCTTATAGGCGGGTGATACTGTTAAATATCTTGAAATTAAGATAAAGACCCAAAGAAATGGTATGGCTATAATATACCACATCTATTGAAAGTTTTCAGAGAGAAATTGTTAAGTTGGAGCTCTTTCCCATATCTATCTCAGGCAGGATAACTTTGGTCCAAATGATACTGATACCTAAACTATTTTATATTTTTCATATGATGCCTTTCTACATCCTTTCTTTTTTTTTTTTAATTCTTTATTTATAGAGTTTTAAGTATTTTACAAACCAAAATAGTTCATAACAGAAATCTCTGATTTATCACATGTCATTTAAACATAAGAAATATAATTATATAAAGCAAAAAATGTGTGATAATTCTTAATAAAAAACAAACAATGATTCAAATCAAGGCCTTAGAATAATAGGGAGTAATAATTATACATCTACCTCCTTTCTAAGGACATTAGAATATTACAGACTATATTTGGGAAATTTTTTTGGAATTCCAAACGGGCTCGCCTAACTTTTTTTAAACTAATGATGCCCAGGGGAGTGGGAGGAATAGGTGTTGTCAATCTTAGATACTACAGTATAGCATGTCTGATCCTTACTTTACGGGAATGGCTGGGTTATGGGGATTCTTCTTCCATGCTGTATTTGGAACAATCTTTGTTGCAGCCCCACAGTCTGGCTTATATTGTACATGTCCTCCGAGAAGCCCTACCACTGCATCATACAAGAAACATCTTGGTTTCATCATTGCGGTCATGTTGGCGGTTTTTGAGGCATCATCTGCATTTACCTTGGCGAGTTTCCTACTGCTTACCCCTACTGAGAAACCCCGAGTTCCCTGCCGGCTATACTGGGAAATGGTATTCTGTTATCTCAGATGTGGGCATTTTCAACTTGCAGCCTTTAACAATTTAAAATCTGGGGAAGTGCACTATTTTAGTCACTCTTGCCAAGCCCTGGGGCTCACATCTTCAGACTACCTGGTGTATTTACAAATTCGCAGTTATACCCATAGCTTACATAAAGCCGGGATGGGAACATTGTCTAATGGCCCCTTTCAACGCTTTCTACATATGGGTGCCAAACGTATTGTAACCATTTCTAGAATTATATACTTCCTTAGCAGTGAGTTGGACGAATGACTTGACAGGCGGAGTCACTAAGGAGCAACTGTGCCTAGGTCATCAACTCGTACATGAAGCAATAATCAGTGTTGCATTGCGGGAGCTACATTTTAAAATCATGCATAAAATTGTATGCCCATGTAAAGCATACCTCATGGGCATCGCTATGTCACATGAATGTTCTAAATGCGCCCAGCCATAAGCCTCCTTGGTATATTGTTTATGGGTTTGTGCCTTCATCCAACCGTTTTGGTCTCAACTCTCCCATAAACTGGGCACTACACAGATGGCGTGGCTTGGGGACCCATGATTTTGGTTATTTGGTATTTACACTCCCCCGGTTCAATCATCCAAGCCTGAAGTCAGAGACATCTTAGGCGCTTGGTGGCTTTGCGAATAATTCTTCATCACTGGCTATCATCCTCACCACCCTCTCTGCAGGAATGGATTTTGGCCATGCTCGAATTATACCTATTGGAATAGAAGTCAATTCCAACTAAAACTAGGAAGAAGCAAAAGGAATTTCGGGAGTTATGGTCCCCTTTCCTGACATCCATGCCCTCGGATGTAACATTGGTGTTTGTCTAAGTTCTAAACATGGGGAACCCTCAGTCCTTCAGAACCACATTTCTTTATGGCAGCATGCACATCACAGACTTTATATCTCTGGACCACATCCTATTGGATCATTACACTAGGGACATTACCGGACTCTTTTTAATAACTCTATAACTGATATAACTATATAACTGATATAACTGATAATTCCAAGCCAACTGAAGGTGCTGGGGTGGGGGGTAAGGGGGGGGGGGGCGGGTGGTGATGGGAAGGGAAATGATGCATAAGATATGCATTAGTTCGTTAGATTTTGAGTGGTGGTTTCCCATGCCCTCCATGCGTATCTTCTATGTACATCATGGCTATCTACACAGCTGTGTTTTGTTATTTGTTACTTGTTACTTACTTGTTATTTGTTATTTGCTAAATGCTTTGTAGCTTGCAGATTGGTACGTGCATGGACTTGTTTCAAAGCATTGTATATGCAATCTGACCAAGGGTAAAAACCAATAAAAATGATTACAAACAAAAAAAAAGAGGTACTAAGCAGCCTCAAGGGTGGCATGAACAGCCCAAGGTACCATGAGAGAGGGAACTAATCAACATAAGTGATAAGAAAAACCCCAAGGCACTGATAGAGGATGAAAGCAATACAAACAGTGGCATGAATATCATAATGCACCATGAGAGATGCAAAGCAGCCACCCAGAGTGACAAGGAAACATAAAGGGCCGGATTTTCAAAACCTTACGTGCGTAGGGGGGGGGGTACGTGCACCCTATTTTATAAAGGTCTGGCGATGCGCGTAAAGCCCCGGGATGCACCTGTCCCAGGGTTTCGAAAAAGGGGCGTGGCAGTCCGGGGGTGGGGTCAGAGGTTCCCGGCACAGCGGCCATTTGCTGCTGTGCCGGGGGATCGTGTGCCGGCAGGCGCAGAAGGTAAAACAAAGGTCGGGGGGGTTTAGGATAGGGCTGGGGGGGGGAATAGGTTAGGGGAAGGGCTGGGAAGGTTAGATTAGGGGGATTAGGAAGTTCCCTCTGATTTCGGAGCAGCCTGGGAGGGAACAGGTGAAGGCTGCGGGCATCGGCATGCCCAGGGTGCACAATTGTGCACCCCCTTGTGCATGCAGGCCCCTGATTTTATAACATGTGCACACCTGCACATGCATCTTATAAAATCGGGCATCCATGTGTGCGTGCCGAGTAGTGCACGCACATGTACGCCCACGCGCTTCTTTTAAAATCTACCACAAAGGCTCCAAATGACGGAACAATTCCACAAATAAAAATGGTATGTAGAACTCAAGACACCAAGAAAGAATCAAAGGGCACCAACAATAGGGATATGAGCACCACAAGACACCTAAAGTGGAGTAAATGGTACCAACATTAGTGGCAGGAGGATTATAAAGCATCCACAGAACAATAAAGGGCATTGACAACAGTGGCATTAACACTACAAGGAACCAATAGAACAACAAAGGGCACCAATGGCAGTGGCAGGAACACCACAAGGTATCTAAAGAGCAGCAAAGTGCATCACGAATAATGGCATGAATACCACAGGGCACTTACAGAGCAATAAAGAGCATCAACAACAGTGGCATGAACAGCACATGGATGGCACCTAGAGAGTAATAAGCCCAACAATAGTGGCAAGAGAACCACAAGGCACCTAAAGAGCAACAAAATAACTCTGGCATTAATACCTCAAGGTTTAAAATGTGGAATATTGCAAACAGTACCAAATAATCAAAACCCCCAAGGCATTGAGTGTGGCTATGGCAAACAGCTCAATGGCATGAAAACCCTTAGGGCATTGTGAGAAGGGAACAGGGCACTTACAGTGTCATTAATACCCAAAGACACCCTAAAGGCACAAAAGGGAACAAGCAGTTCACTGTCCAGTGTTCACTGCTTATGGAAAGGGATTTGGTCTGTTTTTACTCCTCTATTACTTTAACACACAGTGCATGTACCTGGTAGTAGTGGTACTGTTTTTTTTTCCCCACAGATGAAGACACAATTTATGAAAAAGAAAAGCTTACCACCCAAAACACCTTTCTTACTCTAGACCCACAGAAAAAGAAATTAAGCACACACACATCCTGCAGAACACTTCTGTAGTTTAAAAATCTCTGTATCATTACAATGACTTGCAAGCTCACAATGGGTTTTCCTTCTGCTTTGCTTTGGCAGTGTTACAATGACATTGTGTGCATGTGCTATATCACTGCAAAATATAAAATAATTCTGACATAAAATGTAAAGGAAACAGCAGAGCTAGAACCTACTTCACTTTTCACTTCTAGGCAATCTTTTTTCGCTCTTTTCTCATTTTCTTTAGCTCTTCAAACTCAAAATCAAACTACCCTCTCTCTTTATACCCAGAGACAAAACAGCTCAAAATGTTGCCTGCCTGGCTTTTCAGTTTGGAAAACATTTTAAAAAGGGGAAGTCACTGCCAATCCATGCAGAAGCTAGTTATAATATGCTAGTCAAAAATTGCTTGACCTTGATTGGTCCTGCTTCCTGCTTGTTCCCTCTCATTTGAAAACTGTTTTTTTCAAACAGATTAAAGGCACAGCTATGGGGGCCAAAATGGCCCCTGACATAGCATGCCTTTATGTCTCCAATTTCAAGTCTTGTTACCTTTACCTGCCGAGCTTCTGGCCACTTATCAATATGTGGCTTTGATTTATTGACGATATATTCATCATTTGGTCTTGTACCCATATCCAATTGTTTTTGTTCCTAAATTGGTTCAATACATGGGACACAAATCTAAAAATTTTTTATACTATGAGTATACCCAGATCTCTTTTTAGAAATTCTGCTGTCGGTCAATGCTGGCTATGTAATAACTTCTATTTTTTGGAAAACCCAGATAAAAACAATTTGCTCGCATATACTAGTGATCATCAGTGAGCTTTATGGGATAGTACTTCACAGGAATAGTAACAGTTAATCCAGCGTACAACGAAAACCAATATTGCAAACAAATACGTTGTAAATAAAACTTTAAACTTTCTGTGTATCAAATCTCATTTAATTTATATATAGGTCCATCATAACACCCATGGTAAACAAGCAATTTAGCCTGTGTTTTTAACTGCTATGGGTCATATTTAATCATTGGTCCAAGTATCTCAAAGTCCTTTTTATTAAATATATTTTCTTCTTTTCCTTTTGTTATTTACTTTTTTATAAAACTGATGTGGAACGGTACTTCCCTTATTTTGGTGGCGCTACCGCGCTTCGAAGGTCCAATCCAGTTGGTGTAACACAGTGCTTTCTTTGAATGGCACTACCACGCTTCTGAAATGCAGTCCGTTCAATGGCGCTGCCGCGCTTCTGAAGTCCAGTCCGACGTACGTTTCGCAGGGCTACTGCTGCTTCAGGGACTGTTATGGACATGATACTCCAAATCTTGCCGCCTTTTCCTCCTGTCGGAATCAGGCGAGAGTCCCTGAAGCAGCCTGGTTTGCAATGATCTAATCCTGAACTGAGTTGACTTATTCGTAGATAGTATTTCTCAGAAAGTAAGATCCTGTGGTTAGTCAGGTCCAGCATAGCATAACTGAGTGCACAATGTTTAACCAGTTAATGAATGATCTGAACCGGAATGAACTGGCCCTGCATGCTCACTTTTAGTGAGGTTTAGCAGCTCACATTAAGGATGAATTGGCCTGATTTTAACCTCCCAGCTAAACTAGAAGTGTTGATCACATTATGCACAAGAATCAAAAGATGCTTAAGAGAACAAAGTCTAGAGAAATAAAGAGAGATACAAACCATGAGAGAGCAAGTAGGCCCCACTAATTCCTGAGAAGCCTATGTTGGTTGATGGTATAGAACAAGGCCTCTAAGCAAGAAAAGGAGTAAAGAGGGTTTGTGCCTATTAAAGTTTCTCAGGAAATTTTCAAAATTTTTGTTAGAGTAGTCCTCAGAATCAGGGTCGTACTAAGCAAGAAACCATAGATTTCCTGTACCAGTTGAGGGAATGGGTCAGGAAGCAGCTACCCCTCTGAGTATCAATACTGTCCTGGGGACATGTCTTTCTCATGTTACTATTCCAGTCAAACTTTCCTGGAGAAATAACAGAATTCCTGCTCTAACCATGATTGACTCTAGCACATCTGTTTGCCTTTTGGAACTCATGTTCACTCAGCAACTCTGTCCTCATATCAAGAGATTAGGTTTCATGGTGGAGACCATAGATGGCTCACCCTTATCATCATGGCTTGTAACCACAGATACGGAATCTTTTAATTTTAATTATGATACATAACCACCAAGAAACTTTTGTTTTTAACCTCATCAGATCGCCACATTTCATGGTTATTTCTAAGCCTTCCAAGGATGGATGAGCCATACATTAACTGAAAGATCTGGCATGTGATGTTTCTGAAAATACATTGCCAGCAAATTTTCATGCTTAATGAAGAAACCCAGGAAGTAGAATCCAAAGAAAAGAAGCCAAGCAATCTGTGTTTGGCACTTGAAGATGGGACTGAAAGCCTGCAGAAAATATATGCAGCCTACTGACATGGCTTCGATAAGAAGGTTGCTGACACTCTCCCCCAACACAGACCATATGACTGCCTCATAGATTTATTTCTGGGGCAGAAATCCCTTTTGGCAGAATCTATTCTTTGTCAGAGTCAGAACTGAAAACCCTCTGGGAATACTTAGATGAAATCCTGTAGAAAGGAGTTATTTATTTATTTATACAATTTTATAGGCTAGCATTTGCAGCAGAATATAACAAAACATATACCCAGTTAAAACCAACGTCAAAGTGTACTACTAAAATACATACTCAAAAACAGCTAGCAACTGAACTGCATTAGCTGTGTTTGATGATTATACCATGTATAATCATGACTAAGTTAGTTTTATCCACACACTGCTATCAAAAATTGAATACTGATTACTTTTTGGCTAAGGACTCTCAAATGCCAGCCTAAACAGATGGATTTTCAGATATTTTTTTAAATTATTTAGGGCATGTTGATTAGCCGAAGCTGTTCAGGCAAAGAGTTCCAGAAGATAGGGCTTGCTTTAAAAAAAGCTCTATCATTTGTCTCTCCCAGGCATGCTAATTGAAGGGAAGGAATCTCAAATAGTTCACGATTTGCAGACAGTAGTCTTCTTTTTGGATAAGGAGTATAGAATTTAATGTAGGTGTGTCATGAGTGTTAATAGTTTTATGGATCACAACAGCAATTTTAATCCTTACCCTCCACTGTATCGGTAACCAGTGTAGACACTGAAAAGCAGGAGTAATATGCTCACACAAGCTGGTGCTGAGGGATTTTGCACAATCTGCAGAGATCTAAGAGTATTAGCAGATAACCAAAGAGAGAGGGAATTACAGTAATTTAATCCAGATAATACTAGGGTTGGAGGCCCGATTGTAAATCATTGGCTAGCAGGTAGTGTTTCAAGTGTCTTAAGCATAAGCAATTTGAATAAAGCAGATCTTGTGACATTTTGTATATGTGTCTGCATTGATAAGTCAGGTTCTAACAAAACTCATGGGTTTTGAACTTGTTTTACAAAGGGCAGATTGCAACCTTCAAATGACAGCTCAACAGGTAGACTGGCCACTGGAGAAAAGCTCTGTCTTACTAACATTTAAAAAAAGCTTCTTATTGTAGAGCCATTGTTTGACCATAGATAAACAGATTATAATGAATTTAAGGGTAGCAGACCAAGAAGAATGAACCGGAACAAAAACCGTATATCATCTATATAGATTTTATAGCAGATCCCTATACCAGCATTGCAAAATGGACTTAGATAAATGTTGAATTGTGTTGTGGACAGAGCTGAATCCTGAAGGTCCCCTGTGACCAGCTCATGCCAATAAGAAGCACTGTGCCCAATTCATACTTGCTATGTACAGTTGTAGAGGTATGAGGACACCAATTATACACTGAACCAGATATGCCAAATTCATTTAGCAGAGTAAGCAATATGGTATGATTCAGGGTATCGAAAGCATCAGATATAAATACTAGCTATGTGGCAGATATGGTTACTAGCTAAGAGATAGTTATTACCATCCTCAAAACCCTGCCAACAAACAGTGTCAAAAGTAGATAAAAGTAACACTTCAGTGCTCAAGTTTTTATGGAAGCCATATTGATGATTATCTTAAAATGGCATATTTCTCTAAGAAATCATTTAATTGTTTTAATACTGCTGTCTCAGATACTTTTGACACAACTGGAAGAGAGGAAATAGGATAGTAATTGACAGGATAAGGATATTTTTTTCAAAATAGGTCAAATAGATTCCTGCTTCAACATAACTGGTAATTTCCCCGTATTCATTGTTAGATTAACAATTATTGTGATGGAAGGAACAATAGCATCATCCAAAAACTTGAGCAAGGAAGTTGAAGAAGGATTTAACAGACAAAATGATCCATTCATTTTCTGGATCATAATTAAAACCTTAGTTTCAGCAACTAAATCAAATTAATCCCATTTATGTCCCTGTTCCTGCTGATGAGCTAAGAGAACGGTGATTTCAAAATTAAAACCTTTGGCGATTTTAAGGATTCTGATAGAAAAATAAGTATCAAAATCTTTGCAACTGATGGGAAGTATATTCATTTAGAAACTATTATCTATTTTTCCTGCCGAGAGAGCTGTTTTGCTAATAAAAATAATTCCTGAGAATTATTTCCAACAGATAGAATTATTTGTATATAGTAATTTTTTTTATTCATTAACAAGGGAGGAGTATTTGGATAGTAGTGGGGCCAACTTCATCACAATTTAAACCAGCTAAAGAAAGTAGTAGTCATTCTCTAAACTCATCAAGATTAAAGTAATTTATTTTCATAATCTGTGTCAGTTTGACATCAGAAAAAGCAATACTTATGTCAACCAAAGCTAATTTCAATGATAATAAACAATGATCAGACCACAGAATCTTTGGTACTGAGACTATTTCATCTACTAAATAAAAAAATTAAGATTTATTGATATAAATTAAATCCAATGTGTGCCCTTTCTTATGAGTTGGTTGCTGCACTAATTCGTTCTAGCTTAGTGCGGACATGGTGTTTAAAAATATTTCATAGGCTGGAGACCAAGAAAGAGTACCTCTCTCTAAACTGAAATCACCGAGAATAACAGAGGTTTTTAAGTTAATATTTAAATTAGATTGAAATTTAAAAAAATGGTGCTATGTTATGGTTAAGCAAACCTTGTAGAAAGTAAAATAAACATATGTTGAAAATAGGAGACAAATGCAAGAGGTTCATAAGGTGCTGCCATGTGTTGGTTAACCATTGTCAAAGAAAAGGAACAGTTATGTAAAATCAAAGGACCTCCCCCTCCTCTTGTTTCTCGTGATATATACAGTATCAGAAACATTGTTTGGTTGACAAAGATGATTAATTAACACCATATCAGAATTGGAGAGACAAGTCTCAGTATTGCATAGACAATCTGAGGCTTGATCATGTATCAGATCTATAATTACAGGGGCTTTCCTGCCAAAAATAGCTTAGGCATTTACAAGCATGATTTAACATTCAACTTCACCAGCAGAGAGACCCATCTTCTTTGTACTAAAGAGGAATGGTTTTCTCCAGCCTTGCATTGACTGTCACAGGCCTTGAACACTAACCAGGGCTTCATTAATTTGTAGACAGAAAGGAAGTGGAACTGTGGATGGGGTGAGATGGGTGGGGCCAGGTATAACCGGTGTAAAGGGGCGGGAACAGGGCTAGGTTTGATCTCTCTCTCTCAAACACACACACACACACACACACAAATCAAAGCCATGTGGCTGCCTTTGTTTCAGGGTATGTAGCTCTAACACTCTCTGTTCTTCTCTATTTCCTCCAAGGGCTGCTGTGTGTGTGTGTGTGTGTGTCGGGGGAGGGGGGGTATGCGTGACATGAATGATACATGCGACTACTGATTCTGCTCTGTTTCCTCTGGGGAGCTAGAACTGAAATGCACTGCCAGCTTTGCTCCGCTTTTTCAAGTTCTAGAAAAAAAAGGTGGCAGAATGCTGTTCTGGGTTGTTTTGCCAGAAATGAAGACATCACAATAATAGACACAAAAATGGATAGAATTAGCATAAATTTGAAAGTTGTGAGCAGTAGTGCCATTCATCAAGACCAGGGTTGAAGCTTTGACAATTGGCATTGCTGCTCACAACTTTCAAACTTGTGCTAATTCAAACCTTTTTTTGTGTGCTTGTTCTTTGCTCTGCAGTGTCTGCTTTAGTATCACCCTTTCCTCTTCTTGTCCTGCAGTATAGGAAAAGAATTGGGGGCGGAGGAATAAGAGAGGAGGGGCTGGATAGGGAGCATAACAATGTTCTCTTCTCTGCTCAGCCCCTCCTCTTCCCTTTCCTGAAGGTTGCCTGAAGAGGAAGGGCTAGTGCAGAACACCCCAGCTGCTCTGCCTCTTAAGCCTAAAAAGAAGTACCAGAACTGTGTATCACCCCATTTCCCCATCAATTAAGCCCTGACTGTAACTGTTAGTAGCCGCTAACCCTGGCCACTTATTTGTGAACAATTGGAATGCCTTCAGGCAGCTTACATATTCACTAAAATCAACTTGAGGGGAGCATATAATCTTGTCCAGATTAGGGAAGGAGATGAATAGAAGACAGCATTTTGAACATGCTATGGCCATTTTGAATACCTACTGATGCCGTTTGGATTATGAAATGCTACTACTACCTTTGAAAATCTGGTGAATAAAATGTTTCACTATATGCTGGATCAGAATGTAGTTATATATCTGAATGGTATTTTGATATTTTCCAAAGATCTGACCAAGCAAGACCAATGGGCCTGTCAGGACCTGGAGCACTTCTGGAAACACAAAGGGCCGGATTTTTAAAAGCCTACGGGCGTAAATGGGCCTATTTTAGAAAGGTCCGGCGACCCGCATATAGCCCCGGGACATGTCTAAGTCCCGGGGCTTTGGGAAAGGGGCGGGGCGGGGCCAGAGGCCTCCGGCACAGCGGCCATTTGCCACTGTGTCGGAGGATCACATGCCGGCCGGGTGTCGGCAGGCGCAGCTGGTAAAACAATTTTTTTGGGGGGCCTAGATTAGGGATAGGGGGTGGGTTGGTTAGGGGAAGGGAGGTTAGGGTAGGGGGTTTATAAAATCTACCCCAAATTTTATGCCAAGATGAAGAAATATGAGTTCAACAAATGATCAGTGGTATTCTTGCGACTCATTGTTTCTCCTGAAGGAATACAGATTGGCCTGTCCCCCCGAAATTAAGGAAATCCAAAATGTCCTGGGGTTCCCAAATTTCTACCAATGTTTTATCCTGCAGTTCTCGAAACTGATGGTTCCACTAACTGAGGATTTGAAAAAGAGGACTTTTTAAAGTGGATTCCACAGTAGCAACTGCTATTTAATCATTTGAAAAAGGCCTTTATGAAAGCCGCTATCCTGGTACACCCAGATCTAAAGCAACCATTTACAGTGGAGGCTGATGCATTTAGGATGGCTATCAGGGTTATACTATCTCAAAGGTTGGGGCCCAAAGATCTCGCTTGATGTTACCCTGGTAGAGAGTCCATCATGCTTAGTTGAGAGAACATTGTACAAATATCATCTTTGTGTGAGTTTCCTCACTCCGAAGTTCATCAAATCTTCACAAGAATGTACTGTTCTGTTTGTACATCTCACTCTGAATGTCAAAGTGGCCCCTAACCCTTACACTACTACCTAAACCTCACCTTGAGTTACTAGGTGGGCCTCATATAGAACTATAAATACCTAACTACTATAAGGGCCTTATAGCTAGGTGCTTTCTCTCTTTCGTTGTAGGTAGGAATTACAACAATTGTGGCAAAGTGTGAAAAAGTTATCACACTGTGCGGTAATAGCTAAGATAGCGGAATTTGCGATAAATAGGCTATTACCATAAAACACACTCCTCTTCCTATCGCATGCGATAGTTTGATGAATCCTGGCCTTAATTTGCAAACCTGCAAGTATTCCATTGCAACAGTCTATATGGCTTATTTGTAAACAAAGAAATGTGAGAAAATAATTTAAATCCAAAAATAATATTTTTGATGATCCAGTGCAATCACAAAATTTCTAAATGTCCAGTTCAAAGTAACTATTAGTTTTAAGCTGATATTATCACTGTATCAGTTACAGAATTCATAAGCCTTAAAGTCCCTCTTTAAGCATTAAAGTCCCCCGACACGGCCATGTTTCACCAGTCGGCTTCTTCAGGAGGGACTTTACTAGGATATCGTGCAGTGGGCCATAAGCTTCTGCACGACTGCTGCAATCAAGCTAGGTAGAGAGAACATGGTACAAATCTACTCTTCTTTCACCTTTCATCCCTCCAACTCACATTAAATCTTCACTGATGGTAACTGTGCTGTTCATACGTATATCTGTGCATGTTAAACTGCCCCCCAAAACCCAACTCACACTGCAAACCTCACCCTGAGTTCATAATGTCCCCTCTTACAGTGGTATAATAAGTGTAAAAATCTGTGGTCTCCACAGAGGTTCTCTCTCTCTCTCTGAAATGGGATTTAGTGATAAATCCTGTTTCAGCTGTAATGCACAGCTATTGCAGGCATAACACTGCGGAAAAAAGGTGTAGTTATTTCCGGTGTTAAATCCTGTGATTAGTGTGTGTTACTTTATTGTACACAATGATAACTAGCCCTCATTTTCATTTACTCCTCCCACTTGAATAAAATGTTCATATTTGCATGCACATTTTGTGATGTGGAATTTATCGTATGCGTTAGGGCATTATCGCGGGTGTTAGGGACCCAACACTCGCGATACCACCCTAACGCATTTTGATAAATGATCCCATATGTACCTGATTCACTAGGGGTTTTTCCCATAGACACAAAATGGGAGAAAAGCCAGAATTCCTAAATTACTTAGGACATGTTCTCAGTCCTATGTAATCTAAAAAGCTATGCAATAAATCACAGCATAAGGATAATAAATGCAATACAAATGCATAAAACTGGTAAACTGGTATTGGTAAAAAAAACTGTGGGGTGAATTTTCAAAATATTATCGCCAGAATTTTAAAAGACCGATGTGTAAAAACCGAGGGATACGCACATGGCCGGGCCTTGCGCACGCCAAGTGCATTTTAAAAATGGCCCAGCAGAAGTGCTGGGCTCAACGAAAGGGGCAGACTGGGGGCGGGGTCTGGGCGGGGCAGCTGCCATTAGTCCCTGTCCCGGGGAAGCGCACAGAACTTACTTCAACTACTCAGATTAAGTTCCAAAATAACCAAAAAAAAAAAGGTAGGGAAAGGGGTTTTAGGGGTTGGGGAGGAGAGGGGAAAAGGGAGGCAGAGTAGGAAGGGGTATAGGGAAGTTCCCTCCCAGTCCACTCCTTAATTTGAGAGGACTGGGAGGGAACTGGGAAAGGCCTACTCACGTCGCCGTACATTTTTAAAAAAAATCCCCCACCTTGAATGCGTTAAACGACACCCGCCCGCACATGCACGCATCTTATAAAATAGCCGTGTCCACGTGCACATGCATTTTTGAAAATCAACCCCATATGTATAAAAATTAGGATATATGTGCATAAGTAGCCTCTATGTGGGTATTCCATATTTTACAAAAGTAAAAAATACATTCACGCATGTAAGTTGCTATTTTAAAAAAATGCATATAAAGGCCTGATGTGTGAAAGCATTTACATGCTTAAAGCTGAGTTGACTGCATTTTTAATGGAATTATACATGTAAAAGTAACCTGCTATCATAGTAATTTTCAAAAGTCATTTACTCGCGTTAAGTATACTTAATATGACAATTCAAAAACACATATTGAATCAATTTTCAAAAAAATGTACACATTTAAAGATGACTTTTCAAAAGTTGTGCATGTAAAAAATAGCACTTGCGCACGTGAAATAGCATATATGACAGTACATGCCTTTTTAGAAACTGCAACATATACATGTAGATCAGGGTCCATAAGTACATTTGCATCTGTAAAAAAGGGGGGGAGGCCACGGGCATCCAGGGAGAGGCCAACATTGACGTGAGTGTGTTGGCAATTTTATAACCTGCCAAAGTAACATGCATAGGTCTTTTACTTGCACATATTTGCACCTGGTCAATAATTGGCGTAAGTAATTGTAAACATCTTAAAAATGAAAAAAATGGCTGATGTGGGGGTTTGGGTGAAATGGAGGGACTTCAGGCAGTAGACACTCCTGTCTTCACAAGCTGCAGGTGGACTAAACGAACTCCATTCCTTGTGATCTTGCTTCAGGTTCAAAAAACGTACAGGGTCATTTATCAAATCGTGTTAGGGCCCTAACGTCCATGATAAATAACGCATCGTGAGATGCATATGCAAATTTTAAAATTTTTCTCAAATGGGAGGAATTTGGGTGAAGTAAATTAAAATGATGGGTGCTTAGCACCGTGTGTGATAGCATAGCACATGTTATCTCGGGTTTTACGCTGGAAATAACTACACCTTTGTTTCAGGGAGGGAGGGGGGGAGAGACAGCGCCTCTGAAGAGGCACACGTAATAGTCAACTTTCTCTACCACTGAAGGAGGGGCAACTAGTAACTCGGGGTGAGGTTTTGGTGGTAGCCTAGGTTTTGGGGGGGGGGGCACTTTTACATGCACAGTCAGAGGTACGAACAGCACAGTAAACATCAGTGAATATTTGATGTGATTTAGAGTGATGAGTTACACAAAGATGAGATTTGTACAATGTACTCTCGACCTAGTTTGATGCACTCTTTATGTAGCTGCTAGGTCGAGAGCACAATGTAGAAATCTCATCTTTGTGTAACTTTCCTCACTCCAAATCACATCAAATATTCACTGATGGTTATGATGGTATGTTACATTTACACCTAGATTTACCAACTTACTTGCAAAATTTAACAGTTACCATTTATCTGGCATAAGTGATATTGAGACAGTAACTTTCATAGAGGCACACAGTCACACATGAGCATGCATTTGTCAGCCCACACCCAGGGACGCGACTATTTTATAACACACGTGCCTATATGCACACATAATATAAAATAGCCTGACTGCATGCACATGTGCGTGCAATTTTAAGTGGGCACATGCCTGTGCACGCAACTGCCAATTCTACCGCGTAAGTGGGGTGATTTTAAAATATGGGTGCCGACGCTATTGCCAGTTTTCCCAGTTCGCCCAGTTAAGGGCTAAGACTTCTAAACCCCAACTAGTTTAATACCCTTCCTTCCCCCTGTTAGACCTCACCCTTAAAACCCTGCTGATCTTTC
Organism: Rhinatrema bivittatum; assembly: GCF_901001135.1. Lineage (NCBI taxonomy): Eukaryota > Metazoa > Chordata > Amphibia > Gymnophiona > Rhinatrematidae > Rhinatrema > Rhinatrema bivittatum. The sequence goes on along the minus strand of NC_042616.1, from coordinate 93,628,353 downwards.
TAGATATTTTTTGTTTTATAAATTACATGTCATCCACATCCATAGCAGAAGTAAAGTTACGCAGCCAGGGACCCCAGCACACACCAGTGTGCATAGATATTTTCATGCTAATTTCAAGTTTAAATCTAGAAATGCCCATACCCCACCTCTTTTTTTGAAATTTTGATTTGTGTACGCAGCGGCAAGTATGCACTTATCCAGGCAGCCTTTAATAACTGCTCAGCACATGCCGGCCCAATATATTCACACGTCCCCTAATTTTGATGCTTGTTGGGCTTTTAGAATTCAACTTTAGATACGTCTATTGTGTATTGCTGACTCAATGGGAGATCTCAGTGAACTGGAGAGAGTTGAGGCTGAAGAACCAGAAGGGTCTCGATGACCTGGAGTGGTACTGGGTGTACTGCTGGACTAATTGGTAAAACTAGTAATTTCCTTGATGTGCACATTGTAAAATACATCTGTTTATGCAAGGTGGTTCTACTATATTTTTGTGTATAAAATATACATTAGTATATTTTTAAAATAGGTGGGAAAAATACACGTTCAATGCATTGATATATGCTTTATCAATGCATTGCATGTATCCACTAGGGGTGTGCATTCGTATTGAACATAAATGTAAAACGCTACTTTTTTTTTTTTTAACTTAAAAAAGTGATGAGACATAAACGATCGGATTTCCAACTTATTCAACATAGCTATGTTGAATAAGTTGGAAATCGCGATTGTTGATCCAAAATAAAAATTTAAACCCCTCACCTTCCTTAATCCCCCCCCAAAGACTTACCACAACTCCCTGGTGATCCAGCGAGGAGTGAGGACGCCATTTCTGAAATACTTTGCGAGGAGCACGTGACGTCGGCGCCACGTCGGAGTGACGCGGCGTCACGTGATTCCCCGCGGGTTCGCGCCGGAACGCTCGTTCGGCCCAAAAGGAACTTTTGGCCAGCTTGGGGGGGTCAGGAGGCCCCCCCAAGCTGGCCAAAAGTTCCTTTTGGGCCGAACGAGGGTGCCGGAGGGAACTCGTGGGGAATCACGTGACGCCGCGTCACTCTGACGTGGCGCCAACGTCACGTGATTCCCCGCGGGGTCGCTTCCGGGATCCTCGTTCGGCCCAAAAGGAACTTTTGGCCAGCTTGGGGGTATCAGGAGGCCCCCCCAAGCTGGCCAAAAGTTCCTTTTGGGCCGAACGAGGGTGCCGGAGGGAACTCGCGGGGAATCACGTGACGCCGCGTCACTCCGACGTGGCGCCGACGTCACGTGATTCCCCGCGGGGTCGCTTCCAGGATCCTCGTTCGGCCCAAAAGGAACTTTTGGCCAGCTTGGGGGTGTCAGGAGGCCCCCCAAGCTGGCCAAAAGTTACTTTTGGGCCGAACGAGGATCCCGGAAGCGACCCTGCGGGGAATCACGTGACGCCGCGTCACTCCGACGTGACGCCGACGTCACGTGCTCCTTGCAAAGTTGGTCAAAAATGGCGTCCTGACCCTGCTGGACCACCAGGGAGTTGTGGTAAGTCTTGGGGGGGGGGGATTAAGGAGGGTGAGGGGTTTAAATTTTTATTTGCACATATGGACATATACTCAACTCATTGAATTCTGTTTATGTCCATATTGACCGCAAATGGGACCCCCTTTGGACATATGGACATATGAACTTAAACTTTTGCTCTGCACATCCCTAGTATCCACGTGTAAGCCTTTGTGCATGCATATGTTGTGGTATTTTATAAAATGTGATATATCATATGCACAGGTTATAAAATACTAGCATAGAGATCTGCTTGCAGTTATATATGTGTGATTATGCCACCATGAGTAGTTGTTTGAAAGTTATCTACCCAGCCTGGGCAAGCTATTTCTTAGTACAGTCCCGTAGGTAGTCAGAATGTTTCAGGCCATAGAGGGGTTTTCTTTAAACCTGCTTCATAGAAATAGCTCACCAGATGGAAACAATGTCCAAGGTGAATTCACTGTAAAAAAAAAAACAAAAAACCCCAAAGAAACAAAGGAATACATAAAAAAAATTAAGACCCTTCAGTAGAATGTTAAATTTTATTTCTGAAGTACATTAGTAGGATTCTTCTCTTCTCAAATTGCTAAGAATAAATTATAGTTTGCATATATAAATTTGTCAAGCAGTTAAATTAACATTCTCATACACTATGTTTCAGATATCTGAACAGTTACTATTATCTTTAGCCAAATTTCTATAACAGATATAAAAGGAAACAAGAAAAGAAGAAAACTGGTTTTCACCAAGGGATACGGCTACTTTTAGATAAGTATTATATGCTATTTTCTTTCTTTCAAATAGTTGTATAAAGCTATTGTAATATTTGTGTCAAAGATTGATTCTTTGTGTACATTTGAGTCTTTCAAGTCTCCACTAAATCACTTTAGAACCTCAAAAGGATATTTCTACAGGTAAATATTCTATGTATTCTATGGGGCAGATTTTAAAAGCCCTGTGCGCGTAAATCCAGCTGGATTTATGCGCGCAGGGGACTCGCGCGCCAGCGCACCTATGTTACATAGGCCACCGGCGTGCACAAAGCCCCGGGACACGCGTAAGTCCCGGGGCTTTGCTTGGGGGGAGGCATGTCAGGGACGTGTCGGGGGTGGCGCGGCATTCGGGGGCGTTTCGGGGGCAGGGCCATGGGCGTGGCGCCTGCCTGGGGGCATAACTTTAAAAATCTACCCCTATGTGTTTGTTTATTTCTTATCCTCTGTGTTAGTGTACCTTTGCTTTCTTTTGTGTATCTTTGAGTTTGTCTTCTCTATTGTGTTTGTGAGAAACAGTTTTCCCAATTCTTAAGAGTCTATGACATTGATGTGCACACTTACTTGTGACTCCTCTGACGTAGTGGTTAGAGATCGGAGCTATTGCTGATTAAGCATGTAGGTCCAGACACCCCAGGGAAGATGAGAAGCTTTGGCTGTTAGTTAATGTTGCTGGCATTAGCTGATAGCTATCGATGGCAGAATCTTGACCAGAATGTACTTCTCAGATCTCAGCAGACTTTTACACTACTACACTGACTTTAAATAAATCAAGAAAAAAATACTATCTTCCTCTACCAAGAAAGTCTTCCTTAGTCTAAGGATTACCCTGGGTGTGTGTCTCAATGGCTTGTTGAACTTTCTCACTTACTAATAAAACAAATAACAATTAAATAACCCTAACTAAGAACAAGCAGGGAAATAATGCTCATATACTGAAAACCGAGACAGTAACTTATAAACAGGCACACGGGCGCACATGTGTGTGCGTTTGTTGGCCCGTACTCAGGGACATGGCCATTTTATAACTTAGGTGTGTATATGCACACATGCTATAAAATAGCCTGACCGTACACAAATGTGCATGCAATTTTAAGAGGACATGTGCCTATGCACGCAAATGCCAATTGTACCGCATACGTAGAGGCTTTTAAAAGACATGTCCGCTAATGCATTATCAGTTTTCCCAGTTCATTCCCAGTTCACCCAGGTAAGGAACAGAACTTCAGAACTCCTCTAGTTTAATAGCTTTACTTCTCCCCATTAGCCCTGACCCTTAAAAGTCCGCCCATCTAGTTATCTTTATTTTATAACTTATATGTCATCCATAGCAGAAGTAAAATTATGCGACAGGGGACCCTGGGGTGCACCTGTGCACATAGGGGTAGATTTTCAAATAGCGCGATTTGGCGTACTTTTGTTGGCGCATCAGGCGCCAACAAAAGTACGCTAGATTTTAGTAGATACGCACGTAGCCACGCGTATCCGCTAAAATCCGGGATCGGCGCACGCAAGGCTATCGATTCCGTATAGCCGGCGCGCGCCGAGCAGCGCAGCCTACCTCCGTTCCCTCCGAGGCCGCTCCGAAATCGGAACGGCCTCAGAAGGAACTTTCTTTTGCCCTCCCCTCACCTTCCCCTCCCTTCCCCTACCTAACCCACCCGCCCGGCCCTGTCTAAATCCCCACCTTACCTTTGTCGGGGGATTTACGCCTCCCGGAGGGAGACGTAAATCCCCTGACAAAGAATAACCACGCCCCCGGGCCCGCCCCCGAAACGCTATGGCCCGCCCCGAAAACGCCGCGCGGATCGGGCCCGCCCCCTCGACACGCCCCCGACACCCCCCCCTCGGAAAACCCCGGGACTTACGCGAGTCCCGGGGTCTGCGCGCGCCGGTAGGCCTATTGAACATAGGCGCACCGGCGCTCAGGGCCCTGCTCGCCTAAATCCACCCGGATTTAGGCGAGCAGAGCTCTGAAAATCCGCCCCTCAGGTATTTGAGCAATAATTTCAAGTTAAAATAAGGGAACGTCCATGCCCCGCCCAGACCACGCCCACACACTGCCCCTTTTGTTAACATTTCATTCTTTGCACATAGCAGCAAGTACGCGTGTATCCAGGCGGCTTTTAAAATCTGATCGGTGTGTACTGGGCTTTTAAAATTCACCTTTAAGTCTTGAGTGAATAATGTAATGAAAGAGATGTGGCAATGAGAGAATTATGAAATATAATTTATGTCCAATAGCTTTATTCTGTAAATAGCAGAAGTTATATTCTCTCATAGACGGGTGAATTTTAAAAAGTGCAAAAAAAGATCATTTGTGCACGTATCCCGGTAGAACACATGCAATGGGTATTTTATAATGGTGACATATATTGTATACACAGCCAAACATGCGTCCGGAATACACACTTATTCAGGTTGATTTACTTCAACTCATCTAAGCATACACTTAAATACTTGTCCTTTCCTTTCGCTTTTGGCAATCGGTGGCTTGGCTCCTGTGGATGAGTGGACGTTGGTGCAGGCCTCTGAGTGTGAGGGAGGGTCTTAGGGCCAGACAGGGACCATTGAGAAAGTGGGAGGCCATATGGGGGGTGAAGGTGTGCATCAACGATAGATTGTGTGTTTGTTGGGGGAGGGGGGTTTACACAGAGTTCCTTGGATAGTTAAGGCCATGCTGGTTGCTGCAGGTTTGAGCTAAAGATACAGGGACATAAAGGCTTTTAAAGGTGGAGATCAGTGTTTGTTCCAGCAACATACAGGGATTAGCTAGTCTGCGTTGGAGACTCCCTTTTCAAGATGACTCTAACGACCCTATGGGTATGGAGGACTATATGGCCCTTGAGGTAGAGAGAGGAGAGGAGAAGGATAAGGTATCCCTTACACAGGGTATATAGGACTTAGCTAAATTATTTGGATCTCTCAGAGGAGCAAGTAATATGCAGATTCAGGATCAACAAGGAAACCATACACTACTTATGCCAGAGAGGGATCTGGAACCAAGCATCAGAAGGGGCTAGGCCCAAAGTGACAATTGCCCTTGCACATTTTGCCACTGGCAACTTTCAAACACCTCTAGGCATCATAGCTGGCATCAGCCAGTCTGCCACCTCTATGTGCACAGAGCAGGTCCTGGATGACTTGCTCAGGAGAACACACCAATATATATCTTTCCCTAGGAAAGTACTTCAAAAGCAAGATATAATGCATGATTTCTATCAAATAGCACATTTTCCCTCTGTCTTGGGGGCTATTGATTGCATTCATGTCCCTATAAGGGCACCAGGGAAAGATGAGCCCACCTACCGCAACTGTGTGTTTTCACTTACTCAATATGCAGGTGGTGTGCAACAAGGATATCATCCTGGATGTAGTCCCCTGGTTTCCAGGATCCACTCACGATGTCTACATCCTCTCACAGACAAAAATATGTGACTACTTCCAGGAATGACACATCACCAGGGGATGGCTTCTAGGTAGGTTTGCACATGTCATACCAGCATCATGCTACTAAATTTCCATCTTTTCTACCTTGTCCAGTGAGTTACCCACTGGGCAATCACGATGCATATGTAACTTTGGTCTTCTATGTTTTCTTCCCTATAAGTGACAGAGGATATCCACTTAAAACCTGGCTCATGATCCCTGTGGTAAAGCCACTAAGTGCTGCCAAAGCTCGATACAACAGAGCCCAAAGAAAGACCAGGGCAGTCATAGAGAGAACCTTTGGCCCTCTCAAAACACATTTCCGCTGTCTAGACAGATCAGGGGGATGCCTTCTCTACAACCCACCTAAAGTCTGTGAGATATTTGTAGCCTGAGGAATGCTACATAACCTGGCAAAAAGAATATGCTTACCTCCCTCAGATGGACTGGAGGAGAATATGGATGAAGAGAAGGAGAAGGAGGATGAGGAGCTGACTCAGGAGCAATTGCAGGAGATACAGCACATGAGTTGACACACTATACATGAAAAGAATACTCTTATACTCAGACATTTTAGATGCTGATTGTACATTTATTTACATGTGCAAAATGTGAAGAACATTAAACTTCAATTTAGTGGTTCCTTGGTCACCCTCTTTTTCAGACAGTGGGAAGCTGTGGAGCTTGTCGCACACTGGATATTACATTCCTTCACAGTGGTGTACTGTCACTGGTAATGCTGCCCTTGGATAGTTGCGGACAGGGTTGCAGCATGACCTGTGAAGTAGCAGGGGGGCATGCATGGGCAGCAGAGGATGGCAGTGTCTCTTCTGCATCCATTATCCTGGGAAAGGTGGATACTTCTCCCTGAGCTGGTGGCAGTGATGGTGAGGCCTCATGCTGTATGGCAGGAGGTGGTAGTGGTCCCATCAAAGGAGGTGGTGGATGGATGCCTGGAAATGGAGGTGCAGACACTGGTGCTGGTGGAGCTTCAGGCTGGGGAGGGCACATCCAGCCTGGTGGTGCTGCAAATGATGTTGGTGGATACATATAGTGTCCCATGTAATAGAAGGGTAGTGCTGGTGGCGGTGGCTGCCAGAGTGGCATTCTCTGGAGCACTTCCCTCCATACTTCAGTCTGGGCATCTATGGATTCCCAAATTCCTCTCATCTCATCACACACCAATTCCTGGAGGCCCCAGAATTCCTCTCTCACTACCTCTGGTAGGCCTTGGATATCCATCCATCCATAGACCATAGATCTCCTCTCACAAGCGGACATTGATGTCCTGTCAGCTGGTGTTAGGTCCAGATCCTATTAGGATGGTGCTACCTCTGAATCAATGCCCTACTGAGGGTCAACATCCCTTTGGCAGACATCTGTTGTTGCTAAGTCACTACCACCATCATACTCAGTCTCCTCCTCCTCTTCCTTATACTGTTTCTGCTCCTCTTCAACTCCCTTTTCCCTCTCGCTCTCCTCCTCAGAGGTGGCAGGCAGCACCTTTAAGTGCGGTCTTCTCCTTTCAGATTGACTTGGTCCAGCTTCTTTGCTCTCCTCCTCACTATGCTGCTCCCCTACAATACAGAAAAGATTGGATCACTTGAACTTATATGCAATGATATTGTATCTAGTCCCACTCAGGACTCTTTCATATTAGTGAGAGAACCGCTCCATGATCCCTAATATAGCACTGGTTGATACAGCACTCATTGTGTATCAAGCTTCCCTGTGTATAGATAAAGGTCCTGGAAACACCTATTAGCACCTGCATGCTAAGACACAGAGAGGCAAGAGTTAATGGGGTGGCTCTGGAATCGGGCTTCTTAGTGCTCGTAGGTTTGCTGATTGTTGGTACTGAGCCTGCAGCATAGATTTATACTGGGGGTGGGAGAACAGTGGGGGATGGGCTGCCAGTGCAAAAGACTTGTCCAATGTGGTGGGTCTGGAGGTACTCTCTGCGTAACAAGACAGAGGCTACATGATCACAGAAAAGCTGGCTGTCTACACATACAGTTCTAACACATCAATAATTCAAGTGTCTGCCATAACATTTCTGGCCATTGGGTTTAGAGGAAGACTATAACAAAGCAGCAGCAGAAGTGCCATGGCCTACTAGGGCCTGATGGTTAGTAGATCATACATATGATAATGACCACTTAATCTGGATGACATGTGCACACACTACATATAGGTTCCATGTTGTTTTCAGTTTTATCAGCTTCTTTATATAGTATAAGGCTCTTATAGTACCTAATGTGAGTTTAAATAGTTTTGGGCAGTTGACTTCAATGTTATCAGTTAATGAAGTTTACCAATAACCTTTTACTCTTTTCTCTCCCTTCACTATTTGATTACGATGATTAAACTTAGAAACATAGAAATGACGGCAGAAGAAGACCAAATGGCCCATCCAGTCTGCCCAGCAAGCTTCAAACTTTTTTTTTCTCATACTTATCTGTTACTCTTGGCTCTTAGTAACCTTTTGGTTCTATTTCCCTTCCACCCGCACCATTAATGCAGAGAGAAGTGTTGGAGCTGCATCTAAGTGAAATATCTAGCTTAATTAGTTAGGGGTAGTAACCACCGCAATATGCAAGCTACACCCATGCTTATTTGTTTACCCAGACTATGTAATTCAGTCCTTGTTGGTTGTTGTCTGTATATAGATCCACTTTTCTTCATTCCCCCTGCCGTTGAAGCAGAGAGTTATGCTGTATATGCATTGAAAGTGAAGTATCAGACTTTCTCCCCTGCCGTTGAAGCAGAGAGCTATGCTGAATATGCATTGAAAGTGAAGTATCAGTCCTTCTCCCCTGCCATTGAAGCAGAGAGCTATGCTGGATATGCATGAAGTATCAGTCTTTCTCCCCTGCCGTTGAAGCAGAGAGCTATGCTGGATATGCATTGAAAGTGAAGTATCAGGCTTATTTGGTTTGGGGTAGTAACCGCCGTAACAAGCAAGCTACTCCCCAATTTTTTGTGAATGCAAATCCTTTTTCCACATTCATTCACTTCCTCTAGACTTTATGGATCCACAGTGTTTATCCCACGCCCCTTTGAAGTTCTTCACAGTTCTGGTCTTCACCACTTCCTCTGGAAGGGCATTCCAGGCATCCACCACCCTCTCCATGAAGAAATACTTCCTGACATTGGTTCTGAGTCTTCCTCCCTGGAGCTTCAAATTGTGACCCCTGGTTCTGCTGATTTTTTTCCGATGGAAAAGGTTTGTCGTTGTCTTTGGATCATTAAAACCTTTCAAGTATCTGAAAGTCTGTATCATATCACCTCTGCTCCTCCTTTCCTCCAGGGTGTACATATTTAGATTCTTCAATCTCTCCTCATAAGTCATTCGATGAAGACCTTCCACCCTTTTGGTCGCCCTTCTCTGGACCGCCTCCATCTTGTCTCTGTCTCTTTGCAGATACGGTCTCCAGAACTGAACACAGTACTCCAGGTGAGGCCTCACCAAGGATCTGTACAAGGGGATAATCACTTCCCTTTTCTTACTCGATATTCCTCTCTCTATGCAGCCCAGCATTCTTCTGGCTTTAGCTATCATCTTGTCACATTGTTTCACCAACTTCAGATCATTAGACACTATTACCCCAAGGTCTCTCTCCTGCTCCATGCAGATCAGCAGCCTTTCTCCCCCCATTGAATACAGTTCATTCGGATTTCCACTCCCCATATGCATGACTCTCCACGTCTTGGCATTGAATCTCAGCTGCCATATCTTCGACCACTCTTCCAGCTTCCTTAAATCCCGTCTCATTCTCTCCACTCCTTCCGGTGTGTCCACTCTGTTGCAGATCTTAGTGTCATCTGCAAAAAGACAAACCTTACCTTCTATCCCGTCCGCAATGTCGCTCACAAAGATATTGAACAGAACCGGTCCCAACACAGATCCTTGCAGTACACCGCTTAACACTGCTCTCTCTTCAGAGAGAGTTCCATTTACCATCACACATTGTCTTCTGTCCATCAACCAGTTTGCAATCCAGGCCACCACCTCGGCACTCACTCCTAAGCTTCTCATTTTATTCACCAGTCTCCTGTGTGGGACCGTATCAAATGCTTTGCTGAATTCCAAGTAGATGACATCGAGTGCTCTTCCTTGATCCAATTCCTTGGTTACCCAGTCAAAAAAGTCAGATTTGTCTGACAGGATCTTCCCCTGGTGAATCCATGCTGCCTCTTGTCCAGCAATTCTCCCAACTGTAGATAGTTCACTATTCTCTCTTTCAACAGTGACTCCATTACTTTTACCACCACTGAAGTGAGGCTAACTGGTCTGTAGTTACCAGCCTCTTCTCTGTTCCCACTCTTGTGAAGCGGGACCACCACCGCTCTTCTCCAATCACACGGCACCACTCCCGTTTCTAGGGATCTATTGAACAGGTCACACAGGGGACCCGTCAGCACATCTCTGAGCTCTCTCAGTATCCTTGGATGAACTTCATCAGGCCCCATGGCTTTGTCCACTTTCAGTTTCTCCAGCTCTTCCCATACATTTTCTACTGTAAATGGAGTTACATCTACTCCACTCCCCTCCAGTTTCTTGTTAACTAGTGATAGTCCTTCTCCAGGGTCCTCTTTAGTGAACACAGAACTGAAGTATTTGTTTAATATTTCTGCCATTTCTTCGTCTCTCCAGACATTGATCCTTTCCACCTTTCAATTTCACTATACCACTTTGAACTTTTCTCTTTTCACTGATATATCTGAAAAATGTTTTGTCACCTGTCTTTACCTCCTTGGCAATCCTCTCTTCCGCTTGACTTTTTGCCGTCTTGATTAATTTCTTCGTCTCCCTCAGTTCTACCAGATATTCTTCTTTGTGCTCCTCCCTTTGAGATCTTTTATATTTCTTGAACGCTGTTCTTTAAGCCTTTATTTTGTCAGCCACCTACTTTGAGAACCAGATAGGTTTCATTTTTCTTTTGCTTTTCTTTACTTTTCTAACATATAGATTAGTTGCCTTGGTAATTGCTCCTTTTAGATTGGTCCACTGTTGATCCACATCTCTCTCGTTCTCCCAGCCTTTTAGTTCTTCCTCCAGGTACTTCCCCATTTCATCAAAGTCCGTGTTTTTGAACTGCAAAACTTGGGTCTTTGTGCTTCTTTTCCATATCCTTTTTGTGATATTAAACCATACCATTTGATGATCACTGGTGCTGAGGTGGGCGCCCACCTGGACCTCAGAGACATTATCTCCATTAGTGAGCACTAAGTCGAGTATAGCTCCTTCTCTCGTGGGTTCCTTAACCATAAAGATCACGTATCAGCTATCATTTAAATTTTACTCTGACAATCCTGTCACCTTACCTTTTTCAGTTTCTATAATTATTAAATAATGTCCCATTCACACTCATACTTCATACAGCATTCCCTAGCTATTCTGGAGATGTTTTTACAGTATTTGGGCCTCTGTGACACAGACTAATGACAGAGATCCTCCCTTGTCACCTCACAGCTCAGCTCTCTCTGCAGTTCTCAATTGTCACTGCTACAGTTTCTATGTCAAAGATCACTGCTATGCTAATATCATAGGAAATAGTTCTCACCTCATTCAAAATTCCTACCCTGGGACCCATCCCAAAACTCCTTAACATCGGCAGCTCGCACCTTCTAGTGGATAACACATTGAAATTGCACCTTCTAGTGGATAACACATTGAAATTGTCGGTTCAGTGTGCTGCGGCAGTCAAAAAAGCAAACAGAATGTTGGGAATTATTAGGAAGGGAATGGTTAATAAAAACAGAAAATATCATAATGCCTCTGTACACTCCATGGTGAGACCCCACCTTGAATACCTATTACAATTCTGGTCGCTGCATCTCAAAAAAGATATAATTGCAATGGAGAAGGTACAGAGAAGGGCGACCAAAATGATAAGGGGAATGGAACAGCTCCCCTCTGAGGAAAGACTAAAGAGGTTAGGACTTTTCAGCTTGGAGAAGAGACGGCTGAGGGGGATATGATAGAGGTGTTTAAAATCATGAGAGGTCTAGAATGGGTAGATGTGAATCGGTTATATAGTCTTTCAGATAATAGAAAGACTAGGGGGCACTCCATGAAGTTAGCATATGGCACATTTAAAACTAATTGGAGAAAGTTCTTCTTCACTCAATGCACAATTAAACTCTGGAATTTGTTGCCAGAGGATGTGGTTAGTGCAGTTAGTATAGCTGTGTTTAAAAAAGGATTGGATAACTTCTTGGAGGAGAAGTCCATTACTTGCTATTAAATAAGTTGACTTAGAAAATAGCCACTGCTATTACTAGCATCAGTAGCATGGAATAGACTTAGTTTTTGGGTACTTGCCAGGTTCTTATGGCTTGGTTTGGCCACTGTTGGAAACAGGATGCTGGGCTTGATGGACCCTTGGTCTGACCCAGTATAGCATGTTCTTATGTTCTTCATGTCTGCTGCCTTCTTCCCTGCCCCTTCGACAAATACCCCAACCAACCCCCCGCCCACCCCAACATCAAACACTGCAAATACAACGCGGGCGCCGGCCAAGCAAAGAGGAAGTGCCGGGCACCCGCAGGAAGGTTAAGGCTGGCCTCACTCTCACGACAAGCGCGAACCTGACGCCAGCCGCAGCCTCGGCCATATCATCAGCGTGCTCTCTCCTGCTCCCCACCCGGAATCAGCAGGGGAAGGGGAGGTCCCTCAGGCTCGCGCCAGGTTAACGGGGGGCCTCCCCGCTTGTGGCACCTCAGCCCTCCCTTACACAAGTACATAGGAAAATAAATGACTTTTAATGGTTCCAAAATGTCTCTTTAATGAAATTAACTATTTAATTTGCATTGTGCTTTTCCCAAAGGAAGTGCTACGGTATTACCTTGATCAGATTGATATTTCAGGTAAACTGTAAGTTGCCAGGGTGTAACCATGACATCTCCATGGAGATGGCATCAACATTCTGATTTTTTTTTTTTTACCTTCAGAGCCAGAGGGACCTTATCTTTTTTACCTGCCTCAGTACTGTCCACTGTGATAAATGGGAAAAATTCAATAAAACTACCCCAAACTGCACTAAACCACCCCATCAGCATCTGCTGGTCTCCTACAGGTGTCCTATATACTCAAATTCCCACAAAAACCATGGCAAACACCCTTGGACATAATGAAGCTTATAAGTAAAACATTCAAATAATTTATTTCAAACCAATCGTCGAACTGGTATTTTAATAGCCTACTCTGGTGACCACCACCACCAAACAAAACTCTCTCACAGATTTTTCCATTTTTCTAATCCCGAGGAAAACGGATTGAATAACTCCTTAGAAAATCACTTTTGATTCAAAATTCCTGATGTGGTCAGGTTAGCAAAGCCGCCTAACCTGAGGCAGCAGGTTTGCCAATGTGCTTCCCGGAGGTTAAAACGTGGGAGAGAGCCTCTCCCTGGCTTCCCTACCTGAAACGCAGTGGTTTGAAAAATGTAACTGATTTAGTTTTCTTGTATTTACTTTTTTAATTTTGGTGCAGGCAGCCCCACTGACATCATTGCTGACATCAGTGGGTCTCAGGCCTGTCTCAGCCATGTGCTGGGGAGGGCTTGCCTTAGGCCCCCCCGATGCCATGTTCAGCTCCAGTTATGCAGTGTCAGCATCCCCAGTGGCCAATCCCATGCTGCAACGCTAAGTTTATTTCAAAAAAAAAAATACTTCTGCCATGTCCCGCAGCTGAGCGGGTAACCTGGAGCTGCAGTGACAACTAAAACAGCGGCTTGCTCCAGTTTTCTAATCAGCCGCTATCCTTGCTCTGAATGCCAGCCTACCTCTTACCGCATGGAGCTCTTCATAGCTCCTGCAGAGCACTGGCAGCAATACGGCCTACAGCCACTAATGTCAGCTTCATTCTGCTTCTCTCTGGGGCCCCGATTAAAAATAGAATACAGGGGACATATATTCAGGCTCCAAGCCCAACTGAGCATAACACAGGCCCTCCTCTAAACAACAGGCCCCTCTCTGACCCCAAATAGCCATCACTCCCACCAGAACCAGGAGCCCAAGAACTGCACCAGAACCAGGCAGGTAAACAGTTTTATATTTTTCACTTTATTTACGTTTATAACAACCCATTTAAGGGCTGACGTCTGTGTGGGGAATGTACACGCAGGCTTCTTAAACCTTAATTTTCAAAGGGGATTTACGCATTGTCATAGGCCACCACCTAGACCCTGGCACAAGACAGTTCTCTGGAACACACTGATGAGAGACAGCCACCTGCAGTAAAAATAACTTTATTCCATGCATTAGTGTTAGCTTCACACTTGTGGCTTTCAGTTCCTGTCCTGAGACACCAGGATCACCCAAACTGAAAAAGAGTGTTATACCTAAGGCTATATAGTAAACAGGATAAAGTAATACAAGAAAAGGCAACTGAGTGAAAAAAATAAGTATTTTAAAAATATATTATAACAGATGTTTTTACATTGGTAATTCCCTGCAGGCCAGCCCAATTCCCTGGGGTTATATAAATCTATTTTCCAACCATACTCTTGTAGATTCAGAAATCATAAACAATGACGGTGGGCATTTCTGTATTTATTTTTTTTTTAAACTTATAGTCCACATTCCTTAATGAAAATTATACAATGTGGATTGCATGTAAAAACATAAAGCAATCTTTTACATACACTAAGACCAACAGAACTATGCCACTTTTGAGTTCAAAGCCCACCCATCATTGCCCTGCATTCCCCCAGGCATCGGTTCCAAGAAAAGCTTCCTTAAGCAATTATGTTTTTAGCCCCTTACAAAACTTCACCAGTGCTGTTTTTCGTCTAAGTTGTGCTTGTAAATTGATCAACAATATTAGTCCAATAACCAATATGGCCCTTGACCTAGTAATATGTGATCAACAGCCTTTTACTGTTGGAACTAAAAGCAGCCCTTGGTCCTTGAAAAATAAGCAACTAATAAATGATTTAGGTTTTCTGGGCCAGGAATTTGAAGCATCTTAAATACCATTATGAGGAATTTAATCTTTTCTCTCGTGGCAACCAGTGCAACCTCATCAAAATGGGAGTAATGTGCTCCCTCTTGTGGAGTCCACAAATCAACGTATCTGTGGCGGTTTCAACTATTTGTAAATTCCGTAAGTACTTCATTGGAAGACCGAAATAAATTACCACTGCCAAAACTTATTTTAATAAAGCAAAACCCTAATCCGCCTTACCATTCCATAATTTAAAAAAGGTAAATACTTTTCTAATTTGAGTCTTAAAAGATAGTTTAATCTCCGGCTTCTGCCTGAAGTGAAAAAGCTTTCCCTTCAATTTAAGACAAAGGATTATTATCTAACGGAATGTTTCAGTTAACCCACAATAATTCAGGCAGCGATTTGGTAGCAACTCCAATTTTGTAGTCATTGTTACTCGAATAATTCTTGCTATGGAAACAATATTTTCAGGAAAAAAATATATCCAACTACTTCTTTTCACCTTTACTTTCTGGATGATGACCAAAATAATGAACTCTGGATGTTTCTTGTTTGCCAACCATTTGTTAACAGCTCATGGTTTCTCCTCCAGCTTTCAATTCTTCCAACAGATTATTAATTGCCAAGTACAACACTCCCTGTTGGCTGTTATTACTTAAGCAACTGTGCCTAATTCCAGGTGATCATTGTTGGTTATTTTAATTAGGTGCTAGGCTTGCTTCACATACCCTACTAAAGAAGGAAGGGGTAACGTGTACAATATAACTAGGACACCAGATTAAATTCAGAAAAAAAAAGATTGTTCAAGGCCTGTTTGATCTGTATTTATTTTATTTTTTAATGGAAACTAAAATTTAATGCAAATGAGTGTATTTGAATGAAGTGACTCAGGGAAAGCAGGCATATCCTCAGACTGAAATAAAAAATTTAAAATGTTATGAAGTAAAAGCAAACCTCTATCTCTCTATTTAAGGAAATAAACACACACATTAGTTCTTGTTCACAGATTACATTCAGGTACTGTAGGTGTTTCCCTATCCTCAGAGAGCTCACAATCTAATGGCTTGATTCATTAAGCTGTTTTCCCATAGACACAGATTTGGAAAAAATGTTTTAGTGAATCAGGCCCTGAGGCAATGGAGGGTGAAGTGATTTGTCCAAGGTCACAAAGATTATGTGTGAACTCTAAGTCTGGCCAGTAGGTGTCACTATTGAGTGATAATTGGAATGCTCTCTCTCCCTTTCCTGGGGATATGAATGCTGATTTTGCACCATCCCAGTTCAAAGTGCAAAAGCAGAGCTCATAAACCAGACAGACATTAGTCAGTTATCACCAATATTAAAGATTCCAGCATTACATTTGGAGTGTCTGGTAATGCTCCACTTCTCCTGGCAGAATTAGTTTCTCAAGAAATTTGCTGAACAAATAGGACATGTTTAATGCACATTCAGAAATATTAATCGTGCTTGAGTGAACATGGATAATGCTAATCTTAATGTGGCTTAAAAGGTGCAGTAATTGCCATGGGGCTGATTCATTAACCTGCATGTGTTAACATTAGCATGGGATATCGTGCTACCCTTGTGAGGAATGATTGGCTTCCAGTCTTGCATAATTTAATCTGCAGAATTTATAAAAGCCATGGAAAAATGAACTAGAATCTAGAATGGGGAAAACCTGTTAAATTTCTCAAAAAAGAAAAAAAAAAAGGTAGTAGAAAGTTAAAGTAGTCACATTATTTCTCCAGAAAACTATATTATCTGCATGTTGCTATAACTTCTAATGGACCAGCATTAAAATTACTCAAATATAATGAATTTTGTGAGCATTCAAGACCATTCAGGGTTTTTCTTTAGAGCTCAATAAGAGACTGATAAAGATGGATATCTGATAAAGGAAGGGACTTGAGTTGGTTGATACAATGAAAATAAATGATTTTCAAACATGTTGTATACTTCACAATGATTAATGCACAAT
Source organism: Rhinatrema bivittatum (assembly GCF_901001135.1). Lineage (NCBI taxonomy): Eukaryota > Metazoa > Chordata > Amphibia > Gymnophiona > Rhinatrematidae > Rhinatrema > Rhinatrema bivittatum. The sequence goes on along the minus strand of NC_042616.1, from coordinate 93,611,708 downwards.
GGTCTTATGACTTTAATATAGGGCCATTCCATAAGTTCCTATAGAATAGTATGATCAAGATGGTCCTAATTCCACCATAGAGGACTTGGTTTCACATGACTACCTTTAAAAAAAGACTCAAGACCTGGTTGTTCAACCAAGCCTTCTCCTAACTCAATATCTTATTAGATTTCCCACCAGTGATCTCAGTCTTTGGTAACTCCTTAACGCTCCCCTATTTATCCTGATGTAGTCAAATCTTAATACCTTTTGCCCTACTATTAATCTCTGATCTTTACACCAGCTAGCATTAGGCTCGCTGGTCTCCTTACCTATCTTATTTATGTTGTTAAACCCAGTTCTTTATGTGCGTCACCGGGCCTTTTGAAAATAGGCCAGGCACATGTAACCTTTTGAAAATCCAGCCCTTAATTCTTATCTTTTATCAAAACAATTTTCTTATTCATTTTCAACCTCTGAAATGGGTACTTAAAACATAATCCCACAAATCTCCCGACATTGACAATGTTTTGGCAATATCCGAGCCTTCTTCAGGGGAACCAAATTCATCTACAAAAAAGGCCTACTTACCATGCCCTTATAGAACCACAGGGGCATGACTATTGCCATTCTACCTGGCTACTATGGCTCTTATTCCACTACAGAATTTTTGTTGCTACTGCTATGCCTACCTACTATGCTTGCCTAGTATGCATGAGCATGAGAGTCTTGGCGCCTCTGTGTTTCTTTTTTTGTATTAGGGAATACAAAAGTGAAATATTTAGTTCTTTGTTTTGTTTTAACCCCTCTACAATGATAAGTCTGGTTCGCCCTGGCATCATTGCAGAGTGGCTTGTTGATTATATTGGGGTGATTTATCTATAAAATCCCACAAGGAAGACATAGAGGCAGAACAGAAAACACAGAAGCGAGAAACTGATTACATATAAAAAGTGTGTTAAAAGTATCAGTCAGGGAGGGAGAACTCATGCAAAACCAGAAAATCAGGGAATGGAACAGCTCAGAGTTCAGATATAGAATATAGGAAAAGGTTTCTAAAAATAAAAAATATCCTTACAGCAAACTCTAAAACCTAATCACATTCATTTATGAGGCTGAATGCATTAAGGCAGGCGGAGAGAACTGATGCAACCTGAAAATCAGGAAATGGAACTGCCAGAGTTAAGCTACAGAATATAGGAAATATTTTCTAGAAATACAATCCCCATAATTTACTATAAAGCCTATTTACAATCATATGTGAAACTATTTACATGTTCAGAATGTGATATCGCATTAATTCTAAAGCACCTTGGAGGTCTTTGTGCAACTCAGCCTTGCTTTTATGACCAGTCTTTATACCTTGGAATTCCCTATGCTGTCATATTCCATTCCTTACACTTTGAGTTGCTCTTGCCAACCTGGGAGACTGCTTTGCACCTCTCATGTTACTATAGAGTCATGAAGCCATCCTTTGTGCTGCTTGGCCCCCTTATCAATGCCTGTCTTGGTTTTTTTTTTTCTGCCAGCTTTTTTACTTCATTCCCTCTCCTTGCTGCGTTAGGATGCTGATGTCAGTTTTGATGCCAGGTTGTCACTTGAGATGTCATCAAGGGTTTGTGTCACAGTTGCTGATGCTCTCTTTTGGAGCGTCTTAGTGTTCTTCCCCATCTTGCTGCTTCTTTGTTGCTCTCATGGAGTCTTAGAGAACTACCAATGCTGGTACACCTTTGCCCATTTGTGGAACCTTAGGGGTACATTTTAAAAGACAGCGCGCGTGCGTACTTTTGTTTGCGCATATCTTATAAAATCCAGGGTCGGCGCGCTCAAGGGGGTGCACATTTGTGCAACTTGCGTGCGCCGAGCCCTGCACGCGCTGCCCGTTCCCTCCACCCCCCCCCCCCCGCATCTTCCCCTCCCTTCCCCTACCTAACCTCCCCCCCCTCCCCCACCGTTATCTGAAAAGCTACTACTGCCTCCGGGCAGTAGTAGTAACTTATGAGCGCCAGCACGGCAGGCCCTGATACAGGCCGCTGTGTCAGGGTACTCGGCCACGACCCCGGACTGCCCACACGCCCCCAATCCGAAACCATGCCCCCTGTCCACACCCCGGACCACCCCTGTTTGCAAGCCCCGGGACTTACTCGCGTCCCGGGGCTTCTTTATAACATGCATGCATATACACGCATATGTTATAAAATGGCCACATCCTTGGGTGCACGCCAATGAACACATGCACATGTGCACCAGTGTTCCAGTTTAAAAGTTACCCCACAGACAGCATTTGTCCACAAGGAAAAAAAAAGCTTAGAGGGGAAACCCAAGTAAAGGAGATAAGGAAAAACTAGAAGCAAAAAAAGAAAAAAAAGCATGAATATATCTGGATAAACAACTAAAATTCTGCATCTGACCCATGTTTTACTGGAGTAAAACTGAGAGGATCTTTAACTTCTAGAAAAAATCTTAATTGCTCTGGGTCAAACAATATATAGCTCACACAAGAATACTTAAACAATTATAAGGATAATGAAGAAAAAAATAGTTCCTAAACGATGAACTTTCTGTTGTAGTGCCAGGAACTGTTTCCTCCTCTCTTGCATGTAATTAGCTACATCTGGAAATATCCATATGCTCTGACCCAAAAAAAGCTACTGAGAATTAAAGAAATGGAGGCATAGAATGATATTAAGATGTTGTTGAAAAATAAAAGAAGCCTACAGGTAGCTCTATCAAGTTCTTCTATGAATGCACTAGATTATCCATGATACACTGTTAAATCCAAAGGGGTGGATTTTCAAAGGCCCGCGCGCGTAAATCCTTCCGGATTTACGTGCGCCGGCGCACCTTTTTTGCATAGGCCGCTGGCGCGCGTAAACCCCCGGGACACGCGTAAGTCCCGGGGCTTCCTGTCGGGGGCGTGTCGAGATGATGCGCCGTTTATGGGGCGGGGCGCGGCGTTTCGGGGCGGCGACGTGGGCGTGGTTTCGGCCCGGGGGCATTCTGGGGGCATGGCCGCGGCCTCCAGAACAGCCCCCGGGACCGGACCACGGAGCGGGGCACCCGGCCGACGTGCGCAAAGTTAAGGGGGGGTTTAGATAGGGCCGGGGGGGGTGGGTTAGGTAGGGGAAGGGAGGGGAAGGTGCGGGGAGGGCGAAGGAAAGTTCCCTCCGAGGCCGCTCCGAAATCGGAGCGGCCTTGGAGGGAATGGAGGCAGGCTGCGCGGCTCGGCGCGCGCAGGCTGCAGATTTTGCGCAGCCTTGCGCGCGCCGACCCCAGATTTTATAAGATACGCGCGGCTATGCGCGTATCTTATAAAATCTGGCATATTTTTGTTCGCGCCTGCTGAGCGAACAAAAGTACGCGCTCGCGCAACTTTTTAAAATCTGCCCCAAACTGTCCAAATCAAGAAGGTTTAAGCCCTGGTCCAGGTTCTGATCTTTATCCCACTTTCCACTCAAAAGATAATGGGCTGGATTTTCACAGCTCTACGCGCGCCGGGCCTATTTTATAAAGGCCCGGCGACGCGCGTAAAGTCTCAGGACGTGTCTAAGTCCCGGGGATTTGAAAAAGGGGCGGGGCAGTCATTCTGAGAGTGTACAAAACACTGTGGGGCAGATTTTAAAAGGCCTGCGTGCGCCGGCGCGCCTATTTTGCATAGGCTGCCGGCGCGCGTAAGTCCCGGGGCTTTCAAAAAGGGGCGAGAGGGGGCGTGTTCGGGGCGTTCCCGAAATGATGCGGCATTTCGGGGGCGGGCCCGGGGGCGTGGCGCCGGCCCGGGGGCGTGGTCGAGGCCTCCGGACCAGCCCCCGGGACCTGAGGACGGAGCGGGGCTGCCGGTGCCGACAAAGGTAGGGGGGGGTTTAGGTAGGGGAAGGGAGGGGAAGGTGGGGGGAGGGTGAAGGAAAGTTCCCTCCGAGGCCGCTCCGAAATCGGAGCGGCCTCGGAGGGAACAGGCAGCGCGAGCTGGGCTCAGCGCGCGCAGGTTGCACAAATGTGCACCCCCTTGCGCGCGCCGACCCCGAATTTTATAAAATACGCGCGGCTACGCGCGTATCTTATAAAATCCAGCGTACTTTTGTTCGCGCCTGGTGCGCGAACAAAAGTACGCGATCGCGCAAGTATTTAAAATCTACCCCTGTGAATGTGTATGCCTCTGATTCCTCTAGATTTTTCTCTTCCACTATGTCCTCTACCTTTATAGCAAACTTCTGAGTCACATGCTTTTGGCCTGGTTTTTCTTCTTCTAGAAGTCTATTCATTCACCTCCTCTTCTGAGGTTAAGATACTGTCCCACTTCACTTTCAGAGCTGACATCTAGCTTCATGTACTAAGGCTAAACATATTTGTAGGAAAGGGACAGAGCCATGAAGAAAAGAGGAGTGTGCTTGCTTTCTTTACTCTGTACTCTCTAATTTGTGTAGTGTCTATATTTTGTTTATCGATCAGGTGAATGGAGTACGAAGAACCTATGCTTTTACGGTTACTGTCATATTAATAGCCTATAGATATCGGGCTATTTTTTGTATGTGCACTAAGGAGTGAATTTTCAAAACGGTTTTGTGCATAAAAATAGCATATATGTGCGTAATAGCATATATATGTGTATATGCTATTTTGTAGGCCTCAAGAATAAGCGCATACTTGCAGTATCACAAGTACAATTTCCTGGGGATAAATGGGGAAGTATTCCAGAGCAGGACAAATATTAGTATTTTGTAACAGGTATTGTATTATGTGCATACATAACTGAACTTGTCCAAATCTTTTGGGCTTGAACAATTGAAATGGGATTTGTCTTCTGTCTGCAGTTTTTTTGTGGAATATCTAGGTAAACTGGTAGAGATTCAGGTTGCCATGCTAGAGAAGTGCTAGATGAACTGGAGAAGGATTAGGTGAACTGGTGAGTTCAAGATTACACACAAGTATTTTCAGGATGGGATACATGCACACTTTGTAAAATACTTGCCTCTTCATTGTTATGGATGGTGTGTGAGTCCAAAAACAAAGAATGGCCCACTTCAGAAGGGTTTAAAGGGTTTGGGGTAACTGAGAGGTGTACAGGCTATCAAACTGGGGGTGGAGGACCTATCTTAACTGGGTGAACTGGGAATGAACTGGTAAAACAGGCAATGGTGTCGGGCTGTGTCCCTTTTAAAATTTCTCCACTTATGTGGTAGAAGCAGCTTTTGCCGTCATTTAAAATTAGGTACACTTGTTAAAGAACAAATTATAAAAAAAAAAAAAAAATAGGTGCACTTCTGCGTGCAGCCAGGCTATATTTCAACATGCAAGCATATATGATAAACACATGCACATCTGCGTCCATGTACAGCTTTACATAAGAACATAAGAACATGCCATACTGGGTCAGACCAAGGGTCCATCAAGACCAGCATCCTGTTTCCAACAGTGGCCAAAAAAATAAGTGTGCACTAAATCAAAATAATGGACCGGATTTTAAAAAGGTTATGCTCGCGCCGGGCCTATTTTAAAAAGGCCCAGCGATGCGCGTAAAGCCCCAGGATGCGTGTAAGTCCCGGGGCTTTACAAAAGGGGTGATCCGGGGCTGGGGTGGGGGCGGGGCCAGAGTCCTCCGACAAAGCAGCCATTGCTGTTCTGTTGGAGGATCGCGTGCCAGCAGGCTTCCAGTGTGCCTGGAGGCAGGCGCAAAAGGTAAGACAAGAGTCAGAGGGGGTTAGAGTAGGGCTAGGGGGGGGAAGGTTAGGGGAAGGGGTGGGAAGGCTAGGTTAGGGGGAAGGGAAGTTCCTGGCTGCTCAGATTTCAGATTACTTCTGCTTTGGATGGTGTGTAAGTCCAGGAACGAAAAAATTAGACTAGTCAGTGGAGTTTTAACGGTGGGGGCTAACAGGGTAAAAGAGAAGCTAATTAACTAGGGGGACTAGGAAGTTCAATCCTTTACCTGGGATAAATGGGAACAAACTTGTGAAACTGGTAATTGCATTGGCGCACGTGTCTACTAAAATCCTCCACTTATATAGTAGAGGCGGCATTTGTGTGCGCATGCAAAAGTCCATATACTATCAAAGTGTGTGCCCAGATACGTGCATTCAGCCTATTTGATACCATGTGCTTATATACGCGTGTATGTTATAATTTGGCTGCATCCAGTTTTACATGTGTAAATACTTTTGAAAATCAGGCCCATCGTATACAGCAGACAGTTTTGAAAGTTTGGCTCTATAATTTTTTGCATCACATTTTAAACCATGACGTTGCACTAGTTTTAGTACTTATATCTCTAAATGTGGAAAAATAGACATAAGTTAAAACTGAAAAACAGATGGAAAAGCATGGACAATAAATACTAGGGGTGTGCATTCGGATTGACCGCATTAGTAAAACGCAACTCATATTTTTTTTTTACTTAAAAAATTGATTCGACATAAACGATCGGATTTCCCACATATCGAACATAGATATGTTCGATATGTGGGAAATCGCGATTGTTGAGCCAAAATAAAAATATAAACCCCCTCACCCTCCTTAATCCCCCCCCCGACTTACCACAACTCCCTAGTGATCGAGCGAGGACTGAGGACGTCATTTCTGCAATCCTTGGCGAGAAGCATGTGACGTCGGCGGCACGTCGAGTGACGCCGGCGTCACGTGATTCCCGGCTCGTTCGCGCCGGACGGCTCGTTCGGCCCAAAAAGAACTTTTGGCCAGCTTGGGGGGGCCTCCTGTGGTTTAAATTTTTTTTTTGCACATATGTACATATACCCAACTCATTGGATTTTTTTTATGTCCATATTGGCCGCAAGTGGGACCCCCTTTCGGACATAAAAAATATGAACATAAAATTTTGCTCTGCACATCCCTAATAAATACAATAAAAGGGAGAACCATAAATACAACAGATAGCAGAAATCTTTTCCAGCTTATTTTCCTGATTTATTTTGAGATTCTAATTTTTTCACTGATAATTATACACAATTAAATATCAAACCTCAATTTCTTATCCAACTCTAAAATGGTCTGCTTTTATAGAAACTTTCACATCAAATAAATGTAATGTGCCAATCTGCAAGATAAAAATGAAAACTTGGAACTAGTATAACATGAAGCCTATAGAGCATTTAAGCTGATTGAACTTACTGTTCAGTGCCTTCCACACATAACAGAGTTTAATTTTAATAAGATAATTACAATTATCATTTTTATAGGAGTGCATTACAAAACTGAACCAATAATGTGAACTACAGAAAAGTATTTTTGTACACTAGATTAATGTATTGTTATCATATTAGTAATTAAAAGTAACAGGGTTATACACAATCAATGTGTATATCTTACTCAGCCCCTCTTGGCAGTTGCTTGCAAAAATTAAACTCATTAATCACTGTAAATCCTCCACAAAGTAAGCCTAGGAAAAATGAAAAACAGTATTTTGATGAGAAAAGATCTAAAAATGTGTAGAAAAAAGTCCCTACATTGTTAATCACATAGGCAAAAGAGCGTGATTATGTTGTCTGAATTAAAAATGAGAAGTTTTCTTGTGCAATCTTCTGACTACTGACTTCTTCTAGATACACATCCAAATATACAAATTTGTATGTTTTGTTATGCTAAAAAAATGGATAAACTTGACCTGTATGTAAACATAATTACTAATGACAGAATTTAAAACAAACCTCCAACTGAAAATATAGGGGTAGATTTTTAAAAACTACGCCCATGCATACTTTTGTTTGCGAGACCGGCGCAAAAAAAAGTACACAGGATTTTAATAGATACGCGCGTAGCTGTGCGTATCTTTTAAAATCTGGGGTCGATGCGTGCAAGACTGCGCAAAATCGGCAGCCTGCGTGCGCTGAGCTGCGCAGCCTACCTCCGTTCCCTTCCACCCCCCTCACCTTCCCCTCCCCAACTCACCCTCCAGCCCTATCTAACCCCCCCTACCTTTGTTGGAAAAGTTACGCCTGCCTAAGGCAGGCGTAACTTGCGCGTGCCGGGCCGGCTGCCGGGCGCCATGTTCTGGTCTGGGGGCTGGTCCGGAGGCCGCGGCCACGCCCCCAGAATGCCCCTGGGCCAGCACCATGCCCCCCCGGAACACCCCCGAACATCTCGCTGCACCCTGACACGCACCCTTAGCAAAGCCCCAGGACTTTCGCGTGTCCCGGGGCTTGCACGCACCACCGAGCCTATTCAACATAGGCTTGGTGCATACAGGGGGAGGTTGCGGCAGGTTTTCAGGGGGGGGGGGTACGCGTATATCTTACGCGCATACCCCTTTGAAAATCTGCCCCATAATTTTCTAAGTAATCTATTTTCATTTATTTTTCAATGTAGTTATTGAAGCAGCAGTCATAAATCTTAAAATTAAAGGATAAAATATTTTAATAATGAGGTTCTGATGAGCATCCATTCAGCATTTTGTGTAAAGTTTCCACTTTCATTAAATTCTGCTCAGATTTATCATTAAGCACAAGTCAATTAAATGCCACATCTTCAAATTTAATTTGCAAGTTATTATCCTTATCCCAATCTTGCAGTTTGTTTTCTCCCCTGGGATTGTGTGTTAAGATCCATATACATTTGTCTTACAATAGTCTTATTGGTGCTGTCAGTCAAATAGTTGATTGATTACAGGAGACACAGTCACTGGAAAATAATAATAAGCAAGCATATTCTGTTTTCCATTATTAAAATGATAAAGGTCTAAACTATTACCTTGAAGTGGCTTAAGCCCCTTTCTTGTTTGAGAAGTGCAAAAGAGAAGTAAATCATTAACTCTAGGCCCTGCTTAAGCGGAAAATGGTAAATTCTATCATTAATTTGCAGATTATTACTTCAGCACCTGAGACAGCTCCCAAGACCTATCATGAAGTAGCAGGGCTATGATTAAAATAAAGCAATTCAAGGATTTGATTCTACACAGTAACATAGTAAATGATGGCAGATAAAGACCAAAATGGTCCATCCAGTCTGCCCAGCAAAGGGGATAATGTCCAAAAGGTTGTACACATATAAATGTAACTACTATTGTATCAATTTTGCAAAAACCATTTACCAGCGTAAAGTGCACTTACATAGGTAAATCCTATGGACAATTCAATGGCATATATTGCAGCCATTTTCAAAAGCCTATTTACATGTGTAAAGTGCATGTATATATGTAAAACCCAATTTTAAGCATGTAAATACTTTTTAAAATCAGGCCCAAAACAGCAAACTAGGTAAAGAACTGAGTAGCAGTGCAATTAATCTAGAAACACAAAAACATAAAAAATGTAATTTCCTAAGCATTTACATTTAAAAAATAAACTTAATTTAGTTTGTGTCTGTTCCCCTTTACTCTTAACCTTCCAGCTTTTGAGGATGAGTGCACTCTTATTTACACAGAATAAAACGGATTATGTTATTTTTTCAAGACTGTAATTTACCACACTGATTGAATTCATTTTGAAATGCACCTGGACTGACAGCAATATTCTGATTTTGTTTTTCTTGAAGGAATAAATGTGAGATTCCTATGTATTTTGAAGATATTTTATAAATTTTAAAATAAGGGAGACCAAGAAACATGCTTAAGGCAAATATCCTTATTTTGTTTCATTCAGTATTTTAGATGATTGGAACAACAGTCCAAGGATGTCTGTTTAAACTAAAAAATACCTCCATGCTAAACTACAAAAAAAAAACAAAAAAAAAAAACAATACAGCAGAGAATATTGCAAGATAGAAATTTCATGTCAGCTTTACATTCCAACAGTGACATCTACAGTCACCTAAAGCCTCCTGCAGGCACTTGAATCAGACCCACTATTGATAACAATGTTCATGCAGTAGTATTTTTCATTGTACACAAAGTCTGGTGTTTTATATTTTGTTATGTTTCGTGGTTGTGTGTAACTTCAAGTGTGTTATTAATAGGGCATTTTCAGGCCCAGACTGTATTATAATTCCTTGTTGACATTCACCCTCCTGGGGTTTGCTTTAGCTTTATAAAAAAACAAATAGTAAATACTAAAAGGTGAATTTTAAAAGCCCGATGTGCACATTAATTAGGGGAAGTGCAGATATGTCAAGCTCATGCATGCCAAGTGGACTTTAAATGCTGCCAAGATACGCGGATATCTCCCGGAGTGCGCACATCTGGGAAGTTTTAAAAAAGGGGAGGGGCATGTGCATGGTCTGGGTGGGGACATGGGCATTTTGGGGCATGAAGCTGAGATGTGCATGTAAATACTTACGCGATCCGGTGCATGCCAAGGCCCCTTGCCACATCACTTTCCTTCTGCTATTGATGTCGTGTAAGTTAAAAAAAAATAAAGAAAAATAGGCAGCTCTGTGGGGTTTTAAGGGTCAGGAATAACTGCGGGGAGTGAAGGCTATTAAACTAGGGGGGTTTGGAGAACCTCTCTCTTAATTGGACGAACTGGGGATTAACTGGAAAAACTGGGAATAGCGTTGGCATGCGACCCTTTTAAAATTCCTTGATTTACCGCTAGAAGTGGTATTTGTGTGCACAAGTGTGCACCCACTTAAAATTCGGCACACATGTGCATGCAGCGAGACTATTTTATAACATGTACACATATAGGTGCATATGTTATAAAATGACCCCGTTCTTGGGCACGAATGACAAACACGTGCCAATGTGTGCCCATGTCCCGGTATGAAAGTTACCATCCAAAGGTGCTCACTATCTACTTGCATTAGATTGTCAAAGTTTTTTTCTTTTCTGATGAATAAGACCATCAGAAAAATAATGCATACCCCCTTCCCCCAACAAGAAACCAAAAGCTCACAACTTTCAGAGACATATCATTATTTGAAATATATCCCCATTATCAAGACTTGAACTGTTCTAAATTAAAGCTAATTATTTTCCAGATTATATTCAGGAGGCATAAGATCATAATCCACAGCAAATAATTAATGATCAGGATTAATTTTCCATTCAAATGACCTTAAATGATACCCAAGACTGGAGGAATAAAAAGGTTTATGTTGCTGGCAGAATAACCAAACAAAATTGCTCTTTTATAACTGTTGTTATAATATTACACTATACATGGAACGCTATTTTTAAGATGTGAGAAATTGAAAATATCCACCACAGAAGAAGGCAGTCATCTATTTATCACTTGGCATATATTTAAAATTTTTGACAACAAATAGCCAGGTGTAACCAATTTGAGGTGGCTCTTACATCTCTCAGACCCAGTTGACAGTGCCCCTGATGAGTCATTCGTTACTAAGGCAATATGCAAATTCAACCTTTGAAATTTCTTACAGATCCAGGAGGTAACGCATATTCAGATTAGTTTGCAATGAATATATTACAAAGTATTTTCTTTATTATCAAGTCTCTAGAATGAAATGCCAGCGACATTTGGTCTGGGAATCTGACTGTTTCTTACCAAAGAACTCTTTGCAAATGCTTACTGACGGATAAGTCATTGTTAATAATCACTGACTATGTGCAGTAACTGGGCAGAGGAGCAAGATTAAAGACTCTCCTCTTCAGGAAATGTTAAGGTTAAACTTCTAGCCTCACAACAACAACGTGTATTAGCTTGCTGCCGACAAAAATCAGTAAATCTTACATTTGTGGTTTAAGAGATGTAAATCAATCAGCTAAAGATGAAAATCAAGCAATTAGCATATACCTCTGCCTCCTTGGGACCATGTAATGCATTAATCATCATTAAGTAGTGCTACCTCGGCATCTGAGAAAGGGGGAATAAGAGGTGAAGGGTAGTAGACAACAAATATAAATGCCTGGCATATAGACAATTATCATCTCAAGAGAAAAGTCACATACTAAAAGGTTGCATTTTTAGAAGAATAAGAATGCTGATCTTACATCCTCTTCGTCACAGTCATTCCTTTGCTGGTACTGGTAGCGAACTCTGGGCTCTTGCAGCGGACGGGTGGTCTTCCCAGCACCGTCTTCCTCTGTGCACTGGCCCCCAAGAAGGTGACTGGCCTCTGGGGCAACAGGGAAAGATCTGGAGGTGTTGATCTTCCCTGTGAATCTCTGATACAGTGAAGCCATAAGTCGATCCAAAATGCTACAGCATGCTACAACAAAAAAGTAGAGCCCTCAGGAACAGCACGCCAGCAGTGTGATTCTCCCTCCTCTTTCCTCTGCTGGAAATCAAGAGAGGAGGAAAAAACAAACAGGCCCCGGTAAATGTTGCACCATTTGGAGAAGATAAAGCATCCAGGACAGACCTCCCGTAATGGTGATCGAGTGGCTTGCTATTTAACAGAAGAGAAAGAAAAAAACGGTCTTGCTAAATAGCGTTACAATCACGCTTCAGGCTGAGGTGTGCGATCAATTGGCTTTTGAGGTTGCATACCAACAGTAAATAGAGGGAGAGAGTGAGAGGAGAGCAATTGCAAAGGCTGGATTCAGCAGAAGTGGCAGCTCACATTCAGAGCACGTTGCTTCCTTTCTTCTCCTTTTATGGGGAAGGTGGGGAGAGTTGCTTGGAGTGTTTTCCTTTTTGGTTTTCACTAAAGTTGAAGGAGCAGCAGACACCTGATAGAAAGGGAGCCACGGGAAGAGAGACAGATAGAGAGAGGAGGGAGGGGAGAGAGAGAGAGAGGCGGACCCGATTACTGGGGATCCAGACGCCTGGCTCTGACGAAGCTTTCTGCATGAAAAATAGCAAACTCAGAGGAAAAAAAATCAGGCAAAAAAAAAAAAAAAGAGAGCGAGCGAAAAAGATGAAGCAAAGGCAACAGCCAATGCCTGCTTGCACTAAGAGAGAATCCCAGCATGTAAAACATATTTTAGAAGATTTACCGGCTAATGGTATCTACTAAATAGATTTTGCTACAGACTGGACATCCTCAAAAAGATAAGAAATGGATATATATACCATAACATTTAAGCATTTAATTTTCTTCAAAGATATTTGTTTAAAAAAAACTATTTCTCTTTGTTTCTATAATTTGGTATTTCTGCTGCACTGAAGGACACTTCCATCTGGTCTCATATGGGTCAGATGTCCACTGCTCTGACCTGACCAGTTGTCCCACGTTTCTCTGTGCCTGGCTACTCCTTAGATCAACCTCTCCATGATCTGCTCCTCCATGAGAGGGGTCTGGTATCTTAAATGGAGAGGAACGGTAGCTTCATGAGATGTGGTTTCTAAATGCCAGGTAAAAAAAAGGATCAATCCCTCTTTGACCTCAGCAGCAACCTTACCTTTACTGAAAAGGCCGGGCAAAGCCACGTGCCTCTCACTTTACAACTTCCCTCAGAATTGGTTGTCACATGGCAGGGAAGCCCTGAGGCAGCTTTATTAAAATAAATACATAAATCCTTGCCGCACATTGATTCCGACTCTTGGCTCATGTGCAGAATTCGGAAGAGAGTCACTGAAATCTTTTTATTCCCATGTGCTGCCTTGTACATTGAGACAGAGTGAGCCGCATGTGTGAGAAGGGGAAGGAGAAAGATGAATCCGGTCGATATTGAGTGTCAATGCTGCTTATGAATAGGGGAGCCAGGACCATGAATGGGATCCTCTCTCGCCCTTGCTTAATATGGGCAGTGCTAGGACCCTGCAGATGCATTCTGCAGACCCAAACTGCGTAGGGAAAAATCAGCAGCTTTACTAGCTGTCAGCATGACAGCACATACTGTCAAGTGTTAATATTTCAGATGGCAGGAGATGGGGGTATAATAGACCCTCACAGAACACGCTAAATGCATGATAGGGCTATTATTCCTGGGTTTCTTTTTTTTTTTTTTTTGCAAATAACACATGTGGTTTAGAAACCCAAGCAGGCTTCTCGCAATATGGGATGGAGGTCAGGCTTTACAAAGCAAGGCCACCTAGCCACAGAGTAAACAATAGAATGATTTATATATTTTAATCAAGTCCTACAGCATCTATGAAAAAAAAAAAAAAAGATCTGTTAACTGAGCTTCCACAGGGTCCTAAATCCCAATCTCTGCAGCCAGCTGTAGCTTTGTGGTGTTTCAAATCCATCCCTCTCTGCTTTTCTGGTGTCTCACGGAGTCAGCAATAAGGGAAGAAGCAGAGATGTCCCCCCATTTAGGCACTAGTGTTCTCCATGCAGTCCTTGAGCTCCGAAGCAACCATTTCCCCTTTTTCTTGGAATGTAGGAACAAAGCAGGATGAGGACAGAGCTGTACAGATCTTCCTGAAAGGGTTACCTTGTGGTCCTAGAGTCCGGTAACTCTGCCAGACACACAACTTCCTCAGGGTCCTAGTGCTGCTATCATGTTCTCTTCCGTAATTTAAACTGCAACATTTAGCCTCATATTTTCAGAATCAGACCCTGCCTCTGCTCCTTACTGATTTAAATTACATAGTACTGGATTTTCAAAAGATTAATCCAGCTGACTTTGGAAGTAAATCTATGTGAAAACACCTCTCCCCTCCCCCCCCCCCAACCTTAGTGCATCTTAAATTGCAAAGCACACAAACTTGCCCCAAGAAGATTCATCTAAAAGTGTTAATAATGCATTGATAATGCCCGCGATAAGAAAAAGGGGCATGTTTATGGAAATTTTACAATTACCACACCACATGGAAACTTACTGCTTCACATTCATAGTATCACATGGTGCAGTAAACTTAGCACACCCTGCAATGAGAGAGAGAGAGAGAAAACCTATCTACAAGGCCCTCATAGTAGTTAAGTATTTATATCTCTAAAGGAGGGCCATCTAATAGGTCGAGACGAGATGAGGTGAGGTGTGGGTGGTGGGGCCAGTTTCACATGTAGAGTGAGACGTATGAACAGCACAGTACACCTTGGTAAAGATTTGACATCATTTGGAGTGAGGAAAGTCTCAAAAAGATTAAATTTCAAACAGCCTAACACCAGGAAAAAAAGGTGTAGTTATTTCCAGCATTAAAACAATGCAATAGCATGCGTTAAGCTACCTCACAAGCAATATTGCCCCTCTAAAGCCCATCCAAATTCCTCCCTGATCCAACCCCTTCCAAAAATGTGCATTCGCACCATGCGTTACAATTCTTTTCACATTGCGTTATGGTTTTAATGCATGCGTTAATGCGTTATCATGTGTGTTAATGCCATAACGCATTTTGATGAATGACACGGTTAGCTGGTCAAAAAGCGCTGGTTCAGAAGCATTCCTGGGGAGGGTTTTTCATTTAGCCAGTTAATGCAGATTTCCAGTACTACTTGGCTAAATCTAATTGCATAACTGTGGTAATGAAAATGGCTGTCCTGAGACTAGCTGAACATAGATATTTCCACGTTCAGCCACAGGCTGGACATAAAGTTAGCTGGATAAACTTATCTGGCTAACTTAGCTGAGATATCTCGCAGTGAGGGTGCACTGCTGTGCTGAATATATACCTGGCTGCCTGAAAGATAATCAGATGAGTTTATCCAGCTGACTTTAGGGCTGCTCTTCAGCTCTCCCAAAATTATCTCGCTAGGATAGCTTGATGACACTGAAAATCTGCATAATCCAACTAATTTGGCCAGATAATGCAGCTCTGCCCTGGATCCCCCTAATATGATATGATTTCAGCCAGCTAAAAACGTATGTGGCTATTTCAGTAGTGGTCAGACAAAACAGTATTTTCAAATTTCCGTGTTTCTCTGGCTAAGTGCCAACCTTAGCCAGACAAATGTGCTGAATATGGACCTAATTTTGTCCTAGAAACTTAGAAAATGATGACTGATAAATATGGTAAGACACATCTAGTCTGCCCAATTTCATTCTTGATGCATAGGCATAGACCCCAGTTGATCTCTGACATTCCCTTCACATCTTTATCCAAAAATGCCAAGATTTTGGAAAAAATGTGGAGGAGGAATAGCCTAGTGGTTAGAGCAGTGGACTATGAACCAGAAGACCAAGGTTCAAGTCCCA
This sequence comes from Rhinatrema bivittatum, assembly GCF_901001135.1. Lineage (NCBI taxonomy): Eukaryota > Metazoa > Chordata > Amphibia > Gymnophiona > Rhinatrematidae > Rhinatrema > Rhinatrema bivittatum. The sequence continues at coordinate 93,595,864 of NC_042616.1, read as the reverse complement.
CTGTTGCTCCTTGTGACCTTGGGCAAGTCACTTTACCCTACATTGCCTCAGGTACAAAAACTTAGATTGTAAGCCCTCTGGGGATAGAGAAATACCTACAGTACCTGTTCTTTGCTTATAGGGATCCTCTGTGTTTACCCCATCCTATTAAGGTTTATTATTGCTTATATACCATTGTATATTACTAGCAACGGTAACATGGAATAGACTTAGTTTTTGGGTACTTGCCAGGTTCTTATGGCCTGGATTGGCCACTGTTGGAAACAGGATGCTGGGCTTGATGGACCCTTGGTCTGACCCAGTATGGCCTGTTATGTTCTTATCCTTTTGGACTAGACTTAGGAGCGTATGCAATAAAACTCATGCAAAACCAATTTTAGCATGGGCTTGCAAAGAAATTTAACAGGATCATTAAAAAGCCGCTTAATGAGTGATGCAAAACTATTTAGCAGGCTCACATTAAAAAACTGTCAGAAATAGCATGCTCATACTATTCTTGTGCTCTAAAACCCCAAAAAAAACACATCGACAAAATAGAATGAACATGCAGGGGCACACTACATAGTGTTCACAAAACTGAATATATTCAGTTCTCTTTTCCTCTTCTTTCCTCCTGATGGTTTCCAAGGAGTATACAAGTATGCCTGGCAAATGGGAGTTGCCTGTCAGTACATAGGTTAGGAGAGTCAGCATACTCCAGGTGAGGAACTCAAAGGAGACTGACGTCCAGAACAACATAAAATTGACCTGATTGCACGTTTTAAATCATCTGGCTGATGGTTTCCATAAGAATCTTCAAATACTGGTGA